>NC_142632.1:3027500-3677916 GCF_059453375.1 Lepisosteus platostomus
GTAAATGCTTTTGAAAGTGCAGTGTGGTGCAGCTTGTAAAATCCTTGTCCACATTTTTGGTTTGTTGATGTTTTTTCTGTCTGCCAAAGTTGCATTTTGACATCCGGACTGGGGGACTTTATCATTTGAACGTGAAGCCAGCCTTAAACCCTCTGAGGCGTGTCTGTCTGCCGGCACGAATCTTGTGAAAGGTATTTTTTTTAACGGAGAGCAACTTTAAAAAGGTTTCCGCAGCCACCTCGCAGTCCGTGTTTGATTATAGGAGGAATGCGGCGGCGGCGAGCTCGCATTTGTCGTGCTAGAGTGGTTAAGGCGATGGGCTCGAAATGCGTTGGGGCTTCCCCGCGCAGAGTCGAAACCTGCCGATTCCGGCGTCTGCCGCACGTCGTCTTGTGCCTGTGCGGCAGAGGCGAAGTGCCGCTTCTCCTTTCCTGGTACTATAACAACGCGAAATCGCTTGGACCCGCTGCCGTGGAAATCAATTCTTCAGATAACCACACGTTTTGCGTTCGCTCCTCTGGTGCTCTACTTATGCCTTTGAAAACCTAATGAATAAAGCTGAAAGAACCGACACGATATGTAGGTGCTCGTAAAGCACGCAGTAAAGAACTGTTAACAGCAAGGGTTTCAGTGGGTTAACTGAGGAGAAGGCGTGATCGCTAATTGTTGACTTTTTATTTGGTGTTAGAAACACTCTTACTGTGCATGACGTGCAACAAATGTAGCCACAGAAATTGCATCACGCTTTCATGTATGCTATTGCAGACACCAACGTTGCCTAGACAGAAAACCGAAATAGCCGTGGGTTTGCTTGCTGGTCTGAAGGATCTCTCTTCGAATCTCTATCATTTGTCAATGGAAGTAAAAGGCGCTGCAATCTGATACGTTCAGAATCAAACCCGCAGCTGTTGTTCGACTTTTTTTTCTTGACTAATTACAACTGAGTGTCGCATGAGCAGTTACATAAACTTGTCTGGTATATTTGAACACAAATGCCGTTCTTCAGTTAAAACTAACAGTACATTGTCAGGGACATTCAGTTCTATACAAACAAGAGACAGACAAGAGAATATTTCTACCGTTCATGTGGACTACGTGTTGACTTACTGATCGGAATAATTGAAAGGTTCGGGCTCATAGCCGATGCAGTGCGTGCTAATTAGAACAGCAACGCTGAGCTCTCAGCACCGTACTGAGCCCAGGTGTTTTTCTAAAGCTGTCAGGTGCAGTTCATTTACATGAAGGAAATCTCTTACTGGGTACGATTACAATGCAGTAAGTAGCACAGACTACTTAGGGAGTAGCCCGATGCGTTTAAAAACGACCCGAGCCAGGCAGGAGTCGAACCTGCAATTTCCTGATCCGTAGTCAGACGTGTTATCCATTGCGCCACTGGCCCTGGTGTGACACTGTAGGACTGTAACCCAGTGAGATCAGCACTGCAACTAGTAAAATATTACCCCCGGTCCATTCTTTTCCAAAAGTGAGAAACACCTGTTTTCTACATTTTGTCTGTTTTAAAACCATATCTCTTTAAACCAAACCAAGAGTTTGTCTTTTGCACTGATATTCTGATTCATTTCGATTTCAAAGAAAAAAAAAAACATTATCTTCCATAGCATCATAAAATTGTCCATTCTTCCAGACTCTACTTCTCTCTTGTAGTAGTACAGCAGACCTTTCCAGGTGAGCAGATCACAGAGTCCGAAATATGCTTCCTCCATCAAGCAAAGTACCTGAACATGACTCTGTCTTCATAAAAGCGCCCCTGTAATAAAGAAATTAAATCCGAAATCAAGAGTTCAGTTGCCTACTGAAGTTCAAGAAGTCATCAATTTTAACCTAGCAACACATTAAAGGCTGCATCTATACAAGTACGATTCTAGAAATGCTCACCAGATTACGTTTTAAGAAGGAACTGCGCCTCAGGTTCCGCCGAGATCTTAACTTGGATGGCAGGATTCAGAGTCCGGAGTGCGGACTGATGTCGCACGGAGGGTCCACATACTGTGGATCCCTCAGTTTTCTTCCGCGTGTTTAAACCGCCAGCGTGTGACTCCCCTGTCCCCGTGACCTCATTGCTCTGCTCTCGCCTCTGTGCAGCTGAGCCCGACTCATGGTAAAGTGGAAAAAAATATGCCCTCAACGTGGGATTTACTCTGGATCGAGGATAGATGTCACCTTTTTATCGTTGAACAGGATGTATGTGATGTGGCGACTAGGTTCAATTTTGTATCCTTTTAAAAGATTAAGGACTGGGGTGAGCGTGATTTACCACCCTTTCAGCTAAGAACCCGACATGAGCACCGTTTAAGCTGCATAGACTCGGTCGTTTAACTCTTCTCCATTAGCAGGGTTAAGGTTAAAGAAAAAAAAACATTGCTGACTTCTTTTTTTTTTGCCAGCCGCTAGCGCTGATTAGCAATGTTTGTATTTCATGTTTTGCAAGTTGCATCCATTTTAAGAAAAACAAGTCGCGTTAAAGACAGGAAATGAATACTTGCATTTAATTAAGTCTAGCCGTAGGCGGTTGTCTGTAAGGACCAGTTCTGTTCAAGAAGACAGAACAAAGAAGGCACCACTGGAATTCGGACTCAGGATCTCCTGTTTAAGAGACAAGCGCTTTAACCAACTAAGCCACGGCGCCCCGGGAGTGTTGTCCTTTTGCAGCCACTTGGACACACCACTCAGACACATCTGCATTCGGTGTGTGCTCCGCCTGCTCGCTGAGCAAGTTGCCACCTTTACATACAATAGCAACATCGACACCAAGAGAAAGGATGACAAATGGCTTTTATCTGGAACTTTTCATGTCCAAGGAGCTCAATGTGCTTTCTGTGTACAACAGGGCCACTGAACTCCACACTGGCCACTGAAGCACAGCAGTGGCTTGCTGGCTTGACATCTCCCAAGGAAAATGTTGAAATCGCATGTGGAACAGGAAAAGGACCCTCGAGTACGAGGGAAAAAAAAGAAAAAGATCATTTGGAGCGCGCCAACCCATGTCTGGACAGACCGGTTCCATCGACGAGGTGGCCGAGTGGTTAAGGTGATGGACTGCTAATCCATTGTGCTCTGCACGCATGGGTTCAAATCCCATCCTTGTCGCTCTCTACGTTTGACGTTGGCCATCCTTTTGTTTGCTCCAGTACTAGAGCCTTACATTTTCTAGCGGTGGCTGAACATGGTATAGTAGGCTAACGTTGGTATCGAGCAGTGGCAGTAACAGTATTTACGTGCCGCTGCTGCCAAGTGGCTCTGGGTTGTGACCGCGTTTTCACTTACTTGCAGCACAAACGGAGAAAGCGATTTTTGACAGTCTCTCGAGAGACTGCGCTAGGTGTTTAGGGATAGACTTTGTCAGTTCCCAATGGGATGATGGCCTCTCAAATAGTTTGTGATTCCTCTAGACGTTTATACAGTAGAAGCCTGCTTCGTGGCTTAAATCCAAGCTAAGGAAACGAGTTTGAGGTCTGATGCAGAACTGCGAATTCAATGAAGGGGAACACTACAGTACATTGCACTGTATGTGTGAGGAAAGCTGCCCCCTTCTGTTCCTTGTCGACCGAACAGAGGACTGTAAAGGATACCGCCAAGAAACTTTAGAATGCTGGTTGTAATCCAGCTCCAAAGAAGCCCCTTTGGGTGTTATGTCATCAAAAAGTAAGAACAGAGAATCTCCCTTTGATCAAAAGTGCAACAGAACTGTTTTCCGTGGAGCAGGTTTCAGACCCGTAGACCTGTTTTATTTGTAGGGCAGGGCGCATTCCCAAACGCGAATCTCCTGTTTTAGAAATGCTTTGGGCGGCGTGAAGTGAAAATAAGAAGTGGGCTCCAGATGCACATGGAAGCAATCAAGTGTTTCATCCGAGCTGTTTCAACGACTCCTCAACAGCTTTCCTTTTACAGAGGCCCAACGATTAATGATGGGGGTGCACCCTTCAATGTGCCTTACGACTCTAGGGAGTGATTGAGACGATTCGTAGCGTGTGTTCATTTCCCTCTATTCCCCATGTTGCAGTGGTAAGATGACGTAAATTCCTGCTTCGGCACGTAAAGGCATTATAATCAAGTGCAGGAGCTGAGGGCTTTTGTTTTGTTTCGTTTTCTATGGCACTCGTAAGCACGCAAAACAAAGACAATTCCTGCATCTAACACGAATGTAAATGCTTTTGAAAGTGCAGTGTGGTGCAGCTTGTAAAATCCTTGTCCACATTTGTGGTTTGTTGATGTTTTTTCTGTCTGCCAAAGTTGCATTTTGACATCCGGACGGGGAGACTTTATCATTTGAACGTGAAGCCAGCCTTAAACCTTCTGAGGCGTGTCTGTCTGCCGGCATGTATCTTGTGAAAGGTTTTTTTTTTTTAACGGAGAGCGACTTTAAAAAAGTTTCCGCAGCCACCTCGCACTCCGTGTTAGATTATAGGAGGAATGCGGTGGCGGCGAGCTCGCTGTAGTCGTGGCCGAGTAGTTAAGGCGATAGACTTGAAATCCACTGGGGACTCCCCGCTTAGGTTCGAATCCTGCCGACTACGGCGTCTGCCGCACGTCACCTTGTGCCTGTGCGGCAAAGGCGAAGTGCCGCTTCTCCTTTCCTGGTACTATAAAAATGCTACATCGCTTGGTCCTGCTTCCATGGAAAGCAGTTCTTCAGGTAATTCTACTCTCTTACCAAAGCTGTTAGGTTCCTTTCCGTGGTGAGATGGGTTGTCATGCAACGCTGCCACATAGTGCCGACAGACAAGTGTGTTGCGGGAGAAGAGAAAAGTGTTTGAAGATTTAAGAGTGTCTTAGGTGGAGCCAAAATCAAGTGTCACAAATGCAAGTGGGAAGATTTCCAATGTTTAATATGGTCAAAATAAGCGGAAGTTACCAGCTGGTCCGGCACAGTCTGCCATGCTTTTGTCATATACTGTAAAGTGGTGTCGAACTGGGTGTCGAACTGGAGCCTCACCATTTGCATATGTGAGGCTCCAGTTATACATCGAGTGTCACATTAAATGACAAAAATGAAGAGAGTTAAAGCACCTGGAAAGGTTTTCTTACAACTTTTGAGCTGACACAGTTTTGGAAAATGTTTCCTTCACGCTGCACTGAACAACATAGGCAGCCAAGAGTCTCCAAAACAAAACAGAATGGACAGATAGGAGAAAATTCCCACTTGTCCTGAAGTTCCCAAAATCCAGCACTGAGCGTACACAAAGTGTCTAAGTAGCGTGGGAATGCTAACCCTAACCCTAGCTGGAGTTTGAGCAATCCGGCACTGAGCGTAAGAAGATGAGTCAAAGTAACGTCTAATCGGATTAGTTTCCTTAGAGCTGGTTCAGAGTTTGCTCAAGAGTTTACCTTTCACAGATGCGCAAAGAAGAATGTTGGGGGTGCACGCTTCAAGGTGCCTTACAGCTGTAGGGAGTGATTCGAGACGATTCGTGGCGTGTGCTCGTTCCCATATACCGTACGACCCGGGGTGCAGTGCTAGGATGACGTACTATACCGCTTGGGCACGTAACGGCGTTATATGCAAGTGCGGGACGTGAGGGTTTTCGTTTGTTCGTTTTGTTTTGCTCTGCTTTGCTTTGTTTTGCTTTCCATCGCGTTGGTAAGAGCGTAAATAAAAAGGCGATTCTTGCGTCTACCACTAACGTAAGAGCTATTTCAAGTGCGGCGTGGTGCGGCTTTTGAAATGCTTGTGGGCATTTCTCTGTTGTTGATTCTTTTTTTGTGTGTAACAAAGTGGCATTTTCATGTCCGGGGAGACTTTATCATTCTGACATGAAGCCACCCTTAAGTCCTCTGAGGCGTGTCTGTCTGCAAGGCTTGTATTTTGTAAATGTTTTTTTGAAACGGAGAACGACTTTGAAATAGGCTTCCGCCGGCGCCTCGCGATCCAGGTAAGATTGTAGCAAGAACGCAGCGGCGGTGGGGCTTGCTGTAGTCGTGGCCGAGTGGTTAAGGCGATGGACTAGAAATCCATTGGTGTCTCCCCGCGCAGGTTCGAATCCTGTCGACTACGTTGTCCACCTCCTGTCATTGTGTTCCGGCGCAAGCAAAGAAGCGCGCCTCTTTGCTGTTCCTGGTGGTTTTAAAACGCCAAATCGCTTGTACCCGCTGCCTTGGAATTAAATTCTTCAGCGTCTGCAAATGGCATTTTGCAGCTGGAAGCAGATGTCGACGCTTTTTGCAAAGAGCACCAAAAAAGCGTCTTTTTTGAAGGCCTGGGCACTGAGCATCGGTGGTTCAGTGGTAGAATTCTCGCCTGCCACGCGGGAGGCTCGGGTTCGATACCCGGCCAATGCAGTGGCTTTTGCAGCGAGCGGCTCCATCACTTGCATCCCCTTGCAACTCGCAACTGAAAACCCACTGAAGCTAAGCAGGTGTGAGCCAGTTCAGTACCCGGATAAGGGTGAGCTACAGGGAAAAACAAAGCTTCCAGCTGGAAGCGGTGTTAATGGTGCCGGCGGGGGGGCGCTCACCCTGTGGTCTGTGCAGGTCCCAATTCCCCAGTATAGTGACGGAGATTCTGTGTTGTAAAAAGGCGCTGTCTTTTGGATGAGATGTAAAACCGAGGGCACAGCGCTCTGTGGTCATTCAAAATGACCACCAAAACCTTTGACAAAAGCTCTTGGTAATTGATGGTCTTCAATAATGCTTCTCCTTTAGGTACATTTTAAATCAGCTGACAAATGCTGTGAAATGGGGGGGCACTTCAGGCCAGTGTAGGATTTGGGTTACAAGAACCATGAAACTGCACGAGAAAGCCTGTACACTGAATTACATGGCTTTCTATTCAAAGGAGGACAAAAGAAATTCCCTGAGTTCGATTTTTTGCAGCACAGAGAGGAGCTGTACATGTTTGTCTGAAATGATACATTTGGCACAACAAGACACAGAGAGAGGCACAGCTGGTATTCAGACCCAGGATCGCCTGCTTACTAGGCAGGCACTTTAAGCCACTAGGGAGCACCGCACTTTTACAGACACTTGGACACATCTGCGCTCGGTCTGCACTTAACATAATCTCTGAGCCCGTTGCCTCTTTCCCATTTAGTAGCAGAACTGACGCCAAGAGAAATGATGAGAAATGGCATTTATCTGGCACTTCTCATGTCCAAGGAGCTCAATGCCCTTGACACCTCCCCAAGGCGACAGAGCTGTGCATTCTTTGGCGACAACATTTTTTCTTTTGTTTTATTTCTATACTTATTGATAGAATAAAAACGATATGTCATGTACTGTAAGGGAAATGTCTCTTTTCATGGGGAAAGCTAGCACCAGCAAATGTTGTGTTTAGAAGAAGTGATTTAACATGACACGTGACCTAATTTACCGGAGCAAAAGCTCACCCAGCAAGCCCTGCTTTACTTCTACAGGAGAGAAGTACTGTAGAGTCTGCAAGATGTTCAGCTGGGTAGCTACGTCAGCATGCCTCGGCTGCAAAGGAACAAGTAATAGGTTTATTGCATGCTGAAAAGAGAAGAACGGAAACACAGCGTTTCGGCCGTGAGGTCTTCTCACACCTGAAGAAGCCTCACACCTGTAAAAGGCTCCATGGTTTTCTTTCTTCTCTTTTCAACATGGAATACACCTATTGTCTGCAAGATGTGACAATTTCACGGTGTTTTGGAAGAAAACCTTTTTTCTTTGAATTCAAAATCAATCAGAATTTCAGCACGACACACCAACACTTTTTCTGTTTTTAGATATGAATATTCAATACTTAAACGGGCGCAGTTAAGACATTAAATATATATACATATTGTATACAGTACAGTTTGCATACGGTAATTTGTTTATGTTACGCGATTAAAAAATAAATAAATAACACTGAAAGGTCCAGCACCAGCTGGATTCAAACACACAACCTGCTAGTTGGTAGTCATGCACCTAGACCAGTAGGCTACAAGACAGCTCGCATGAACAAGCAGCCGAAACAGCCCTACACAGCCCTGCCGCAGTACACGGATATAATCATACCATTATTAAATTCTTGAGATACGCGATTCCATATTATATTCCCTTTTAATCAAATTCTAAAAGTATGCTTGTTGACTCCGGTATCACGTTAGTTAAAGACTTCGAAGTTTACAATGTTTAGGGAGAAATGGAATACTGGTGTGTATTTTTTTCTTTAAAGTACCAAGACCAGCTATATACTGTATGTTTACGTTCCAAAATTAATATCGTTTATGGCCTTCACACGCGTTACAGTATGCTCCTATTCTTTTTATGCTCAGCTACTAAGATTTCCCTTTTAGTGGTAAAATTCAATATCTACAACGGGCACAGTAAAGACGTTTACAGTAAGTCTTTCTACGACAGACCAACGGACCACGAGTGCCCCTGTCGGTCAACCAATCACGCACCGCGGTACCCCGTGTCATCTTACCTGCGGTACGTGTCTGTACCGCTCACTTTGAATGGCTGCATTTGTAACAGTATTGTTGTTATTGTTTTTGTCCTGTAAAGTGCTTTGAGGAGCCAGCTTTAAAGGCGCCATAAACAATAAAGTTCATTATTATTACTATTGTTAATTTGCTGGACAGAGAGGTGAACATTATTACACAGAAGACAAAGATAGCGATTTACGTTGCATTGTGCATTGTGCTGCTGTAATACAGTTTTAAATAATTAAAAGTCTAAACAGTATCAGCTTTATTTATGGGTTTTAAACGCGATTTAAATCAATATAAATGTTTAAATTGTAACGCCTAGGTGACTATTCATTGTTATTAAAATGACTTAAATTCGATCATGTTGTGATATTTAGAAATATACATTTGTTTGGTGCGAGTGAAGTTTTATTTAATCTCTGAGCCAGGGAAACGTTTTATTTTTTCAAAGAAATGTTTGTTAAAAAAAAGTCAGGGCTCCAACAGGATTCAAACACAGAGCGTGAGACGTGGGAATCAGGAACCTAACCCACAGCTCCACCAGCAAGGTCACATGCAGGGTGCTGAAAAAGCACTACAGAAACATTATCAACAGACAATGTACAGCGTGTACTATTCTTGTGTTACGGTACATGAATATAATTATATCGTTATTAATTTCTTTAGATACGCGATTCCATATTATATTCAATTCTTAAAGTATGCTTTTTGACTCCGGTATCACGTCAGTTAAAGACTTCGATGCTTAAAATGTTTAGGGAGAAATGGAATACTGGTGTGTATTTTTTCTTTAAAGTACCGAGACCAGCAATATACTGTATGTTTATGTTCCAAAATTAATATTGTTTATGGTTTTCACACGCGTTTCAGTATGCTCCTATTCTTTTTATGCTCAGCTACTAAGATTTCCCTTTAGTGGTAAAATTCCACATAAATATTCAATAGTTAAACAGGCACAATAAAGACATTAAATATACATATACATACAGTACAGTTTGTATACAGTTATATGTTTATGTTTATGTTAAATCAATCTCTTTTATAAGAATGTGAAAGGCATGGTGAATCGATTGTCAAAAATTACTGTACTTTGCATGATTGGAAACAAATGCGTGATTGCGAAATGCTGTGGTGTTACTTTTACAAAGACGGTCAATGAATAAAAGAATGTGGACCAGGGCAATACTTTGAGTTTACAGCTTGTCCAAGGTCATTCATTATTAATGCTATTAGTAATATCTTCGTTAAAGACTTTGATGGCGACAGCTCAAACATGAGAGGTTGAGCTTTATTAGCTCCACCTTGCGGAAATTCCGGATACTATTATTTTACTTGCGGTATTATAGGAGAGTTTACGGTAACTCGCGGTAGACTGCGTAAAGCGCACCGCAAAATAATGCGGTATCGCCCGCTTGTTTTGAATGGCTGCATCTGTAAAAGCAAACTGTCGTTTGTGCACCCTTATACAACAAAAATCCATAACTGGCATTTTTTAAGTGCTAGGTCCCAAACAAGCCATTACATTTTATTTTAGTTTCGAATGATTGAGACTAGCACGGAGGTATCAGTCAAATTACTTAGAACGGGACAACTGAGTTAAGGTTAACATTCTATTTTGTTCCCCTTGTTTACTTTAAAACTTCCAGTTCATTCCCGTAGTTCTGCCATAATTAATCAAAGAATGTAACAGTGGCAGAAGTAAACGTTCCAAAAGCTTTTTTTTGCTTTCATTTTCTAACTTTCTGCTTTTGCTGTAACAATTCTGTGATACACGTCTCTAGTAGCTCTTTAAAAGTTTTTGTTTCGATTCAGAATGACAAAAGCTACTGTATGGAAGCCCGTTTCTGCCAGGGAGCTAAAAAAAAAAACCTGCTATGGTACAGATGCAGCCATTCAAAATGCATGGTACAATCCCATATCGCACGCAACTACCCACTAGCCACCGTAGTCTACCACAGTAAGTGATTGGCTAGCCAAAATGTCCGACAGGGGCACTCGTGGTGCATTGGTCAGTAGTGAAAAGATTTAATCATTTAATTTTTTTACTGTGCACGTTTTATTCCACATAGTATAGAATATTTACATGGAATTTTACCACTAAAGGGAAATTTTAATAGCAGAACATTAAAAGAAAAGTAGCATAATGCATCTGAAAGTCAGAAACGATATTAATTTAGGAACATAAACATATTACTGTATGTAAACTGTACTGCATTTGGCTGGTCTTGGTAGTTGAAAGAAAAAATACCCATCAGTCTTCCATTTCTCCCTAAACATTTTAAGCATCAAAGTTTTATAAACGGTCACCAAATATGCGATTGCTGTGTAGAATGAATTTTAATTTAAAAAAAAAGATTTAACATGAAAATTAAGCTGTTTACGTTCCTCCGCCTGAGAATATAGATTAAGGGCTGACACAGTGGGCTCTTCTGAGACATTGCGATTCCACAGTCTGAAAAAACACGTTTATTTCGGGCTGAAAAACACGTTTTGAAAAGTGTGCTGTTCCTGCCCAAAAAAGTTACATGGGGGTGACCAAAGTTGCCCAAACGTGTTTAATTCTGCTGAAAAACACGTTTTGAAAACTTCTGCACACTGGGGTTAAGGGCTGACTCAGTGACTCTTCTGAGCCAGGCAGTTACATTGGGATTCAACAGTCTGAAAAAACGTGTTTATTTCGGACTGAAAAACACGTTTTGAAAAGTCTGCTGTTCCTGCCCCAGCAGTTACATGGGGGTGACCAAAGTTGCCCAAACGTGTTTATTTCTGCTGAAAAGCACATTTTGAAAACTTCTGCACACTGGGGTTAAGGGCTGACTCAGCGGGCTCTTCAGAGCCAGGCAGATACATTTTGATTCAACAGTCTGAAAAAACGCATTTATTTCGATCTGAAAAACAAGTTTTGAAAAGTATGCTGTTCCTGCCCCAGAAGTTACATGGGGGGGAACAAAGTTGCCCAAATGTGTTTATTTCTGCTGAAAAACACGTTTTGAAAACTTCTGCACGCTGGGGTTAAGGGCTGACTCAGTGGGCTCTTCTGAGCCAGGCAGTTACATTAGGATTCAACAGTCTGAAAAAACGTGTTTATTTCGGACTGAAAAACACGTTTTGAAAAGTCTGCTGTTACTGCCCCATAACTTACATGGGGCTGACCAAACTTGCAGACACATGTTTATTTCTGCTGAAAAACACGTTTTGACCCTTTCTGCACACTGGGGTTAAGAGCTGAGTGTGTGGGCTCTTCTGAGCCTTGCTGTTACACGGGGATTCAGTTGTCTGAAAAAACGCGTTTATTTCGGGCTGAAAAACACGTTTTGAAAAGTGTGCTGTTACTGCCCCATAACTTACATGGGGTTGACCAAACTTGCAGAAACATGTTTATTTCTGCTGAAAAACACGTTTTGACCCTTTCTGCACACTGGGGTTAAGAGCTGAGTGTGTGGGCTCTTCTGAGCCTTGCTGTTACATGGGGATTCAGTTGACTGAAAAAACGCGTTTATTTCGGGCTGAAAAACACGTTTTGAAAAGTGTGCTGTTACTGCCCCATAACTTACATGGGGTTGACCAAACTTGCAGAAACATGTTTATTTCTGCTGAAAAACACGTTTTGACCCTTTCTGCACACTGGGGTTAAGAGCTGAGTGTGTGGGCTCTTCTGAGCCTTGCTGTTACATGGGGATTCAGTTGTCTGAAAAAACGCGTTTATTTCGGGCTGAAAAACACGTTTTTAAAAGTGGGCTGTTACTGCCCCATAACTTACATGGGGTTGACCAAACTTGCAGAAACATGTTTATTTCTGCTGAAAAACACGTTTTGACCCTTTCTGCACACTGGGGTTAAGAGCTGAGTGTGTGGGCTCTTCTGAGCCTTGCTGTTACATGGGGATTCAGTTGTCTGAAAAAACGCGTTTATTTCGGGCTGAAAAACACGTTTTGAAAAGTGTGCTGTTACTGCCCCATAACTTACATGGGGTTGACCAAACTTGCAGAAACATGTTTATTTCTGCTGAAAAACACGTTTTGACCCTTTCTGCACACTGGGGTTAAGAGCTGAGTGTGTGGGCTCTTCTGAGCCTTGCTGTTACATGGGGATTCAGTTGTCTGAAAAAACGCGTTTATTTCGGGCTGAAAATTACGTTTTGAAAAGTGTGCTGTTACTGCCCCATAACTTACATGGGGTTGACCAAACTTGCAGAAACATGTGTATTTCTGCTGAAAAACACGTTTTGACCCTTTCTGCACACTGGGGTTAAGGGCTGAGTGTGTGGGCTCTTCTGAGCCTTGCTGTTACAAGGAGATTCAGTTGTCTGAAAAAACGCGTTTATTTCGGGCTGAAAAACACGTTTTGAAAAGTGTGATGTTACTGCCCCATAACTTACATGGGGTTGACCAAACTTGCAGAAACATGTTTATTTCTGCTGAAAAACACGTTTTGACCCTTTCTGCACACTGGGGTTAAGAGCTGAGTGTGTGGGCTCTTCTGAGCCTTGCTGTTACATGGGGATTCAGTTGTCTGAAAAAACGCGTTTATTTCGGGCTGAAAAACACGTTTTTAAAAGTGTGCTGTTACTGCCCCATAACTTACATGGGGTTGACCAAACTTGCAGAAAAATGTTTATTTCTTCTGAAAAACACGTTTTGACCCTTTCTGCACACTGGGGTTAAGAGCTGAGTGTGTGGGCTCTTCTGAGCCTTGCTGTTACATGGGGATTCAGTTGTCTGAAAAAACGCGTTTATTTCTTGCTGAAAAACACGTTTTAAAAGTGTGCTGTTACTGCCCCATAACTTACATGGGGTTGACCAAACTTGCAGAAACATGTTTATTTCTGCTGAAAAACACGTTTTGACCCTTTCTGCACACTGGGGTTAAGAGCTAAATGTGTGTGGGCTCTTCTGAGCCTTGCTGTTACATGGGGATTCAGTTGTCTGAAAAAACGCGTTTATTTTGGGCTGAAAAACACGTTTTGAAAAGTGTGCTGTTACTGCCCCATAACTTACATGGGGTTGACCAAACTTGCAGAAACGTTTATTTCTGCTGAAAAACACGTTTTGACCCTTTCTGCACACTGGGGTTAAGGGCTGAGTGTGTGGGCTCTTCTGAGCCTTGCTGTTACAAGGAGATTCAGTTGTCTGAAAAAACGCGTTTATTTCGGGCTGAAAAACACGTTTTGAAAAGTGTGATGTTACTGCCCCATAACTTACATGGGGTTGACCAAACTTGCAGAAACATGTTTATTTCTGCTGAAAAACACGTTTTGACCCTTTCTGCACACTGGGGTTAAGAGCTAAATGTGTGTGGGCTCTTCTGAGCCTTTCTGTTACATGGGGATTCAGTTGTCTGAAAAAACGTGTTTTTTTCGGGCTGAAAAACACGTTTTGAAAAGTGTGCTGTTACTGCCCCATAGCTTACATGGGGTTGAGCAAACTTGCAGAAACATGTTTATTTCTGCTGAAAAACACGTTTTGACCCTTTCTGCACACTGGGGTTAAGAGCTGAGTGTGTGGGCTCTTCTGAGCCTTGCTGTTACATGGGGATTCAGTTGTCTGAAAAAACGCGTTTATTTCGGGCTGAAAAACACGTTTTAAAAGTGTGCTGTTACTGCCCCATAACTTACATGGGGTTGACCAAACTTGCAGAAACATGTTTATTTCTGCTGAAAAACACGTTTTGACCCTTTCTGCACACTGGGGTTAAGAGCTGAGTGTGTGGGCTCTTCTGAGCCTTTCTGTTACATGGGGATTCAGTTGTCTGAAAAAACGTGTTTATTTCGGGCTGAAAAACACGTTTTGAAAAGTGTGCTGTTACTGCCCCATAGCTTACATGGGGTTGAGCAAACTTGCAGAAACATGTTTATTTCTGCTGAAAAACACGTTTTGACCCTTTCTGCACACTGGGGTTAAGAGCTGAGTGTGTGGGCTCTTCTGAGCCTTGCTGTTACATGGGGATTCAGTTGTCTGAAAAAACGCGTTTATCTAGGGCTGAAAAACACGTTTTGAAAAGTGAGCTTTTACTGCCCCATAACTTACATGGGGTTGACCAAACTTGCAGAAACATGTTTATTTCTGCTGAAAAACACGTTTTGACCCTTTCTGCACACTGGGGTTAAGAGCTGAGTGTGTGGGCTCTTCTGAGCCTTGGTGTTACATGGGGATTAAGTTGTCTGAAAAAACGCGTTTATTTCGGGCTGAAAAACACGTTTTGAAAAGTGTGCTGTTACTGCCCCATAACTTACATGGGGTTGACCAAACTTGCAGAAACATGTTTATTTCTGCTGAAAAACACGTTTTGACCCTTTCTGCACACTGGGGTTAAGAGCTGAGTGTGTGGGCTCTTCTGAGCCTTGCTGTTACATGGGGATTCAGTTGTCTGAAAAAACGCGTTTATTTCGGGCTGAAAAACACGTTTTGAAAAGTGTGCTGTTACTGCCCCATAACTTACATGGGGTTGACCAAACTTGCAGAAACATGTTTATTTCTGCTGAAAAACACGTTTTGACCCTTTCTGCACACTGGGGTTAAGGGCTGAGTGTGTGGGCTCTTCTGAGCCTTGCTGTTACAAGGAGATTCAGTTGTCTGAAAAAACGCGTTTATTTCGGGCTGAAAAACACGTTTTGAAAAGTGTGATGTTACTGCCCCATAACTTACATGGGGTTGACCAAACTTGCAGAAACATGTTTATTTCTGCTGAAAAACACGTTTTGACCCTTTCTGCACACTGGGGTTAAGAGCTGAGTGTGTGGGCTCTTCTGAGCCTTGCTGTTACATGGGGATTCAGTTGTCTGAAAAAACGCGTTTATTTCGGGCTGAAAAACACGTTTTTAAAAGTGTTCTGTTACTGCCCCATAACTTACATGGGGTTGACCAAACTTGCAGAAAAATGTTTATTTCTTCTGAAAAACACGTTTTGACCCTTTCTGCACACTGGGGTTAAGAGCTGAGTGTGTGGGCTCTTCTGAGCCTTGCTGTTACATGGGGATTCAGTTGTCTGAAAAAACGCGTTTATTTCGGGCTGAAAAACACGTTTTAAAAGTGTGCTGTTACTGCCCCATAACTTACATGGGGTTGACCAAACTTGCAGAAACATGTTTATTTCTGCTGAAAAACACGTTTTGACCCTTTCTGCACACTGGGGTTAAGAGCTAAATGTGTGTGGGCTCTTCTGAGCCTTGCTGTTACATGGGGATTCAGTTGTCTGAAAAAACGCGTTTATTTTGGGCTGAAAAACACGTTTTGAAAAGTGTGCTGTTACTGCCCCATAACTTACATGGGGTTGACCAAACTTGCAGAAACGTTTATTTCTGCTGAAAAACACGTTTTGACCCTTTCTGCACACTGGGGTTAAGGGCTGAGTGTGTGGGCTCTTCTGAGCCTTGCTGTTACAAGGAGATTCAGTTGTCTGAAAAAACGCGTTTATTTCGGGCTGAAAAACACGTTTTGAAAAGTGTGATGTTACTGCCCCATAACTTACATGGGGTTGACCAAACTTGCAGAAACATGTTTATTTCTGCTGAAAAACACGTTTTGACCCTATCTGCACACTGGGGTTAAGAGCTGAGTGTGTGGGCTCTTCTGAGACTTGCTGTTACATGGGGATTCAGTTGTCTGAAAAAACGCGTTTATTTCGGGCTGAAAAACACGTTTTTAAAAGTGTGCTGTTACTGCCCCATAACTTACATGGGGTTGACCAAACTTGCAGAAACATGTTTATTTCTGCTGAAAAACACGTTTTGACCCTTTCTGCACACTGGGGTTAAGAGCTGAGTGTGTGGGCTCTTCTGAGCCTTGCTGTTACATGGGGATTCAGTTGTCTGAAAAAACGCGTTTATTTCGGGCTGAAAAACACGTTTTGAAAAGTGTGCTGTTACTGCCCCATAACTTACATGGGGTTGAGCAAACTTGCAGAAACATGTTTATTTCTGCTGAAAAACACGTTTTGACCCTTTCTGCACACTGGGGTTAAGAGCTGAGTGTGTGGGCTCTTCTGAGCCTTTCTGTTACATGGGGATTCAGTTGTCTGAAAAAACGTGTTTATTTCGGGCTGAAAAACACGTTTTGAAAAGTGTGCTGTTACTGCCCCATAGCTTACATGGGGTTGAGCAAACTTGCAGAAACATGTTTATTTCTGCTGAAAAACACGTTTTGACCCTTTCTGCACACTGGGGTTAAGAGCTGAGTGTGTGGGCTCTTCTGAGCCTTGCTGTTACATGGGGATTCAGTTGTCTGAAAAAACGCGTTTATTTCGGGCTGAAAAACACGTTTTGAAAAGTGTGCCGTTACTGCCCCATAACTTACATGGGGTTGACCAAACTTGCAGAAACATGTTTATTTCTGCTGAAAAACACGTTTTGACCCTTTCTGCACACTGGGGTTAAGAGCTGAGTGTGTGGGCTCTTCTGAGCCTTGCTGTTACATGGGGATTCAGTTGTCTGAAAAAACGCGTTTATTTCGGGCTGAAAAACACGTTTTGAAAAGTGTGCTGTTACTGCCCCATAACTTACATGGGGTTGACCAAACTTGCAGAAACATGTTTATTTCTGCTGAAAAACACGTTTTGACCCTTTCTGCACACTGGGGTTAAGAGCTGAGTGTGTGGGCTCTTCTGAGCCTTGCTGTTAAATGGGGATTCAGTTGTCTGAAAAAACGCGTTTATCTAGGGCTGAAAAACACGTTTTGAAAAGTGAGCTTTTACTGCCCCATAACTTACATGGGGTTGACCAAACTTGCAGAAACATGTGTATTTCTGCTGAAAAACACGTTTTGACCCTTTCTGCACACTGGGGTTAAGAGCTGAGTGTGTGGGCTCTTCTGAGCCTTGCTGTTACATGGGGATTCAGTTGTCTGAAAAAACGCGTTTATTTCGGGCTGAAAAACACGTTTTGAAAAGTGTGCTGTTACTGCCCCATAACTTACATGGGGTTGACCAAACTTGCAGAAACATGTTTATTTCTGCTGAAAAACACGTTTTGACCCTTTCTGCACACTGGGGTTAAGAGCTGAGTGTGTGGGCTCTTCTGAGCCTTGCTGTTACATGGGGATTCAGTTGTCTGAAAAAACGCGTTTATTTCGGGCTGAAAAACACGTTTTGAAAAGTGTGCTGTTACTGCCCCATAACTTACATGGGGTTGACCAAACTTGCAGAAACATGTTTATTTCTGCTGAAAAACACGTTTTGACCCTTTCTGCACTCTGGGGTTAAGAGCGGAGTGTGTGGGCTCTTCTGAGCCTTGCTGTTACATGGGGATTCAGTTGTCTGAAAAAACGCGTTTATTTCGGGCTGAAAAACACGTTTTGAAAAGTGTGCTGTTACTGCCCCATAACTTACATGGGGTTGACCAAACTTGCAGAAACATGTTTATTTCTGCTGAAAAACACGTTTTGACCCTTTCTGCACACTGGGGTTAAGAGCTGAGTGTGTGGGCTCTTCTGAGCCTTGCTGTTACATGGGGATTCAGTTGTCTGAAAAAACGCGTTTATTTCGGGCTGAAAAACACGTTTTGAAAAGTGTGCTGTTACTGCCCCATAACTTACATGGGTTTGACCAAACTTGCAGAAACATGTTTATTTCTGCTGAAAAACACGTTTTGACCCTTTCTGCACACTGGGGTTAAGAGCTGAGTGTGTGGGCTCTTCTGAGCCTTGCTGTTACATGGGGATTCAGTTGTCTGAAAAAACGTGTTTATTTCGGGCTGAAAAACACGTTTTGAAAAGTGTGCTGTTACTGCCCCATAACTTACATGGGGTTGACCAAACTTGCAGAAACATGTTTATTTCTGCTGAAAAACACGTTTTGACCCTTTCTGCACACTGGGGTTAAGAGCGGAGTGTGTGGGCTCTTCTGAGCCTTGCTGTTACATGGGGATTCAGTTGTCTGAAAAAACGCGTTTATTTCGGGCTGAAAAACACGTTTTTAAAAGTGTGCTGTTACTGCCCCATAACTTACATGGGGTTGACCAAACTTGCAGAAACATGTTTATTTCTGCTGAAAAACACGTTTTGACCCTTTCTGCACACTGGGGTTAAGAGCTGAGTGTGTGGGCTCTTCTGAGCCTTGCTGTTACATGGGGATTCAGTTGTCTGAAAAAACGCGTTTATTTCGGGCTGAAAAACACGTTTTGAAAAGTGTGCTGTTACTGCCCCATAACTTACATGGGGTTGACCAAACTTGCAGAAACATGTTTATTTCTGCTGAAAAACACGTTTTGACCCTTTCTGCACACTGGGGTTAAGAGCGGAGTGTGTGGGCTCTTCTGAGCCTTGCTGTTACATGGGGATTCAGTTGTCTGAAAAAACGCGTTTATTTCGGGCTGAAAAACACGTTTTTAAAAGTGTGCTGTTACTGCCCCATAACTTACATGGGGTTGACCAAACTTGCAGAAACATGTTTATTTCTGCTGAAAAACACGTTTTGACCCTTTCTGCACACTGGGGTTAAGAGCTGAGTGTGTGGGCTCTTCTGAGCCTTGCTGTTACATGGGGATTCAGTTGTCTGAAAAAACGCGTTTATTTCGGGCTGAAAAACACGTTTTGAAAAGTGTGCTGTTACTGCCCCATAACTTACATGGGGTTGACCAAACTTGCAGAAACATGTTTATTTCTGCTGAAAAACACGTTTTGACCCTTTCTGCACACTGGGGTTAAGAGCTGAGTGTGTGGGCTTTTCTGAGCCTTGCTGTTACATGGGGATTCAGTTGTCTGAAAATACGCGTTTATTTCGGGCTGAAAAACACGGTTTGAAAAGTGTGCTGTTACTGCCCCATAACTTACATGGGGTTGACCAAACTTGCAGAAACATGTTTATTTCTGCTGAAAAACACGTTTTGACCCTTTCTGCACACTGGGGTTAAGAGCTGAGTTTGTGGGCTCTTCTGAGCCTTGCTGTTACATGGGGATTCAGTTGTCTGAAAAAACGCGTTTATTTCGGGCTGAAAAACACGTTTTGAGAAGTGTGCTGTTACTGCCCCATAACTTACATGGGGTTGACCAAACTTGCAGAAACATGTTTATTTCTGCTGAAAAACACGTTTTGACCCTTTCTGCACACTGGGGTTAAGAGCTGAGTGTGTGGGCTCTTCTGAGCCTTGCTGTTACATGGGGATTCAGTTGTCTGAAAAAACGCGTTTATTTCGGGCTGAAAAACACGTTTTGAAAAGTGTGCTGTTACTGCCCCATAACTTACATGGGGTTGACCAAACTTGCAGAAACATGTTTATTTCTGCTGAAAAACACGTTTTGACCCTTTCTGCACACTGGGGTTAAGAGCTGAGTGTGTGGGCTCTTCTGAGCCTTGCTGTTACATGGGGATTCAGTTGTCTGAAAAAACGCGTTTATTTCGGGCTGAAAAACACGTTTTGAAAAGTGTGCTGTTACTGCCCCATAACTTACATGGGGTTGACCAAACTTGCAGAAACATGTTTATTTCTGCTGAAAAACACGTTTTGACCCTTTCTGCACACTGGGGTTAAGAGCTGAGTGTGTGGGCTCTTCTGAGCCTTGCTGTTACATGGGGATTCAGTTGTCTGAAAAAACGCGTTTATTTCGGGCTGAAAAACACGTTTTGAAAAGTGGGCTGTTACTGCCCCATAACTTACATGGGGTTGACCAAACTTGCAGAAACATGTTTATTTCTGCTGAAAAACACGTTTTGACCCTTTCTGCACACTGGGGTTAAGAGCTGAGTGTGTGGGCTCTTCTGAGCCTTGCTGTTACATGGGGATTCAGTTGTCTGAAAAAACGCGTTTATTTCGGGCTGAAAAACACGTTTTGAAAAGTGTGCTGTTACTGCCCCATAGCTTACATGGGGTTGAGCAAACTTGCAGAAACATGTTTATTTCTGCTGAAAAACACGTTTTGACCCTTTCTGCACACTGGGGTTAAGAGCTGAGTGTGTGGGCTCTTCTGAGCCTTGCTGTTACATGGGGATTCAGTTGTCTGAAAAAACGCGTTTATTTCGGGCTGAAAAACACGTTTTGAAAAGTGTGCTGTTACTGCCCCATAACTTACATGGGGTTGACCAAACTTGCAGAAACATGTTTATTTCTGCTGAAAAACACGTTTTGACCCTTTCTGCACACTGGGGTTAAGAGCTGAGTGTGTGGGCTCTTCTGAGCCTTGCTGTTACATGGGGATTCAGTTGTCTGAAAAAAACGCGTTTATTTCGGGCTGAAAAACACGTTTTGAAAAGTGTGCTGTTACTGCCCCATAACTTACATGGGGTTGACCAAACTTGCAGAAACATGTTTATTTCTGCTGAAAAACACGTTTTGACCCTTTCTGCACACTGGGGTTAAGAGCTGAGTGTGTGGGCTCTTCTGAGCCTTGCTGTTACATGGGGATTCAGTTGTCTGAAAAAACGCGTTTATCTAGGGCTGAAAAACACGTTTTGAAAAGTGAGCTTTTACTGCCCCATAACTTACATGGGGTTGACCAAACTTGCAGAAACATGTGTATTTCTGCTGAAAAACACGTTTTGACCTTTTCTGCACACTGGGGTTAAGAGCTGAGTGTGTGGGCTCTTCTGAGCCTTGCTGTTACATGGGGATTCAGTTGTCTGAAAAAACGCGTTTATTTCGGGCTGAAAAACACGTTTTGAAAAGTGTGCTGTTACTGCCCCATAACTTACATGGGGTTGACCAAACTTGCAGAAACATGTTTATTTCTGCTGAAAAACACGTTTTGACCCTTTCTGCACACTGGGGTTAAGAGCTGAATGTGTGGGCTCTTCTGAGCCTTGCTGTTACATGGGGATTCAGTTGTCTGAAAAAACGCGTTTATTTCGGGCTGAAAAACACGTTTTGAAAAGTGTGCTGTTACTGCCCCATAACTTACATGGGGTTGACCAAACTTGCAGAAACATGTTTATTTCTGCTGAAAAACACGTTTTGACCCTTTCTGCACACTGGGGTTAAGAGCTGAGTGTGTGGGCTCTTCTGAGCCTTGCTGTTACATGGGGATTCAGTTTTCTGAAAAAACGCGTTTATTTCGGGCTGAAAAACACGTTTTGAAAAGTGTGCTGTTACTGCCCCATAACTTACATGGGGTTGACCAAACTTGCAGAAACATGTTTATTTCTGCTGAAAAACACGTTTTGACCCTTTCTGCACACTGGGGTTAAGAGCTGAGTTTGTGGGCTCTTCTGAGCCTTGCTGTTACATGGGGATTCAGTTGTCTGAAAAAACGTGTTTATTTCGGGCTGAAAAACACGTTTTGAAAAGTGTGCTGTTACTGCCCCATAACTTACATGGGGTTGACCAAACTTGCAGAAACATGTTTATTTCTGCTGAAAAACACGTTTTGACCCTTTCTGCACACTGGGGTTAAGAGCTGAGTGTGTGGGCTCTTCTGAGCCTTGCTGTTACATGGGGATTCAGTTGTCTGAAAAAACGCGTTTATTTCGGGCTGAAAAACACGTTTTGAAAAGTGTGCTGTTACTGCCCCATAACTTACATGGGGTTGACCAAACTTGCAGAAACATGTTTATTTCTGCTGAAAAACACGTTTTGACCCTTTCTGCACTCTGGGGTTAAGAGCGGAGTGTGTGGGCTCTTCTGAGCCTTGCTGTTACATGGGGATTCAGTTGTCTGAAAAAACGCGTTTATTTCGGGCTGAAAAACACGTTTTGAAAAGTGTGCTGTTACTGCCCCATAACTTACATGGGGTTGACCAAACTTGCAGAAACATGTTTATTTCTGCTGAAAAACACGTTTTGACCCTTTCTGCACACTGGGGTTAAGAGCTGAGTGTGTGGGCTCTTCTGAGCCTTGCTGTTACATGGGGATTCAGTTGTCTGAAAAAACGCGTTTATTTCGGGCTGAAAAACACGTTTTGAAAAGTGTGCTGTTACTGCCCCATAACTTACATGGGTTTGACCAAACTTGCAGAAACATGTTTATTTCTGCTGAAAAACACGTTTTGACCCTTTCTGCACACTGGGGTTAAGAGCTGAGTGTGTGGGCTCTTCTGAGCCTTGCTGTTACATGGGGATTCAGTTGTCTGAAAAAACGTGTTTATTTCGGGCTGAAAAACACGTTTTGAAAAGTGTGCTGTTACTGCCCCATAACTTACATGGGGTTGACCAAACTTGCAGAAACATGTTTATTTCTGCTGAAAAACACGTTTTGACCCTTTCTGCACACTGGGGTTAAGAGCGGAGTGTGTGGGCTCTTCTGAGCCTTGCTGTTACATGGGGATTCAGTTGTCTGAAAAAACGCGTTTATTTCGGGCTGAAAAACACGTTTTGAAAAGTGTGCTGTTACTGCCCCATAACTTACATGGGGTTGACCAAACTTGCAGAAACATGTTTATTTCTGCTGAAAAACACGTTTTGACCCTTTCTGCACACTGGGGTTAAGAGCGGAGTGTGTGGGCTCTTCTGAGCCTTGCTGTTACATGGGGATTCAGTTGTCTGAAAAAACGCGTTTATTTCGGGCTGAAAAACACGTTTTTAAAAGTGTGCTGTTACTGCCCCATAACTTACATGGGGTTGACCAAACTTGCAGAAACATGTTTATTTCTGCTGAAAAACACGTTTTGACCCTTTCTGCACACTGGGGTTAAGAGCTGAGTGTGTGGGCTCTTCTGAGCCTTGCTGTTACATGGGGATTCAGTTGTCTGAAAAAACGCGTTTATTTCGGGCTGAAAAACACGTTTTGAAAAGTGTGCTGTTACTGCCCCATAACTTACATGGGGTTGACCAAACTTGCAGAAACATGTTTATTTCTGCTGAAAAACACGTTTTGACCCTTTCTGCACACTGGGGTTAAGAGCTGAGTGTGTGGGCTTTTCTGAGCCTTGCTGTTACATGGGGATTCAGTTGTCTGAAAATACGCGTTTATTTCGGGCTGAAAAACACGGTTTGAAAAGTGTGCTGTTACTGCCCCATAACTTACATGGGGTTGACCAAACTTGCAGAAACATGTTTATTTCTGCTGAAAAACACGTTTTGACCCTTTCTGCACACTGGGGTTAAGAGCTGAGTTTGTGGGCTCTTCTGAGCCTTGCTGTTACATGGGGATTCAGTTGTCTGAAAAAACGCGTTTATTTCGGGCTGAAAAACACGTTTTGAAAAGTGTGCTGTTACTGCCCCATAACTTACATGGGGTTGACCAAACTTGCAGAAACATGTTTATTTCTGCTGAAAAACACGTTTTGACCCTTTCTGCACACTGGGGTTAAGAGCTGAGTGTGTGGGCTCTTCTGAGCCTTGCTGTTACATGGGGATTCAGTTGTCTGAAAAAACGCGTTTATTTCGGGCTGAAAAACACGTTTTGAAAAGTGTGCTGTTACTGCCCCATAACTTACATGGGGTTGACCAAACTTGCAGAAACATGTTTATTTCTGCTGAAAAACACGTTTTGACCCTTTCTGCACACTGGGGTTAAGAGCTGAGTGTGTGGGCTCTTCTGAGCCTTGCTGTTACATGGGGATTCAGTTGTCTGAAAAAACGCGTTTATTTCGGGCTGAAAAACACGTTTTGAAAAGTGTGCTGTTACTGCCCCATAACTTACATGGGGTTGACCAAACTTGCAGAAACATTTTTATTTCTGCTGAAAAACACGTTTTGACCCTTTCTGCACACTGGGGTTAAGAGCTGAGTGTGTGGGCTCTTCTGAGCCTTGCTGTTACATGGGGATTCAGTTGTCTGAAAAAACGCGTTTATTTCGGGCTGAAAAACACGTTTTGAAAAGTGTGCTGTTACTGCCCCATAACTTACATGGGGTTGACCAAACTTGCAGAAACATGTTTATTTCTGCTGAAAAACACGTTTTGACCCTTTCTGCACACTGGGGTTAAGAGCTGAGTGTGTGGGCTCTTCTGAGCCTTGCTGTTACATGGGGATTCAGTTGTCTGAAAAAACGCGTTTATTTCGGGCTGAAAAACACGTTTTGAAAAGTGGGCTGTTACTGCCCCATAACTTACATGGGGTTGACCAAACTTGCAGAAACATGTTTATTTCTGCTGAAAAACACGTTTTGACCCTTTCTGCACACTGGGGTTAAGAGCTGAGTGTGTGGGCTCTTCTGAGCCTTGCTGTTACATGGGGATTCAGTTGTCTGAAAAAACGCGTTTATTTCGGGCTGAAAAACACGTTTTGAAAAGTGTGCTGTTACTGCCCCATAGCTTACATGGGGTTGAGCAAACTTGCAGAAACATGTTTATTTCTGCTGAAAAACACGTTTTGACCCTTTCTGCACACTGGGGTTAAGAGCTGAGTGTGTGGGCTCTTCTGAGCCTTGCTGTTACATGGGGATTCAGTTGTCTGAAAAAACGCGTTTATTTCGGGCTGAAAAACACGTTTTGAAAAGTGTGCTGTTACTGCCCCATAACTTACATGGGGTTGACCAAACTTGCAGAAACATGTTTATTTCTGCTGAAAAACACGTTTTGACCCTTTCTGCACACTGGGGTTAAGAGCTGAGTGTGTGGGCTCTTCTGAGCCTTGCTGTTACATGGGGATTCAGTTGTCTGAAAAAAACGCGTTTATTTCGGGCTGAAAAACACGTTTTGAAAAGTGTGCTGTTACTGCCCCATAACTTACATGGGGTTGACCAAACTTGCAGAAACATGTTTATTTCTGCTGAAAAACACGTTTTGACCCTTTCTGCACACTGGGGTTAAGAGCTGAGTGTGTGGGCTCTTCTGAGCCTTGCTGTTACATGGGGATTCAGTTGTCTGAAAAAACGCGTTTATCTAGGGCTGAAAAACACGTTTTGAAAAGTGAGCTTTTACTGCCCCATAACTTACATGGGGTTGACCAAACTTGCAGAAACATGTGTATTTCTGCTGAAAAACACGTTTTGACCCTTTCTGCACACTGGGGTTAAGAGCTGAGTGTGTGGGCTCTTCTGAGCCTTGCTGTTACATGGGGATTCAGTTGTCTGAAAAAACGCGTTTATTTCGGGCTGAAAAACACGTTTTGAAAAGTGTGCTGTTACTGCCCCATAACTTACATGGGGTTGACCAAACTTGCAGAAACATGTTTATTTCTGCTGAAAAACACGTTTTGACCCTTTCTGCACACTGGGGTTAAGAGCTGAATGTGTGGGCTCTTCTGAGCCTTGCTGTTACATGGGGATTCAGTTGTCTGAAAAAACGCGTTTATTTCGGGCTGAAAAACACGTTTTGAAAAGTGTGCTGTTACTGCCCCATAACTTACATGGGGTTGACCAAACTTGCAGAAACATGTTTATTTCTGCTGAAAAACACGTTTTGACCCTTTCTGCACACTGGGGTTAAGAGCTGAGTGTGTGGGCTCTTCTGAGCCTTGCTGTTACATGGGGATTCAGTTTTCTGAAAAAACGCGTTTATTTCGGGCTGAAAAACACGTTTTGAAAAGTGTGCTGTTACTGCCCCATAACTTACATGGGGTTGACCAAACTTGCAGAAACATGTTTATTTCTGCTGAAAAACACGTTTTGACCCTTTCTGCACACTGGGGTTAAGAGCTGAGTTTGTGGGCTCTTCTGAGCCTTGCTGTTACATGGGGATTCAGTTGTCTGAAAAAACGTGTTTATTTCGGGCTGAAAAACACGTTTTGAAAAGTGTGCTGTTACTGCCCCATAACTTACATGGGGTTGACCAAACTTGCAGAAACATGTTTATTTCTGCTGAAAAACACGTTTTGACCCTTTCTGCACACTGGGGTTAAGAGCTGAGTGTGTGGGCTCTTCTGAGCCTTGCTGTTACATGGGGATTCAGTTGTCTGAAAAAACGCGTTTATTTCGGGCTGAAAAACACGTTTTGAAAAGTGTGCTGTTACTGCCCCATAACTTACATGGGGTTGACCAAACTTGCAGAAACATGTTTATTTCTGCTGAAAAACACGTTTTGACCCTTTCTGCACTCTGGGGTTAAGAGCGGAGTGTGTGGGCTCTTCTGAGCCTTGCTGTTACATGGGGATTCAGTTGTCTGAAAAAACGCGTTTATTTCGGGCTGAAAAACACGTTTTGAAAAGTGTGCTGTTACTGCCCCATAACTTACATGGGGTTGACCAAACTTGCAGAAACATGTTTATTTCTGCTGAAAAACACGTTTTGACCCTTTCTGCACACTGGGGTTAAGAGCTGAGTGTGTGGGCTCTTCTGAGCCTTGCTGTTACATGGGGATTCAGTTGTCTGAAAAAACGCGTTTATTTCGGGCTGAAAAACACGTTTTGAAAAGTGTGCTGTTACTGCCCCATAACTTACATGGGTTTGACCAAACTTGCAGAAACATGTTTATTTCTGCTGAAAAACACGTTTTGACCCTTTCTGCACACTGGGGTTAAGAGCTGAGTGTGTGGGCTCTTCTGAGCCTTGCTGTTACATGGGGATTCAGTTGTCTGAAAAAACGTGTTTATTTCGGGCTGAAAAACACGTTTTGAAAAGTGTGCTGTTACTGCCCCATAACTTACATGGGGTTGACCAAACTTGCAGAAACATGTTTATTTCTGCTGAAAAACACGTTTTGACCCTTTCTGCACACTGGGGTTAAGAGCGGAGTGTGTGGGCTCTTCTGAGCCTTGCTGTTACATGGGGATTCAGTTGTCTGAAAAAACGCGTTTATTTCGGGCTGAAAAACACGTTTTGAAAAGTGTGCTGTTACTGCCCCATAACTTACATGGGGTTGACCAAACTTGCAGAAACATGTTTATTTCTGCTGAAAAACACGTTTTGACCCTTTCTGCACACTGGGGTTAAGAGCGGAGTGTGTGGGCTCTTCTGAGCCTTGCTGTTACATGGGGATTCAGTTGTCTGAAAAAACGCGTTTATTTCGGGCTGAAAAACACGTTTTTAAAAGTGTGCTGTTACTGCCCCATAACTTACATGGGGTTGACCAAACTTGCAGAAACATGTTTATTTCTGCTGAAAAACACGTTTTGACCCTTTCTGCACACTGGGGTTAAGAGCTGAGTGTGTGGGCTCTTCTGAGCCTTGCTGTTACATGGGGATTCAGTTGTCTGAAAATACGCGTTTATTTCGGGCTGAAAAACACGGTTTGAAAAGTGTGCTGTTACTGCCCCATAACTTACATGGGGTTGACCAAACTTGCAGAAACATGTTTATTTCTGCTGAAAAACACGTTTTGACCCTTTCTGCACACTGGGGTTAAGAGCTGAGTTTGTGGGCTCTTCTGAGCCTTGCTGTTACATGGGGATTCAGTTGTCTGAAAAAACGCGTTTATTTCGGGCTGAAAAACACGTTTTGAAAAGTGTGCTGTTACTGCCCCATAACTTACATGGGGTTGACCAAACTTGCAGAAACATGTTTATTTCTGCTGAAAAACACGTTTTGACCCTTTCTGCACACTGGGGTTAAGAGCTGAGTGTGTGGGCTCTTCTGAGCCTTGCTGTTACATGGGGATTCAGTTGTCTGAAAAAACGCGTTTATTTCGGGCTGAAAAACACGTTTTGAAAAGTGTGCTGTTACTGCCCCATAACTTACATGGGGTTGACCAAACTTGCAGAAACATGTTTATTTCTGCTGAAAAACACGTTTTGACCCTTTCTGCACACTGGGGTTAAGAGCTGAGTGTGTGGGCTCTTCTGAGCCTTGCTGTTACATGGGGATTCAGTTGTCTGAAAAAACGCGTTTATTTCGGGCTGAAAAACACGTTTTGAAAAGTGTGCTGTTACTGCCCCATAACTTACATGGGGTTGACCAAACTTGCAGAAACATTTTTATTTCTGCTGAAAAACACGTTTTGACCCTTTCTGCACACTGGGGTTAAGAGCTGAGTGTGTGGGCTCTTCTGAGCCTTGCTGTTACATGGGGATTCAGTTGTCTGAAAAAACGCGTTTATTTCGGGCTGAAAAACACGTTTTGAAAAGTGGGCTGTTACTGCCCCATAACTTACATGGGGTTGACCAAACTTGCAGAAACATGTTTATTTCTGCTGAAAAACACGTTTTGACCCTTTCTGCACACTGGGGTTAAGAGCTGAGTGTGTGGGCTCTTCTGAGCCTTGCTGTTACATGGGGATTCAGTTGTCTGAAAAAAACGCGTTTATTTCGGGCTGAAAAACACGTTTTGAAAAGTGTGCTGTTACTGCCCCATAACTTACATGGGGTTGACCAAACTTGCAGAAACATGTTTATTTCTGCTGAAAAACACGTTTTGACCCTTTCTGCACACTGGGGTTAAGAGCTGAGTGTGTGGGCTCTTCTGAGCCTTGCTGTTACATGGGGATTCAGTTGTCTGAAAAAACGCGTTTATCTAGGGCTGAAAAACACGTTTTGAAAAGTGAGCTTTTACTGCCCCATAACTTACATGGGGTTGACCAAACTTGCAGAAACATGTGTATTTCTGCTGAAAAACACGTTTTGACCCTTTCTGCACACTGGGGTTAAGAGCTGAGTGTGTGGGCTCTTCTGAGCCTTGCTGTTACATGGGGATTCAGTTGTCTGAAAAAACGCGTTTATTTCGGGCTGAAAAACATGTTTTGAAAAGTGTTCTGTTACTGCCCCATAACTTACATGGGGTTGACCAAGCTTGCAGAAACATGTTTATTTCTGCTGAAAAACACGTTTTGACCCTTTCTGCACACTGGGGTTAAGAGCTGAATGTGTGGGCTCTTCTGAGCCTTGCTGTTACATGGGGATTCAGTTGTCTGAAAAAACGCGTTTATTTCGGGCTGAAAAACACGTTTTGAAAAGTGTGCTGTTACTGCCCCATAACTTACATGGGGTTGACCAAACTTGCAGAAACATGTTTATTTCTGCTGAAAAACACGTTTTGACCCTTTCTGCACACTGGGGTTAAGAGCTGAGTGTGTGGGCTCTTCTGAGCCTTGCTGTTACATGGGGATTCAGTTTTCTGAAAAAACGCGTTTATTTCGGGCTGAAAAACACGTTTTGAAAAGTGTGCTGTTACTGCCCCATAACTTACATGGGGTTGACCAAACTTGCAGAAACATGTTTATTTCTGCTGAAAAACACGTTTTGACCCTTTCTGCACACTGGGGTTAAGAGCTGAGTTTGTGGGCTCTTCTGAGCCTTGCTGTTACATGGGGATTCAGTTGTCTGAAAAAACGTGTTTATTTCGGGCTGAAAAACACGTTTTGAAAAGTGTGCTGTTACTGCCCCATAACTTACATGGGGTTGACCAAACTTGCAGAAACATGTTTATTTCTGCTGAAAAACACGTTTTGACCCTTTCTGCACACTGGGGTTAAGAGCTGAGTGTGTGGGCTCTTCTGAGCCTTGCTGTTACATGGGGATTCAGTTGTCTGAAAAAACGCGTTTATTTCAGGCTGAAAAACACGTTTTGAAAAGTGTGCTGGTACTGCCCCATAACTTACATGGGGTTGACCAAACTTGCAGAAACATGTTTATTTCTGCTGAAAAACACGTTTTGACCCTTTCTGCACACTGGGGTTAAGAGCTGAGTGTGTGGGCTCTTCTGAGCCTTGCTGTTACATGGGGATTCAGTTGTCTGAAAAAACGCGTTTATTTCGGGCTGAAAAACACGTTTTGAAAAGTGTGCTGTTACTGCCCCATAACTTACATGGGGTTGACCAAACTTGCAGAAACATGTTTATTTCTGCTGAAAAACACGTTTTGACCCTTTCTGCACACTGGGGTTAAGAGCTGAGTGTGTGGGCTCTTCTGAGCCTTGCTGTTACATGGGGATTCAGTTGTCTGAAAAAACGCGTTTATTTCGGGCTGAAAAACACGTTTTGAAAAGTGGGCTGTTACTGCCCCATAACTTACATGGGGTTGACCAAACTTGCAGAAACATGTTTATTTCTGCTGAAAAACACGTTTTGACCCTTTCTGCACACTGGGGTTAAGAGCTGAGTGTGTGGGCTCTTCTGAGCCTTGCTGTTACATGGGGATTCAGTTGTCTGAAAAAACGCGTTTATTTCGGGCTGAAAAACACGTTTTGAAAAGTGTGCTGTTACTGCCCCATAGCTTACATGGGGTTGAGCAAACTTGCAGAAACATGTTTATTTCTGCTGAAAAACACGTTTTGACCCTTTCTGCACACTGGGGTTAAGAGCTGAGTGTGTGGGCTCTTCTGAGCCTTGCTGTTACATGGGGATTCAGTTGTCTGAAAAAACGCGTTTATCTAGGGCTGAAAAACACGTTTTGAAAAGTGAGCTTTTACTGCCCCATAACTTACATGGGGTTGACCAAACTTGCAGAAACATGTGTATTTCTGCTGAAAAACACGTTTTGACCCTTTCTGCACACTGGGGTTAAGAGCTGAGTGTGTGGGCTCTTCTGAGCCTTGCTGTTACATGGGGATTCAGTTGTCTGAAAAAACGCGTTTATTTCGGGCTGAAAAACATGTTTTGAAAAGTGTGCTGTTACTGCCCCATAACTTACATGGGGTTGACCAAGCTTGCAGAAACATGTTTATTTCTGCTGAAAAACACGTTTTGACCCTTTCTGCACACTGGGGTTAAGAGCTGAATGTGTGGGCTCTTCTGAGCCTTGCTGTTACATGGGGATTCAGTTGTCTGAAAAAACGCGTTTATTTCGGGCTGAAAAACACGTTTTGAAAAGTGTGCTGTTACTGCCCCATAACTTACATGGGGTTGACCAAACTTGCAGAAACATGTTTATTTCTGCTGAAAAACACGTTTTGACCCTTTCTGCACACTGGGGTTAAGAGCTGAGTGTGTGGGCTCTTCTGAGCCTTGCTGTTACATGGGGATTCAGTTTTCTGAAAAAACGCGTTTATTTCGGGCTGAAAAACACGTTTTGAAAAGTGTGCTGTTACTGCCCCATAACTTACATGGGGTTGACCAAACTTGCAGAAACATGTTTATTTCTGCTGAAAAACACGTTTTGACCCTTTCTGCACACTGGGGTTAAGGGCTGAGTGTGTGGGCTCTTCTGAGCCTTGCTGTTACAAGGAGATTCAGTTGTCTTAAAAAACGCGTTTATTTCGGGCTGAAAAACACGTTTTGAAAAGTGTGATGTTACTGCCCCATAACTTACATGGGGTTGACCAAACTTGCAGAAACATGTTTATTTCTGCTGAAAAACACGTTTTGACCCTTTCTGCACACTGGGGTTAAGAGCTGAGTGTGTGGGCTCTTCTGAGCCTTGCTGTTACATGGGGATTCAGTTGTCTGAAAAAACGCGTTTATTTCGGGCTGAAAAACACGTTTTTAAAAGTGTGCTGTTACTGCCCCATAACTTACATGGGGTTGACCAAACTTGCAGAAACATGTTTATTTCTGCTGAAAAACACGTTTTGACCCTTTCTGCACACTGGGGTTAAGAGCTGAGTGTGTGGGCTCTTCTGAGCCTTGGTGTTACATGGGGATTCAGTTGTCTGAAAAAACGCGTTTATTTCGGGCTGAAAAACACGTTTTGAAAAGTGTGCTGTTACTGCCCCATAACTTACATGGGGTTGACCAAACTTGCAGAAACATGTTTATTTCTGCTGAAAAACACGTTTTGACCCTTTCTGCACACTGGGGTTAAGAGCTGAGTGTGTGGGCTCTTCTGAGCCTTGCTGTTACATGGGGATTCAGTTGTCTGAAAAAACGCGTTTATTTCGGGCTGAAAAACACGTTTTGAAAAGTGTGCTGTTACTGCCCCATAACTTACATGGGGTTGACCAAACTTGCAGAAACATGTTTATTTCTGCTGAAAAACACGTTTTGACCCTTTCTGCACACTGGGGTTAAGAGCGGAGTGTGTGGGCTCTTCTGAGCCTTGCTGTTACATGGGGATTCAGTTGTCTGAAAAAACGCGTTTATTTCGGGCTGAAAAACACGTTTTGAAAAGTGTGCTGTTACTGCCCCATAACTTACATGGGGTTGACCAAACTTGCAGAAACATGTTTATTTCTGCTGAAAAACACGTTTTGACCCTTTCTGCACACTGGGGTTAAGAGCTGAGTGTGTGGGCTCTTCTGAGCCTTGCTGTTACATGGGGATTCAGTTGTCTGAAAAAACGCGTTTATTTCGGGCTGAAAAACACGTTTTGAAAAGTGTGCTGTTACTGCCCCATAACTTACATGGGGTTGACCAAACTTGCAGAAACATGTTTATTTCTGCTGAAAAACACGTTTTGACCCTTTCTGCACACTGGGGTTAAGAGCTGAGTGTGTGGGCTCTTCTGAGCCTTGCTGTTACATGGGGATTCAGTTGTCTGAAAAAACGCGTTTATTTCGGGCTGAAAAACACGTTTTGAAAAGTGTGCTGTTACTGCCCCATAACTTACATGGGGTTGACCAAACTTGCAGAAACATGTTTATTTCTGCTGAAAAACACGTTTTGACCCTTTCTGCACACTGGGGTTAAGAGCGGAGTGTGTGGGCTCTTCTGAGCCTTGCTGTTACATGGGGATTCAGTTGTCTGAAAAAACGCGTTTATTTCGGGCTGAAAAACACGTTTTTAAAAGTGTGCTGTTACTGCCCCATAACTTACATGGGGTTGACCAAACTTGCAGAAACATGTTTATTTCTGCTGAAAAACACGTTTTGACCCTTTCTGCACACTGGGGTTAAGAGCTGAGTGTGTGGGCTCTTCTGAGCCTTGCTGTTACATGGGGATTCAGTTGTCTGAAAAAACGCGTTTATTTCGGGCTGAAAAACACGTTTTGAAAAGTGTGCTGTTACTGCCCCATAACTTACATGGGGTTGACCAAACTTGCAGAAACATGTTTATTTCTGCTGAAAAACACGTTTTGACCCTTTCTGCACACTGGGGTTAAGAGCTGAGTGTGTGGGCTCTTCTGAGCCTTGCTGTTACATGGGGATTCAGTTGTCTGAAAAAACGCGTTTATTTCGGGCTGAAAAACACGTTTTGAAAAGTGTGCTGTTACTGCCCCATAACTTACATGGGGGTGACCAAACTTGCAGAAACATGTTTATTTCTGCTGAAAAACACGTTTTGACCCTTTCTGCACACTGGGGTTAAGAGCGGAGTGTGTGGGCTCTTCTGAGCCTTGCTGTTACATGGGGATTCAGTTGTCTGAAAAAATGCGTTTATTTCGGGCTGAAAAACACGTTTTTAAAAGTGTGCTGTTACTGCCCCATAACTTACATGGGGTTGACCAAACTTGCAGAAACATGTTTATTTCTGCTGAAAAACACGTTTTGACCCTTTCTGCACACTGGGGTTAAGAGCTGAGTGTGTGGGCTCTTCTGAGCCTTGCTGTTACATGGGGATTCAGTTGTCTGAAAAAACGCGTTTATTTCGGGCTGAAAAACACGTTTTGAAAAGTGTGCTGTTACTGCCCCATAACTTACATGGGGTTGACCAAACTTGCAGAAACATGTTTATTTCTGCTGAAAAACACGTTTTGACCCTTTCTGCACACTGGGGTTAAGAGCTGAGTGTGTGGGCTCTTCTGAGCCTTGCTGTTACATGGGGATTCAGTTGTCTGAAAATACGCGTTTATTTCGGGCTGAAAAACACGTTTTGAAAAGTGTGCTGTTACTGCCCCATAACTTACATGGGGTTGACCAAACTTGCAGAAACATGTTTATTTCTGCTGAAAAACACGTTTTGACCCTTTCTGCACACTGGGGTTAAGAGCTGAGTGTGTGGGCTCTTCTGAGCCTTGCTGTTACATGGGGATTCAGTTGTCTGAAAAAACGCGTTTATTTCGGGCTGAAAAACACGTTTTGAAAAGTGTGCTGTTACTGCCCCATAACTTACATGGGGTTGACCAAACTTGCAGAAACGTTTATTTCTGCTGAAAAACACGTTTTGACCCTTTCTGCACACTGGGGTTAAGAGCTGAGTGTGTGGGCTCTTCTGAGCCTTGCTGTTACATGGGGATTCAGTTGTCTGAAAAAACGCGTTTATTTCGGGCTGAAAAACACGTTTTGAAAAGTGTGCTGTTACTGCCCCATAACTTACATGGGGTTGACCAAACTTGCAGAAACATGTTTATTTCTGCTGAAAAACACGTTTTGACCCTTTCTGCACACTGGGGTTAAGAGCGGAGTGTGTGGGCTCTTCTGAGCCTTGCTGTTACATGGGGATTCAGTTGTCTGAAAAAACGCGTTTATTTCGGGCTGAAAAACACGTTTTTAAAAGTGTGCTGTTACTGCCCCATAACTTACATGGGGTTGACCAAACTTGCAGAAACATGTTTATTTCTGCTGAAAAACACGTTTTGACCCTTTCTGCACACTGGGGTTAAGAGCTGAGTGTGTGGGCTCTTCTGAGCCTTGCTGTTACATGGGGATTCAGTTGTCTGAAAAAACGCGTTTATTTCGGGCTGAAAAACACGTTTTGAAAAGTGTGCTGTTACTGCCCCATAACTTACATGGGGTTGACCAAACTTGCAGAAACATGTTTATTTCTGCTGAAAAACACGTTTTGACCCTTTCTGCACACTGGGGTTAAGAGCTGAGTGTGTGGGCTCTTCTGAGCCTTGCTGTTACATGGGGATTCAGTTGTCTGAAAAAACGCGTTTATTTCGGGCTGAAAAACACGTTTTGAAAAGTGTGCTGTTACTGCCCCATAACTTACATGGGGGTGACCAAACTTGCAGAAACATGTTTATTTCTGCTGAAAAACACGTTTTGACCCTTTCTGCACACTGGGGTTAAGAGCGGAGTGTGTGGGCTCTTCTGAGCCTTGCTGTTACATGGGGATTCAGTTGTCTGAAAAAACGCGTTTATTTCGGGCTGAAAAACACGTTTTGAAAAGTGTGCTGTTACTGCCCCATAACTTACATGGGGTTGACCAAACTTGCAGAAACATGTTTATTTCTGCTGAAAAACACGTTTTGACCCTTTCTGCACACTGGGGTTAAGAGCTGAGTGTGTGGGCTCTTCTGAGCCTTGCTGTTACATGGGGATTCAGTTGTCTGAAAAAACGCGTTTATTTCGGGCTGAAAAACACGTTTTGAAAAGTGTGCTGTTACTGCCCCATAACTTACATGGGGTTGACCAAACTTGCAGAAACATGTTTATTTCTGCTGAAAAACACGTTTTGACCCTTTCTGCACACTGGGGTTAAGAGCTGAGTGTGTGGGCTCTTCTGAGCCTTGCTGTTACATGGGGATTCAGTTGTCTGAAAATACGCGTTTATTTCGGGCTGAAAAACACGTTTTGAAAAGTGTGCTGTTACTGCCCCATAACTTACATGGGGTTGACCAAACTTGCAGAAACATGTTTATTTCTGCTGAAAAACACGTTTTGACCCTTTCTGCACACTGGGGTTAAGAGCTGAGTTTGTGGGCTCTTCTGAGCCTTGCTGTTACATGGGGATTCAGTTGTCTGAAAAAACGCGTTTATTTCGGGCTGAAAAACACGTTTTGAAAAGTGTGCTGTTACTGCCCCATAACTTACATGGGGTTGACCAAACTTGCAGAAACATGTTTATTTCTGCTGAAAAACACGTTTTGACCCTTTCTGCACACTGGGGTTAAGAGCTGAGTGTGTGGGCTCTTCTGAGCCTTGCTGTTACATGGGGATTCAGTTGTCTGAAAAAACGCGTTTATTTCGGGCTGAAAAACACGTTTTGAAAAGTGTGCTGTTACTGCCCCATAACTTACATGGGGTTGACCAAACTTGCAGAAACATGTTTATTTCTGCTGAAAAACACGTTTTGACCCTTTCTGCACACTGGGGTTAAGAGCTGAGTGTGTGGGCTCTTCTGAGCCTTGCTGTTACATGGGGATTCAGTTGTCTGAAAAAACGCGTTTATTTCGGGCTGAAAAACACGTTTTGAAAAGTGTGCTGTTACTGCCCCATAACTTACATGGGGTTGACCAAACTTGCAGAAACATGTTTATTTCTGCTGAAAAACACGTTTTGACCCTTTCTACACACTGGGGTTAAGAGCTGAGTGTGTGGGCTCTTCTGAGCCTTGCTGTTACATGGGGATTCAGTTGTCTGAAAAAACGCGTTTATTTCGGGCTGAAAAACACGTTTTTAAAAGTGTGCTGTTACTGCCCCATAACTTACATGGGGTTGACCAAACTTGCAGAAACATGTTTATTTCTGCTGAAAAACACGTTTTGACCCTTTCTGCACACTGGGGTTAAGAGCTGAGTGTGTGGGCTCTTCTGAGCCTTGCTGTTACACGGGGATTCAGTTGTCTGAAAAAACGCGTTTATTTCGGGCTGAAAAACACGTTTTGAAAAGTGTGCTGTTACTGCCCCATAACTTACATGAGGTTGACCAAACTTGCAGAAACATGTTTATTTCTGCTGAAAAACACGTTTTGACCCTTTCTGCACACTGGGGTTAAGAGCTGAGTGTGTGGGTTCTTCTGAGCCTTGCTGTTACACAGGGATTCAGTTGTCTGAAAAAACGCGTTTATTTCGGGCTGAAAAACACGTTTTGAAAAGTGTGCTGTTACTGCCCCATAACTTACATGGGGTTGACCAAACTTGCAGAAACATGTTTATTTCTGCTGAAAAACACGTTTTGACCCTTTCTGCACATTGGGGTTAAGGGCTGAGTGTGTGGGCTCTTCTGAGCCTTGCTGTTACATGGGGATTCAGTTGTCTGAAAAAACGCGTTTATTTCGGGCTGAAAAACACGTTTTGAAAAGTGTGCTGTTACTGCCCCATAACTTACATGGGGTTGACCAAACTTGCAGAAACATGTTTATTTCTGCTGAAAAACACGTTTTGACCCTTTCTGCACACTGGGGTTAAGAGCTGAGTGTGTGGGCTCTTCTGAGCCTTGCTGTTACATGGGGATTCAGTTGTCTGAAAAAACGCGTTTATTTCGGGCTGAAAAACACGTTTTGAAAAGTGTGCTGTTACTGCCCCATAACTTACATGGGGTTGACCAAACTTGCAGAAACATGTTTATTTCTGCTGAAAAACACGTTTTGACCCTTTCTGCACACTGGGGTTAAGAGCTGAGTGTGTGGGCTCTTCTGAGCCTTGCTGTTACATGGGGATTCAGTTGTCTGAAAATACGCGTTTATTTCGGGCTGAAAAACACGTTTTGAAAAGTGTGCTGTTACTGCCCCATAACTTACATGGGGTTGACCAAACTTGCAGAAACATGTTTATTTCTGCTGAAAAACACGTTTTGACCCTTTCTGCACACTGGGGTTAAGAGCTGAGTTTGTGGGCTCTTCTGAGCCTTGCTGTTACATGGGGATTCAGTTGTCTGAAAAAACGCGTTTATTTCGGGCTGAAAAACACGTTTTGAAAAGTGTGCTGTTACTGCCCCATAACTTACATGGGGTTGACCAAACTTGCAGAAACATGTTTATTTCTGCTGAAAAACACGTTTTGACCCTTTCTGCACACTGGGGTTAAGAGCTGAGTGTGTGGGCTCTTCTGAGCCTTGCTGTTACATGGGGATTCAGTTGTCTGAAAAAACGCGTTTATTTCGGGCTGAAAAACACGTTTTGAAAAGTGTGCTGTTACTGCCCCATAACTTACATGGGGTTGACCAAACTTGCAGAAACATGTTTATTTCTGCTGAAAAACACGTTTTGACCCTTTCTGCACACTGGGGTTAAGAGCTGAGTGTGTGGGCTCTTCTGAGCCTTGCTGTTACATGGGGATTCAGTTGTCTGAAAAAACGCGTTTATTTCGGGCTGAAAAACACGTTTTGAAAAGTGTGCTGTTACTGCCCCATAACTTACATGGGGTTGACCAAACTTGCAGAAACATGTTTATTTCTGCTGAAAAACACGTTTTGACCCTTTCTACACACTGGGGTTAAGAGCTGAGTGTGTGGGCTCTTCTGAGCCTTGCTGTTACATGGGGATTCAGTTGTCTGAAAAAACGCGTTTATTTCGGGCTGAAAAACACGTTTTTAAAAGTGTGCTGTTACTGCCCCATAACTTACATGGGGTTGACCAAACTTGCAGAAACATGTTTATTTCTGCTGAAAAACACGTTTTGACCCTTTCTGCACACTGGGGTTAAGAGCTGAGTGTGTGGGCTCTTCTGAGCCTTGCTGTTACACGGGGATTCAGTTGTCTGAAAAAACGCGTTTATTTCGGGCTGAAAAACACGTTTTGAAAAGTGTGCTGTTACTGCCCCATAACTTACATGAGGTTGACCAAACTTGCAGAAACATGTTTATTTCTGCTGAAAAACACGTTTTGACCCTTTCTGCACACTGGGGTTAAGAGCTGAGTGTGTGGGTTCTTCTGAGCCTTGCTGTTACACAGGGATTCAGTTGTCTGAAAAAACGCGTTTATTTCGGGCTGAAAAACACGTTTTGAAAAGTGTGCTGTTACTGCCCCATAACTTACATGGGGTTGACCAAACTTGCAGAAACATGTTTATTTCTGCTGAAAAACACGTTTTGACCCTTTCTGCACATTGGGGTTAAGGGCTGAGTGTGTGGGCTCTTCTGAGCCTTGCTGTTACAAGGAGATTCAGTTGTCTGAAAAAACGCGTTTATTTCGGGCTGAAAAACACGTTTTGAAAAGTGTGATGTTACTGCCCCATAACTTACATGGGGTTGACCAAACTTGCAGAAACATGTTTATTTCTGCTGAAAAACACGTTTTGACCCTTTCTGCACACTGGGGTTAAGAGCTGAGTGTGTGGGCTCTTCTGAGCCTTGCTGTTACATGGGGATTCAGTTTTCTGAAAAAACGCGTTTATTTCGGGCTGAAAAACACGTTTTTAAAAGTGTGCTGTTACTGCCCCATAACTTACATGGGGTTGACCAAACTTGCAGAAACATGTTTATTTCTGCTGAAAAACACGTTTTGACCCTTTCTGCACACTGGGGTTAAGAGCTGAGTGTGTGGGCTCTTCTGAGCCTTGCTGTTACACGGGGATTCAGTTGTCTGAAAAAACGCGTTTATTTCGGGCTGAAAAACACGTTTTGAAAAGTGTGCTGTTACTGCCCCATAACTTACATGAGGTTGACCAAACTTGCAGAAACATGTTTATTTCTGCTGAAAAACAGGTTTTGACCCTTTCTGCACACTGGGGTTAAGAGCTGAGTGTGTGGGTTCTTCTGAGCCTTGCTGTTACACAGGGATTCAGTTGTCTGAAAAAACGCGTTTATTTCGGGCTGAAAAACACGTTTTGAAAAGTGTGCTGTTACTGCCCCATAACTTACATGGGGTTGACCAAACTTGCAGAAACATGTTTATTTCTGCTGAAAAACACGTTTTGACCCTTTCTGCACATTGGGGTTAAGAGCGGAGTGTGTGGGCTCTTCTGAGCCTTGCTGTTACATGGGGATTCAGTTGTCTGAAAAAACGCGTTTATTTCGGGCTGAAAAACACGTTTTGAAAAGTGTGCTGTTACTGCCCCATAACTTACATGGGGTTGACCAAACTTGCAGAAACATGTTTATTTCTGCTGAAAAACACGTTTTGACCCTTTCTGCACACTGGGGTTAAGAGCTGAGTTTGTGGGCTCTTCTGAGCCTTGCTGTTACATGGGGATTCAGTTGTCTGAAAAAACGCGTTTATTTCGGGCTGAAAAACACGTTTTGAAAAGTGTGCTGTTACTGCCCCATAACTTACATGGGGTTGACCAAACTTGCAGAAACATGTTTATTTCTGCTGAAAAACACGTTTTGACCCTTTCTGCACACTGGGGTTAAGAGCGGAGTGTGTGGGCTCTTCTGAGCCTTGCTGTTACATGGGGATTCAGTTGTCTGAAAAAACGCGTTTATTTCGGGCTGAAAAACACGTTTTGAAAAGTGTGCTGTTACTGCCCCATAACTTACATGGGGTTGACCAAACTTGCAGAAACATGTTTATTTCTGCTGAAAAACACGTTTTGACCCTTTCTGCACACTGGGGTTAAGAGCTGAGTGTGTGGGCTCTTCTGAGCCTTGCTGTTACATGGGGATTCAGTTGTCTGAAAAAACGCGTTTATTTCGGGCTGAAAAACACGTTTTGAAAAGTGTGCTGTTACTGCCCCATAACTTACATGGGGTTGACCAAACTTGCAGAAACGTTTATTTCTGCTGAAAAACACGTTTTGACCCTTTCTGCACACTGGGGTTAAGAGCTGAGTGTGTGGGCTCTTCTGAGCCTTGCTGTTACATGGGGATTCAGTTGTCTGAAAAAACGCGTTTATTTCGGGCTGAAAAACACGTTTTGAAAAGTGTGCTGTTACTGCCCCATAACTTACATGGGGTTGACCAAACTTGCAGAAACATGTTTATTTCTGCTGAAAAACACGTTTTGACCCTTTCTGCACACTGGGGTTAAGAGCTGAGTGTGTGGGCTCTTCTGAGCCTTGCTGTTACATGGGGATTCAGTTGTCTGAAAAAACGCGTTTATTTCGGGCTGAAAAACACGTTTTTAAAAGTGTGCTGTTACTGCCCCATAACTTACATGGGGTTGACCAAACTTGCAGAAACATGTTTATTTCTGCTGAAAAACACGTTTTGACCCTTTCTGCACACTGGGGTTAAGAGCTGAGTGTGTGGGCTCTTCTGAGCCTTGCTGTTACATGGGGATTCAGTTGTCTGAAAAAACGCGTTTATTTCGGGCTGAAAAACACGTTTTGAAAAGTGTGCTGTTACTGCCCCATAACTTACATGGGGTTGACCAAACTTGCAGAAACATGTTTATTTCTGCTGAAAAACACGTTTTGACCCTTTCTGCACACTGGGGTTAAGAGCTGAGTGTGTGGGCTCTTCTGAGCCTTGCTGTTACATGGGGATTCAGTTGTCTGAAAAAACGCGTTTATTTCGGGCTGAAAAACACGTTTTGAAAAGTGTGCTGTTACTGCCCCATAACTTACATGGGGGTGACCAAACTTGCAGAAACATGTTTATTTCTGCTGAAAAACACGTTTTGACCCTTTCTGCACACTGGGGTTAAGAGCGGAGTGTGTGGGCTCTTCTGAGCCTTGCTGTTACATGGGGATTCAGTTGTCTGAAAAAACGCGTTTATTTCGGGCTGAAAAACACGTTTTGAAAAGTGTGCTGTTACTGCCCCATAACTTACATGGGGTTGACCAAACTTGCAGAAACATGTTTATTTCTGCTGAAAAACACGTTTTGACCCTTTCTGCACACTGGGGTTAAGAGCTGAGTGTGTGGGCTCTTCTGAGCCTTGCTGTTACATGGGGATTCAGTTGTCTGAAAAAACGCGTTTATTTCGGGCTGAAAAACACGTTTTGAAAAGTGTGCTGTTACTGCCCCATAACTTACATGAGGTTGACCAAACTTGCAGAAACATGTTTATTTCTGCTGAAAAACACGTTTTGACCCTTTCTGCACACTGGGGTTAAGAGCTGAGTGTGTGGGTTCTTCTGAGCCTTGCTGTTACACAGGGATTCAGTTGTCTGAAAAAACGCGTTTATTTCGGGCTGAAAAACACGTTTTGAAAAGTGTGCTGTTACTGCCCCATAACTTACATGGGGTTGACCAAACTTGCAGAAACATGTTTATTTCTGCTGAAAAACACGTTTTGACCCTTTCTGCACATTGGGGTTAAGGGCTGAGTGTGTGGGCTCTTCTGAGCCTTGCTGTTACAAGGAGATTCAGTTGTCTGAAAAAACGCGTTTATTTCGGGCTGAAAAACACGTTTTGAAAAGTGTGATGTTACTGCCCCATAACTTACATGGGGTTGACCAAACTTGCAGAAACATGTTTATTTCTGCTGAAAAACACGTTTTGACCCTTTCTGCACACTGGGGTTAAGAGCTGAGTGTGTGGGCTCTTCTGAGCCTTGCTGTTACATGGGGATTCAGTTGTCTGAAAAAACGCGTTTATTTCGGGCTGAAAAACACGTTTTTAAAAGTGTGCTGTTACTGCCCCATAACTTACATGGGGTTGACCAAACTTGCAGAAACATGTTTATTTCTGCTGAAAAACACGTTTTGACCCTTTCTGCACACTGGGGTTAAGAGCTGAGTGTGTGGGCTCTTCTGAGCCTTGCTGTTACACGGGGATTCAGTTGTCTGAAAAAACGCGTTTATTTCGGGCTGAAAAACACGTTTTGAAAAGTGTGCTGTTACTGCCCCATAACTTACATGAGGTTGACCAAACTTGCAGAAACATGTTTATTTCTGCTGAAAAACACGTTTTGACCCTTTCTGCACACTGGGGTTAAGAGCTGAGTGTGTGGGTTCTTCTGAGCCTTGCTGTTACACAGGGATTCAGTTGTCTGAAAAAACGCGTTTATTTCGGGCTGAAAAACACGTTTTGAAAAGTGTGCTGTTACTGCCCCATAACTTACATGGGGTTGACCAAACTTGCAGAAACATGTTTATTTCTGCTGAAAAACACGTTTTGACCCTTTCTGCACATTGGGGTTAAGGGCTGAGTGTGTGGGCTCTTCTGAGCCTTGCTGTTACAAGGAGATTCAGTTGTCTGAAAAAACGCGTTTATTTCGGGCTGAAAAACACGTTTTGAAAAGTGTGCTGTTACTGCCCCATAACTTACATGGGGGTGACCAAACTTGCAGAAACATGTTTATTTCTGCTGAAAAACACGTTTTGACCCTTTCTACACACTGGGGTTAAGAGCTGAGTGTGTGGGCTCTTCTGAGCCTTGCTGTTACATGGGGATTCAGTTGTCTGAAAATACGCGTTTATTTCGGGCTGAAAAACACGTTTTGAAAAGTGTGCTGTTACTGCCCCATAACTTACATGGGGTTGACCAAACTTGCAGAAACATGTTTATTTCTGCTGAAAAACACGTTTTGACCCTTTCTGCACACTGGGGTTAAGAGCTGAGTTTGTGGGCTCTTCTGAGCCTTGCTGTTACATGGGGATTCAGTTGTCTGAAAAAACGCGTTTATTTCGGGCTGAAAAACACGTTTTGAAAAGTGTGCTGTTACTGCCCCATAACTTACATGGGGTTGACCAAACTTGCAGAAACATGTTTATTTCTGCTGAAAAACACGTTTTGACCCTTTCTGCACACTGGGGTTAAGAGCGGAGTGTGTGGGCTCTTCTGAGCCTTGCTGTTACATGGGGATTCAGTTGTCTGAAAAAACGCGTTTATTTCGGGCTGAAAAACACGTTTTGAAAAGTGTGCTGTTACTGCCCCATAACTTACATGGGGTTGACCAAACTTGCAGAAACGTTTATTTCTGCTGAAAAACACGTTTTGACCCTTTCTGCACACTGGGGTTAAGAGCTGAGTGTGTGGGCTCTTCTGAGCCTTGCTGTTACATGGGGATTCAGTTGTCTGAAAAAACGCGTTTATTTCGGGCTGAAAAACACGTTTTGAAAAGTGTGCTGTTACTGCCCCATAACTTACATGGGGTTGACCAAACTTGCAGAAACATGTTTATTTCTGCTGAAAAACACGTTTTGACCCTTTCTGCACACTGGGGTTAAGAGCTGAGTGTGTGGGCTCTTCTGAGCCTTGCTGTTACATGGGGATTCAGTTGTCTGAAAAAACGCGTTTATTTCGGGCTGAAAAACACGTTTTGAAAAGTGTGCTGTTACTGCCCCATAACTTACATGGGGTTGACCAAACTTGCAGAAACATGTTTATTTCTGCTGAAAAACACGTTTTGACCCTTTCTGCACACTGGGGTTAAGAGCTGAGTGTGTGGGCTCTTCTGAGCCTTGCTGTTACATGGGGATTCAGTTGTCTGAAAAAACGCGTTTATTTCGGGCTGAAAAACACGTTTTGAAAAGTGTGCTGTTACTGCCCCATAACTTACATGGGGGTGACCAAACTTGCAGAAACATGTTTATTTCTGCTGAAAAACACGTTTTGACCCTTTCTGCACACTGGGGTTAAGAGCGGAGTGTGTGGGCTCTTCTGAGCCTTGCTGTTACATGGGGATTCAGTTGTCTGAAAAAACGCGTTTATTTCGGGCTGAAAAACACGTTTTGAAAAGTGTGCTGTTACTGCCCCATAACTTACATGGGGTTGACCAAACTTGCAGAAACATGTTTATTTCTGCTGAAAAACACGTTTTGACCCTTTCTGCACACTGGGGTTAAGAGCTGAGTGTGTGGGCTCTTCTGAGCCTTGCTGTTACATGGGGATTCAGTTGTCTGAAAAAACGCGTTTATTTCGGGCTGAAAAACACGTTTTGAAAAGTGTGCTGTTACTGCCCCATAACTTACATGGGGTTGACCAAACTTGCAGAAACATGTTTATTTCTGCTGAAAAACACGTTTTGACCCTTTCTGCACACTGGGGTTAAGAGCTGAGTGTGTGGGCTCTTCTGAGCCTTGCTGTTACATGGGGATTCAGTTGTCTGAAAATACGCGTTTATTTCGGGCTGAAAAACACGTTTTGAAAAGTGTGCTGTTACTGCCCCATAACTTACATGGGGTTGACCAAACTTGCAGAAACATGTTTATTTCTGCTGAAAAACACGTTTTGACCCTTTCTGCACACTGGGGTTAAGAGCTGAGTTTGTGGGCTCTTCTGAGCCTTGCTGTTACATGGGGATTCAGTTGTCTGAAAAAACGCGTTTATTTCGGGCTGAAAAACACGTTTTGAAAAGTGTGCTGTTACTGCCCCATAACTTACATGGGGTTGACCAAACTTGCAGAAACATGTTTATTTCTGCTGAAAAACACGTTTTGACCCTTTCTGCACACTGGGGTTAAGAGCTGAGTGTGTGGGCTCTTCTGAGCCTTGCTGTTACATGGGGATTCAGTTGTCTGAAAAAACGCGTTTATTTCGGGCTGAAAAACACGTTTTGAAAAGTGTGCTGTTACTGCCCCATAACTTACATGAGGTTGACCAAACTTGCAGAAACATGTTTATTTCTGCTGAAAAACACGTTTTGACCCTTTCTGCACACTGGGGTTAAGAGCTGAGTGTGTGGGTTCTTCTGAGCCTTGCTGTTACACAGGGATTCAGTTGTCTGAAAAAACGCGTTTATTTCGGGCTGAAAAACACGTTTTGAAAAGTGTGCTGTTACTGCCCCATAACTTACATGAGGTTGACCAAACTTGCAGAAACATGTTTATTTCTGCTGAAAAACACGTTTTGACCCTTTCTGCACACTGGGGTTAAGAGCTGAGTGTGTGGGCTCTTCTGAGCCTTGCTGTTACATGGGGATTCAGTTGTCTGAAAAAACGCGTTTATTTCGGGCTGAAAAACACGTTTTGAAAAGTGTGCTGTTACTGCCCCATAACTTACATGGGGTTGACCAAACTTGCAGAAACATGTTTATTTCTGCTGAAAAACACGTTTTGACCCTTTCTGCACACTGGGGTTAAGAGCGGAGTGTGTGGGCTCTTCTGAGCCTTGCTGTTACATGGGGATTCAGTTGTCTGAAAAAACGCGTTTATTTCGGGCTGAAAAACACGTTTTTAAAAGTGTGCTGTTACTGCCCCATAACTTACATGGGGTTGACCAAACTTGCAGAAAGATGTGTATTTCTGCTGAAAAACACGTTTTGACCCTTTCTGCACACTGGGGTTAAGAGCTGAGTGTGTGGGCTCTTCTGAGCCTTGCTGTTACATGGGAATTCAGTTGTTTGAAAAAACGCGTTTATTTCGGGCTGAAAAACATGTTTTGAAAAGTGTGCCGTTACTGCCCCATAACTTACATGGGGTTGACCAAACTTGCAGAAACATGTTTATTTCTGCTGAAAAACACGTTTTGACCCTTTCTGCACACTGGGGTTAAGAGCTGAGTGTGTGGGCTCTTCTGAGCCTTGCTGTTACATGGGGATTCAGTTGTCTGAAAAAACGCGTTTATTTCGGGCTGAAAAACACGTTTTGAAAAGTGTGCTGTTACTGCCCCATAACTTACATGGGGGTGACCAAACTTGCAGAAACATGTTTATTTCTGCTGAAAAACACGTTTTGACCCTTTCTGCACACTGGGGTTAAGAGCGGAGTGTGTGGGCTCTTCTGAGCCTTGCTGTTACATGGGGATTCAGTTGTCTGAAAAAACGCGTTTATTTCGGGCTGAAAAACACGTTTTTAAAAGTGTGCTGTTACTGCCCCATAACTTACATGGGGTTGACCAAACTTGCAGAAACATGTTTATTTCTGCTGAAAAACACGTTTTGACCCTTTCTGCACACTGGGGTTAAGAGCTGAGTGTGTGGGCTCTTCTGAGCCTTGCTGTTACACGGGGATTCAGTTGTCTGAAAAAACGCGTTTATTTCGGGCTGAAAAACACGTTTTGAAAAGTGTGCTGTTACTGCCCCATAACTTACATGAGGTTGACCAAACTTGCAGAAACATGTTTATTTCTGCTGAAAAACACGTTTTGACCCTTTCTGCACACTGGGGTTAAGAGCTGAGTGTGTGGGTTCTTCTGAGCCTTGCTGTTACACAGGGATTCAGTTGTCTGAAAAAACGCGTTTATTTCGGGCTGAAAAACACGTTTTGAAAAGTGTGCTGTTACTGCCCCATAACTTACATGAGGTTGACCAAACTTGCAGAAACATGTTTATTTCTGCTGAAAAACACGTTTTGACCCTTTCTGCACACTGGGGTTAAGAGCTGAGTGTGTGGGTTCTTCTGAGCCTTGCTGTTACACGGGGATTCAGTTGTCTGAAAAAACGCGTTTATTTCGGGCTGAAAAACACGTTTTGAAAAGTGTGCTGTTACTGCCCCATAACTTACATAGGGTTGACCAAACTTGCAGAAACATGTTTATTTCTGCTGAAAAACACGTTTTGACCCTTTCTGCACATTGGGGTTAAGGGCTGAGTGTGTGGGCTCTTCTGAGCCTTGCTGTTACAAGGAGATTCAGTTGTCTGAAAAAACGCGTTTATTTCGGGCTGAAAAACACGTTTTGAAAAGTGTGATGTTACTGCCCCATAACTTACATGGGGTTGACCAAACTTGCAGAAACATGTTTATTTCTGCTGAAAAACACGTTTTGACCCTTTCTGCACACTGGGGTTAAGAGCTGAGTGTGTGGGCTCTTCTGAGCCTTGCTGTTACATGGGGATTCAGTTGTCTGAAAAAACGCGTTTATTTCGGGCTGAAAAACACGTTTTGAAAAGTGTGCTGTTACTGCCCCATAACTTACATGGGGTTGACCAAACTTGCAGAAACATGTTTATTTCTGCTGAAAAACACGTTTTGACCCTTTCTGCACACTGGGGTTAAGAGCTGAGTGTGTGGGCTCTTCTGAGCCTTGCTGTTACATGGGGATTCAGTTGTCTGAAAAAACGCGTTTATTTCGGGCTGAAAAACACGTTTTGAAAAGTGTGCTGTTACTGCCCCATAACTTACATGGGGTTGACCAAACTTGCAGAAACATGTTTATTTCTGCTGAAAAACACGTTTTGACCCTTTCTGCACACTGGGGTTAAGAGCTGAGTGTGTGGGCTCTTCTGAGCCTTGCTGTTACATGGGGATTCAGTTGTCTGAAAATACGCGTTTATTTCGGGCTGAAAAACACGTTTTGAAAAGTGTGCTGTTACTGCCCCATAACTTACATGGGGTTGACCAAACTTGCAGAAACATGTTTATTTCTGCTGAAAAACACGTTTTGACCCTTTCTGCACACTGGGGTTAAGAGCTGAGTTTGTGGGCTCTTCTGAGCCTTGCTGTTACATGGGGATTCAGTTGTCTGAAAAAACGCGTTTATTTCGGGCTGAAAAACACGTTTTGAAAAGTGTGCTGTTACTGCCCCATAACTTACATGGGGTTGACCAAACTTGCAGAAACATGTTTATTTCTGCTGAAAAACACGTTTTGACCCTTTCTGCACACTGGGGTTAAGAGCTGAGTGTGTGGGCTCTTCTGAGCCTTGCTGTTACATGGGGATTCAGTTGTCTGAAAAAACGCGTTTATTTCGGGCTGAAAAACACGTTTTGAAAAGTGTGCTATTACTGCCCCATAACTTACATGGGGTTGACCAAACTTGCAGAAACATGTTTATTTCTGCTGAAAAACACGTTTTGACCCTTTCTGCACACTGGGGTTAAGAGCTGAGTGTGTGGGCTCTTCTGAGCCTTGCTGTTACATGGGGATTCAGTTGTCTGAAAAAACGTGTTTATTTCGACTGAAAAACACGTTTTGAAAAGTGTGCTGTTACTGCCCATAACTTACATGGGGTTGACCAAACTTGCAGAAACATGTTTATTTCTGCTGAAAAACACGTTTTGACCCTTTCTGCACACTGGGGTTAAGAGCTGAGTGTGTGGGCTCTTCTGAGCCTTGCTGTTACATGGGGATTCAGTTGTCTGAAAAAACGCGTTTATTTCGGGCTGAAAAACACGTTTTTAAAAGTGTGCTGTTACTGCCCCATAACTTACATGGGGTTGACCAAACTTGCAGAAACATGTTTATTTCTGCTGAAAAACACGTTTTGACCCTTTCTGCACACTGGGGTTAAGAGCTGAGTGTGTGGGCTCTTCTGAGCCTTGCTGTTACACGGGGATTCAGTTGTCTGAAAAAACGCGTTTATTTCGGGCTGAAAAACACGTTTTGAAAAGTGTGCTGTTACTGCCCCATAACTTACATGAGGTTGACCAAACTTGCAGAAACATGTTTATTTCTGCTGAAAAACACGTTTTGACCCTTTCTGCACACTGGGGTTAAGAGCTGAGTGTGTGGGTTCTTCTGAGCCTTGCTGTTACACAGGGATTCAGTTGTCTGAAAAAACGCGTTTATTTCGGGCTGAAAAACACGTTTTGAAAAGTGTGCTGTTACTGCCCCATAACTTACATGAGGTTGACCAAACTTGCAGAAACATGTTTATTTCTGCTGAAAAACACGTTTTGACCCTTTCTGCACACTGGGGTTAAGAGCGGAGTGTGTGGGCTCTTCTGAGCCTTGCTGTTACATGGGGATTCAGTTGTCTGAAAAAACGCGTTTATTTCGGGCTGAAAAACACGTTTTGAAAAGTGTGCTGTTACTGCCCCATAACTTACATGGGGTTGACCAAACTTGCAGAAACATGTTTATTTCTGCTGAAAAACACGTTTTGACCCTTTCTGCACACTGGGGTTAAGAGCTGAGTGTGTGGGCTCTTCTGAGCCTTGCTGTTACACGGGGATTCAGTTGTCTGAAAAAACGCGTTTATTTCGGGCTGAAAAACACGTTTTGAAAAGTGTGCTGTTACTGCCCCATAACTTACATGAGGTTGACCAAACTTGCAGAAACATGTTTATTTCTGCTGAAAAACACGTTTTGACCCTTTCTGCACACTGGGGTTAAGAGCTGAGTGTGTGGGTTCTTCTGAGCCTTGCTGTTACACAGGGATTCAGTTGTCTGAAAAAACGCGTTTATTTCGGGCTGAAAAACACGTTTTGAAAAGTGTGCTGTTACTGCCCCATAACTTACATGAGGTTGACCAAACTTGCAGAAACATGTTTATTTCTGCTGAAAAACACGTTTTGACCCTTTCTGCACACTGGGGTTAAGAGCTGAGTGTGTGGGTTCTTCTGAGCCTTGCTGTTACACGGGGATTCAGTTGTCTGAAAAAACGCGTTTATTTCGGGCTGAAAAACACGTTTTGAAAAGTGTGCTGTTACTGCCCCATAACTTACATAGGGTTGACCAAACTTGCAGAAACATGTTTATTTCTGCTGAAAAACACGTTTTGACCCTTTCTGCACATTGGGGTTAAGGGCTGAGTGTGTGGGCTCTTCTGAGCCTTGCTGTTACAAGGAGATTCAGTTGTCTGAAAAAACGCGTTTATTTCGGGCTGAAAAACACGTTTTGAAAAGTGTGATGTTACTGCCCCATAACTTACATGGGGTTGACCAAACTTGCAGAAACATGTTTATTTCTGCTGAAAAACACGTTTTGACCCTTTCTGCACACTGGGGTTAAGAGCTGAGTGTGTGGGCTCTTCTGAGCCTTGCTGTTACATGGGGATTCAGTTGTCTGAAAAAACGCGTTTATTTCGGGCTGAAAAACACGTTTTGAAAAGTGTGCTGTTACTGCCCCATAACTTACATGGGGTTGACCAAACTTGCAGAAACATGTTTATTTCTGCTGAAAAACACGTTTTGACCCTTTCTGCACACTGGGGTTAAGAGCTGAGTGTGTGGGCTCTTCTGAGCCTTGCTGTTACATGGGGATTCAGTTGTCTGAAAAAACGCGTTTATTTCGGGCTGAAAAACACGTTTTGAAAAGTGTGCTGTTACTGCCCCATAACTTACATGGGGTTGACCAAACTTGCAGAAACATGTTTATTTCTGCTGAAAAACACGTTTTGACCCTTTCTGCACACTGGGGTTAAGAGCGGAGTGTGTGGGCTCTTCTGAGCCTTGCTGTTACATGGGGATTCAGTTGTCTGAAAAAACGCGTTTATTTCGGGCTGAAAAACACGTTTTTAAAAGTGTGCTGTTACTGCCCCATAACTTACATGGGGTTGACCAAACTTGCAGAAAGATGTGTATTTCTGCTGAAAAACACGTTTTGACCCTTTCTGCACACTGGGGTTAAGAGCTGAGTGTGTGGGCTCTTCTGAGCCTTGCTGTTACATGGGGATTCAGTTGTTTGAAAAAACGCGTTTATTTCGGGCTGAAAAACATGTTTTGAAAAGTGTGCCGTTACTGCCCCATAACTTACATGGGGTTGACCAAACTTGCAGAAACATGTTTATTTCTGCTGAAAAACACGTTTTGACCCTTTCTGCACACTGGGGTTAAGAGCTGAGTGTGTGGGCTCTTCTGAGCCTTGCTGTTACATGGGGATTCAGTTGTCTGAAAAAACGCGTTTATTTCGGGCTGAAAAACACGTTTTGAAAAGTGTGCTGTTACTGCCCCATAACTTACATGGGGGTGACCAAACTTGCAGAAACATGTTTATTTCTGCTGAAAAACACGTTTTGACCCTTTCTGCACACTGGGGTTAAGAGCGGAGTGTGTGGGCTCTTCTGAGCCTTGCTGTTACATGGGGATTCAGTTGTCTGAAAAAACGCGTTTATTTCGGGCTGAAAAACACGTTTTTAAAAGTGTGCTGTTACTGCCCCATTACTTACATGGGGTTGACCAAACTTGCAGAAACATGTTTATTTCTGCTGAAAAACACGTTTTGACCCTTTCTGCACACTGGGGTTAAGAGCTGAGTGTGTGGGCTCTTCTGAGCCTTGCTGTTACATGGGGATTCAGTTGTCTGAAAAAACGCGTTTATTTCGGGCTGAAAAACACGTTTTGAAAAGTGTGCTGTTACTGCTCCATAACTTACATGGGGTTGACCAAACTTGCAGAAACATGTTTATTTCTGCTTAAAAACACGTTTTGACCCTTTCTGCACACTGGGGTTAAGAGCTGAGTGTGTGGGCTCTTCTGAGCCTTGCTGTTACATGGGGATTCAGTTGTCTGAAAATACGCGTTTATTTCGGGCTGAAAAACACGTTTTGAAAAGTGTGCTGTTACTGCCCCATAACTTACATGGGGTTGACCAAACTTGCAGAAACATGTTTATTTCTGCTAAAAAACACGTTTTGACCCTTTCTGCACACTGGGGTTAAGAGCTGAGTTTGTGGGCTCTTCTGAGCCTTGCTGTTACATGGGGATTCAGTTGTCTGAAAAAACGCGTTTATTTCGGGCTGAAAAACACGTTTTGAAAAGTGTGCTGTTACTGCCCCATAACTTACATGGGGTTGACCAAACTTGCAGAAACATGTTTATTTCTGCTGAAAAACACGTTTTGACCCTTTCTGCACAGTGGGGTTAAGAGCTGAGTGTGTGGGCTCTTCTGAGCCTTGCTGTTACATGGGGATTCAGTTGTCTGAAAAAACGCGTTTATTTCGGGCTGAAAAACACGTTTTGAAAAGTGTGCTGTTACTGCCCCATAACTTACATGGGGTTGACCAAACTTGCAGAAACATGTTTATTTCTGCTGAAAAACACGTTTTGACCCTTTCTGCACACTGGGGTTAAGAGCGGAGTGTGTGGGCTCTTCTGAGCCTTGCTGTTACATGGGGATTCAGTTGTCTGAAAAAACGCGTTTATTTCGGGCTGAAAAACACGTTTTGAAAAGTGTGCTGTTACTGCCCCATAACTTACATGGGGTTGACCAAACTTGCAGAAACATGTTTATTTCTGCTGAAAAACACGTTTTGACCCTTTCTGCACAGTGGGGTTAAGAGCTGAGTGTGTGGGCTCTTCTGAGCCTTGCTGTTACATGGGGATTCAGTTGTCTGAAAAAACGCGTTTATTTCGGGCTGAAAAACACGTTTTGAAAAGTGTGCTGTTACTGCCCCATAACTTACATGGGGTTGACCAAACTTGCAGAAACATGTTTATTTCTGCTGAAAAACACGTTTTGACCCTTTCTGCACACTGGGGTTAAGAGCGGAGTGTGTGGGCTCTTCTGAGCCTTGCTGTTACATGGGGATTCAGTTGTCTGAAAAAACGCGTTTATTTCGGGCTGAAAAACACGTTTTGAAAAGTGTGCTGTTACTGCCCCATAACTTACATGGGGTTGACCAAACTTGCAGAAACATGTTTATTTCTGCTGAAAAACACGTTTTGACCCTTTCTGCACACTGGGGTTAAGAGCTGAGTGTGTGGGCTCTTCTGAGCCTTGCTGTTACATGGGGATTCAGTTGTCTGAAAAAACGCGTTTATTTCGGGCTGAAAAACACGTTTTGAAAAGTGTGCTGTTACTGCCCCATAACTTACATGGGGTTGACCAAACTTGCAGAAACATGTTTATTTCTGCTGAAAAACACGTTTTGACCCTTTCTGCACACTGGGGTTAAGAGCTGAGTGTGTGGGCTCTTCTGAGCCTTGCTGTTACATGGGGATTCAGTTGTCTGAAAAAACGCGTTTATTTCGGGCTGAAAAACACGTTTTGAAAAGTGTGCTGTTACTGCCCCATAACTTACATGGGGGTGACCAAACTTGCAGAAACATGTTTATTTCTGCTGAAAAACACGTTTTGACCCTTTCTGCACACTGGGGTTAAGAGCGGAGTGTGTGGGCTCTTCTGAGCCTTGCTGTTACATGGGGATTCAGTTGTCTGAAAAAACGCGTTTATTTCGGGCTGAAAAACACGTTTTGAAAAGTGTGCTGTTACTGCCCCATAACTTACATGGGGTTGACCAAACTTGCAGAAACATGTTTATTTCTGCTGAAAAACACGTTTTGACCCTTTCTGCACACTGGGGTTAAGAGCTGAGTTTGTGGGCTCTTCTGAGCCTTGCTGTTACATGGGGATTCAGTTGTCTGAAAAAACGCGTTTATTTCGGGCTGAAAAACACGTTTTGAAAAGTGTGCTGTTACTGCCCCATAACTTACATGGGGTTGACCAAACTTGCAGAAACATGTTTATTTCTGCTGAAAAACACGTTTTGACCCTTTCTGCACACTGGGGTTAAGAGCTGAGTGTGTGGGCTCTTCTGAGCCTTGCTGTTACATGGGGATTCAGTTGTCTGAAAAAACGCGTTTATTTCGGGCTGAAAAACACGTTTTGAAAAGTGTGCTGTTACTGCCCCATAACTTACATGGGGTTGACTAAACTTGCAGAAACATGTTTATTTCTGCTGAAAAACACGTTTTGACCCTTTCTGCACACTGGGGTTAAGAGCTGAGTGTGTGGGCTCTTCTGAGCCTTGCTGTTACATGGGGATTCAGTTGTCTGAAAAAACGCGTTTATTTCGGGCTGAAAAACACGTTTTGAAAAGTGTGCTGTTACTGCCCCATAACTTACATGGGGTTGACCAAACTTGCAGAAACATGTTTATTTCTGCTGAAAAACACGTTTTGACACTTTCTGCACACTGGGGTTAAGAGCTGAGTGTGTGGGCTCTTCTGAGCCTTGCTGTTACATGGGGATTCAGTTGTCTGAAAAAACGCGTTTATTTCGGGCTGAAAAACACGTTTTGAAAAGTGTGCTGTTACTGCCCCATAACTTACATGGGGTTGACCAAACTTGCAGAAACATGTTTATTTCTGCTGAAAAACACGTTTTGACCCTTTCTGCACACTGGGGTTAAGAGCTGAGTGTGTGGGCTCTTCTGAGCCTTGCTGTTACATGGGGATTCAGTTGTCTGAAAAAACGCGTTTATTTCGGGCTGAAAAACACGTTTTTAAAAGTGTGCTGTTACTGCCCCATAACTTACATGGGGTTGACCAAACTTGCAGAAAGATGTGTATTTCTGCTGAAAAACACGTTTTGACCCTTTCTGCACACTGGGGTTAAGAGCTGAGTGTGTGGGCTCTTCTGAGCCTTGCTGTTACATGGGGATTCAGTTGTTTGAAAAAACGCGTTTATTTCGGGCTGAAAAACATGTTTTGAAAAGTGTGCCGTTACTGCCCCATAACTTACATGGGGTTGACCAAACTTGCAGAAACATGTTTATTTCTGCTGAAAAACACGTTTTGACCCTTTCTGCACACTGGGGTTAAGAGCTGAGTGTGTGGGCTCTTCTGAGCCTTGCTGTTACATGGGGATTCAGTTGTCTGAAAAAACGCGTTTATTTCGGGCTGAAAAACACGTTTTGAAAAGTGTGCTGTTACTGCCCCATAACTTACATGGGGGTGACCAAACTTGCAGAAACATGTTTATTTCTGCTGAAAAACACGTTTTGACCCTTTCTGCACACTGGGGTTAAGAGCGGAGTGTGTGGGCTCTTCTGAGCCTTGCTGTTACATGGGGATTCAGTTGTCTGAAAAAACGCGTTTATTTCGGGCTGAAAAACACGTTTTTAAAAGTGTGCTGTTACTGCCCCATAACTTACATGGGGTTGACCAAACTTGCAGAAACATGTTTATTTCTGCTGAAAAACACGTTTTGACCCTTTCTGCACACTGGGGTTAAGAGCTGAGTGTGTGGGCTCTTCTGAGCCTTGCTGTTACATGGGGATTCAGTTGTCTGAAAAAACGCGTTTATTTCGGGCTGAAAAACACGTTTTGAAAAGTGTGCTGTTACTGCCCCATAACTTACATGGGGTTGACCAAACTTGCAGAAACATGTTTATTTCTGCTGAAAAACACGTTTTGACCCTTTCTGCACACTGGGGTTAAGAGCTGAGTGTGTGGGCTCTTCTGAGCCTTGCTGTTACATGGGGATTCAGTTGTCTGAAAATACGCGTTTATTTCGGGCTGAAAAACACGTTTTGAAAAGTGTGCTGTTACTGCCCCATAACTTACATGGGGTTGACCAAACTTGCAGAAACATGTTTATTTCTGCTAAAAAACACGTTTTGACCCTTTCTGCACACTGGGGTTAAGAGCTGAGTTTGTGGGCTCTTCTGAGCCTTGCTGTTACATGGGGATTCAGTTGTCTGAAAAAACGCGTTTATTTCGGGCTGAAAAACACGTTTTGAAAAGTGTGCTGTTACTGCCCCATAACTTACATGGGGTTGACCAAACTTGCAGAAACATGTTTATTTCTGCTGAAAAACACGTTTTGACCCTTTCTGCACAGTGGGGTTAAGAGCTGAGTGTGTGGGCTCTTCTGAGCCTTGCTGTTACATGGGGATTCAGTTGTCTGAAAAAACGCGTTTATTTCGGGCTGAAAAACACGTTTTGAAAAGTGTGCTGTTACTGCCCCATAACTTACATGGGGTTGACCAAACTTGCAGAAACATGTTTATTTCTGCTGAAAAACACGTTTTGACCCTTTCTGCACACTGGGGTTAAGAGCGGAGTGTGTGGGCTCTTCTGAGCCTTGCTGTTACATGGGGATTCAGTTGTCTGAAAAAACGCGTTTATTTCGGGCTGAAAAACACGTTTTGAAAAGTGTGCTGTTACTGCCCCATAACTTACATGGGGTTGACCAAACTTGCAGAAACATGTTTATTTCTGCTGAAAAACACGTTTTGACCCTTTCTGCACAGTGGGGTTAAGAGCTGAGTGTGTGGGCTCTTCTGAGCCTTGCTGTTACATGGGGATTCAGTTGTCTGAAAAAACGCGTTTATTTCGGGCTGAAAAACACATTTTGAAAAGTGTGCTGTTACTGCCCCATAACTTACATGGGGTTGACCAAACTTGCAGAAACATGTTTATTTCTGCTGAAAAACACGTTTTGACCCTTTCTGCACACTGGGGTTAAGAGCGGAGTGTGTGGGCTCTTCTGAGCCTTGCTGTTACATGGGGATTCAGTTGTCTGAAAAAACGCGTTTATTTCGGGCTGAAAAACACGTTTTGAAAAGTGTGCTGTTACTGCCCCATAACTTACATGGGGTTGACCAAACTTGCAGAAACATGTTTATTTCTGCTGAAAAACACGTTTTGACCCTTTCTGCACACTGGGGTTAAGAGCTGAGTGTGTGGGCTCTTCTGAGCCTTGCTGTTACATGGGGATTCAGTTGTCTGAAAAAACGCGTTTATTTCGGGCTGAAAAACACGTTTTGAAAAGTGTGCTGTTACTGCCCCATAACTTACATGGGGTTGACCAAACTTGCAGAAACATGTTTATTTCTGCTGAAAAACACGTTTTGACCCTTTCTGCACACTGGGGTTAAGAGCTGAGTGTGTGGGCTCTTCTGAGCCTTGCTGTTACATGGGGATTCAGTTGTCTGAAAAAACGCGTTTATTTCGGGCTGAAAAACACGTTTTGAAAAGTGTGCTGTTACTGCCCCATAACTTACATGGGGGTGACCAAACTTGCAGAAACATGTTTATTTCTGCTGAAAAACACGTTTTGACCCTTTCTGCACACTGGGGTTAAGAGCGGAGTGTGTGGGCTCTTCTGAGCCTTGCTGTTACATGGGGATTCAGTTGTCTGAAAAAACGCGTTTATTTCGGGCTGAAAAACACGTTTTGAAAAGTGTGCTGTTACTGCCCCATAACTTACATGGGGTTGACCAAACTTGCAGAAACATGTTTATTTCTGCTGAAAAACACGTTTTGACCCTTTCTGCACACTGGGGTTAAGAGCTGAGTGTGTGGGCTCTTCTGAGCCTTGCTGTTACATGGGGATTCAGTTGTCTGAAAAAACGCGTTTATTTCGGGCTGAAAAACACGTTTTGAAAAGTGTGCTGTTACTGCCCCATAACTTACATGGGGTTGACCAAACTTGCAGAAACATGTTTATTTCTGCTGAAAAACACGTTTTGACCCTTTCTGCACACTGGGGTTAAGAGCTGAGTGTGTGGGCTCTTCTGAGCCTTGCTGTTACATGGGGATTCAGTTGTCTGAAAATACGCGTTTATTTCGGGCTGAAAAACACGTTTTGAAAAGTGTGCTGTTACTGCCCCATAACTTACATGGGGTTGACCAAACTTGCAGAAACATGTTTATTTCTGCTGAAAAACACGTTTTGACCCTTTCTGCACACTGGGGTTAAGAGCTGAGTTTGTGGGCTCTTCTGAGCCTTGCTGTTACATGGGGATTCAGTTGTCTGAAAAAACGCGTTTATTTCGGGCTGAAAAACACGTTTTGAAAAGTGTGCTGTTACTGCCCCATAACTTACATGGGGTTGACCAAACTTGCAGAAACATGTTTATTTCTGCTGAAAAACACGTTTTGACCCTTTCTGCACACTGGGGTTAAGAGCTGAGTGTGTGGGCTCTTCTGAGCCTTGCTGTTACATGGGGATTCAGTTGTCTGAAAAAACGCGTTTATTTCGGGCTGAAAAACACGTTTTGAAAAGTGTGCTGTTACTGCCCCATAACTTACATGGGGTTGACCAAACTTGCAGAAACATGTTTATTTCTGCTGAAAAACACGTTTTGACCCTTTCTGCACACTGGGGTTAAGAGCTGAGTGTGTGGGCTCTTCTGAGCCTTGCTGTTACATGGGGATTCAGTTGTCTGAAAAAACGCGTTTATTTCGGGCTGAAAAACACGTTTTGAAAAGTGTGCTGTTACTGCCCCATAACTTACATGGGGTTGACCAAACTTGCAGAAACATGTTTATTTCTGCTGAAAAACACGTTTTGACCCTTTCTGCACACTGGGGTTAAGAGCTGAGTGTGTGGGCTCTTCTGAGCCTTGCTGTTACATGGGGATTCAGTTGTCTGAAAAAACACGTTTATTTCGGGCTGAAAAACACGTTTTGAAAAGTGTGCTGTTACTGCCCCATAACTTACATGGGGTTGACCAAACTTGCAGAAACATGTTTATTTCTGCTGAAAAACACGTTTTGACCCTTTCTGCACACTGGGGTTAAGAGCTGAGTGTGTGGGCTCTTCTGAGCCTTGCTGTTACATGGGGATTCAGTTGTCTGAAAAAACACGTTTATTTCGGGCTGAAAAACACGTTTTGAAAAGTGTGCTGTTACTGCCCCATAACTTACATGGGGTTGACCAAACTTGCAGAAACATGTTTATTTCTGCTGAAAAACACGTTTTGACCCTTTCTGCACAGTGGGGTTAAGAGCTGAGTGTGTGGGCTCTTCTGAGCCTTGCTGTTACATGGGGATTCAGTTGTCTGAAAAAACGCGTTTATTTCGGGCTGAAAAACACGTTTTGAAAAGTGTGCTGTTACTGCCCCATAACTTACATGGGGTTGACCAAACTTGCAGAAACATGTTTATTTCTGCTGAAAAACACGTTTTGACCCTTTCTGCACACTGGGGTTAAGAGCGGAGTGTGTGGGCTCTTCTGAGCCTTGCTGTTACATGGGGATTCAGTTGTCTGAAAAAACGCGTTTATTTCGGGCTGAAAAACACGTTTTGAAAAGTGTGCTGTTACTGCCCCATAACTTACATGGGGTTGACCAAACTTGCAGAAACATGTTTATTTCTGCTGAAAAACACGTTTTGACCCTTTCTGCACAGTGGGGTTAAGAGCTGAGTGTGTGGGCTCTTCTGAGCCTTGCTGTTACATGGGGATTCAGTTGTCTGAAAAAACGCGTTTATTTCGGGCTGAAAAACACATTTTGAAAAGTGTGCTGTTACTGCCCCATAACTTACATGGGGTTGACCAAACTTGCAGAAACATGTTTATTTCTGCTGAAAAACACGTTTTGACCCTTTCTGCACACTGGGGTTAAGAGCGGAGTGTGTGGGCTCTTCTGAGCCTTGCTGTTACATGGGGATTCAGTTGTCTGAAAAAACGCGTTTATTTCGGGCTGAAAAACACGTTTTGAAAAGTGTGCTGTTACTGCCCCATAACTTACATGGGGTTGACCAAACTTGCAGAAACATGTTTATTTCTGCTGAAAAACACGTTTTGACCCTTTCTGCACACTGGGGTTAAGAGCTGAGTGTGTGGGCTCTTCTGAGCCTTGCTGTTACATGGGGATTCAGTTGTCTGAAAAAACGCGTTTATTTCGGGCTGAAAAACACGTTTTGAAAAGTGTGCTGTTACTGCCCCATAACTTACATGGGGTTGACCAAACTTGCAGAAACATGTTTATTTCTGCTGAAAAACACGTTTTGACCCTTTCTGCACACTGGGGTTAAGAGCTGAGTGTGTGGGCTCTTCTGAGCCTTGCTGTTACATGGGGATTCAGTTGTCTGAAAAAACGCGTTTATTTCGGGCTGAAAAACACGTTTTGAAAAGTGTGCTGTTACTGCCCCATAACTTACATGGGGGTGACCAAACTTGCAGAAACATGTTTATTTCTGCTGAAAAACACGTTTTGACCCTTTCTGCACACTGGGGTTAAGAGCGGAGTGTGTGGGCTCTTCTGAGCCTTGCTGTTACATGGGGATTCAGTTGTCTGAAAAAACGCGTTTATTTCGGGCTGAAAAACACGTTTTGAAAAGTGTGCTGTTACTGCCCCATAACTTACATGGGGTTGACCAAACTTGCAGAAACATGTTTATTTCTGCTGAAAAACACGTTTTGACCCTTTCTGCACACTGGGGTTAAGAGCTGAGTGTGTGGGCTCTTCTGAGCCTTGCTGTTACATGGGGATTCAGTTGTCTGAAAAAACGCGTTTATTTCGGGCTGAAAAACACGTTTTGAAAAGTGTGCTGTTACTGCCCCATAACTTACATGGGGTTGACCAAACTTGCAGAAACATGTTTATTTCTGCTGAAAAACACGTTTTGACCCTTTCTGCACACTGGGGTTAAGAGCTGAGTGTGTGGGCTCTTCTGAGCCTTGCTGTTACATGGGGATTCAGTTGTCTGAAAATACGCGTTTATTTCGGGCTGAAAAACACGTTTTGAAAAGTGTGCTGTTACTGCCCCATAACTTACATGGGGTTGACCAAACTTGCAGAAACATGTTTATTTCTGCTGAAAAACACGTTTTGACCCTTTCTGCACACTGGGGTTAAGAGCTGAGTTTGTGGGCTCTTCTGAGCCTTGCTGTTACATGGGGATTCAGTTGTCTGAAAAAACGCGTTTATTTCGGGCTGAAAAACACGTTTTGAAAAGTGTGCTGTTACTGCCCCATAACTTACATGGGGTTGACCAAACTTGCAGAAACATGTTTATTTCTGCTGAAAAACACGTTTTGACCCTTTCTGCACACTGGGGTTAAGAGCTGAGTGTGTGGGCTCTTCTGAGCCTTGCTGTTACATGGGGATTCAGTTGTCTGAAAAAACGCGTTTATTTCGGGCTGAAAAACACGTTTTGAAAAGTGTGCTGTTACTGCCCCATAACTTACATGGGGTTGACCAAACTTGCAGAAACATGTTTATTTCTGCTGAAAAACACGTTTTGACCCTTTCTGCACACTGGGGTTAAGAGCTGAGTGTGTGGGCTCTTCTGAGCCTTGCTGTTACATGGGGATTCAGTTGTCTGAAAAAACGCGTTTATTTCGGGCTGAAAAACACGTTTTGAAAAGTGTGCTGTTACTGCCCCATAACTTACATGGGGTTGACCAAACTTGCAGAAACATGTTTATTTCTGCTGAAAAACACGTTTTGACCCTTTCTGCACACTGGGGTTAAGAGCTGAGTGTGTGGGCTCTTCTGAGCCTTGCTGTTACATGGGGATTCAGTTGTCTGAAAAAACACGTTTATTTCGGGCTGAAAAACACGTTTTGAAAAGTGTGCTGTTACTGCCCCATAACTTACATGGGGTTGACCAAACTTGCAGAAACATGTTTATTTCTGCTGAAAAACACGTTTTGACCCTTTCTGCACACTGGGGTTAAGAGCTGAGTGTGTGGGCTCTTCTGAGCCTTGCTGTTACATGGGGATTCAGTTGTCTGAAAAAACGCGTTTATTTCGGGCTGAAAAACACGTTTTGAAAAGTGTGCTGTTACTGCCCCATAACTTACATGGGGGTGACCAAACTTGCAGAAACATGTTTATTTCTGCTGAAAAACACGTTTTGACCCTTTCTGCACACTGGGGTTAAGAGCTGAGTGTGTGGGCTCTTCTGAGCCTTGCTGTTACATGGGGATTCAGTTGTCTGAAAAAACGCGTTTATTTCGGGCTGAAAAACACGTTTTGAAAAGTGTGCTGTTACTGCCCCATAACTTACATGGGGTTGACCAAACTTGCAGAAACATGTTTATTTCTGCTGAAAAACACGTTTTGACCCTTTCTGCACACTGGGGTTAAGAGCTGAGTGTGTGGGCTCTTCTGAGCCTTGCTGTTACATGGGGATTCAGTTGTCTGAAAATACGCGTTTATTTCGGGCTGAAAAACACGTTTTGAAAAGTGTGCTGTTACTGCCCCATAACTTACATGGGGTTGACCAAACTTGCAGAAACATGTTTATTTCTGCTAAAAAACACGTTTTGACCCTTTCTGCACACTGGGGTTAAGAGCTGAGTTTGTGGGCTCTTCTGAGCCTTGCTGTTACATGGGGATTCAGTTGTCTGAAAAAACGCGTTTATTTCGGGCTGAAAAACACGTTTTGAAAAGTGTGCTGTTACTGCCCCATAACTTACATGGGGTTGACCAAACTTGCAGAAACATGTTTATTTCTGCTGAAAAACACGTTTTGACCCTTTCTGCACAGTGGGGTTAAGAGCTGAGTGTGTGGGCTCTTCTGAGCCTTGCTGTTACATGGGGATTCAGTTGTCTGAAAAAACGCGTTTATTTCGGGCTGAAAAACACGTTTTGAAAAGTGTGCTGTTACTGCCCCATAACTTACATGGGGTTGACCAAACTTGCAGAAACATGTTTATTTCTGCTGAAAAACACGTTTTGACCCTTTCTGCACACTGGGGTTAAGAGCGGAGTGTGTGGGCTCTTCTGAGCCTTGCTGTTACATGGGGATTCAGTTGTCTGAAAAAACGCGTTTATTTCGGGCTGAAAAACACGTTTTGAAAAGTGTGCTGTTACTGCCCCATAACTTACATGGGGTTGACCAAACTTGCAGAAACATGTTTATTTCTGCTGAAAAACACGTTTTGACCCTTTCTGCACAGTGGGGTTAAGAGCTGAGTGTGTGGGCTCTTCTGAGCCTTGCTGTTACATGGGGATTCAGTTGTCTGAAAAAACGCGTTTATTTCGGGCTGAAAAACACATTTTGAAAAGTGTGCTGTTACTGCCCCATAACTTACATGGGGTTGACCAAACTTGCAGAAACATGTTTATTTCTGCTGAAAAACACGTTTTGACCCTTTCTGCACACTGGGGTTAAGAGCGGAGTGTGTGGGCTCTTCTGAGCCTTGCTGTTACATGGGGATTCAGTTGTCTGAAAAAACGCGTTTATTTCGGGCTGAAAAACACGTTTTGAAAAGTGTGCTGTTACTGCCCCATAACTTACATGGGGTTGACCAAACTTGCAGAAACATGTTTATTTCTGCTGAAAAACACGTTTTGACCCTTTCTGCACACTGGGGTTAAGAGCTGAGTGTGTGGGCTCTTCTGAGCCTTGCTGTTACATGGGGATTCAGTTGTCTGAAAAAACGCGTTTATTTCGGGCTGAAAAACACGTTTTGAAAAGTGTGCTGTTACTGCCCCATAACTTACATGGGGTTGACCAAACTTGCAGAAACATGTTTATTTCTGCTGAAAAACACGTTTTGACCCTTTCTGCACACTGGGGTTAAGAGCTGAGTGTGTGGGCTCTTCTGAGCCTTGCTGTTACATGGGGATTCAGTTGTCTGAAAAAACGCGTTTATTTCGGGCTGAAAAACACGTTTTGAAAAGTGTGCTGTTACTGCCCCATAACTTACATGGGGGTGACCAAACTTGCAGAAACATGTTTATTTCTGCTGAAAAACACGTTTTGACCCTTTCTGCACACTGGGGTTAAGAGCGGAGTGTGTGGGCTCTTCTGAGCCTTGCTGTTACATGGGGATTCAGTTGTCTGAAAAAACGCGTTTATTTCGGGCTGAAAAACACGTTTTGAAAAGTGTGCTGTTACTGCCCCATAACTTACATGGGGTTGACCAAACTTGCAGAAACATGTTTATTTCTGCTGAAAAACACGTTTTGACCCTTTCTGCACACTGGGGTTAAGAGCTGAGTGTGTGGGCTCTTCTGAGCCTTGCTGTTACATGGGGATTCAGTTGTCTGAAAAAACGCGTTTATTTCGGGCTGAAAAACACGTTTTGAAAAGTGTGCTGTTACTGCCCCATAACTTACATGGGGTTGACCAAACTTGCAGAAACATGTTTATTTCTGCTGAAAAACACGTTTTGACCCTTTCTGCACACTGGGGTTAAGAGCTGAGTGTGTGGGCTCTTCTGAGCCTTGCTGTTACATGGGGATTCAGTTGTCTGAAAATACGCGTTTATTTCGGGCTGAAAAACACGTTTTGAAAAGTGTGCTGTTACTGCCCCATAACTTACATGGGGTTGACCAAACTTGCAGAAACATGTTTATTTCTGCTGAAAAACACGTTTTGACCCTTTCTGCACACTGGGGTTAAGAGCTGAGTTTGTGGGCTCTTCTGAGCCTTGCTGTTACATGGGGATTCAGTTGTCTGAAAAAACGCGTTTATTTCGGGCTGAAAAACACGTTTTGAAAAGTGTGCTGTTACTGCCCCATAACTTACATGGGGTTGACCAAACTTGCAGAAACATGTTTATTTCTGCTGAAAAACACGTTTTGACCCTTTCTGCACACTGGGGTTAAGAGCTGAGTGTGTGGGCTCTTCTGAGCCTTGCTGTTACATGGGGATTCAGTTGTCTGAAAAAACGCGTTTATTTCGGGCTGAAAAACACGTTTTGAAAAGTGTGCTGTTACTGCCCCATAACTTACATGGGGTTGACCAAACTTGCAGAAACATGTTTATTTCTGCTGAAAAACACGTTTTGACCCTTTCTGCACACTGGGGTTAAGAGCTGAGTGTGTGGGCTCTTCTGAGCCTTGCTGTTACATGGGGATTCAGTTGTCTGAAAAAACGCGTTTATTTCGGGCTGAAAAACACGTTTTGAAAAGTGTGCTGTTACTGCCCCATAACTTACATGGGGTTGACCAAACTTGCAGAAACATGTTTATTTCTGCTGAAAAACACGTTTTGACCCTTTCTGCACACTGGGGTTAAGAGCTGAGTGTGTGGGCTCTTCTGAGCCTTGCTGTTACATGGGGATTCAGTTGTCTGAAAAAACACGTTTATTTCGGGCTGAAAAACACGTTTTGAAAAGTGTGCTGTTACTGCCCCATAACTTACATGGGGTTGACCAAACTTGCAGAAACATGTTTATTTCTGCTGAAAAACACGTTTTGACCCTTTCTGCACACTGGGGTTAAGAGCTGAGTGTGTGGGCTCTTCTGAGCCTTGCTGTTACATGGGGATTCAGTTGTCTGAAAAAACGCGTTTATTTCGGGCTGAAAAACACGTTTTGAAAAGTGTGCTGTTACTGCCCCATAACTTACATGGGGGTGACCAAACTTGCAGAAACATGTTTATTTCTGCTGAAAAACACGTTTTGACCCTTTCTGCACACTGGGGTTAAGAGCGGAATGTGTGGGCTCTTCTGAGCCTTGCTGTTACATGGGGATTCAGTTGTCTGAAAAAACGCGTTTATTTCGGGCTGAAAAACACGTTTTTAAAAGTGTGCTGTTACTGCCCCATAACTTACATGGGGTTGACCAAACTTGCAGAAACATGTTTATTTCTGCTGAAAAACACGTTTTGACCCTTTCTGCACACTGGGGTTAAGAGCTGAGTGTGTGGGCTCTTCTGAGCCTTGCTGTTACACGGGGATTCAGTTGTCTGAAAAAACGCGTTTATTTCGGGCTGAAAAACACGTTTTGAAAAGTGTGCTGTTACTGCCCCATAACTTACATGGGGTTGACCAAACTTGCAGAAACATGTTTATTTCTGCTGAAAAACACGTTTTGACCCTTTCTGCACACTGGGGTTAAGAGCTGAGTGTGTGGGCTCTTCTGAGCCTTGCTGTTACATGGGGATTCAGTTGTCTGAAAAAACGCGTTTATTTCGGGCTGAAAAACACGTTTTGAAAAGTGTGCTGTTACTGCCCCATAACTTACATGGGGTTGACCAAACTTGCAGAAACATGTTTATTTCTGCTGAAAAACACGTTTTGACCCTTTCTGCACACTGGGGTTAAGAGCTGAGTGTGTGGGCTCTTCTGAGCCTTGCTGTTACATGGGGATTCAGTTGTCTGAAAAAACACGTTTATTTCGGGCTGAAAAACACGTTTTGAAAAGTGTGCTGTTACTGCCCCATAACTTACATGGGGTTGACCAAACTTGCAGAAACATGTTTATTTCTGCTGAAAAACACGTTTTGACCCTTTCTGCACACTGGGGTTAAGAGCTGAGTGTGTGGGCTCTTCTGAGCCTTGCTGTTACATGGGGATTCAGTTGTCTGAAAAAACGCGTTTATTTCGGGCTGAAAAACACGTTTTGAAAAGTGTGCTGTTACTGCCCCATAACTTACATGGGGGTGACCAAACTTGCAGAAACATGTTTATTTCTGCTGAAAAACACGTTTTGACCCTTTCTGCACACTGGGGTTAAGAGCGGAATGTGTGGGCTCTTCTGAGCCTTGCTGTTACATGGGGATTCAGTTGTCTGAAAAAACGCGTTTATTTCGGGCTGAAAAACACGTTTTTAAAAGTGTGCTGTTACTGCCCCATAACTTACATGGGGTTGACCAAACTTGCAGAAACATGTTTATTTCTGCTGAAAAACACGTTTTGACCCTTTCTGCACACTGGGGTTAAGAGCTGAGTGTGTGGGGTCTTCTGAGCCTTGCTGTTACACGGGGATTCAGTTGTCTGAAAAAACGCGTTTATTTCGGGCTGAAAAACACGTTTTGAAAAGTGTGCTGTTACTGCCCCATAACTTACATGGGGTTGACCAAACTTGCAGAAACATGTTTATTTCTGCTGAAAAACACGTTTTGACCCTTTCTGCACACTGGGGTTAAGAGCTGAGTGTGTGGGCTCTTCTGAGCCTTGCTGTTACATGGGGATTCAGTTGTCTGAAAATACGCGTTTATTTCGGGCTGAAAAACACGTTTTGAAAAGTGTGCTGTTACTGCCCCATAACTTACATGGGGTTGACCAAACTTGCAGAAACATGTTTATTTCTGCTGAAAAACACGTTTTGACCCTTTCTGCACACTGGGGTTAAGAGCTGAGTTTGTGGGCTCTTCTGAGCCTTGCTGTTACATGGGGATTCAGTTGTCTGAAAAAACGCGTTTATTTCGGGCTGAAAAACACGTTTTGAAAAGTGTGCTGTTACTGCCCCATAACTTACATGGGGTTGACCAAACTTGCAGAAACATGTTTATTTCTGCTGAAAAACACGTTTTGACCCTTTCTGCACACTGGGGTTAAGAGCTGAGTGTGTGGGCTCTTCTGAGCCTTGCTGTTACATGGGGATTCAGTTGTCTGAAAAAACGCGTTTATTTCGGGCTGAAAAACACGTTTTGAAAAGTGTGCTGTTACTGCCCCATAACTTACATGGGGTTGACCAAACTTGCAGAAACATGTTTATTTCTGCTGAAAAACACGTTTTGACCCTTTCTGCACACTGGGGTTAAGAGCTGAGTGTGTGGGCTCTTCTGAGCCTTGCTGTTACATGGGGATTCAGTTGTCTGAAAAAACGCGTTTATTTCGGGCTGAAAAACACGTTTTGAAAAGTGTGCTGTTACTGCCCCATAACTTACATGGGGTTGACCAAACTTGCAGAAACATGTTTATTTCTGCTGAAAAACACGTTTTGACCCTTTCTGCACACTGGGGTTAAGAGCGGAGTGTGTGGGCTCTTCTGAGCCTTGCTGTTACATGGGGATTCAGTTGTCTGAAAAAACGCGTTTATTTCGGGCTGAAAAACACGTTTTGAAAAGTGTGCTGTTACTGCCCCATAACTTACATGGGGTTGACCAAACTTGCAGAAACATGTTTATTTCTGCTGAAAAACACGTTTTGACCCTTTCTGCACACTGGGGTTAAGAGCTGAGTGTGTGGGCTCTTCTGAGCCTTGCTGTTACATGGGGATTCAGTTGTCTGAAAAAACGCGTTTATTTCGGGCTGAAAAACACGTTTTGAAAAGTGTGCTGTTACTGCCCCATAACTTACATGGGGGTGACCAAACTTGCAGAAACATGTTTATTTCTGCTGAAAAACACGTTTTGACCCTTTCTGCACACTGGGGTTAAGAGCGGAATGTGTGGGCTCTTCTGAGCCTTGCTGTTACATGGGGATTCAGTTGTCTGAAAAAACGCGTTTATTTCGGGCTGAAAAACACGTTTTTAAAAGTGTGCTGTTACTGCCCCATAACTTACATGGGGTTGACCAAACTTGCAGAAACATGTTTATTTCTGCTGAAAAACACGTTTTGACCCTTTCTGCACACTGGGGTTAAGAGCTGAGTGTGTGGGCTCTTCTGAGCCTTGCTGTTACACGGGGATTCAGTTGTCTGAAAAAACGCGTTTATTTCGGGCTGAAAAACACGTTTTGAAAAGTGTGCTGTTACTGCCCCATAACTTACATGAGGTTGACCAAACTTGCAGAAACATGTTTATTTCTGCTGAAAAACACGTTTTGACCCTTTCTGCACACTGGGGTTAAGAGCTGAGTGTGTGGGCTCTTCTGAGCCTTGCTGTTACACAGGGATTCAGTTGTCTGAAAAAACGCGTTTATTTCGGGCTGAAAAACACGTTTTGAAAAGTGTGCTGTTACTGCCCCATAACTTACATGAGGTTGACCAAACTTGCAGAAACATGTTTATTTCTGCTGAAAAACACGTTTTGACCCTTTCTGCACAGTGGGGTTAAGAGCTGAGTGTGTGGGCTCTTCTGAGCCTTGCTGTTACATGGGGATTCAGTTGTCTGAAAAAACACGTTTATTTCGGGCTGAAAAACACGTTTTGAAAAGTGTGCTGTTACTGCCCCATAACTTACATGGGGTTGACCAAACTTGCAGAAACATGTTTATTTCTGCTGAAAAACACGTTTTGACCCTTTCTGCACACTGGGGTTAAGAGCGGAGTGTGTGGGCTCTTCTGAGCCTTGCTGTTACATGGGGATTCAGTTGTCTGAAAAAACGCGTTTATTTCGGGCTGAAAAACACGTTTTGAAAAGTGTGCTGTTACTGCCCCATAACTTACATGGGGTTGACCAAACTTGCAGAAACATGTTTATTTCTGCTGAAAAACACGTTTTGACCCTTTCTGCACACTGGGGTTAAGAGCTGAGTGTGTGGGGTCTTCTGAGCCTTGCTGTTACACGGGGATTCAGTTGTCTGAAAAAACGCGTTTATTTCGGGCTGAAAAACACGTTTTGAAAAGTGTGCTGTTACTGCCCCATAACTTACATGGGGTTGACCAAACTTGCAGAAACATGTTTATTTCTGCTGAAAAACACGTTTTGACCCTTTCTGCACACTGGGGTTAAGAGCTGAGTTTGTGGGCTCTTCTGAGCCTTGCTGTTACATGGGGATTCAGTTGTCTGAAAAAACACGTTTATTTCGGGCTGAAAAACACGTTTTGAAAAGTGTGCTGTTACTGCCCCATAACTTACATGGGGTTGACCAAACTTGCAGAAACATGTTTATTTCTGCTGAAAAACACGTTTTGACCCTTTCTGCACACTGGGGTTAAGAGCTGAGTGTGTGGGCTCTTCTGAGCCTTGCTGTTACATGGGGATTCAGTTGTCTGAAAAAACGCGTTTATTTCGGGCTGAAAAACACGTTTTGAAAAGTGTGCTGTTACTGCCCCATAACTTACATGGGGTTGACCAAACTTGCAGAAACATGTTTATTTCTGCTGAAAAACACGTTTTGACCCTTTCTGCACACTGGGGTTAAGAGCTGAGTGTGTGGGCTCTTCTGAGCCTTGCTGTTACATGGGGATTCAGTTGTCTGAAAAAACGCGTTTATTTCGGGCTGAAAAACACGTTTTGAAAAGTGTGCTGTTACTGCCCCATAACTTACATGGGGTTGACCAAACTTGCAGAAACATGTTTATTTCTGCTGAAAAACACGTTTTGACCCTTTCTGCACACTGGGGTTAAGAGCTGAGTGTGTGGGCTCTTCTGAGCCTTGCTGTTACATGGGGATTCAGTTGTCTGAAAAAACGCGTTTATTTCGGGCTGAAAAACACGTTTTTAAAAGTGTGCTGTTACTGCCCCATAACTTACATGGGGTTGACCAAACTTGCAGAAACATGTTTATTTCTGCTGAAAAACACGTTTTGACCCTTTCTGCACACTGGGGTTAAGAGCTGAGTGTGTGGGCTCTTCTGAGCCTTGCTGTTACATGGGGATTCAGTTGTCTGAAAAAACGCGTTTATTTCGGGCTGAAAAACACGTTTTGAAAAGTGTGCTGTTACTGCCCCATAACTTACATGGGGGTGACCAAACTTGCAGAAACATGTTTATTTCTGCTGAAAAACACGTTTTGACCCTTTCTGCACACTGGGGTTAAGAGCGGAATGTGTGGGCTCTTCTGAGCCTTGCTGTTACATGGGGATTCAGTTGTCTGAAAAAACGCGTTTATTTCGGGCTGAAAAACACGTTTTTAAAAGTGTGCTGTTACTGCCCCATAACTTACATGGGGTTGACCAAACTTGCAGAAACATGTTTATTTCTGCTGAAAAACACGTTTTGACCCTTTCTGCACACTGGGGTTAAGAGCTGAGTGTGTGGGCTCTTCTGAGCCTTGCTGTTACACGGGGATTCAGTTGTCTGAAAAAACGCGTTTATTTCGGGCTGAAAAACACGTTTTGAAAAGTGTGCTGTTACTGCCCCATAACTTACATGAGGTTGACCAAACTTGCAGAAACATGTTTATTTCTGCTGAAAAACACGTTTTGACCCTTTCTGCACAGTGGGGTTAAGAGCTGAGTGTGTGGGCTCTTCTGAGCCTTGCTGTTACATGGGGATTCAGTTGTCTGAAAAAACACGTTTATTTCGGGCTGAAAAACACGTTTTGAAAAGTGTGCTGTTACTGCCCCATAACTTACATGGGGTTGACCAAACTTGCAGAAACATGTTTATTTCTGCTGAAAAACACGTTTTGACCCTTTCTGCACACTGGGGTTAAGAGCGGAGTGTGTGGGCTCTTCTGAGCCTTGCTGTTACATGGGGATTCAGTTGTCTGAAAAAACGCGTTTATTTCGGGCTGAAAAACACGTTTTGAAAAGTGTGCTGTTACTGCCCCATAACTTACATGGGGTTGACCAAACTTGCAGAAACATGTTTATTTCTGCTGAAAAACACGTTTTGACCCTTTCTGCACAGTGGGGTTAAGAGCTGAGTGTGTGGGCTCTTCTGAGCCTTGCTGTTACATGGGGATTCAGTTGTCTGAAAAAACGCGTTTATTTCGGGCTGAAAAACACGTTTTGAAAAGTGTGCTGTTACTGCCCCATAACTTACATGGGGTTGACCAAACTTGCAGAAACATGTTTATTTCTGCTGAAAAACACGTTTTGACCCTTTCTGCACACTGGGGTTAAGAGCGGAGTGTGTGGGCTCTTCTGAGCCTTGCTGTTACATGGGGATTCAGTTGTCTGAAAAAACGCGTTTATTTCGGGCTGAAAAACACGTTTTGAAAAGTGTGCTGTTACTGCCCCATAACTTACATGGGGTTGACCAAACTTGCAGAAACATGTTTATTTCTGCTGAAAAACACGTTTTGACCCTTTCTGCACACTGGGGTTAAGAGCTGAGTGTGTGGGCTCTTCTGAGCCTTGCTGTTACATGGGGATTCAGTTGTCTGAAAAAACGCGTTTATTTCGGGCTGAAAAACACGTTTTGAAAAGTGTGCTGTTACTGCCCCATAACTTACATGGGGTTGACCAAACTTGCAGAAACATGTTTATTTCTGCTGAAAAACACGTTTTGACCCTTTCTGCACACTGGGGTTAAGAGCTGAGTGTGTGGGCTCTTCTGAGCCTTGCTGTTACATGGGGATTCAGTTGTCTGAAAAAACGCGTTTATTTCGGGCTGAAAAACACGTTTTGAAAAGTGTGCTGTTACTGCCCCATAACTTACATGGGGGTGACCAAACTTGCAGAAACATGTTTATTTCTGCTGAAAAACACGTTTTGACCCTTTCTGCACACTGGGGTTAAGAGCGGAGTGTGTGGGCTCTTCTGAGCCTTGCTGTTACATGGGGATTCAGTTGTCTGAAAAAACGCGTTTATTTCGGGCTGAAAAACACGTTTTGAAAAGTGTGCTGTTACTGCCCCATAACTTACATGGGGTTGACCAAACTTGCAGAAACATGTTTATTTCTGCTGAAAAACACGTTTTGACCCTTTCTGCACACTGGGGTTAAGAGCTGAGTGTGTGGGCTCTTCTGAGCCTTGCTGTTACATGGGGATTCAGTTGTCTGAAAAAACGCGTTTATTTCGGGCTGAAAAACACGTTTTGAAAAGTGTGCTGTTACTGCCCCATAACTTACATGGGGTTGACCAAACTTGCAGAAACATGTTTATTTCTGCTGAAAAACACGTTTTGACCCTTTCTGCACACTGGGGTTAAGAGCTGAGTGTGTGGGCTCTTCTGAGCCTTGCTGTTACATGGGGATTCAGTTGTCTGAAAATACGCGTTTATTTCGGGCTGAAAAACACGTTTTGAAAAGTGTGCTGTTACTGCCCCATAACTTACATGGGGTTGACCAAACTTGCAGAAACATGTTTATTTCTGCTGAAAAACACGTTTTGACCCTTTCTGCACACTGGGGTTAAGAGCTGAGTTTGTGGGCTCTTCTGAGCCTTGCTGTTACATGGGGATTCAGTTGTCTGAAAAAACGCGTTTATTTCGGGCTGAAAAACACGTTTTGAAAAGTGTGCTGTTACTGCCCCATAACTTACATGGGGTTGACCAAACTTGCAGAAACATGTTTATTTCTGCTGAAAAACACGTTTTGACCCTTTCTGCACACTGGGGTTAAGAGCTGAGTGTGTGGGCTCTTCTGAGCCTTGCTGTTACATGGGGATTCAGTTGTCTGAAAAAACGCGTTTATTTCGGGCTGAAAAACACGTTTTGAAAAGTGTGCTGTTACTGCCCCATAACTTACATGGGGTTGACCAAACTTGCAGAAACATGTTTATTTCTGCTGAAAAACACGTTTTGACCCTTTCTGCACACTGGGGTTAAGAGCTGAGTGTGTGGGCTCTTCTGAGCCTTGCTGTTACATGGGGATTCAGTTGTCTGAAAAAACGCGTTTATTTCGGGCTGAAAAACACGTTTTGAAAAGTGTGCTGTTACTGCCCCATAACTTACATGGGGTTGACCAAACTTGCAGAAACATGTTTATTTCTGCTGAAAAACACGTTTTGACCCTTTCTGCACACTGGGGTTAAGAGCTGAGTGTGTGGGCTCTTCTGAGCCTTGCTGTTACATGGGGATTCAGTTGTCTGAAAAAACGCGTTTATTTCGGGCTGAAAAACACGTTTTTAAAAGTGTGCTGTTACTGCCCCATAACTTACATGGGGTTGACCAAACTTGCAGAAACATGTTTATTTCTGCTGAAAAACACGTTTTGACCCTTTCTGCACACTGGGGTTAAGAGCTGAGTGTGTGGGCTCTTCTGAGCCTTGCTGTTACATGGGGATTCAGTTGTCTGAAAAAACGCGTTTATTTCGGGCTGAAAAACACGTTTTGAAAAGTGTGCTGTTACTGCCCCATAACTTACATGGGGGTGACCAAACTTGCAGAAACATGTTTATTTCTGCTGAAAAACACGTTTTGACCCTTTCTGCACACTGGGGTTAAGAGCGGAATGTGTGGGCTCTTCTGAGCCTTGCTGTTACATGGGGATTCAGTTGTCTGAAAAAACGCGTTTATTTCGGGCTGAAAAACACGTTTTTAAAAGTGTGCTGTTACTGCCCCATAACTTACATGGGGTTGACCAAACTTGCAGAAACATGTTTATTTCTGCTGAAAAACACGTTTTGACCCTTTCTGCACACTGGGGTTAAGAGCTGAGTGTGTGGGCTCTTCTGAGCCTTGCTGTTACACGGGGATTCAGTTGTCTGAAAAAACGCGTTTATTTCGGGCTGAAAAACACGTTTTGAAAAGTGTGCTGTTACTGCCCCATAACTTACATGAGGTTGACCAAACTTGCAGAAACATGTTTATTTCTGCTGAAAAACACGTTTTGACCCTTTCTGCACACTGGGGTTAAGAGCTGAGTGTGTGGGCTCTTCTGAGCCTTGCTGTTACACAGGGATTCAGTTGTCTGAAAAAACGCGTTTATTTCGGGCTGAAAAACACGTTTTGAAAAGTGTGCTGTTACTGCCCCATAACTTACATGGGGTTGACCAAACTTGCAGAAACATGTTTATTTCTGCTGAAAAACACGTTTTGACCCTTTCTGCACACTGGGGTTAAGAGCTGAGTGTGTGGGCTCTTCTGAGCCTTGCTGTTACATGGGGATTCAGTTGTCTGAAAAAACGCGTTTATTTCGGGCTGAAAAACACGTTTTGAAAAGTGTGCTGTTACTGCCCCATAACTTACATGGGGTTGACCAAACTTGCAGAAACATGTTTATTTCTGCTGAAAAACACGTTTTGACCCTTTCTGCACACTGGGGTTAAGAGCTGAGTGTGTGGGCTCTTCTGAGCCTTGCTGTTACACGGGGATTCAGTTGTCTGAAAAAACGCGTTTATTTCGGGCTGAAAAACACGTTTTGAAAAGTGTGCTGTTACTGCCCCATAACTTACATGAGGTTGACCAAACTTGCAGAAACATGTTTATTTCTGCTGAAAAACACGTTTTGACCCTTTCTGCACACTGGGGTTAAGAGCTGAGTGTGTGGGCTCTTCTGAGCCTTGCTGTTACACAGGGATTCAGTTGTCTGAAAAAACGCGTTTATTTCGGGCTGAAAAACACGTTTTGAAAAGTGTGCTGTTACTGCCCCATAACTTACATGAGGTTGACCAAACTTGCAGAAACATGTTTATTTCTGCTGAAAAACACGTTTTGACCCTTTCTGCACACTGGGGTTAAGAGCTGAGTGTGTGGGCTCTTTTGAGCCTTGCTGTTACATGGGGATTCAGTTGTCTGAAAAAACGCGTTTATTTCGGGCTGAAAAACACGTTTTGAAAAGTGTGCTGTTACTGCCCCATAACTTACATGGGGTTGACCAAAATTGCAGAAACATGTTTATTTCTGCTGAAAAACACATTTTGACCCTTTCTGCACACTGGGGTTAAGAGCTGAGTGTGTGGGCTCTTCTGAGCCTTGCTGTTACATGGGGATTCAGTAGTCTGAAAATACGCGTTTATTTCGGGCTGAAAAACACGTTTTGAAAAGTGTGCTGTTACTGCCCCATAACTTACATGGGGTTGACCAAACTTGCAGAAACATGTTTATTTCTGCTAAAAAACACGTTTTGACCCTTTCTGCACACTGGGGTTAAGAGCTGAGTTTGTGGGCTCTTCTGAGCCTTGCTGTTACATGGGGATTCAGTTGTCTGAAAAAACGCGTTTATTTCGGGCTGAAAAACACGTTTTGAAAAGTGTGCTGTTACTGCCCCATAACTTACATGGGGTTGACCAAACTTGCAGAAACATGTTTATTTCTGCTGAAAAACACGTTTTGACCCTTTCTGCACAGTGGGGTTAAGAGCTGAGTGTGTGGGCTCTTCTGAGCCTTGCTGTTACATGGGGATTCAGTTGTCTGAAAAAACGCGTTTATTTCGGGCTGAAAAACACGTTTTGAAAAGTGTGCTGTTACTGCCCCATAACTTACATGGGGTTGACCAAACTTGCAGAAACATGTTTATTTCTGCTGAAAAACACGTTTTGACCCTTTCTGCACACTGGGGTTAAGAGCGGAGTGTGTGGGCTCTTCTGAGCCTTGCTGTTACATGGGGATTCAGTTGTCTGAAAAAACGCGTTTATTTCGGGCTGAAAAACACGTTTTGAAAAGTGTGCTGTTACTGCCCCATAACTTACATGGGGTTGACCAAACTTGCAGAAACATGTTTATTTCTGCTGAAAAACACGTTTTGACCCTTTCTGCACACTGGGGTTAAGAGCTGAGTGTGTGGGCTCTTCTGAGCCTTGCTGTTACATGGGGATTCAGTTGTCTGAAAAAACGCGTTTATTTCGGGCTGAAAAACACGTTTTGAAAAGTGTGCTGTTACTGCCCCATAACTTACATGGGGTTGACCAAACTTGCAGAAACATGTTTATTTCTGCTGAAAAACACGTTTTGACCCTTTCTGCACACTGGGGTTAAGAGCGGAGTGTGTGGGCTCTTCTGAGCCTTGCTGTTACATGGGGATTCAGTTGTCTGAAAAAACGCGTTTATTTCGGGCTGAAAAACACGTTTTGAAAAGTGTGCTGTTACTGCCCCATAACTTACATGGGGTTGACCAAACTTGCAGAAACATGTTTATTTCTGCTGAAAAACACGTTTTGACCCTTTCTGCACACTGGGGTTAAGAGCTGAGTGTGTGGGCTCTTCTGAGCCTTGCTGTTACATGGGGATTCAGTTGTCTGAAAAAACGCGTTTATTTCGGGCTGAAAAACACGTTTTGAAAAGTGTGCTGTTACTGCCCCATAACTTACATGGGGTTGACCAAACTTGCAGAAACATGTTTATTTCTGCTGAAAAACACGTTTTGACCCTTTCTGCACACTGGGGTTAAGAGCTGAGTGTGTGGGCTCTTCTGAGCCTTGCTGTTACATGGGGATTCAGTTGTCTGAAAAAACGCGTTTATTTCGGGCTGAAAAACACGTTTTGAAAAGTGTGCTGTTACTGCCCCATAACTTACATGGGGTTGACCAAACTTGCAGAAACATGTTTATTTCTGCTGAAAAACACGTTTTGACCCTTTCTGCACACTGGGGTTAAGAGCTGAGTGTGTGGGCTCTTCTGAGCCTTGCTGTTACATGGGGATTCAGTTGTCTGAAAAAACGCGTTTATTTCGGGCTGAAAAACACGTTTTGAAAAGTGTGCTGTTACTGCCCCATAACTTACATGGGGGTGACCAAACTTGCAGAAACATGTTTATTTCTGCTGAAAAACACGTTTTGACCCTTTCTGCACACTGGGGTTAAGAGCTGAGTGTGTGGGCTCTTCTGAGCCTTGCTGTTACACGGGGATTCAGTTGTCTGAAAAAACGCGTTTATTTCGGGCTGAAAAACACGTTTTGAAAAGTGTGCTGTTACTGCCCCATAACTTACATGAGGTTGACCAAACTTGCAGAAACATGTTTATTTCTGCTGAAAAACACGTTTTGACCCTTTCTGCACACTGGGGTTAAGAGCTGAGTGTGTGGGCTCTTCTGAGCCTTGCTGTTACATGGGGATTCAGTTGTCTGAAAAAACGCGTTTATTTCGGGCTGAAAAACACGTTTTGAAAAGTGTGCTGTTACTGCCCCATAACTTACATGGGGTTGACCAAACTTGCAGAAACATGTTTATTTCTGCTGAAAAACACGTTTTGACCCTTTCTGCACACTGGGGTTAAGAGCTGAGTGTGTGGGCTCTTCTGAGCCTTGCTGTTACATGGGGATTCAGTTGTCTGAAAAAACGCGTTTATTTCGGGCTGAAAAACACGTTTTGAAAAGTGTGCTGTTACTGCCCCATAACTTACATGGGGGTGACCAAACTTGCAGAAACATGTTTATTTCTGCTGAAAAACACGTTTTGACCCTTTCTGCACACTGGGGTTAAGAGCGGAGTGTGTGGGCTCTTCTGAGCTTTGCTGTTACATGGGGATTCAGTTGTCTGAAAAAACGCGTTTATTTCGGGCTGAAAAACACGTTTTGAAAAGTGTGCTGTTACTGCCCCATAACTTACATGGGGTTGACCAAACTTGCAGAAACATGTTTATTTCTGCTGAAAAACACGTTTTGACCCTTTCTGCACAGTGGGGTTAAGAGCTGAGTGTGTGGGCTCTTCTGAGCCTTGCTGTTACATGGGGATTCAGTTGTCTGAAAAAACGCGTTTATTTCGGGCTGAAAAACACGTTTTGAAAAGTGTGCTGTTACTGCCCCATAACTTACATGGGGTTGACCAAACTTGCAGAAACATGTTTATTTCTGCTGAAAAACACGTTTTGACCCTTTCTGCACACTGGGGTTAAGAGCGGAGTGTGTGGGCTCTTCTGAGCCTTGCTGTTACATGGGGATTCAGTTGTCTGAAAAAACGCGTTTATTTCGGGCTGAAAAACACGTTTTGAAAAGTGTGCTGTTACTGCCCCATAACTTACATGGGGTTGACCAAACTTGCAGAAACATGTTTATTTCTGCTGAAAAACACGTTTTGACCCTTTCTGCACAGTGGGGTTAAGAGCTGAGTGTGTGGGCTCTTCTGAGCCTTGCTGTTACATGGGGATTCAGTTGTCTGAAAAAACGCGTTTATTTCGGGCTGAAAAACACGTTTTGAAAAGTGTGCTGTTACTGCCCCATAACTTACATGGGGTTGACCAAACTTGCAGAAACATGTTTATTTCTGCTGAAAAACACGTTTTGACCCTTTCTGCACACTGGGGTTAAGAGCGGAGTGTGTGGGCTCTTCTGAGCCTTGCTGTTACATGGGGATTCAGTTGTCTGAAAAAACGCGTTTATTTCGGGCTGAAAAACACGTTTTGAAAAGTGTGCTGTTACTGCCCCATAACTTACATGGGGTTGACCAAACTTGCAGAAACATGTTTATTTCTGCTGAAAAACACGTTTTGACCCTTTCTGCACACTGGGGTTAAGAGCTGAGTGTGTGGGCTCTTCTGAGCCTTGCTGTTACATGGGGATTCAGTTGTCTGAAAAAACGCGTTTATTTCGGGCTGAAAAACACGTTTTGAAAAGTGTGCTGTTACTGCCCCATAACTTACATGGGGTTGACCAAACTTGCAGAAACATGTTTATTTCTGCTGAAAAACACGTTTTGACCCTTTCTGCACACTGGGGTTAAGAGCTGAGTGTGTGGGCTCTTCTGAGCCTTGCTGTTACATGGGGATTCAGTTGTCTGAAAAAACGCGTTTATTTCGGGCTGAAAAACACGTTTTGAAAAGTGTGCTGTTACTGCCCCATAACTTACATGGGGGTGACCAAACTTGCAGAAACATGTTTATTTCTGCTGAAAAACACGTTTTGACCCTTTCTGCACACTGGGGTTAAGAGCGGAGTGTGTGGGCTCTTCTGAGCTTTGCTGTTACATGGGGATTCAGTTGTCTGAAAAAACGCGTTTATTTCGGGCTGAAAAACACGTTTTGAAAAGTGTGCTGTTACTGCCCCATAACTTACATGGGGTTGACCAAACTTGCAGAAACATGTTTATTTCTGCTGAAAAACACGTTTTGACCCTTTCTGCACAGTGGGGTTAAGAGCTGAGTGTGTGGGCTCTTCTGAGCCTTGCTGTTACATGGGGATTCAGTTGTCTGAAAAAACGCGTTTATTTCGGGCTGAAAAACACGTTTTGAAAAGTGTGCTGTTACTGCCCCATAACTTACATGGGGTTGACCAAACTTGCAGAAACATGTTTATTTCTGCTGAAAAACACGTTTTGACCCTTTCTGCACACTGGGGTTAAGAGCGGAGTGTGTGGGCTCTTCTGAGCCTTGCTGTTACATGGGGATTCAGTTGTCTGAAAAAACGCGTTTATTTCGGGCTGAAAAACACGTTTTGAAAAGTGTGCTGTTACTGCCCCATAACTTACATGGGGTTGACCAAACTTGCAGAAACATGTTTATTTCTGCTGAAAAACACGTTTTGACCCTTTCTGCACACTGGGGTTAAGAGCGGAGTGTGTGGGCTCTTCTGAGCCTTGCTGTTACATGGGGATTCAGTTGTCTGAAAAAACGCGTTTATTTCGGGCTGAAAAACACGTTTTGAAAAGTGTGCTGTTACTGCCCCATAACTTACATGGGGTTGACCAAACTTGCAGAAACATGTTTATTTCTGCTGAAAAACACGTTTTGACCCTTTCTGCACACTGGGGTTAAGAGCGGAGTGTGTGGGCTCTTCTGAGCCTTGCTGTTACATGGGGATTCAGTTGTCTGAAAAAACGCGTTTATTTCGGGCTGAAAAACACGTTTTGAAAAGTGTGCTGTTACTGCCCCATAACTTACATGGGGTTGACCAAACTTGCAGAAACATGTTTATTTCTGCTGAAAAACACGTTTTGACCCTTTCTGCACACTGGGGTTAAGAGCTGAGTGTGTGGGCTCTTCTGAGCCTTGCTGTTACATGGGGATTCAGTTGTCTGAAAAAACGCGTTTATTTCGGGCTGAAAAACACGTTTTGAAAAGTGTGCTGTTACTGCCCCATAACTTACATGGGGTTGACCAAACTTGCAGAAACATGTTTATTTCTGCTGAAAAACACGTTTTGACCCTTTCTGCACACTGGGGTTAAGAGCTGAGTGTGTGGGCTCTTCTGAGCCTTGCTGTTACATGGGGATTCAGTTGTCTGAAAAAACGCGTTTATTTCGGGCTGAAAAACACGTTTTGAAAAGTGTGCTGTTACTGCCCCATAACTTACATGGGGGTGACCAAACTTGCAGAAACATGTTTATTTCTGCTGAAAAACACGTTTTGACCCTTTCTGCACACTGGGGTTAAGAGCGGAGTGTGTGGGCTCTTCTGAGCTTTGCTGTTACATGGGGATTCAGTTGTCTGAAAAAACGCGTTTATTTCGGGCTGAAAAACACGTTTTTAAAAGTGTGCTGTTACTGCCCCATAACTTACATGGGGTTGACCAAACTTGCAGAAACATGTTTATTTCTGCTGAAAAACACGTTTTGACCCTTTCTGCACACTGGGGTTAAGAGCTGAGTGTGTGGGCTCTTCTGAGCCTTGCTGTTACATGGGGATTCAGTTGTCTGAAAAAACGCGTTTATTTCGGGCTGAAAAACACGTTTTGAAAAGTGTGCTGTTACTGCCCCATAACTTACATGGGGTTGACCAAACTTGCAGAAACATGTTTATTTCTGCTGAAAAACACGTTTTGACCCTTTCTGCACACTGGGGTTAAGAGCGGAGTGTGTGGGCTCTTCTGAGCCTTGCTGTTACATGGGGATTCAGTTGTCTGAAAAAACGCGTTTATTTCGGGCTGAAAAACACGTTTTGAAAAGTGTGCTGTTACTGCCCCATAACTTACATGGGGTTGACCAAACTTGCAGAAACATGTTTATTTCTGCTGAAAAACACGTTTTGACCCTTTCTGCACACTGGGGTTAAGAGCTGAGTGTGTGGGCTCTTCTGAGCCTTGCTGTTACATGGGGATTCAGTTGTCTGAAAAAACGCGTTTATTTCGGGCTGAAAAACACGTTTTGAAAAGTGTGCTGTTACTGCCCCATAACTTACATGGGGTTGACCAAACTTGCAGAAACATGTTTATTTCTGCTGAAAAACACGTTTTGACCCTTTCTGGACACTGGGGTTAAGAGCTGAGTGTGTGGGCTCTTCTGAGCCTTGCTGTTACATGGGGATTCAGTTGTCTGAAAAAACGCGTTTATTTCGGGCTGAAAAACACGTTTTGAAAAGTGTGCTGTTACTGCCCCATAACTTACATGGGGGTGACCAAACTTGCAGAAACATGTTTATTTCTGCTGAAAAACACGTTTTGACCCTTTCTGCACACTGGGGTTAAGAGCGGAGTGTGTGGGCTCTTCTGAGCTTTGCTGTTACATGGGGATTCAGTTGTCTGAAAAAACGCGTTTATTTCGGGCTGAAAAACACGTTTTTAAAAGTGTGCTGTTACTGCCCCATAACTTACATGGGGTTGACCAAACTTGCAGAAACATGTTTATTTCTGCTGAAAAACACGTTTTGACCCTTTCTGCACACTGGGGTTAAGAGCTGAGTGTGTGGGCTCTTCTGAGCCTTGCTGTTACATGGGGATTCAGTTGTCTGAAAAAACGCGTTTATTTCGGGCTGAAAAACACGTTTTGAAAAGTGTGCTGTTACTGCCCCATAACTTACATGGGGTTGACCAAACTTGCAGAAACATGTTTATTTCTGCTGAAAAACACGTTTTGACCCTTTCTGCACACTGGGGTTAAGAGCTGAGTGTGTGGGCTCTTCTGAGCCTTGCTGTTACATGGGGATTCAGTTGTCTGAAAATATGCGTTTATTTAGGGCTGAAAAACACGTTTTGAAAAGTGTGCTGTTACTGCCCCATAACTTACATGGGGTTGACCAAACTTGCAGAAACATGTTTATTTCTGCTGAAAAACACGTTTTGACCCTTTCTGCACACTGGGGTTAAGAGCTGAGTGTGTGGGCTCTTCTGAGCCTTGCTGTTACATGGGGATTCAGTTGTCTGAAAAAACGCGTTTATTTCGGGCTGAAAAACACGTTTTGAAAAGTGTGCTGTTACTGCCCCATAACTTACATGGGGTTGACCAAACTTGCAGAAACATGTTTATTTCTGCTGAAAAACACGTTTTGACCCTTTCTGCACACTGGGGTTAAGAGCTGAGTGTGTGGGCTCTTCTGAGCCTTGCTGTTACATGGGGATTCAGTTGTCTGAAAAAACGCGTTTATTTCGGGCTGAAAAACACGTTTTGAAAAGTGTGCTGTTACTGCCCCATAACTTACATGGGGTTGACCAAACTTGCAGAAACATGTTTATTTCTGCTGAAAAACACGTTTTGACCCTTTCTGCACACTGGGGTTAAGAGCGGAGTGTGTGGGCTCTTCTGAGCCTTGCTGTTACATGGGGATTCAGTTGTCTGAAAAAACGCGTTTATTTCGGGCTGAAAAACACGTTTTGAAAAGTGTGCTGTTACTGCCCCATAACTTACATGGGGTTGACCAAACTTGCAGAAACATGTTTATTTCTGCTGAAAAACACGTTTTGACCCTTTCTGCACACTGGGGTTAAGAGCGGAGTGTGTGGGCTCTTCTGAGCCTTGCTGTTACATGGGGATTCAGTTGTCTGAAAAAACGCGTTTATTTCGGGCTGAAAAACACGTTTTGAAAAGTGTGCTGTTACTGCCCCATAACTTACATGGGGTTGACCAAACTTGCAGAAACATGTTTATTTCTGCTGAAAAACACGTTTTGACCCTTTCTGCACACTGGGGTTAAGAGCTGAGTGTGTGGGCTCTTCTGAGCCTTGCTGTTACATGGGGATTCAGTTGTCTGAAAAAACGCGTTTATTTCGGGCTGAAAAACACGTTTTGAAAAGTGTGCTGTTACTGCCCCATAACTTACATGGGGGTGACCAAACTTGCAGAAACATGTTTATTTCTGCTGAAAAACACGTTTTGACCCTTTCTGCACACTGGGGTTAAGAGCGGAGTGTGTGGGCTCTTCTGAGCTTTGCTGTTACATGGGGATTCAGTTGTCTGAAAAAACGCGTTTATTTCGGGCTGAAAAACACGTTTTTAAAAGTGTGCTGTTACTGCCCCATAACTTACATGGGGTTGACCAAACTTGCAGAAACATGTTTATTTCTGCTGAAAAACACGTTTTGACCCTTTCTGCACACTGGGGTTAAGAGCTGAGTGTGTGGGCTCTTCTGAGCCTTGCTGTTACATGGGGATTCAGTTGTCTGAAAAAACGCGTTTATTTCGGGCTGAAAAACACGTTTTGAAAAGTGTGCTGTTACTGCCCCATAACTTACATGGGGTTGACCAAACTTGCAGAAACATGTTTATTTCTGCTGAAAAACACGTTTTGACCCTTTCTGCACACTGGGGTTAAGAGCTGAGTGTGTGGGCTCTTCTGAGCCTTGCTGTTACATGGGGATTCAGTTGTCTGAAAATATGCGTTTATTTAGGGCTGAAAAACACGTTTTGAAAAGTGTGCTGTTACTGCCCCATAACTTACATGGGGTTGACCAAACTTGCAGAAACATGTTTATTTCTGCTGAAAAACACGTTTTGACCCTTTCTGCACACTGGGGTTAAGAGCTGAGTGTGTGGGCTCTTCTGAGCCTTGCTGTTACATGGGGATTCAGTTGTCTGAAAAAACGCGTTTATTTCGGGCTGAAAAACACGTTTTGAAAAGTGTGCTGTTACTGCCCCATAACTTACATGGGGTTGACCAAACTTGCAGAAACATGTTTATTTCTGCTGAAAAACACGTTTTGACCCTTTCTGCACACTGGGGTTAAGAGCTGAGTGTGTGGGCTCTTCTGAGCCTTGCTGTTACATGGGGATTCAGTTGTCTGAAAAAACGCGTTTATTTCGGGCTGAAAAACACGTTTTGAAAAGTGTGCTGTTACTGCCCCATAACTTACATGGGGGTGACCAAACTTGCAGAAACATGTTTATTTCTGCTGAAAAACACGTTTTGACCCTTTCTGCACACTGGGGTTAAGAGCGGAGTGTGTGGGCTCTTCTGAGCTTTGCTGTTACATGGGGATTCAGTTGTCTGAAAAAACGCGTTTATTTCGGGCTGAAAAACACGTTTTTAAAAGTGTGCTGTTACTGCCCCATAACTTACATGGGGTTGACCAAACTTGCAGAAACATGTTTATTTCTGCTGAAAAACACGTTTTGACCCTTTCTGCACACTGGGGTTAAGAGCTGAGTGTGTGGGCTCTTCTGAGCCTTGCTGTTACATGGGGATTCAGTTGTCTGAAAAAACGCGTTTATTTCGGGCTGAAAAACACGTTTTGAAAAGTGTGCTGTTACTGCCCCATAACTTACATGGGGTTGACCAAACTTGCAGAAACATGTTTATTTCTGCTGAAAAACACGTTTTGACCCTTTCTGCACACTGGGGTTAAGAGCTGAGTGTGTGGGCTCTTCTGAGCCTTGCTGTTACATGGGGATTCAGTTGTCTGAAAATATGCGTTTATTTAGGGCTGAAAAACACGTTTTGAAAAGTGTGCTGTTACTGCCCCATAACTTACATGGGGTTGACCAAACTTGCAGAAACATGTTTATTTCTGCTGAAAAACACGTTTTGACCCTTTCTGCACACTGGGGTTAAGAGCTGAGTGTGTGGGCTCTTCTGAGCCTTGCTGTTACATGGGGATTCAGTTGTCTGAAAATATGCGTTTATTTCGGGCTGAAAAACACGTTTTGAAAAGTGTGCTGTTACTGCCCCATAACTTACATGGGGTTGACCAAACTTGCAGAAACATGTTTATTTCTGCTAAAAAACACGTTTTGACCCTTTCTGCACACTGTGGTTAAGAGCTGAGTTTGTGGGCTCTTCTGAGCCTTGCTGTTACATGGGGATTCAGTTGTCTGAAAAAACGCGTTTATTTCGGGCTGAAAAACACGTTTTGAAAAGTGTGCTGTTACTGCCCCATAACTTACATGGGGTTGACCAAACTTGCAGAAACATGTTTATTTCTGCTGAAAAACACGTTTTGACCCTTTCTGCACACTGGGGTTAAGAGCTGAGTTTGTGGGCTCTTCTGAGCCTTGCTGTTACATGGGGATTCAGTTGTCTAAAAAAACGTGTTTATTTCGGGCTGAAAAACGCGTTTTGAAAAGTGTGCTGTTACTGCCCCATAACTTACATGGGGTTGACCAAACTTGCAGAAACATGTTTATTTCTGCTGAAAAACACGTTTTGACCCTTTCTGCACACTGGGGTTAAGATCTGAGTGTGTGGGCTCTTCTGAGCCTTGCTGTTACATGGGGATTCAGTTGTCTGAAAAAACGCGTTTATTTCGGGCTGAAAAACACGTTTTGAAAAGTGTGCTGTTACTGCCCCATAACTTACATGGGGTTGACCAAACTTGCAGAAACATGTTTATTTCTGCTGAAAAACACGTTTTGACCCTTTCTGCACACTGGGGTTAAGAGCTGAGTGTGTGGGCTCTTCTGAGCCTTGCTGTTACATGGGGATTCAGTTGTCTGAAAAAACGCGTTTATTTCGGGCTGAAAAACACGTTTTGAAAAGTGTGCTGTTACTGCCCCATAACTTACATGGGGTTGACCAAACTTGCAGAAACATGTTTATTTCTGCTGAAAAACACGTTTTGACCCTTTCTGCACACTGGGGTTAAGAGCTGAGTGTGTGGGCTCTTCTGAGCCTTGCTGTTACATGGGGATTCAGTTGTCTGAAAAAACGCGTTTATTTCGGGCTGAAAAACACGTTTTTAAAAGTGTGCTGTTACTGCCCCATAACTTACATGGGGTTGACCAAACTTGCAGAAACATGTTTATTTCTGCTGAAAAACACGTTTTGACCCTTTCTGCACACTGGGGTTAAGAGCTGAGTGTGTGGGCTCTTCTGAGCCTTGCTGTTACACGGGGATTCAGTTGTCTGAAAAAACGCGTTTATTTCGGGCTGAAAAACACGTTTTGAAAAGTGTGCTGTTACTGCCCCATAACTTACATGAGGTTGACCAAACTTGCAGAAACATGTTTATTTCTGCTGAAAAACACGTTTTGACCCTTTCTGCACACTGGGGTTAAGAGCTGAGTGTGTGGGCTCTTCTGAGCCTTGCTGTTACACAGGGATTCAGTTGTCTGAAAAAACGCGTTTATTTCGGGCTGAAAAACACGTTTTGAAAAGTGTGCTGTTACTGCCCCATAACTTACATGGGGTTGACCAAACTTGCAGAAACATGTTTATTTCTGCTGAAAAACACGTTTTGACCCTTTCTGCACATTGGGGTTAAGAGCTGAGTGTGTGGGCTCTTCTGAGCCTTGCTGTTACATGGGGATTCAGTTGTCTGAAAAAACGCGTTTATTTCGGGCTGAAAAACACGTTTTGAAAAGTGTGCTGTTACTGCCCCATAACTTACATGGGGGTGACCAAACTTGCAGAAACATGTTTATTTCTGCTGAAAAACACGTTTTGACCCTTTCTGCACACTGGGGTTAAGAGCGGAGTGTGTGGGCTCTTCTGAGCTTTGCTGTTACATGGGGATTCAGTTGTCTGAAAAAACGCGTTTATTTCGGGCTGAAAAACACGTTTTTAAAAGTGTGCTGTTACTGCCCCATAACTTACATGGGGTTGACCAAACTTGCAGAAACATGTTTATTTCTGCTGAAAAACACGTTTTGACCCTTTCTGCACACTGGGGTTAAGAGCTGAGTGTGTGGGCTCTTCTGAGCCTTGCTGTTACATGGGGATTCAGTTGTCTGAAAAAACGCGTTTATTTCGGGCTGAAAAACACGTTTTGAAAAGTGTGCTGTTACTGCCCCATAACTTACATGGGGTTGACCAAACTTGCAGAAACATGTTTATTTCTGCTGAAAAACACGTTTTGACCCTTTCTGCACACTGGGGTTAAGAGCTGAGTGTGTGGGCTCTTCTGAGCCTTGCTGTTACATGGGGATTCAGTTGTCTGAAAATATGCGTTTATTTAGGGCTGAAAAACACGTTTTGAAAAGTGTGCTGTTACTGCCCCATAACTTACATGGGGTTGACCAAACTTGCAGAAACATGTTTATTTCTGCTGAAAAACACGTTTTGACCCTTTCTGCACACTGGGGTTAAGAGCTGAGTGTGTGGGCTCTTCTGAGCCTTGCTGTTACATGGGGATTCAGTTGTCTGAAAAAACGCGTTTATTTCGGGCTGAAAAACACGTTTTGAAAAGTGTGCTGTTACTGCCCCATAACTTACATGGGGTTGACCAAACTTGCAGAAACATGTTTATTTCTGCTGAAAAACACGTTTTGACCCTTTCTGCACACTGGGGTTAAGAGCTGAGTGTGTGGGCTCTTCTGAGCCTTGCTGTTACATGGGGATTCAGTTGTCTGAAAAAACGCGTTTATTTCGGGCTGAAAAACACGTTTTGAAAAGTGTGCTGTTACTGCCCCATAACTTACATGGGGGTGACCAAACTTGCAGAAACATGTTTATTTCTGCTGAAAAACACGTTTTGACCCTTTCTGCACACTGGGGTTAAGAGCGGAGTGTGTGGGCTCTTCTGAGCTTTGCTGTTACATGGGGATTCAGTTGTCTGAAAAAACGCGTTTATTTCGGGCTGAAAAACACGTTTTTAAAAGTGTGCTGTTACTGCCCCATAACTTACATGGGGTTGACCAAACTTGCAGAAACATGTTTATTTCTGCTGAAAAACACGTTTTGACCCTTTCTGCACACTGGGGTTAAGAGCTGAGTGTGTGGGCTCTTCTGAGCCTTGCTGTTACATGGGGATTCAGTTGTCTGAAAAAACGCGTTTATTTCGGGCTGAAAAACACGTTTTGAAAAGTGTGCTGTTACTGCCCCATAACTTACATGGGGTTGACCAAACTTGCAGAAACATGTTTATTTCTGCTGAAAAACACGTTTTGACCCTTTCTGCACACTGGGGTTAAGAGCTGAGTGTGTGGGCTCTTCTGAGCCTTGCTGTTACATGGGGATTCAGTTGTCTGAAAATATGCGTTTATTTAGGGCTGAAAAACACGTTTTGAAAAGTGTGCTGTTACTGCCCCATAACTTACATGGGGTTGACCAAACTTGCAGAAACATGTTTATTTCTGCTGAAAAACACGTTTTGACCCTTTCTGCACACTGGGGTTAAGAGCTGAGTGTGTGGGCTCTTCTGAGCCTTGCTGTTACATGGGGATTCAGTTGTCTGAAAATATGCGTTTATTTCGGGCTGAAAAACACGTTTTGAAAAGTGTGCTGTTACTGCCCCATAACTTACATGGGGTTGACCAAACTTGCAGAAACATGTTTATTTCTGCTAAAAAACACGTTTTGACCCTTTCTGCACACTGTGGTTAAGAGCTGAGTTTGTGGGCTCTTCTGAGCCTTGCTGTTACATGGGGATTCAGTTGTCTGAAAAAACGCGTTTATTTCGGGCTGAAAAACACGTTTTGAAAAGTGTGCTGTTACTGCCCCATAACTTACATGGGGTTGACCAAACTTGCAGAAACATGTTTATTTCTGCTGAAAAACACGTTTTGACCCTTTCTGCACACTGGGGTTAAGAGCTGAGTTTGTGGGCTCTTCTGAGCCTTGCTGTTACATGGGGATTCAGTTGTCTAAAAAAACGCGTTTATTTCGGGCTGAAAAACGCGTTTTGAAAAGTGTGCTGTTACTGCCCCATAACTTACATGGGGTTGACCAAACTTGCAGAAACATGTTTATTTCTGCTGAAAAACACGTTTTGACCCTTTCTGCACACTGGGGTTAAGATCTGAGTGTGTGGGCTCTTCTGAGCCTTGCTGTTACATGGGGATTCAGTTGTCTGAAAAAACGCGTTTATTTCGGGCTGAAAAACACGTTTTGAAAAGTGTGCTGTTACTGCCCCATAACTTACATGGGGTTGACCAAACTTGCAGAAACATGTTTATTTCTGCTGAAAAACACGTTTTGACCCTTTCTGCACACTGGGGTTAAGAGCTGAGTGTGTGGGCTCTTCTGAGCCTTGCTGTTACATGGGGATTCAGTTGTCTGAAAAAACGCGTTTATTTCGGGCTGAAAAACACGTTTTGAAAAGTGTGCTGTTACTGCCCCATAACTTACATGGGGTTGACCTAACTTGCAGAAACATGTTTATTTCTGCTGAAAAACACGTTTTGACCCTTTCTGCACACTGGGGTTAAGAGCTGAGTGTGTGGGCTCTTCTGAGCCTTGCTGTTACATGGGGATTCAGTTGTCTGAAAAAACGCGTTTATTTCGGGCTGAAAAACACGTTTTTAAAAGTGTGCTGTTACTGCCCCATAACTTACATGGGGTTGACCAAACTTGCAGAAACATGTTTATTTCTGCTGAAAAACACGTTTTGACCCTTTCTGCACACTGGGGTTAAGAGCTGAGTGTGTGGGCTCTTCTGAGCCTTGCTGTTACACGGGGATTCAGTTGTCTGAAAAAACGCGTTTATTTCGGGCTGAAAAACACGTTTTGAAAAGTGTGCTGTTACTGCCCCATAACTTACATGAGGTTGACCAAACTTGCAGAAACATGTTTATTTCTGCTGAAAAACACGTTTTGACCCTTTCTGCACACTGGGGTTAAGAGCTGAGTGTGTGGGCTCTTCTGAGCCTTGCTGTTACACAGGGATTCAGTTGTCTGAAAAAACGCGTTTATTTCGGGCTGAAAAACACGTTTTGAAAAGTGTGCTGTTACTGCCCCATAACTTACATGGGGTTGACCAAACTTGCAGAAACATGTTTATTTCTGCTGAAAAACACGTTTTGACCCTTTCTGCACATTGGGGTTAAGAGCTGAGTGTGTGGGCTCTTCTGAGCCTTGCTGTTACATGGGGATTCAGTTGTCTGAAAAACGCGTTTATTTCGGGCTGAAAAACACGTTTTGAAAAGTGGGCTGTTACTGCCCCATAACTTACATGGGGTTGACCAAACTTGCAGAAACATGTTTATTTCTGCTGAAAAACACGTTTTGACCCTTTCTGCACACTGGGGTTAAGAGCGGAGTGTGTGGGCTCTTCTGAGCCTTGCTGTTACATGGGGATTCAGTTGTCTGAAAAAACGCGTTTATTTCGGGCTGAAAAACACGTTTTGAAAAGTGTGCTGTTACTGCCCCATAGCTTACATGGGGTTGAGCAAACTTGCAGAAACATGTTTATTTCTGCTGAAAAACACGTTTTGACCCTTTCTGCACACTGGGGTTAAGAGCTGAGTGTGTGGGCTCTTCTGAGCCTTGCTGTTACATGGGGATTCAGTTGTCTGAAAAAACGCGTTTATTTCGGGCTGAAAAACACGTTTTGAAAAGTGTGCTGTTACTGCCCCATAACTTACATGGGGTTGACCAAACTTGCAGAAACATGTTTATTTCTGCTGAAAAACACGTTTTGACCCTTTCTGCACACTGGGGTTAAGAGCTGAGTGTGTGGGCTCTTCTGAGCCTTGCTGTTACATGGGGATTCAGTTGTCTGAAAAAACGCGTTTATTTCGGGCTGAAAAACACGTTTTGAAAAGTGTGCTGTTACTGCCCCATAACTTACATGGGGTTGACCAAACTTGCAGAAACATGTTTATTTCTGCTGAAAAACACGTTTTGACCCTTTCTGCACACTGGGGATAAGAGCTGAGTGTGTGGGCTCTTCTGAGCCTTGCTGTTACATGGGGATTCAGTTGTCTGAAAAAACGCGTTTATCTAGGGCTGAAAAACACGTTTTGAAAAGTGAGCTTTTACTGCCCCATAACTTACATGGGGTTGACCAAACTTGCAGAAAGATGTGTATTTCTGCTGAAAAACACGTTTTGACCCTTTCTGCACACTGGGGTTAAGAGCTGAGTGTGTGGGCTCTTCTGAGCCTTGCTGTTACATGGGGATTCAGTTGTCTGAAAAAACGCGTTTATTTCGGGCTGAAAAACATGTTTTGAAAAGTGTGCTGTTACTGCCCCATAACTTACATGGGGTTGACCAAACTTGCAGAAACATGTTTATTTCTGCTGAAAAACACGTTTTGACCATTTCTGCACACTGGGGTTAAGAGCTGAGTGTGTGGGCTCTTCTGAGCCTTGCTGTTACATGGGGATTCAGTTGTCTGAAAAAACGCGTTTATTTCGGGCTGAAAAACACGTTTTGAAAAGTGTGCTGTTACTGCCCCATAACTTACATGGGGTTGACCAAACTTGCAGAAACATGTTTATTTCTGCTGAAAAACACGTTTTGACCCTTTCTGCACACTGGGGTTAAGGGCTGAGTGTGTGGGCTCTTCTGAGCCTTGCTGTTACAAGGAGATTCAGTTGTCTGAAAAAACGCGTTTATTTCGGGCTGAAAAACACGTTTTGAAAAGTGTGATGTTACTGCCCCATAACTTACATGGGGTTGACCAAACTTGCAGAAACATGTTTATTTCTGCTGAAAAACACGTTTTGACCCTTTCTGCACACTGGGGTTAAGAGCTGAGTGTGTGGGCTCTTCTGAGCCTTGCTGTTACATGGGGATTCAGTTGTCTGAAAAAACGCGTTTATTTCGGGCTGAAAAACACGTTTTGAAAAGTGTGCTGTTACTGCCCCATAACTTACATGGGGTTAACCAAACTTGCAGAAACATGTTTATTTCTGCTGAAAAACACGTTTTGACCCTTTCTGCACACTGGGGTTAAGAGCTGAGTGTGTGGGCTCTTCTGAGCCTTGCTGTTACATGGGGATTCAGTTGTCTGAAAAAACGCGTTTATTTCGGGCTGAAAAACACGTTTTGAAAAGTGTGCTGTTACTGCCCCATAACTTACATGGGGTTGACCAAACTTGCAGAAACATGTTTATTTCTGCTGAAAAACACGTTTTGACCCTTTCTGCACACTGGGGTTAAGAGCGGAGTGTGTGGGCTCTTCTGAGCCTTGCTGTTACATGGGGATTCAGTTGTCTGAAAAAACGCGTTTATTTCGGGCTGAAAAACACGTTTTTAAAAGTGTGCTGTTACTGCCCCATAACTTACATGGGGTTGACCAAACTTGCAGAAAGATGTGTATTTCTGCTGAAAAACACGTTTTGACCCTTTCTGCACACTGGGGTTAAGAGCTGAGTGTGTGGGCTCTTCTGAGCCTTGCTGTTACATGGGGATTCAGTTGTCTGAAAAAACGCGTTTATCTAGGGCTGAAAAACACGTTTTGAAAAGTGAGCTTTTACTGCCCCATAACTTACATGGGGTTGACCAAACTTGCAGAAAGATGTGTATTTCTGCTGAAAAACACGTTTTGACCCTTTCTGCACACTGGGGTTAAGAGCTGAGTGTGTGGGCTCTTCTGAGCCTTGCTGTTACATGGGGATTCAGTTGTCTGAAAAAACGCGTTTATTTCGGGCTGAAAAACATGTTTTGAAAAGTGTGCTGTTACTGCCCCATAACTTACATGGGGTTGACCAAACTTGCAGAAACATGTTTATTTCTGCTGAAAAACACGTTTTGACCATTTCTGCACACTGGGGTTAAGAGCTGAGTGTGTGGGCTCTTCTGAGCCTTGCTGTTACATGGGGATTCAGTTGTCTGAAAAAACGCGTTTATTTCGGGCTGAAAAACACGTTTTGAAAAGTGTGCTGTTACTGCCCCATAACTTACATGGGGTTGACCAAACTTGCAGAAACATGTTTATTTCTGCTGAAAAACACGTTTTGACCCTTTCTGCACACTGGGGTTAAGGGCTGAGTGTGTGGGCTCTTCTGAGCCTTGCTGTTACAAGGAGATTCAGTTGTCTGAAAAAACGCGTTTATTTCGGGCTGAAAAACACGTTTTGAAAAGTGTGATGTTACTGCCCCATAACTTACATGGGGTTGACCAAACTTGCAGAAACATGTTTATTTCTGCTGAAAAACACGTTTTGACCCTTTCTGCACACTGGGGTTAAGAGCTGAGTGTGTGGGCTCTTCTGAGCCTTGCTGTTACATGGGGATTCAGTTGTCTGAAAAAACGCGTTTATTTCGGGCTGAAAAACACGTTTTGAAAAGTGTGCTGTTACTGCCCCATAACTTACATGGGGTTAACCAAACTTGCAGAAACATGTTTATTTCTGCTGAAAAACACGTTTTGACCCTTTCTGCACACTGGGGTTAAGAGCTGAGTGTGTGGGCTCTTCTGAGCCTTGCTGTTACATGGGGATTCAGTTGTCTGAAAAAACGCGTTTATTTCGGGCTGAAAAACACGTTTTGAAAAGTGTGCTGTTACTGCCCCATAACTTACATGGGGTTGACCAAACTTGCAGAAACATGTTTATTTCTGCTGAAAAACACGTTTTGACCCTTTCTGCACACTGGGGTTAAGAGCGGAGTGTGTGGGCTCTTCTGAGCCTTGCTGTTACATGGGGATTCAGTTGTCTGAAAAAACGCGTTTATTTCGGGCTGAAAAACACGTTTTTAAAAGTGTGCTGTTACTGCCCCATAACTTACATGGGGTTGACCAAACTTGCAGAAAGATGTGTATTTCTGCTGAAAAACACGTTTTGACCCTTTCTGCACACTGGGGTTAAGAGCTGAGTGTGTGGGCTCTTCTGAGCCTTGCTGTTACATGGGGATTCAGTTGTCTGAAAAAACGCGTTTATTTCGGGCTGAAAAACATGTTTTGAAAAGTGTGCCGTTACTGCCCCATAACTTACATGGGGTTGACCAAACTTGCAGAAACATGTTTATTTCTGCTGAAAAACACGTTTTGACCCTTTCTGCACACTGGGGTTAAGAGCTGAGTGTGTGGGCTCTTCTGAGCCTTGCTGTTACATGGGGATTCAGTTGTCTGAAAAAACGCGTTTATTTCGGGCTGAAAAACACGTTTTGAAAAGTGTGCCGTTACTGCCCCATAACTTACATGGGGGTGACCAAACTTGCAGAAACATGTTTATTTCTGCTGAAAAACACGTTTTGACCCTTTCTGCACACTGGGGTTAAGAGCTGAGTGTGTGGGCTCTTCTGAGCCTTGCTGTTACATGGGGATTCAGTTGTCTGAAAAAACGCGTTTATTTCGGGCTGAAAAACACGTTTTGAAAAGTGTGATGTTACTGCCCCATAACTTACATGGGGTTGACCAAACTTGCAGAAACATGTTTATTTCTGCTGAAAAACACGTTTTGACCCTTTCTGCACACTGGGGTTAAGGGTTGAGTGTGTGGGCACTTCTGAGCAGTGCTGTTACAAGTAGATTCAGTTGTCTGAAAAAACGCGTTTATTTCGGGCTGAAAAACACGTTTTGAAAAGTGTGATGTTACTGCCCCATAACTTACATGGGGTTGACCAAACTTGCAGAAACATGTTTATTTCTGCTGAAAAACACGTTTTGACACTTTCTGTACACTGGGGTTAAGGGCTGAGTGTGTGGGCTCTTCTGAGCTTTGCTGTTACAAGGAGATTCAGTTGCCTGAAAAAACGCGTTTATTTCGGGCTGAAAAACACGTTTTGAAAAGTGTGATGTTACTGCCCCATAACTTACATGGGGTTGACCAAACTTGCAGAAACATGTTTATTTCTGCTGAAAAACACGTTTTGACCCTTTCTGCACACTGGGGTTAAGGGCTGAGTGTGTTGGCACTTCTGAGCCTTGCTGTTACAAGTATATTCAGCTGTCTGAAAAGACGTGTTTATTTCGGGCTGAAAAACACGTTTTGAAAAGTGTGATGTTACTGCCCCATAACTTACATGGGGTTGACCAAACTTGCAGAAACATGTTTATTTCTGCTGAAAAACACGTTTTGACCCTTTCTGCACACTGGGGTTAAGGGTTGAGTGTGTGGGCACTTCTGAGCAGTGCTGTTACAAGTAGATTCAGTTGTCTGAAAAAACGCGTTTATTTCGGGCTGAAAAACACGTTTTGAAAAGTGTGATGTTACTGCCCCATAACTTACATGGGGTTGACCAAACTTGCAGAAACATGTTTATTTCTGCTGAAAAACACGTTTTGACACTTTCTGTACACTGGGGTTAAGGGCTGAGTGTGTGGGCTCTTCTGAGCCTTGCTGTTACAAGGAGATTCAGTTGTCTGAAAAAACGCGTTTATTTCGGGCTGAAAAACACGTTTTGAAAAGTGTGATGTTACTGCCCCATAACTTACATGGGGTTGACCAAACTTGCAGAAACATGTTTATTTCTGCTGAAAAACACGTTTTGACCCTTTCTGCACACTGGGGTTAAGGGCTGAGTGTGTTGGCACTTCTGAGCCTTGCTGTTACAAGTATATTCAGCTGTCTGAAAAAACGTGTTTATTTCGGGCTGAAAAACACGTTTTTGAAAAGTGTGATGTTACTGCCCCATAACTTACATGGGGTTGACCAAACTTGCAGAAACATGTTTATTTCTGCTGAAAAACACGTTTTGACCCTTTCTGCACACTGGGGTTAAGGGCTGAGTGTGTTGGCTCTTCTGAGCCTTGCTGTTACAAGTAGATTCAGCTGTCTGAAAAAACGAGTTTATTTCGGGCTGAAAAACACGTTTTGAAAAGTGTGATGTTACTGCCCCATAACTTACATGGGGTTGACCAAACTTGCAGAAACATGTTTATTTCTGCTGAAAAACACGTTTTGACACTTTCTGTACACTGGGGTTAAGGGCTGAGTGTGTGGGCTCTTCTGAGCCTTGCTGTTACAAGGAGATTCAGTTGCCTGAAAAAACGCGTTTATTTCGGGCTGAAAAACACGTTTTGAAAAGTGTGATGTTACTGCCCCATAACTTACATGGGGTTGACCAAACTTGCAGAAACATGTTTATTTCTGCTGAAAAACACGTTTTGACACTTTCTGTACACTGGGGTTAAGGGCTGAGTGTGTGGGCTCTTCTGAGCCTTGCTGTTACAAGGAGATTCAGTTGTCTGAAAAAACGCGTTTATTTCGGTTTGAAAAACACGTTTTGAAAAGTGTGATGTTACTGCCCCATAACTTACATGGGGTTGACCAAACTTGCAGAAACATGTTTATTTCTGCTGAAAAACACGTTTTGACCCTTTCTGCAAACTGGGGTTAAGGGCTGAGTGTGTTGGCACTTCTGAGCCTTGGTGTTACAAGTAGATTCAGTTGTCTGAAAAAACGCGTTTATTTCGGGCTGAAAAACACGTATTGAAAAGTGTGATGTTACTGCCCCATAACTTACATGGGGTTGACCAAACTTGCAGAAACATGTTTATTTCTGCTGAAAAACACGTTTTGACCCTTTCTGCACACTGGGGTTAAGGGCTGAGTGTGTTGGCTCTTCTGAGCCTTGCTGTTACAAGTAGATTCAGCTGTCTGAAAAAACGAGTTTATTTCGGGCTGAAAAACACGTTTTGAAAAGTGTGATGTTACTGCCCCATAACTTACATGGGGTTGACCAAACTTGCAGAAACATGTTTATTTCTGCTGAAAAACACGTTTTGACACTTTCTGTACACTGGGGTTAAGGGCTGAGTGTGTGGGCTCTTCTGAGCCTTGCTGTTACAAGGAGATTCAGTTGCCTGAAAAAACGCGTTTATTTCGGGCTGAAAAACACGTTTTGAAAAGTGTGATGTTACTGCCCCATAACTTACATGGGGTTGACCAAACTTGCAGAAACATGTTTATTTCTGCTGAAAAACACGTTTTGACACTTTCTGTACACTGGGGTTAAGGGTTGAGTGTGTGGGCACTTCTGAGCCTTGCTGTTACAAGTAAATTCAGTTGCCTGAAAAAACGCGTTTAATTCGGGCTGAAAAACACGTTTTGAAAAGTGTGATGTTACTGCCCCATAACTTACATGGGGTTGACCAAACTTGCAGAAACATGTTTATTTCTGCTGAAAAACACGTTTTGACACTTTCTGCACACTGGGGTTAAGGGCTGAGTGTGTGGGCACTTCTGAGCCTTGCTGTTACAAGTATATTCAGCTGTCTGAAAAAACGTGTTTATTTCGGGCTGAAAAAAACGTTTTGAAAAGTGTGATGTTACTGCCCCATAACTTACATGGGATTGACCAAACTTGCAGAAACATGTTTATTTCTGCTGAAAAACACGTTTTGACCCTTTCTGCACACTGGGGTTAAGGGCTGAGTGTGTTGGCTCTTCTGAGCCTTGCTGTTACAAGTAGATTCAGCTGTCTGAAAAAACGTGTTTATTCGGGCTGAAAAACACGTTTTGAAAAGTGTGATGTTACTGCCCCATAACTTACATGGGGTTGACCAAACTTGCAGAAACGTTTATTTCTGCTGAAAAACACGTTTTGACCCTTTCTGCACACTGGGGTTAAGGGCTGAGTGTGTTGGCTCTTCTGAGCCTTGCTGTTACAAGGAGATTCAGTTGCCTGAAAAAACGCGTTTATTTCGGGCTGAAAAACACGTTTTGAAAAGTGTGATGTTACTGCCCCATAAGTTACATGGGGTTGACCAAACTTGCAGAAACATGTTTATTTCTGCTGAAAAACACGTTTTGACACTTTCTGTACACTGGGGTTAAGGGCTGAGTGTGTGGGCTCTTCTGAGCCTTGCTGTTACAAGGAGAATCAGTTGCCTGAAAAAACGCGTTTATTTCGGGCTGAAAAACACGTTTTGAAAAGTGTGATGTTACTGCCCCATAACTTACATGGGGTTGACCAAACTTGCAGAAACATGTTTATTTCTGCTGAAAAACACGTTTTGACCCTTTCTGCACACTGGGGTTAAGGGCTGAGTGTGTTGGCTCTTCTGAGCCTTGCTGTTACAAGTAGATTCAGCTGTCTGAAAAAACATGTTTATTTCGGGCTGAAAAACACGTTTTGAAAAGTGTGATGTTACTGCCCCATAACTTACATGGGGTTGACCAAACTTGCAGAAACATGTTTATTTCTGCTGAAAAACACGTTTTGACACTTTCTGTACACTGGGGTTAAGGGCTGAGTGTGTGGGCACTTCTGAGCCTTGCTGTTACAAGTAGATTCAGTTGCCTGAAAAAACGCGTTTATTTCGGGCTGAAAAACACGTTTTGAAAAGTGTGATGTTACTGCCCCATAACTTACATGGGGTTGACCAAACTTGCAGAAACATGTTTATTTCTGCTGAAAAACACGTTTTGACCCTTTCTGCACACTGGGGTTAAGGGCTGAGTGTGTTGGCACTTCTGAGCCTTGCTGTTACAAGTATATTCAGCTGTCTGAAAAAACGTGTTTATTTCGGGCTGAAAAACACGTTTTGAAAAGTGTGATGTTACTGCCCCATAACTTACATGGGGTTGACCAAACTTGCAGAAACATGTTTATTTCTGCTGAAAAACACGTTTTGACCCTTTCTGCACACTGGGGTTAAGGGTTGAGTGTGTGGGCACTTCTGAGCCTTGCTGTTACAAGTAGATTCAGTTGTCTGAAAAAACGCGTTTATTTCGGGCTGAAAAACACGTTTTGAAAAGTGTGATGTTACTGCCCCATAACTTACATGGGGTTGACCAAACTTGCAGAAACATGTTTATTTCTGCTGAAAAACACGTTTTGACCCTTTCTGCACACTGGTGTTAAGGGCTGAGTGTGTTGGCTCTTCTGAGCCTTGCTGTTACAAGTAGATTCAGCTGTCTGAAAAAACGTGTTTATTTCGGGCTGAAAAACACGTTTTGAAAAGTGTGATGTTACTGCCCCATAACTTACATGGGGTTGACCAAACTTGCAGAAACATGTTTATTTCTGCTGAAAAACACGTTTTGACACTTTCTGTACACTGGGGTTAAGGGCTGAGTGTGTGGGCTCTTTTGAGCCTTGCTGTTACAAGGAGATTCAGTTGCCTGAAAAAACGCGTTTATTTCGGGCTGAAAAACACGTTTTGAAAAGTGTGATGTTACTGCCCCATAACTTACATGGGGTTGACCAAACTTGCAGAAACATATTTCTGCTGAAAAACACGTTTTGACCCTTTCTGCACACTGGGGTTAAGGGCTGAGTGTGTGGGCTCTTTTGAGCCTTGCTGTTACAAGGAGATTCAGTTGCCTGAAAAAACGCGTTTATTTCGGGCTGAAAAACACGTTTTGAAAAGTGTGATGTTACTGCCCCATAACTTACATGGGGTTGACCAAACTTGCAGAAACATATTTCTGCTGAAAAACACGTTTTGACCCTTTCTGCACACTGGGGTTAAGGGTTGAGTGTGTGGGCACTTCTGAGCCTTGCTGTTACAAGTAGATTCAGTTGTCTGAAAAAACGCGTTTATTTCGGGCTGAAAAACACGTTTTGAAAAGTGTGATGTTACTGCCCCATAACTTACGTGGGGTTGACCAAACTTGCAGAAACATGTTTATTTCTGCTGAAAAACACGTTTTGACCCTTTCTGCACACTGGGGTTAAGGGCTGAGTGTGTTGGCACTTCTGAGCCTTGCTGTTACAAGTATATTCAGCTGTCTGAAAAAACGTGTTTATTTCGGGCTGAAAAACACGTTTTGAAAAGTGTGATGTTACTGCCCCATAACTTACATGGGGTTGACCAAACTTGCAGAAACATGTTTATTTCTGCTGAAAAACACGTTTTGACCCTTTCTGCACACTGGGGTTAAGGGTTGAGTGTGTGGGCACTTCTGAGCAGTGCTGTTACAAGTAGAGTCAGTTGTCTAAAAAAACGCGTTTATTTCGGGCTGAAAAACACGTTTTGAAAAGTGTGATGTTACTGCCCCATAACTTACATGGGGTTGACCAAACTTGCAGAAACATGTTTATTTCTGCTGAAAAACACGTTTTGACACTTTCTGTACACTGGGGTTAAGGGCTGAGTGTGTGGGCTCTTCTGAGCTTTGCTGTTACAAGGAGATTCAGTTGCCTGAAAAAACGCGTTTATTTCGGGCTGAAAAACACGTTTTGAAAAGTGTGATGTTACTGCCCCATAACTTACATGGGGTTGACCAAACTTGCAGAAACATGTTTATTTCTGCTGAAAAACACGTTTTGACACTTTCTGTACACTGGGGTTAAGGGCTGAGTGTGTGGCCTCTTCTGAGCCTTGCTGTTACAAGGAGATTCAGTTGTCTGAAAAAAACGCGTTTATTTCGGGCTGAAAAACACGTTTTTAAAAGTGTGATGTTACTGCCCCATAACTTACATGGGGTTGACCAAACTTGCAGAAACATGTTTATTTCTGCTGAAAAACACGTTTTGACCCTTTCTGCACACTGGGGTTAAGGGCTGAGTGTGTTGGCACTTCTGAGCCTTGCTGTTACAAGTATATTCAGCTGTCTGAAAAAACGTGTTTATTTCGGGCTGAAAAACACGTTTTTACACTTTCTGTACACTGGGGTTAAGGGCTGAGTGTGTGGGCTCTTCTGAGCCTTGCTGTTACAAGGAGATTCAGTTGCCTGAAAAAACGCGTTTATTTCGGGCTGAAAAACACGTTTTGAAAAGTGTGATGTTACTGCCCCATAACTTACATGGGGTTGACCAAACTTGCAGAAACATGTTTATTTCTGCTGAAAAACACGTTTTGACACTTTCTGTACACTGGGGTTAAGGGCTGAGTGTGTGGGCTCTTCTGAGCTTTGCTGTTACAAGGAGATTCAGTTGCCTGAAAAAACGCGTTTATTTCGGGCTGAAAAACACGTTTTGAAAAGTGTGATGTTACTGCCCCATAACTTACATGGGGTTGACCAAACTTGCAGAAACATGTTTATTTCTGCTGAAAAACACGTTTTGACACTTTCTGTACACTGGGGTTAAGGGCTGAGTGTGTGGGCTCTTCTGAGCCTTGCTGTTACAAGGAGATTCAGTTGTCTGAAAAAACGCGTTTATTTCGGGCTGAAAAACACGTTTTGAAAAGTGTGATGTTACTGCCCCATAACTTACATGGGGTTGACCAAACTTGCAGAAACATGTTTATTTCTGCTGAAAAACACGTTTTGACCCTTTCTGCACACTGGGGTTAAGGGCTGAGTGTGTTGGCACTTCTGAGCCTTGCTGTTACAAGTATATTCAGCTGTCTGAAAAAACGTGTTTATTTCGGGCTGAAAAACACGTTTTTACACTTTCTGTACACTGGGGTTAAGGGCTGAGTGTGTGGGCTCTTCTGAGCCTTGCTGTTACAAGGAGATTCAGTTGCCTGAAAAAACGCGTTTATTTCGGGCTGAAAAACACGTTTTGAAAAGTGTGATGTTACTGCCCCATAACTTACATGGGGTTGACCAAACTTGCAGAAACATGTTTATTTCTGCTGAAAAACACGTTTTGACACTTTCTGTACACTGGGGTTAAGGGCTGAGTGTGTGGGCTCTTCTGAGCCTTGCTGTTACAAGGAGATTCAGTTGTCTGAAAAAACGCGTTTATTTCGGGCTGAAAAACACGTTTTGAAAAGTGTGATGTTACTGCCCCATAACTTACATGGGGTTGACCAAACTTGCAGAAACATGTTTATTTCTGCTGAAAAACACGTTTTGACCCTTTCTGCACACTGGGGTTAAGGGTTGAGTGTGTGGGCACTTCTGAGCCTTGCTGTTACAAGTAGATTCAGTTGTCTGAAAAAACGCGTTTATTTCGGGCTGAAAAACACGTTTTGAAAAGTGTGATGTTACTGCCCCATAACTTACATGGGGTTGACCAAACTTGCAGAAACATGTTTATTTCTGCTGAAAAACACGTTTTGACACTTTCTGTACACTGGGGTTAAGGGCTGAGTGTGTGGGCTCTTCTGAGCCTTGCTGTTACAAGGAGATTCAGTTGCCTGAAAAAACGCGTTTATTTCGGGCTGAAAAACGCGTTTTGAAAAGTGTGATGTTACTGCCCCATAACTTACATGGGGTTGACCAAACTTGCAGAAACATGTTTATTTCCGCTGAAAAACACGTTTTGACACTTTCTGTACACTGGGGTTAAGGGCTGAGTGTGTGGGCTCTTCTGAGCCTTGCTGTTACAAGGAGATTCAGTTGTCTGAAAAAACGCGTTTATTTCGGGCTGAAAAACACGTTTTGAAAAGTGTGATGTTACTGCCCCATAACTTACATGGGGTTGACCAAACTTGCAGAAACATGTTTATTTCTGCTGAAAAACACGTTTTGACCCTTTCTGCACACTGGGGTTAAGGGCTGAGTGTGTTGGCACTTCTGAGCCTTGCTGTTACAAGTATATTCAGCTGTCTGAAAAAACGTGTTTATTTCGGGCTGAAAAACACGTTTTGAAAAGTGTGAAGTTACTGCCCCATAACTTACATGGGGTTGACCAAACTTGCAGAAACATGTTTATTTCTGCTGAAAAACACGTTTTGACACTTTCTGTACACTGGGGTTAAGGGCTGAGTGTGTGGGCTCTTCTGAGCCTTGCTGTTACAAGGAGATTCAGTTGCCTGAAAAAACGCGTTTATTTCGGGCTGAAAAACACGTTTTGAAAAGTGTGATGTTACTGCCCCATAACTTACATGGGGTTGACCAAACTTGCAGAAACATGTTTATTTCTGCTGAAAAACACGTTTTGACACTTTCTGTACACTGGGGTTAAGGGCTGAGTGTGTGGGCTCTTCTGAGCCTTGCTGTTACAAGGAGATTCAGTTGTCTGAAAAAACGCGTTTATTTCGGGCTGAAAAACACGTTTTGAAAAGTGTGATGTTACTGCCCCATAACTTACATGGGGTTGACCAAACTTGCAGAAACATGTTTATTTCTGCTGAAAAACACGTTTTGACCCTTTCTGCACACTGGGGTTAAGGGTTGAGTGTGTGGGCACTTCTGAGCCTTGCTGTTACAAGTAAATTTAGTTGCCTGAAAAAACGCGTTTAATTCGGGCTGAAAAACACGTTTTGAAAAGTGTGATGTTACTGCCCCATAACTTACATGGGGTTGACCAAACTTGCAGAAACATGTTTATTTCTGCTGAAAAACACGTTTTGACCCTTTCTGCACACTGGGGTTAAGGGTTGAGTGTGTGGGCACTTCTGAGCCTTGCTGTTACAAGTAGATTCAGTTGTCTGAAAAAACGCGTTTATTTCGGGCTGAAAAACACGTTTTGAAAAGTGTGATGTTACTGCCCCATAACTTACATGGGGTTGACCAAACTTGCAGAAACATGTTTATTTCTGCTGAAAAACACGTTTTGACACTTTCTGTACACTGGGGTTAAGGGCTGAGTGTGTGGGCTCTTCTGAGCCTTGCTGTTACAAGGAGATTCAGTTGCCTGAAAAAACGCGTTTATTTCGGGCTGAAAAACGCGTTTTGAAAAGTGTGATGTTACTGCCCCATAACTTACATGGGGTTGACCAAACTTGCAGAAACATGTTTATTTCTGCTGAAAAACACGTTTTGACACTTTCTGTACACTGGGGTTAAGGGCTGAGTGTGTGGGCTCTTCTGAGCCTTGCTGTTACAAGGAGATTCAGTTGTCTGAAAAAACGCGTTTATTTCGGGCTGAAAAACACGTTTTGAAAAGTGTGATGTTACTGCCCCATAACTTACATGGGGTTGACCAAACTTGCAGAAACATGTTTATTTCTGCTGAAAAACACGTTTTGACCCTTTCTGCACACTGGGGTTAAGGGCTGAGTGTGTTGGCACTTCTGAGCCATGCTGTTACAAGTATATTCAGCTGTCTGAAAAAACGTGTTTATTTCGGGCTGAAAAACACGTTTTGAAAAGTGTGATGTTACTGCCCCATAACTTACATGGGGTTGACCAAACTTGCAGAAACATGTTTATTTCTGCTGAAAAACACGTTTTGACACTTTCTGTACACTGGGGTTAAGGGCTGAGTGTGTGGGCTCTTCTGAGCCTTGCTGTTACAAGGAGATTCAGTTGCCTGAAAAAACGCGTTTATTTCGGGCTGAAAAACACGTTTTGAAAAGTGTGATGTTACTGCCCCATAACTTACATGGGGTTGAACAGACTTGCAGAAACATGTTTATTTCTGCTGAAAAACACGTTTTGACACTTTCTGTACACTGGGGTTAAGGGTTGAGTGTGTGGGCACTTCTGAGCCTTGCTGTTACAAGTAAATTCAGTTGCCTGAAAAAACGCGTTTATTTCGGGCTGAAAAACACGTTTTGAAAAGTGTGATGTTACTGCCCCATAACTTACATGGGGTTGACCAAACTTGCAGAAACATGTTTATTTCTGCTGAAAAACACGTTTTGACCCTTTCTGCACACTGGGGTTAAGGGCTGAGTGTGTTGGCACTTCTGAGCCTTGCTGTTACAAGTATATTCAGCTGTCTGAAAAAACGTGTTTATTTCGGGCTGAAAAACACGTTTTGAAAAGTGTGATGTTACTGCCCCATAACTTACATGGGGTTGACCAAACTTGCAGAAACATGTTTATTTCTGCTGAAAAACACGTTTTGACACTTTCTGTACACTGGGGTTAAGGGCTGAGTGTGTGGGCTCTTCTGAGCCTTGCTGTTACAAGGAGATTCAGTTGCCTGAAAAAACGCGTTTATTTCGGGCTGAAAAACACGTTTTGAAAAGTGTGATGTTACTGCCCCTTAACTTACATGGGGTTGACCAAACTTGCAGAAACATGTTTATTTCTGCTGAAAAACACGTTTTGACACTTTCTGTACACTGGGGTTAAGGGCTGAGTGTGTGGGCTCTTCTGAGCCTTGCTGTTACAAGGAGATTCAGTTGCCTGAAAAAACGCGTTTATTTCGGGCTGAAAAACACGTTTTGAAAAGTGTGATGTTACTGCCCCATAACTTACATGGGGTTGACCAAACTTGCAGAAACATGTTTATTTCCGCTGAAAAACACGTTTTGACACTTTCTGTACACTGGGGTTAAGGGTTGAGTGTGTGGGCTCTTCTGAGCCTTGCTGTTACAAGGAGATTCAGTTGTCTGAAAAAACGCGTTTATTTCGGGCTGAAAAACACGTTTTGAAAAGTGTGATGTTACTGCCCCATAACTTACATGGGGTTGACCAAACTTGCAGAAACATGTTTATTTCTGCTGAAAAACACGTTTTGACCCTTTCTGCACACTGGGGTTAAGGGCTGAGTGTGTTGGCACTTCTGAGCCTTGCTGTTACAAGTATATTCAGCTGTCTGAAAAAACGTGTTTATTTCGGGCTGAAAAACACGTTTTGAAAAGTGTGATGTTACTGCCCCATAACTTACATGGGGTTGACCAAACTTGCAGAAACATGTTTATTTCTGCTGAAAAACACGTTTTGACCCTTTCTGCACACTGGGGTTAAGGGCTGAGTGTGTTGGCTCTTCTGAGCCTTGCTGTTACAAGTAGATTCAGCTGTCTGAAAAAACGAGTTTATTTCGGGCTGAAAAACACGTTTTGAAAAGTGTGATGTTACTGCCCCATAACTTACATGGGGTTGACCAAACTTGCAGAAACATGTTTATTTCTGCTGAAAAACACGTTTTGACACTTTCTGTACACTGGGGTTAAGGGCTGAGTGTGTGGGCTCTTCTGAGCCTTGCTGTTACAAGGAGATTCAGTTGCCTGAAAAAACGCGTTTATTTCGGGCTGAAAAACACGTTTTGAAAAGTGTGATGTTACTGCCCCATAACTTACATGGGGTTGACCAAACTTGCAGAAACATGTTTATTTCTGCTGAAAAACACGTTTTGACACTTTCTGTACACTGGGGTTAAGGGCTGAGTGTGTGGGCTCTTCTGAGCCTTGCTGTTACAAGGAGATTCAGTTGTCTGAAAAAACGCGTTTATTTCGGGCTGAAAAACACGTTTTGAAAAGTGTGATGTTACTGCCCCATAACTTACATGGGGTTGACCAAACTTGCAGAAACATGTTTATTTCTGCTGAAAAACACGTTTTGACCCTTTCTGCACACTGGGGTTAAGGGTTGAGTGTGTGGGCACTTCTGAGCCTTGCTGTTACAAGTAAATTTAGTTGCCTGAAAAAACGCGTTTAATTCGGGCTGAAAAACACGTTTTGAAAAGTGTGATGTTACTGCCCCATAACTTACATGGGGTTGACCAAACTTGCAGAAACATGTTTATTTCTGCTGAAAAACACGTTTTGACCCTTTCTGCACACTGGGGTTAAGGGTTGAGTGTGTGGGCACTTCTGAGCCTTGCTGTTACAAGTAGATTCAGTTGTCTGAAAAAACGCGTTTATTTCGGGCTGAAAAACACGTTTTGAAAAGTGTGATGTTACTGCCCCATAACTTACATGGGGTTGACCAAACTTGCAGAAACATGTTTATTTCTGCTGAAAAACACGTTTTGACACTTTCTGTACACTGGGGTTAAGGGCTGAGTGTGTGGGCTCTTCTGAGCCTTGCTGTTACAAGGAGATTCAGTTGCCTGAAAAAACGCGTTTATTTCGGGCTGAAAAACGCGTTTTGAAAAGTGTGATGTTACTGCCCCATAACTTACATGGGGTTGACCAAACTTGCAGAAACATGTTTATTTCTGCTGAAAAACACGTTTTGACACTTTCTGTACACTGGGGTTAAGGGCTGAGTGTGTGGGCTCTTCTGAGCCTTGCTGTTACAAGGAGATTCAGTTGCCTGAAAAAACGCGTTTATTTCGGGCTGAAAAACGCGTTTTGAAAAGTGTGATGTTACTGCCCCATAACTTACATGGGGTTGACCAAACTTGCAGAAACATGTTTATTTCTGCTGAAAAACACGTTTTGACACTTTCTGTACACTGGGGTTAAGGGCTGAGTGTGTGGGCTCTTCTGAGCCTTGCTGTTACAAGGAGATTCAGTTGTCTGAAAAAACGCGTTTATTTCGGGCTGAAAAACACGTTTTGAAAAGTGTGATGTTACTGCCCCATAACTTACATGGGGTTGACCAAACTTGCAGAAACATGTTTATTTCTGCTGAAAAACACGTTTTGACCCTTTCTGCACACTGGGGTTAAGGGCTGAGTGTGTTGGCACTTCTGAGCCATGCTGTTACAAGTATATTCAGCTGTCTGAAAAAACGTGTTTATTTCGGGCTGAAAAACACGTTTTGAAAAGTGTGATGTTACTGCCCCATAACTTACATGGGGTTGACCAAACTTGCAGAAACATGTTTATTTCTGCTGAAAAACACGTTTTGACACTTTCTGTACACTGGGGTTAAGGGCTGAGTGTGTGGGCTCTTCTGAGCCTTGCTGTTACAAGGAGATTCAGTTGCCTGAAAAAACGCGTTTATTTCGGGCTGAAAAACACGTTTTGAAAAGTGTGATGTTACTGCCCCATAACTTACATGGGGTTGAACAGACTTGCAGAAACATGTTTATTTCTGCTGAAAAACACGTTTTGACACTTTCTGTACACTGGGGTTAAGGGTTGAGTGTGTGGGCACTTCTGAGCCTTGCTGTTACAAGTAAATTCAGTTGCCTGAAAAAACGCGTTTATTTCGGGCTGAAAAACACGTTTTGAAAAGTGTGATGTTACTGCCCCATAACTTACATGGGGTTGACCAAACTTGCAGAAACATGTTTATTTCTGCTGAAAAACACGTTTTGACCCTTTCTGCACACTGGGGTTAAGGGCTGAGTGTGTTGGCACTTCTGAGCCTTGCTGTTACAAGTATATTCAGCTGTCTGAAAAAACGTGTTTATTTCGGGCTGAAAAACACGTTTTGAAAAGTGTGATGTTACTGCCCCATAACTTACATGGGGTTGACCAAACTTGCAGAAACATGTTTATTTCTGCTGAAAAACACGTTTTGACACTTTCTGTACACTGGGGTTAAGGGCTGAGTGTGTGGGCTCTTCTGAGCCTTGCTGTTACAAGGAGATTCAGTTGCCTGAAAAAACGCGTTTATTTCGGGCTGAAAAACACGTTTTGAAAAGTGTGATGTTACTGCCCCTTAACTTACATGGGGTTGACCAAACTTGCAGAAACATGTTTATTTCTGCTGAAAAACACGTTTTGACACTTTCTGTACACTGGGGTTAAGGGCTGAGTGTGTGGGCTCTTCTGAGCCTTGCTGTTACAAGGAGATTCAGTTGCCTGAAAAAACGCGTTTATTTCGGGCTGAAAAACACGTTTTGAAAAGTGTGATGTTACTGCCCCATAACTTACATGGGGTTGACCAAACTTGCAGAAACATGTTTATTTCCGCTGAAAAACACGTTTTGACACTTTCTGTACACTGGGGTTAAGGGTTGAGTGTGTGGGCTCTTCTGAGCCTTGCTGTTACAAGGAGATTCAGTTGTCTGAAAAAACGCGTTTATTTCGGGCTGAAAAACACGTTTTGAAAAGTGTGATGTTACTGCCCCATAACTTACATGGGGTTGACCAAACTTGCAGAAACATGTTTATTTCTGCTGAAAAACACGTTTTGACCCTTTCTGCACACTGGGGTTAAGGGCTGAGTGTGTTGGCACTTCTGAGCCTTGCTGTTACAAGTATATTCAGCTGTCTGAAAAAACGTGTTTATTTCGGGCTGAAAAACACGTTTTGAAAAGTGTGATGTTACTGCCCCATAACTTACATGGGGTTGACCAAACTTGCAGAAACATGTTTATTTCTGCTGAAAAACACGTTTTGACCCTTTCTGCACACTGGGGTTAAGGGCTGAGTGTGTTGGCTCTTCTGAGCCTTGCTGTTACAAGTAGATTCAGCTGTCTGAAAAAACGAGTTTATTTCGGGCTGAAAAACACGTTTTGAAAAGTGTGATGTTACTGCCCCATAACTTACATGGGGTTGACCAAACTTGCAGAAACATGTTTATTTCTGCTGAAAAACACGTTTTGACACTTTCTGTACACTGGGGTTAAGGGCTGAGTGTGTGGGCTCTTCTGAGCCTTGCTGTTACAAGGAGATTCAGTTGCCTGAAAAAACGCGTTTATTTCGGGCTGAAAAACACGTTTTGAAAAGTGTGATGTTACTGCCCCATAACTTACATGGGGTTGACCAAACTTGCAGAAACATGTTTATTTCTGCTGAAAAACACGTTTTGACACTTTCTGTACACTGGGGTTAAGGGCTGAGTGTGTGGGCTCTTCTGAGCCTTGCTGTTACAAGGAGATTCAGTTGTCTGAAAAAACGCGTTTATTTCGGGCTGAAAAACACGTTTTGAAAAGTGTGATGTTACTGCCCCATAACTTACATGGGGTTGACCAAACTTGCAGAAACATGTTTATTTCTGCTGAAAAACACGTTTTGACCCTTTCTGCACACTGGGGTTAAGGGTTGAGTGTGTGGGCACTTCTGAGCCTTGCTGTTACAAGTAAATTTAGTTGCCTGAAAAAACGCGTTTAATTCGGGCTGAAAAACACGTTTTGAAAAGTGTGATGTTACTGCCCCATAACTTACATGGGGTTGACCAAACTTGCAGAAACATGTTTATTTCTGCTGAAAAACACGTTTTGACCCTTTCTGCACACTGGGGTTAAGGGTTGAGTGTGTGGGCACTTCTGAGCCTTGCTGTTACAAGTAGATTCAGTTGTCTGAAAAAACGCGTTTATTTCGGGCTGAAAAACACGTTTTGAAAAGTGTGATGTTACTGCCCCATAACTTACATGGGGTTGACCAAACTTGCAGAAACATGTTTATTTCTGCTGAAAAACACGTTTTGACACTTTCTGTACACTGGGGTTAAGGGCTGAGTGTGTGGGCTCTTCTGAGCCTTGCTGTTACAAGGAGATTCAGTTGCCTGAAAAAACGCGTTTATTTCGGGCTGAAAAACGCGTTTTGAAAAGTGTGATGTTACTGCCCCATAACTTACATGGGGTTGACCAAACTTGCAGAAACATGTTTATTTCTGCTGAAAAACACGTTTTGACACTTTCTGTACACTGGGGTTAAGGGCTGAGTGTGTGGGCTCTTCTGAGCCTTGCTGTTACAAGGAGATTCAGTTGTCTGAAAAAACGCGTTTATTTCGGGCTGAAAAACACGTTTTGAAAAGTGTGATGTTACTGCCCCATAACTTACATGGGGTTGACCAAACTTGCAGAAACATGTTTATTTCTGCTGAAAAACACGTTTTGACCCTTTCTGCACACTGGGGTTAAGGGTTGAGTGTGTGGGCACTTCTGAGCAGTGGTGTTACAAGTAGATTCAGTTGTCTGAAAAAACGTGTTTATTTCGGGCTGAAAAACACGTTTTGAAAAGTGTGATGTTACTGCCCCATAACTTACATGGGGTTGACCAAACTTGCAGAAACATGTTTATTTCTGCTGAAAAACACGTTTTGACACTTTCTGTACACTGGGGTTAAGGGCTGAGTGTGTGGGCTCTTCTGAGCCTTGCTGTTACAAGGAGATTCAGTTGCCTGAAAAAACGCGTTTATTTCGGGCTGAAAAACACGTTTTGAAAAGTGTGATGTTACTGCCCCATAACTTACATGGGGTTGACCAAACTTGCAGAAACATGTTTATTTCTGCTGAAAAACACGTTTTGACCCTTTCTGCAAACTGGGGTTAAGGGCTGAGTGTGTTGGCACTTCTGAGCCTTGCTGTTACAAGTATATTCAGCTGTCTGAAAAAACGCGTTTATTTCGGGCTGAAAAACACGTTTTGAAAAGTGTGATGTTACTGCCCCATAACTTACATGGGGTTGACCAAACTTGCAGAAACATGTTTATTTCTGCTGAAAAACACGTTTTGACACTTTCTGTACACTGGGGTTAAGGGCTGAGTGTGTGGGCACTTCTGAGCCTTGCTGTTACAAGTAGATTCATTTGTCTGAAAAAACGTGTTTATTTCGGGCTGAAAAACACGTTTTGAAAAGTGTGATGTTACTGCCCCATAACTTACATGGGGTTGACCAAACTTGCAGAAACATGTTTATTTCTGCTGAAAAACACGTTTTGACACTTTCTGTACACTGGGGTTAAGGGCTGAGTGTGTGGGCTCTTCTGAGCCTTGCTGTTACAAGGAGATTCAGTTGTCTGAAAAAACGCGTTTATTTCGGGCTGAAAAACACGTTTTGAAAAGTGTGATGTTACTGCCCCATAACTTACATGGGGTTGACCAAACTTGCAGAAACATGTTTATTTCTGCTGAAAAACACGTTTTGACACTTTCTGTACACTGGGGTTAAGGGCTGAGTGTGTGGGCTCTTCTGAGCCTTGCTGTTACAAGGAGATTCAGTTGCCTGAAAAACGCGTTTATTTTGGGCTGAAAAACACGTTTTGAAAAGTGTGATGTTACTGCCCCATAACTTACATGGGGTTGACCAAACTTGCAGAAACATGTTTATTTCTGCTGAAAAACACGTTTTGACACTTTCTGTACACTGGGGTTAAGGGCTGAGTGTGTTGGCTCTTCTGAGCCTTGCTGTTACAAGGAGATTCAGTTGTCTGAAAAAACGCGTTTATTTCGGGCTGAAAAACACGTTTTGAAAAGTGTGATGTTACTGCCCCATAACTTACATGGGGTTGACCAAACTTGCAGAAACATGTTTATTTCTGCTGAAAAACACGTTTTGACACTTTCTGTACACTGGGGTTAAGGGCTGAGTGTGTGGGCTCTTCTGAGCCTTGCTGTTACAAGGAGATTCAGTTGTCTGAAAAAACGCGTTTATTTCGGGCTGAAAAACACGTTTTGAAAAGTGTGATGTTACTGCCCCATAACTTACATGGGGTTGACCAAACTTGCAGAAACATGTTTATTTCTGCTGAAAAACACGTTTTGACACTTTCTGTACACTGGGGTTAAGGGCTGAGTGTGTGGGCTCTTCTGAGCCTTGCTGTTACAAGGAGATTCAGTTGCCTGAAAAAACGCGTTTATTTCGGGCTGAAAAACGCGTTTTGAAAAGTGTGATGTTACTGCCCCATAACTTACATGGGGTTGACCAAACTTGCAGAAACATGTTTATTTCCGCTGAAAAACACGTTTTGACACTTTCTGTACACTGGGGTTAAGGGCTGAGTGTGTGGGCTCTTCTGAGCCTTGCTGTTACAAGGAGATTCAGTTGTCTGAAAAAACGCGTTTATTTCGGGCTGAAAAACACGTTTTGAAAAGTGTGATGTTACTGCCCCATAACTTACATGGGGTTGACCAAACTTGCAGAAACATGTTTATTTCTGCTGAAAAACACGTTTTGACCCTTTCTGCACACTGGGGTTAAGGGCTGAGTGTGTTGGCACTTCTGAGCCTTGCTGTTACAAGTATATTCAGCTGTCTGAAAAAACGTGTTTATTTCGGGCTGAAAAACACGTTTTGAAAAGTGTGATGTTACTGCCCCATAACTTACATGGGGTTGACCAAACTTGCAGAAACATGTTTATTTCTGCTGAAAAACACGTTTTGACCCTTTCTGCACACTGGGGTTAAGGGCTGAGTGTGTTGGCTCTTCTGAGCCTTGCTGTTACAAGTAGATTCAGCTGTCTGAAAAAACGAGTTTATTTCGGGCTGAAAAACACGTTTTGAAAAGTGTGATGTTACTGCCCCATAACTTACATGGGGTTGACCAAACTTGCAGAAACATGTTTATTTCTGCTGAAAAACACGTTTTGACACTTTCTGTACACTGGGGTTAAGGGCTGAGTGTGTGGGCACTTCTGAGCCTTGCTGTTACAAGTAGATTCATTTGTCTGAAAAAACGCGTTTATTTCGGGCTGAAAAACACGTTTTGAAAAGTGTGATGTTACTGCCCCATAACTTACATGGGGTTGACCAAACTTGCAGAAACATGTTTATTTCTGCTGAAAAACACGTTTTGACACTTTCTGTACACTGGGGTTAAGGGCTGAGTGTGTTGGCTCTTCTGAGCCTTGCTGTTACAAGTAGATTCAGCTGTCTGAAAAAACGAGTTTATTTCGGGCTGAAAAACACGTTTTGAAAAGTGTGATGTTACTGCCCCATAACTTACATGGGGTTGACCAAACTTGCAGAAACATGTTTATTTCTGCTGAAAAACACGTTTTGACACTTTCTGTACACTGGGGTTAAGGGCTGAGTGTGTGGGCTCTTCTGAGCCTTGCTGTTACAAGGAGATTCAGTTGTCTGAAAAAACGCGTTTATTTCGGGCTGAAAAACACGTTTTGAAAAGTGTGATGTTACTGCCCCATAACTTACATGGGGTTGACCAAACTTGCAGAAACATGTTTATTTCTGCTGAAAAACACGTTTTGACACTTTCTGTACACTGGGGTTAAGGGCTGAGTGTGTGGGCTCTTCTGAGCCTTGCTGTTACAAGGAGATTCAGTTGCCTGAAAAACGCGTTTATTTCGGGCTGAAAAACACGTTTTGAAAAGTGTGATGTTACTGCCCCATAACTTACATGGGGTTGACCAAACTTGCAGAAACATGTTTATTTCTGCTGAAAAACACGTTTTGACACTTTCTGTACACTGGGGTTAAGGGCTGAGTGTGTTGGCTCTTCTGAGCCTTGCTGTTACAAGGAGATTCAGTTGTCTGAAAAAACGCGTTTATTTCGGGCTGAAAAACACGTTTTGAAAAGTGTGATGTTACTGCCCCATAACTTACATGGGGTTGACCAAACTTGCAGAAACATGTTTATTTCTGCTGAAAAACACGTTTTGACACTTTCTGTACACTGGGGTTAAGGGCTGAGTGTGTGGGCTCTTCTGAGCCTTGCTGTTACAAGGAGATTCAGTTGTCTGAAAAAACGCGTTTATTTCGGGCTGAAAAACACGTTTTGAAAAGTGTGATGTTACTGCCCCATAACTTACATGGGGTTGACCAAACTTGCAGAAACATGTTTATTTCTGCTGAAAAACACGTTTTGACCCTTTCTGCACACTGGGGTTAAGGGTTGAGTGTGTGGGCACTTCTGAGCCTTGCTGTTACAAGTAAATTTAGTTGCCTGAAAAAACGCGTTTAATTCGGGCTGAAAAACACGTTTTGAAAAGTGTGATGTTACTGCCCCATAACTTACATGGGTTTGACCAAACTTGCAGAAACATGTTTATTTCTGCTGAAAAACACGTTTTGACCCTTTCTGCACACTGGGGTTAAGGGTTGAGTGTGTGGGCACTTCTGAGGCTTGCTGTTACAAGTAGATTCAGTTGTCTGAAAAAACGCGTTTATTTCGGGCTGAAAAACACGTTTTGAAAAGTGTGATGTTACTGCCCCATAACTTACATGGGGTTGACCAAACTTGCAGAAACATGTTTATTTCTGCTGAAAAACACGTTTTGACACTTTCTGTACACTGGGGTTAAGGGCTGAGTGTGTGGGCTCTTCTGAGCCTTGCTGTTACAAGGAGATTCAGTTGCCTGAAAAAACGCGTTTATTTCGGGCTGAAAAACGCGTTTTGAAAAGTGTGATGTTACTGCCCCATAACTTACATGGGGTTGACCAAACTTGCAGAAACATGTTTATTTCTGCTGAAAAACACGTTTTGACACTTTCTGTACACTGGGGTTAAGGGCTGAGTGTGTGGGCTCTTCTGAGCCTTGCTGTTACAAGGAGATTCAGTTGTCGGAAAAAACGCGTTTATTTCGGGCTGAAAAACACGTTTTGAAAAGTGTGATGTTACTGCCCCATAACTTACATGGGGTTGACCAAACTTGCAGAAACATGTTTATTTCTGCTGAAAAACACGTTTTGACCCTTTCTGCACACTGGGGTTAAGGGCTGAGTGTGTTGGCACTTCTGAGCCATGCTGTTACAAGTATATTCAGCTGTCTGAAAAAACGTGTTTATTTCGGGCTGAAAAACACGTTTTGAAAAGTGTGATGTTACTGCCCCATAACTTACATGGGGTTGACCAAACTTGCAGAAACATGTTTATTTCTGCTGAAAAACACGTTTTGACACTTTCTGTACACTGGGGTTAAGGGCTGAGTGTGTGGGCTCTTCTGAGCCTTGCTGTTACAAGGAGATTCAGTTGCCTGAAAAAACGCGTTTATTTCGGGCTGAAAAACACGTTTTGAAAAGTGTGATGTTACTGCCCCATAACTTACATGGGGTTGAACAGACTTGCAGAAACATGTTTATTTCTGCTGAAAAACACGTTTTGACCCTTTCTGCACACTGGGGTTAAGGGCTGAGTGTGTTGGCACTTCTGAGCCTTGCTGTTACAAGTAGATTCAGCTGTCTGAAAAAACCTGTTTATTTCGGGCTGAAAAGCACGTTTTGAAAAGTGTGATGTTACTGCCCCATAACTTACATGGGGTTGACCAAACTTGCAGAAACATGTTTATTTCTGCTGAAAAACACGTTTTGACCCTTTCTGCACACTGGGGTTAAGGGCTGAGTGTGTTGGCACTTCTGAGCCTTGCTGTTACAAGGAGATTCAGCTGTCTGAAAAAACGTGTTTATTTCGGGCTGAAAAACACGTTTTGAAAAGTGTGATGTTACTGCCCCATAACTTTAAATGGGGTTGACCAAACTTGCAGAAACATGTTTATTTCTGCTGAAAAACACTTTTTGACCCTTTCTGCACACTGGGGTTAAGGGTTGAGTGTGTGGGCACTTCTGAGCCTTGCTGTTACAAGTAGATTCAGTTGTCTGAAAAAACGCGTTTATTTCGGGCTGAAAAACACGTTTTGAAAAGTGTGATGTTACTGCCCCATAACTTACATGGGGTTGACCAAACTTGCAGAAACATGTTTATTTCTGCTGAAAAACACGTTTTGACCCTTTCTGCACACTGGGGTTAAGGGTTGAGTGTGTGGGCACTTCTGAGCAGTGGTGTTACAAGTAGATTCAGTTGTCTGAAAAAACGCGTTTATTTCGGGCTGAAAAACACGTTTTGAAAAGTGTGATGTTACTGCCCCATAACTTACATGGGGTTGACCAAACTTGCAGAAACATGTTTATTTCTGCTGAAAAACACGTTTTGACACTTTCTGTACACTGGGGTTAAGGGCTGAGTGTGTGGGCACTTCTGAGCCTTGCTGTTACAAGTAGATTCAGTTGTCTGAAAAAACGCGTTTATTTCGGGCTGAAAAACACGTTTTGAAAAGTGTGATGTTACTGCCCCATAACTTACATGGGGTTGACCAAACTTGCAGAAACATGTTTATTTCTGCTGAAAAACACGTTTTGACCCTTTCTGCACACTGGGGTTAAGGGCTGAGTGTGTTGGCTCTTCTGAGCCTTGCTGTTACAAGTAGATTCAGCTGTCTGAAAAAACGAGTTTATTTCGGGCTGAAAAACACGTTTTGAAAAGTGTGATGTTACTGCCCCATAACTTACATGGGGTTGACCAAACTTGCAGAAACATGTTTATTTCTGCTGAAAAACACGTTTTGACACTTTCTGTACACTGGGGTTAAGGGCTGAGTGTGTGGGCTCTTCTGAGCCTTGCTGTTACAAGGAGATTCAGTTGCCTGAAAAAACGCGTTTATTTCGGGCTGAAAAACACGTTTTGAAAAGTGTGATGTTACTGCCCCATAACTTACATGGGGTTGACCGAACTTGCAGAAACATGTTTATTTCTGCTGAAAAACACGTTTTGACACTTTCTGTACACTGGGGTTAAGGGTTGAGTGTGTGGGCACTTCTGAGCCTTGCTGTTACAAGTAGATTCAGTTGCCTGAAAAAACGCGTTTATTTCGGGCTGAAAAACACGTTTTGAAAAGTGTGATGTTACTGCCCCATAACTTACATGGGGTTGACCAAACTTGCAGAAAAATGTTTATTTCTGCTGAAAAACACGTTTTGACAATTTCTGCACACTGGGGTTAAGGGCTGAGTGTGTGGGCTCTTTTGAGCCTTGCTGTTACAAGGAGATTCAGTTGTCTGAAAAAACGCGTTTATTTCGGGCTGAAAAACACGTTTTGAAAAGTGTGATGTTACTGCCCCATAACTTACATGGGGTTGACCAAACTTGCAGAAACATGTTTATTTCTGCTGAAAAACACGTTTTGACCCTTTCTGCACACTGGGGTTAAGGGTTGAGTGTGTGGGCACTTCTGAGCCTTGCTGTTACAAGTAGATTCAGTTGTCTGAAAAAACGCGTTTTTTTCGGGCTGAAAAGCACGTTTTGAAAAGTGTGATGTTACTGCCCCATAACTTACATGGGGTTGACCAAACTTGCAGAAAAATGTTTATTTCTGCTGAAAAACACGTTTTGACCCTTTCTGCACACTGGGGTTAAGGGCTGAGTGTGTTGGCACTTCTGAGCCTTGCTGTTACAAGTATATTCAGCTGTCTGAAAAAACGTGTTTATTTCGGGCTGAAAAACACGTTTTGAAAAGTGTGATGTTACTGCCCCATAACTTACATGGGGTTGACCAAACTTGCAGAAACATGTTTATTTCTGCTGAAAAACACGTTTTGACCTTTTCTGCACACTGGGGTTAAGGGTTGAGTGTGTGGGCACTTCTGAGCCTTGCTGTTACAAGTAGATTCAGTTGCCTGAAAAAACGCGTTTATTTCGGGCTGAAAAACACGTTTTGAAAAGTGTGATGTTACTGCCCCATAACTTACATGGGGTTGACCAAACTTGCAGAAACATGTTTATTTCTGCTGAAAAACACGTTTTGACCCTTTCTGCACACTGGGGTTAAGGGCTGAGTGTGTTGGCTCTTCTGAGCCTTGCTGTTACAAGTAGATTCAGCTGTCTGAAAAAACGTGTTTATTTCGGGCTGAAAAACACGTTTTGAAAAGTGTGATGTTACTGCCCCATAACTTACATGGGGTTGACCAAACTTGCAGAAACATGTTTATTTCTGCTGAAAAACACGTTTTGACACTTTCTGTACACTGGGGTTAAGGGCTGAGTGTGTGGGCTCTTTTGAGCCTTGCTGTTACAAGGAGATTCAGTTGCCTGAAAAAACGCGTTTATTTCGGGCTGAAAAACACGTTTTGAAAAGTGTGATGTTACTGCCCCATAACTTACATGGGGTTGACCAAACTTGCAGAAACATGTTTATTTCTGCTGAAAAACACGTTTTGACCCTTTCTGCACACTGGGGTTAAGGGCTGAGTGTGTTGGCACTTCTGAGCCTTGCTGTTACAAGTATATTCAGCTGTCTGAAAAAACGTGTTTATTTCGGGCTGAAAAACACGTTTTGAAAAGTGTGATGTTACTGCCCCATAACTTACATGGGGTTGACCAAACTTGCAGAAACATGTTTATTTCTGCTGAAAAACACGTTTTGACCCTTTCTGCACACTGGGGTTAAGGGTTGAGTGTGTGGGCACTTCTGAGCAGTGCTGTTACAAGTAGATTCAGTTGCCTGAAAAAACGCGTTTATTTCGGGCTGAAAAACACGTTTTGAAAAGTGTGATGTTACTGCCCCATAACTTACATGGGGTTGACCAAACTTGCAGAAACATGTTTATTTCTGCTGAAAAACACGTTTTGACACTTTCTGTACACTGGGGTTAAGGGCTGAGTGTGTGGGCTCTTCTGAGCCTTGCTGTTACAAGGAGATTCAGTTGTCTGAAAAAACGCGTTTATTTCGGGCTGAAAAACACGTTTTGAAAAGTGTGATGTTACTGCCCCATAACTTACATGGGGTTGACCAAACTTGCAGAAACATGTTTATTTCTGCTGAAAAACACGTTTTGACCCTTTCTGCACACTGGGGTTAAGGGCTGAGTGTGTTGGCACTTCTGAGCCTTGCTGTTACAAGTATATTCAGCTGTCTGAAAAAACGTGTTTATTTCGGGCTGAAAAACACGTTTTGAAAAGTGTGATGTTACTGCCCCATAACTTACATGGGGTTGACCAAACTTGCAGAAACATGTTTATTTCTGCTGAAAAACACGTTTTGACCCTTTCTGCACACTGGGGTTAAGGGCTGAGTGTGTTGGCTCTTCTGAGCCTTGCTGTTACAAGTAGATTCAGCTGTCTGAAAAAACGAGTTTATTTCGGGCTGATAAACACGTTTTGAAAAGTGTGATGTTACTGCCCCATAACTTACATGGGGTTGACCAAACTTGCAGAAACATGTTTATTTCTGCTGAAAAACACGTTTTGACCCTTTCTGCACACTGGGGTTAAGGGTTGAGTGTGTGGGCACTTCTGAGCAGTGGTGTTACAAGTAGATTCAGTTGTCTGAAAAAACGCGTTTATTTCGGGCTGAAAAACACGTTTTGAAAAGTGTGATGTTACTGCCCCATAACTTACATGGGGTTGACCAAACTTGCAGAAACATGTTTATTTCTGCTGAAAAACACGTTTTGACACTTTCTGTACACTGGGGTTAAGGGCTGAGTGTGTGGGCTCTTCTGAGCCTTGCTGTTACAAGGAGATTCAGTTGCCTGAAAAAACGCGTTTATTTCGGGCTGAAAAACACGTTTTGAAAAGTGTGATGTTACTGCCCCATAACTTACATGGGGTTGACCAAACTTGCAGAAACATGTTTATTTCTGCTGAAAAACACGTTTTGACACTTTCTGTACACTGGGGTTAAGGGCTGAGTGTGTGGGCTCTTCTGAGCCTTGCTGTTACAAGGAGATTCAGTTGTCTGAAAAAACGCGTTTATTTCGGGCTGAAAAACACGTTTTGAAAAGTGTGATGTTACTGCCCCATAACTTACATGGGGTTGACCAAACTTGCAGAAACATGTTTATTTCTGCTGAAAAACACGTTTTGACCCTTTCTGCAAACTGGGGTTAAGGGCTGAGTGTGTTGGCACTTCTGAGCCTTGCTGTTACAAGTATATTCAGCTGTCTGAAAAAACGCGTTTATTTCGGGCTGAAAAACACGTTTTGAAAAGTGTGATGTTACTGCCCCATAACTTACATGGGGTTGACCAAACTTGCAGAAACATGTTTATTTCTGCTGAAAAACACGTTTTGACACTTTCTGTACACTGGGGTTAAGGGCTGAGTGTGTGGGCACTTCTGAGCCTTGCTGTTACAAGTAGATTCAGTTGTCTGAAAAAACGCGTTTATTTCGGGCTGAAAAACACGTTTTGAAAAGTGTGATGTTACTGCCCCATAACTTACATGGGGTTGACCAAACTTGCAGAAACATGTTTATTTCTGATGAAAAACACGTTTTGACCCTTTCTGCACACTGGGGTTAAGGGCTGAGTGTGTTGGCTCTTCTGAGCCTTGCTGTTACAAGTAGATTCAGCTGTCTGAAAAAACGAGTTTATTTCGGGCTGAAAAACACGTTTTGAAAAGTGTGATGTTACTGCCCCATAACTTACATGGGGTTGACCAAACTTGCAGAAACATGTTTATTTCTGCTGAAAAACACGTTTTGACACTTTCTGTACACTGGGGTTAAGGGCTGAGTGTGTGGGCTCTTCTGAGCCTTGCTGTTACAAGGAGATTCAGTTGCCTGAAAAAACGCGTTTATTTCGGGCTGAAAAACACGTTTTGAAAAGTGTGATGTTACTGCCCCATAACTTACATGGGGTTGACCAAACTTGCAGAAACATGTTTATTTCTGCTGAAAAACACGTTTTGACCCTTTCTGCACAGTGGGGTTAAGGGTTGAGTGTGTGGGCACTTCTGAGCAGTGGTGTTACAAGTAGATTCAGTTGTCTGAAAAAACGCGTTTATTTCGGGCTGAAAAACACGTTTTGAAAAGTGTGATGTTACTGCCCCATAACTTACATGGGGTTGACCAAACTTGCAGAAACATGTTTATTTCTGCTGAAAAACACGTTTTGACACTTTCTGTACACTGGGGTTAAGGGCTGAGTGTGTGGGCTCTTCTGAGCCTTGCTGTTACAAGGAGATTCAGTTGCCTGAAAAAACGCGTTTATTTCGGGCTGAAAAACACGTTTTGAAAAGTGTGATGTTACTGCCCCATAACTTACATGGGGTTGACCAAACTTGCAGAAACATGTTTATTTCTGCTGAAAAACACGTTTTGACACTTTCTGTACACTGGGGTTAAGGGCTGAGTGTGTGGGCTCTTCTGAGCCTTGCTGTTACAAGGAGATTCAGTTGTCTGAAAAAACGCGTTTATTTCGGGCTGAAAAACACGTTTTGAAAAGTGTGATGTTACTGCCCCATAACTTACATGGGGTTGACCAAACTTGCAGAAACATGTTTATTTCTGCTGAAAAACACGTTTTGACCCTTTCTGCAAACTGGGGTTAAGGGCTGAGTGTGTTGGCACTTCTGAGCCTTGCTGTTACAAGTATATTCAGCTGTCTGAAAAAACGCGTTTATTTCGGGCTGAAAAACACGTTTTGAAAAGTGTGATGTTACTGCCCCATAACTTACATGGGGTTGACCAAACTTGCAGAAACATGTTTATTTCTGCTGAAAAACACATTTTGACACTTTCTGTACACTGGGGTTAAGGGCTGAGTGTGTGGGCACTTCTGAGCCTTGCTGTTACAAGTAGATTCAGTTGTCTGAAAAAACGCGTTTATTTCGGGCTGAAAAACACGTTTTGAAAAGTGTGAAGTTACTGCCCCATAACTTACATGGGGTTGACCAAACTTGCAGAAACATGTTTATTTCTGCTGGAAAAACACGTTTTGACACTTTCTGTACACTGGGGTTAAGGGCTGAGTGTGTGGGCTCTTTTGAGCCTTGCTGTTACAAGGAGATTCAGTTGCCTGAAAAAACGCGTTTATTTCGGGCTGAAAAACACGTTTTGAAAAGTGTGATGTTACTGCCCCATAACTTACATGGGGTTGACCAAACTTGCAGAAACATGTTTATTTCTGCTGAAAAACACGTTTTGACCCTTTCTGCACACTGGGGTTAAGGGCTGAGTGTGTTGGCACTTCTGAGCCTTGCTGTTACAAGTATATTCAGCTGTCTGAAAAAACGTGTTTATTTCGGGCTGAAAAACACGTTTTGAAAAGTGTGATGTTACTGCCCCATAACTTACATGGGGTTGACCAAACTTGCAGAAACATGTTTATTTCTGCTGAAAAACACGTTTTGACACTTTCTGTACACTGGGGTTAAGGGCTGAGTGTGTGGGCTCTTCTGAGCTTTGCTGTTACAAGGAGATTCAGTTGCCTGAAAAAACGTGTTTATTTCGGGCTGAAAAACACGTTTTGAAAAGTGTGATGTTACTGCCCCATAACTTACATGGGGTTGACCAAACTTGCAGAAACATGTTTATTTCTGCTGAAAAACACGTTTTGACACTTTCTGTACACTGGGGTTAAGGGCTGAGTGTGTGGGCTCTTCTGAGCCTTGCTGTTACAAGGAGATTCAGTTGCCTGAAAAAACGCGTTTATTTCGGGCTGAAAAACACGTTTTGAAAAGTGTGATGTTACTGCCCCATAACTTACATGGGGTTGACCAAACTTGCAGAAACATGTTTATTTCTGCTGAAAAACACGTTTTGACACTTTCTGTACACTGGGGTTAAGGGCTGAGTGTGTGGGCTCTTCTGAGCCTTGCTGTTACAAGGAGATTCAGTTGTCTGAAAAAACGCGTTTATTTCGGGCTGAAAAACACGTTTTGAAAAGTGTGATGTTACTGCCCCATAACTTACATGGGGTTGACCAAACTTGCAGAAACATGTTTATTTCTGCTGAAAAACACGTTTTGACCCTTTCTGCACACTGGGGTTAAGGGCTGAGTGTGTTGGCACTTCTGAGCCTTGCTGTTACAAGTATATTCAGCTGTCTGAAAAAACGTGTTTATTTCGGGCTGAAAAACACGTTTTGAAAAGTGTGATGTTACTGCCCCATAACTTACATGGGGTTGACCAAACTTGCAGAAACATGTTTATTTCTGCTGAAAAACACGTTTTGACCCTTTCTGCACACTGGGGTTAAGGGCTGAGTGTGTTGGCTCTTCTGAGCCTTGCTGTTACAAGTAGATTCAGCTGTCTGAAAAAACGAGTTTATTTCGGGCTGAAAAACACGTTTTGAAAAGTGTGATGTTACTGCCCCATAACTTACATGGGGTTGACCAAACTTGCAGAAACATGTTTATTTCTGCTGAAAAACACGTTTTGACCCTTTCTGCACACTGGGGTTAAGGGTTGAGTGTGTGGGCACTTCTGAGCAGTGGTGTTACAAGTAGATTCAGTTGTCTGAAAAAACGCGTTTATTTCGGGCTGAAAAACACGTTTTGAAAAGTGTGATGTTACTGCCCCATAACTTACATGGGGTTGACCAAACTTGCAGAAACATGTTTATTTCTGCTGAAAAACACGTTTTGACACTTTCTGTACACTGGGGTTAAGGGCTGAGTGTGTGGGCTCTTCTGAGCCTTGCTGTTACAAGGAGATTCAGTTGCCTGAAAAAACGCGTTTATTTCGGGCTGAAAAACACGTTTTGAAAAGTGTGATGTTACTGCCCCATAACTTACATGGGGTTGACCAAACTTGCAGAAACATGTTTATTTCTGCTGAAAAACACGTTTTGACACTTTCTGTACACTGGGGTTAAGGGCTGAGTGTGTGGGCTCTTCTGAGCCTTGCTGTTACAAGGAGATTCAGTTGTCTGAAAAAACGCGTTTATTTCGGGCTGAAAAACACGTTTTGAAAAGTGTGATGTTACTGCCCCATAACTTACATGGGGTTGACCAAACTTGCAGAAACATATTTATTTCTGCTGAAAAACACGTTTTGACCCTTTCTGCAAACTGGGGTTAAGGGCTGAGTGTGTTGGCACTTCTGAGCCTTGCTGTTACAAGTATATTCAGCTGTCTGAAAAAACGCGTTTATTTCGGGCTGAAAAACACGTTTTGAAAAGTGTGATGTTACTGCCCCATAACTTACATGGGGTTGACCAAACTTGCAGAAACATGTTTATTTCTGCTGAAAAACACGTTTTGACACTTTCTGTACACTGGGGTTAAGGGCTGAGTGTGTGGGCACTTCTGAGCCTTGCTGTTACAAGTAGATTCAGTTGTCTGAAAAAACGCGTTTATTTCGGGCTGAAAAACACGTTTTGAAAAGTGTGATGTTACTGCCCCATAACTTACATGGGGTTGACCAAACTTGCAGAAACATGTTTATTTCTGCTGAAAAACACGTTTTGACCCTTTCTGCACACTGGGGTTAAGGGCTGAGTGTGTTGGCTCTTCTGAGCCTTGCTGTTACAAGTAGATTCAGCTGTCTGAAAAAACGAGTTTATTTCGGGCTGAAAAACACGTTTTGAAAAGTGTGATGTTACTGCCCCATAACTTACATGGGGTTGACCAAACTTGCAGAAACATGTTTATTTCTGCTGAAAAACACGTTTTGACACTTTCTGTACACTGGGGTTAAGGGCTGAGTGTGTGGGCTCTTCTGAGCCTTGCTGTTACAAGGAGATTCAGTTGCCTGAAAAAACGCGTTTATTTCGGGCTGAAAAACACGTTTTGAAAAGTGTGATGTTACTGCCCCATAACTTACATGGGGTTGACCAAACTTGCAGAAACATGTTTATTTCTGCTGAAAAACACGTTTTGACCCTTTCTGCACACTGGGGTTAAGGGTTGAGTGTGTGGGCACTTCTGAGCAGTGGTGTTACAAGTAGATTCAGTTGTCTGAAAAAACGCGTTTATTTCGGGCTGAAAAACACGTTTTGAAAAGTGTGATGTTACTGCCCCATAACTTACATGGGGTTGACCAAACTTGCAGAAACATGTTTATTTCTGCTGAAAAACACGTTTTGACACTTTCTGTACACTGGGGTTAAGGGCTGAGTGTGTGGGCTCTTCTGAGCCTTGCTGTTACAAGGAGATTCAGTTGCCTGAAAAAACGCGTTTATTTCGGGCTGAAAAACACGTTTTGAAAAGTGTGATGTTACTGCCCCATAACTTACATGGGGTTGACCAAACTTGCAGAAACATGTTTATTTCTGCTGAAAAACACGTTTTGACACTTTCTGTACACTGGGGTTAAGGGCTGAGTGTGTGGGCTCTTCTGAGCCTTGCTGTTACAAGGAGATTCAGTTGTCTGAAAAAACGCGTTTATTTCGGGCTGAAAAACACGTTTTGAAAAGTGTGATGTTACTGCCCCATAACTTACATGGGGTTGACCAAACTTGCAGAAACATGTTTATTTCTGCTGAAAAACACGTTTTGACCCTTTCTGCAAACTGGGGTTAAGGGCTGAGTGTGTTGGCACTTCTGAGCCTTGCTGTTACAAGTATATTCAGCTGTCTGAAAAAACGCGTTTATTTCGGGCTGAAAAACACGTTTTGAAAAGTGTGATGTTACTGCCCCATAACTTACATGGGGTTGACCAAACTTGCAGAAACATGTTTATTTCTGCTGAAAAACACGTTTTGACACTTTCTGTACACTGGGGTTAAGGGCTGAGTGTGTGGGCTCTTCTGAGCCTTGCTGTTACAAGTAGATTCAGTTGTCTGAAAAAACGCGTTTATTTCGGGCTGAAAAACACGTTTTGAAAAGTGTGATGTTACTGCCCCATAACTTACATGGGGTTGACCAAACTTGCAGAAACATGTTTATTTCTGCTGAAAAACACGTTTTGACCCTTTCTGCACACTGGGGTTAAGGGCTGAGTGTGTTGGCTCTTCTGAGCCTTGCTGTTACAAGTAGATTCAGCTGTCTGAAAAAACGAGTTTATTTCGGGCTGAAAAACACGTTTTGAAAAGTGTGATGTTACTGCCCCATAACTTACATGGGGTTGACCAAACTTGCAGAAACATGTTTATTTCTGCTGAAAAACACGTTTTGACACTTTCTGTACACTGGGGTTAAGGGCTGAGTGTGTGGGCTCTTCTGAGCCTTGCTGTAACAAGGAGATTCAGTTGCCTGAAAAAACGCGTTTATTTCGGGCTGAAAAACACGTTTTGAAAAGTGTGATGTTACTGCCCCATAACTTACATGGGGTTGACCAAACTTGCAGAAACATGTTTATTTCTGCTGAAAAACACGTTTTGACACTTTCTGTACACTGGGGTTAAGGGCTGAGTGTGTGGGCTCTTCTGAGCCTTGCTGTTACAAGGAGATTCAGTTGTCTGAAAAAACGCGTTTATTTCGGGCTGAAAAACACGTTTTGAAAAGTGTGATGTTACTGCCCCATAACTTACATGGGGTTGACCAAACTTGCAGAAACATGTTTATTTCTGCTGAAAAACACGTTTTGACCCTTTCTGCACACTGGGGTTAAGGGCTGAGTGTGTTGGCACTTCTGAGCCTTGCTGTTACAAGTATATTCAGCTGTCTGAAAAAACGTGTTTATTTCGGGCTGAAAAACACGTTTTGAAAAGTGTGATGTTACTGCCCCATAACTTACATGGGGTTGACCAAACTTGCAGAAACATGTTTATTTCTGCTGAAAAACACGTTTTGACCCTTTCTGTACACTGGGGTTAAGGGTTGAGTGTGTGGGCACTTCTGAGCCTTGCTGTTACAAGTAGATTCAGTTGCCTGAAAAAACGCGTTTATTTCGGGCTGAAAAACACGTTTTGAAAAGTGTGATGTTACTGCCCCATAACTTACATGGGGTTGACCAAACTTGCAGAAACATGTTTATTTCTGCTGAAAAACACGTTTTGACCCTTTCTGCACACTGGGGTTAAGGGTTGAGTGTGTGGGCACTTCTGAGCAGTGGTGTTACAAGTAGATTCAGTTGTCTGAAAAAACGCATTTATTTCGGGCTGAAAAACACGTTTTGAAAAGTGTGATGTTACTGCCCCATAACTTACATGGGGTTGACCAAACTTGCAGAAACATGTTTATTTCTGCTGAAAAACACGTTTTGACACTTTCTGTACACTGGGGTTAAGGGCTGAGTGTGTGGGCACTTCTGAGCCTTGCTGTTACAAGTAGATTCAGTTGTCTGAAAAAACGCGTTTATTTCGGGCTGAAAAACACGTTTTGAAAAGTGTGATGTTACTGCCCCATAACTTACATGGGGTTGACCAAACTTGCAGAAACATGTTTATTTCTGCTGAAAAACACGTTTTGACCCTTTCTGCACACTGGGGTTAAGGGCTGAGTGTGTTGGCTCTTCTGAGCCTTGCTGTTACAAGTAGATTCAGCTGTATGAAAAAACGAGTTTATTTCGGGCTGAAAAACACGTTTTGAAAAGTGTGATGTTACTGCCCCATAACTTACATGGGGTTGACCAAACTTGCAGAAACATGTTTATTTCTGCTGAAAAACACGTTTTGACACTTTCTGTACACTGGGGTTAAGGGCTGAGTGTGTGGGCTCTTCTGAGCCTTGCTGTTACAAGGAGATTCAGTTGCCTGAAAAAACGCGTTTATTTCGGGCTGAAAAACACGTTTTGAAAAGTGTGATGTTGCTGCCCCATAACTTACATGGGGTTGACCGAACTTGCAGAAACATGTTTATTTCTGCTGAAAAACACGTTTTGACACTTTCTGTACACTGGGGATAAGGGTTGAGTGTGTGGGCACTTCTGAGCCTTGCTGTTACAAGTAGATTCAGTTGCCTGAAAAAACGCGTTTATTTTGGGCTGAAAAACACGTTTTGAAAAGTGTGATGTTACTGCCCCATAACTTACATGGGGTTGACCAAACTTGCAGAAAAATGTTTATTTCTGCTGAAAAACACGTTTTGACAATTTCTGCACACTGGGGTTAAGGGCTGAGTGTGTGGGCTCTTTTGAGCCTTGCTGTTACAAGGAGATTCAGTTGTCTGAAAAAACGCGTTTATTTCGGGCTGAAAAACACGTTTTGAAAAGTGTGATGTTACTGCCCCATAACTTACATGGGGTTGACCAAACTTGCAGAAACATGTTTATTTCTGCTGAAAAACACGTTTTGACCCTTTCTGCACACTGGGGTTAAGGGTTGAGTGTGTGGGCACTTCTGAGCCTTGCTGTTACAAGTAGATTCAGTTGTCTGAAAAAACGCGTTTATTTCGGGCTGAAAAGCACGTTTTGAAAAGTGTGATGTTACTGCCCCATAACTTACATGGGGTTGACCAAACTTGCAGAAACATGTTTATTTCTGCTGAAAAACACGTTTTGACCCTTTCTGCACACTGGGGTTAAGGGCTGAGTGTGTTGGCACTTCTGAGCCTTGCTGTTACAAGTAGATTCAGCTGTCTGAAAAAACCTGTTTATTTCGGGCTGAAAAACACGTTTTGAAAACTGTGATGTTACTGCCCCATAACTTACATGGGGTTGACCAAACTTGCAGAAACATGTTTATTTCTGCTGAAAAACACGTTTTGACCCTTTCTGCACACTGGGGTTAAGGGTTGAGTGTGTGGGCACTTCTGAGCAGTGGTGTTACAAGTAGATTCAGTTGTCTGAAAAAACGCGTTTATTTCGGGCTGAAAAACACGTTTTGAAAAGTGTGATGTTACTGCCCCATAACTTACATGGGGTTGACCAAACTTGCAGAAACATGTTTATTTCTGCTGAAAAACACGTTTTGACCCTTTCTGCACACTGGGGTTAAGGGTTGAGTGTGTGGGCACTTCTGAGCCTTGCTGTTACAAGTAGATTCAGTTGTCTGAAAAAACGCGTTTATTTCGGGCTGAAAAACACGTTTTGAAAAGTGTGATGTTACTGCCCCATAACTTACATGGGGTTGACCAAACTTGCAGAAACATGTTTATTTCTGCTGAAAAACACGTTTTGACACTTTCTGTACACTGGGGTTAAGGGCTGAGTGTGTGGGCTCTTCTGAGCCTTGCTGTTACAAGGAGATTCAGTTGCCTGAAAAAACGCGTTTATTTCGGGCTGAAAAACACGTTTTGAAAAGTGTGATGTTACTGCCCCATAACTTACATGGGGTTGACCAAACTTGCAGAAACATGTTTATTTCTGCTGAAAAACACGTTTTGACACTTTCTGTACACTGGGGTTAAGGGCTGAGTGTGTGGGCTCTTCTGAGCCTTGCTGTTACAAGGAGATTCAGTTGTCTGAAAAAACGCGTTTATTTCGGGCTGAAAAACACGTTTTGAAAAGTGTGATGTTACTGCCCCATAACTTACATGGGGTTGACCAAACTTGCAGAAACATGTTTATTTCTGCTGAAAAACACGTTTTGACCCTTTCTGCACACTGGGGTTAAGGGCTGAGTGTGTGGGCTCTTCTGAGCCTTGCTGTTACAAGGAGATTCAGTTGCCTGAAAAAACGCGTTTATTTCGGGCTGAAAAACACGTTTTGAAAAGTGTGATGTTACTGCCCCATAACTTACATGGGGTTGACCGAACTTGCAGAAACATGTTTATTTCTGCTGAAAAACACGTTTTGACACTTTCTGTACACTGGGGTTAAGGGTTGAGTGTGTGGGCACTTCTGAGCCTTGCTGTTACAAGTAGATTCAGTTGCCTGAAAAAACGCGTTTATTTCGGGCTGAAAATCATGTTTTGAAAAGTGTGATGTTACTGCCCCATAACTTACATGGGGTTGACCAAACTTGCAGAAAAATGTTTATTTCTGCTGAAAAACACGTTTTGACAATTTCTGCACACTGGGGTTAAGGGCTGAGTGTGTGGGCTCTTTTGAGCCTTGCTGTTACAAGGAGATTCAGTTGTCTGAAAAAACGCGTTTATTTCGGGCTGAAAAACACGTTTTGAAAAGTGTGATGTTACTGCCCCATAACTTACATGGGGTTGACCAAACTTGCAGAAACATGTTTATTTCTGCTGAAAAACACGTTTTGACCCTTTCTGCACACTGGGGTTAAGGGTTGAGTGTGTGGGCACTTCTGAGCCTTGCTGTTACAAGGAGATTCAGTTGTCTGAAAAAACGCGTTTATTTCGGGCTGAAAAGCACGTTTTGAAAAGTGTGATGTTACTGCCCCATAACTTACATGGGGTTGACCAAACTTGCAGAAACATGTTTATTTCTGCTGAAAAACACGTTTTGACCCTTTCTGCACACTGGGGTTAAGGGCTGAGTGTGTTGGCACTTCTGAGCCTTGCTGTTACAAGTAGATTCAGCTGTCTGAAAAAACGCGTTTATTTCGGGCTGAAAAACACGTTTTGAAAAGTGTGATGTTACTGCCCCATAACTTACATGGGGTTGACCAAACTTGCAGAAACATGTTTATTTCTGCTGAAAAACACGTTTTGACCCTTTCTGCACACTGGGGTTAAGGGTTGAGTGTGTGGGCACTTCTGAGCAGTGGTGTTACAAGTAGATTCAGTTGTCTGAAAAAACGAGTTTATTTCGGGCTGAAAAACACGTTTTGAAAAGTGTGATGTTACTGCCCCATAACTTACATGGGGTTGACCAAACTTGCAGAAACATGTTTATTTCTGCTGAAAAACACGTTTTGACACTTTCTGTACACTGGGGTTAAGGGCTGAGTGTGTGGGCTCTTCTGAGCCTTGCTGTTACAAGGAGATTCAGTTGCCTGAAAAAACGCGTTTATTTCGGGCTGAAAAACACGTTTTGAAAAGTGTGATGTTACTGCCCCATAACTTACATGGGGTTGACCAAACTTGCAGAAACATGTTTATTTCTGCTGAAAAACACGTTTTGACACTTTCTGTACACTGGGGTTAAGGGCTGAGTGTGTGGGCTCTTCTGAGCCTTGCTGTTACAAGGAGATTCAGTTGTCTGAAAAAAAGCGTTTATTTCGGGCTGAAAAACACGTTTTGAATAGTGTGATGTTACTGCCCCATAACTTACATGGGGTTGACCAAACTTGCAGAAACATGTTTATTTCTGCTGAAAAACACGTTTTGACCCTTTCTGCACACTGGGGTTAAGGGCTGAGTGTGTTGGCTCTTCTGAGCCTTGCTGTTACAAGTAGATTCTGCTGTCTGAAAAAACGAGTTTATTTCGGGCTGAAAAACACGTTTTGAAAAGTGTGATGTTACTGCCCCATAACTTACATGGGGTTGACCAAACTTGCAGAAACATGTTTATTTCTGCTGAAAAACACGTTTTGACACTTTCTGTACACTGGGGTTAAGGGCTGAGTGTGTGGGCTCTTCTGAGCCTTGCTGTTACAAGGAGATTCAGTTGCCTGAAAAAACGCGTTTATTTTGGGCTGAAAAACACGTTTTGAAAAGTGTGATGTTACTGCCCCATAACTTACATGGGGTTGACCAAACTTGCAGAAACATGTTTATTTCTGCTGAAAAACACGTTTTGACACTTTCTGTACACTGGGGTTAAGGGTTGAGTGTGTGGGCACTTCTGAGCCTTGCTGTTACAAGTAAATTCAGTTGCCTGAAAAAACGCGTTTAATTCGGGCTGAAAAACACGTTTTGAAAAGTGTGATGTTACTGCCCCATAACTTACATGGGGTTGACCAAACTTGCAGAAACATGTTTATTTCTGCTGAAAAACACGTTTTGACCCTTTCTGCACACTGGGGTTAAGGGCTGAGTGTGTTGGCACTTCTGAGCCTTGCTGTTACAAGTATATTCAGCTGTCTGAAAAAACGAGTTTATTTCGGGCTGAAAAACACGTTTTGAAAAGTGTGATGTTACTGCCCCATAACTTACATGGGGTTGACCAAACTTGCAGAAACATGTTTATTTCTGCTGAAAAACACGTTTTGACACTTTCTGTACACTGGGGTTAAGGGCTGAGTGTGTGGGCTCTTCTGAGCCTTGCTGTTACAAGGAGATTCAGTTGCCTGAAAAAACGCGTTTATTTCGGGCTGAAAAACACGTTTTGAAAAGTGTGATGTTACTGCCCCATAACTTACATGGGGTTGACCAAACTTGCAGAAACATGTTTATTTCTGCTGAAAAACACGTTTTGACACTTTCTGTACACTGGGGTTAAGGGTTGAGTGTGTGGGCACTTCTGAGCCTTGCTGTTACAAGTAAATTCAGTTGCCTGAAAAAACGCGTTTAATTCGGGCTGAAAAACACGTTTTGAAAAGTGTGATGTTACTGCCCCATAACTTACATGGGGTTGACCAAACTTGCAGAAACATGTTTATTTCTGCTGAAAAACACGTTTTGACCCTTTCTGCACACTGGGGTTAAGGGTTGAGTGTGTGGGCACTTCTGAGCAGTGGTGTTACAAGTAGATTCAGTTGTCTGAAAAAACGCGTTTATTTCGGGCTGAAAAACACGTTTTGAAAAGTGTGATGTTACTGCCCCATAACTTACATGGGGTTGACCAAACTTGCAGAAACATGTTTATTTCTGCTGAAAAACACGTTTTGACACTTTCTGTACACTGGGGTTAAGGGCTGAGTGTGTGGGCACTTCTGAGCCTTGCTGTTACAAGTAGATTCAGTTGTCTGAAAAAACGCGTTTATTTCGGGCTGAAAAACACGTTTTGAAAAGTGTGATGTTACTGCCCCATAACTTACATGGGGTTGACCAAACTTGCAGAAACATGTTTATTTCTGCTGGAAAAACACGTTTTGACACTTTCTGTACACTGGGGTTAAGGGCTGAGTGTGTGGGCTCTTTTGAGCCTTGCTGTTACAAGGAGATTCAGTTGCCTGAAAAAACGCGTTTATTTCGGGCTGAAAAACACGTTTTGAAAAGTGTGATGTTACTGCCCCATAACTTACATGGGGTTGACCAAACTTGCAGAAACATGTTTATTTCTGCTGAAAAACACGTTTTGACCCTTTCTGCACACTGGGGTTAAGGGCTGAGTGTGTTGGCACTTCTGAGCCTTGCTGTTACAAGTATATTCAGCTGTCTGAAAAAACGTGTTTATTTCGGGCTGAAAAACACGTTTTGAAAAGTGTGATGTTACTGCCCCATAACTTACATGGGGTTGACCAAACTTGCAGAAACATGTTTATTTCTGCTGAAAAACACGTTTTGACCCTTTCTGCACACTGGGGTTAAGGGTTGAGTGTGTGGGCACTTCTGAGCAGTGCTGTTACAAGTAGATTCAGTTGCCTGAAAAAACGCGTTTATTTCGGGCTGAAAAACACGTTTTGAAAAGTGTGATGTTACTGCCCCATAACTAACATGGGGTTGACCAAACTTGCAGAAACATGTTTATTTCTGCTGAAAAACACGTTTTGACACTTTCTGTACACTGGGGTTAAGGGCTGAGTGTGTGGGCTCTTCTGAGCTTTGCTGTTACAAGGAGATTCAGTTGCCTGAAAAAACGCGTTTATTTCGGGCTGAAAAACACGTTTTGAAAAGTGTGATGTTACTGCCCCATAACTTACATGGGGTTGACCAAACTTGCAGAAACATGTTTATTTCTGCTGAAAAACACGTTTTGACACTTTCTGTACACTGGGGTTAAGGGCTGAGTGTGTGGGCTCTTCTGAGCCTTGCTGTTACAAGGAGATTCAGTTGTCTGAAAAAACGCGTTTATTTCGGGCTGAAAAACACGTTTTGAAAAGTGTGATGTTACTGCCCCATAACTTACATGGGGTTGACCAAACTTGCAGAAACATGTTTATTTCTGCTGAAAAACACGTTTTGACCCTTTCTGCACACTGGGGTTAAGGGCTGAGTGTGTTGGCACTTCTGAGCCTTGCTGTTACAAGTATATTCAGCTGTCTGAAAAAACGTGTTTATTTCGGGCTGAAAAACACGTTTTGAAAAGTGTGATGTTACTGCCCCATAACTTACATGGGGTTGACCAAACTTGCAGAAACATGTTTATTTCTGCTGAAAAACACGTTTTGACCCTTTCTGCACACTGGGGTTAAGGGCTGAGTGTGTTGGCTCTTCTGAGCCTTGCTGTTACAAGTAGATTCAGCTGTCTGAAAAAACGAGTTTATTTCGGGCTGAAAAACACGTTTTGAAAAGTGTGATGTTACTGCCCCATAACTTACATGGGGTTGACCAAACTTGCAGAAACATGTTTATTTCTGCTGAAAAACACGTTTTGACCCTTTCTGCACACTGGGGTTAAGGGTTGAGTGTGTGGGCACTTCTGAGCAGTGGTGTTACAAGTAGATTCAGTTGTCTGAAAAAACGCGTTTATTTCGGGCTGAAAAACACGTTTTGAAAAGTGTGATGTTACTGCCCCATAACTTACATGGGGTTGACCAAACTTGCAGAAACATGTTTATTTCTGCTGAAAAACACGTTTTGACACTTTCTGTACACTGGGGTTAAGGGCTGAGTGTGTGGGCTCTTCTGAGCCTTGCTGTTACAAGGAGATTCAGTTGCCTGAAAAAACGCGTTTATTTCGGGCTGAAAAACACGTTTTGAAAAGTGTGATGTTACTGCCCCATAACTTACATGGGGTTGACCAAACTTGCAGAAACATGTTTATTTCTGCTGAAAAACACGTTTTGACACTTTCTGTACACTGGGGTTAAGGGCTGAGTGTGTGGGCTCTTCTGAGCCTTGCTGTTACAAGGAGATTCAGTTGTCTGAAAAAACGCGTTTATTTCGGGCTGAAAAACACGTTTTGAAAAGTGTGATGTTACTGCCCCATAACTTACATGGGGTTGACCAAAGTTGCAGAAACATGTTTATTTCTGCTGAAAAACACGTTTTGACCCTTTCTGCAAACTGGGGTTAAGGGCTGAGTGTGTTGGCACTTCTGAGCCTTGCTGTTACAAGTATATTCAGCTGTCTGAAAAAACGCGTTTATTTCGGGCTGAAAAACACGTTTTGAAAAGTGTGATGTTACTGCCCCATAACTTACATGGGGTTGACCAAACTTGCAGAAACATGTTTATTTCTGCTGAAAAACACGTTTTGACACTTTCTGTACACTGGGGTTAAGGGCTGAGTGTGTGGGCACTTCTGAGCCTTGCTGTTACAAGTAGATTCAGTTGTCTGAAAAAACGCGTTTATTTCGGGCTGAAAAACACGTTTTGAAAAGTGTGATTTTACTGCCCCATAACTTACATGGGGTTGACCAAACTTGCAGAAACATGTTTATTTCTGCTGAAAAACACGTTTTGACCCTTTCTGCACACTGGGGTTAAGGGCTGAGTGTGTTGGCTCTTCTGAGCCTTGCTGTTACAAGTAGATTCAGCTGTCTGAAAAAACGAGTTTATTTCGGGCTGAAAAACACGTTTTGAAAAGTGTGATGTTACTGCCCCATAACTTACATGGGGTTGACTAAACTTGCAGAAACATGTTTATTTCTGCTGAAAAACACGTTTTGACACTTTCTGTACACTGGGGTTAAGGGCTGAGTGTGTGGGCTCTTCTGAGCCTTGCTGTTACAAGGAGATTCAGTTGCCTGAAAAAACGCGTTTATTTCGGGCTGAAAAACACGTTTTGAAAAGTGTGATGTTACTGCCCCATAACTTACATGGGGTTGACCAAACTTGCAGAAACATGTTTATTTCTGCTGAAAAACACGTTTTGACCCTTTCTGCACACTGGGGTTAAGGGTTGAGTGTGTGGGCACTTCTGAGCAGTGGTGTTACAAGTAGATTCAGTTGTCTGAAAAAACGCGTTTATTTCGGGCTGAAAAACACGTTTTGAAAAGTGTGATGTTACTGCCCCATAACTTACATGGGGTTGACCAAACTTGCAGAAACATGTTTATTTCTGCTGAAAAACACGTTTTGACACTTTCTGTACACTGGGGTTAAGGGCTGAGTGTGTGGGCTCTTCTGAGCCTTGCTGTTACAAGGAGATTCAGTTGCCTGAAAAAACGCGTTTATTTCGGGCTGAAAAACACGTTTTGAAAAGTGTGATGTTACTGCCCCATAACTTACATGGGGTTGACCAAACTTGCAGAAACATGTTTATTTCTGCTGAAAAACACGTTTTGACACTTTCTGTACACTGGGGTTAAGGGCTGAGTGTGTGGGCTCTTCTGAGCCTTGCTGTTACAAGGAGATTCAGTTGTCTGAAAAAACGCGTTTATTTCGGGCTGAAAAACACGTTTTGAAAAGTGTGATGTTACTGCCCCATAACTTACATGGGGTTGACCAAACTTGCAGAAACATGTTTATTTCTGCTGAAAAACACGTTTTGACCCTTTCTGCAAACTGGGGTTAAGGGCTGAGTGTGTTGGCACTTCTGAGCCTTGCTGTTACAAGTATATTCAGCTGTCTGAAAAAACGCGTTTATTTCGGGCTGAAAAACACGTTTTGAAATGTGTGATGTTACTGCCCCATAACTTACATGGGGTTGACCAAACTTGCAGAAACATGTTTATTTCTGCTGAAAAACACGTTTTGACACTTTCTGTACACTGGGGTTAAGGGCTGAGTGTGTGGGCTCTTCTGAGCCTTGCTGTTACAAGGAGATTCAGTTGTCTGAAAAAACGCGTTTATTTCGGGCTGAAAAACACGTTTTGAAAAGTGTGATGTTACTGCCCCATAACTTACATGGGGTTGACCAAACTTGCAGAAACATGTTTATTTCTGCTGAAAAACACGTTTTGACCCTTTCTGCACACTGGGGTTAAGGGCTGAGTGTGTTGGCTCTTCTGAGCCTTGCTGTTACAAGTACATTCAGCTGTCTGAAAAAACGAGTTTATTTCGGGCTGAAAAACACGTTTTGAAAAGTGTGATGTTACTGCCCCATAACTTACATGGGGTTGACCAAACTTGCAGAAACATGTTTATTTCTGCTGAAAAACACGTTTTGACACTTTCTGTACACTGGGGTTAAGGGCTGAGTGTGTGGGCTCTTCTGAGCCTTGCTGTTACAAGGAGATTCAGTTGCCTGAAAAAACGCGTTTATTTCGGGCTGAAAAACACGTTTTGAAAAGTGTGATGTTACTGCCCCATAACTTACATGGGGTTGACCAAACTTGCAGAAACATGTTTATTTCTGCTGAAAAACACGTTTTGACACTTTCTGTACACTGGGGTTAAGGGCTGAGTGTGTGGGCTCTTCTGAGCCTTGCTGTTACAAGGAGATTCAGTTGTCTGAAAAAACGCGTTTATTTCGGGCTGAAAAACACGTTTTGAAAAGTGTGATGTTACTGCCCCATAACTTACATGGGGTTGACCAAACTTGCAGAAACATGTTTATTTCTGCTGAAAAACACGTTTTGACCCTTTCTGCAAACTGGGGTTAAGGGCTGAGTGTGTTGGCACTTCTGAGCCTTGCTGTTACAAGTATATTCAGCTGTCTGAAAAAACGCGTTTATTTCGGGCTGAAAAACACGTTTTGAAAAGTGTGATGTTACTGCCCCATAACTTACATGGGGTTGACCAAACTTGCAGAAACATGTTTATTTCTGCTGAAAAACACGTTTTGACCCTTTCTGCACACTGGGGTTAAGGGCTGAGTGTGTTGGCTCTTCTGAGCCTTGCTGTTACAAGTAGATTCAGCTGTCTGAAAAAACGAGTTTATTTCGGGCTGAAAAACACGTTTTGAAAAGTGTGATGTTACTGCCCCATAACTTACATGGGGTTGACCAAACTTGCAGAAACATGTTTATTTCTGCTGAAAAACACGTTTTGACACTTTCTGTACACTGGGGTTAAGGGCTGAGTGTGTGGGCTCTTCTGAGCCTTGCTGTTACAAGGAGATTCAGTTGCCTGAAAAAACGCGTTTATTTCGGGCTGAAAAACACGTTTTGAAAAGTGTGATGTTACTGCCCCATAACTTACATGGGGTTGACCAAACTTGCAGAAACATGTTTATTTCTGCTGAAAAACACGTTTTGACCCTTTCTGCACACTGGGGTTAAGGGTTGAGTGTGTGGGCACTTCTGAGCAGTGGTGTTACAAGTAGATTCAGTTGTCTGAAAAAACGCGTTTATTTCGGGCTGAAAAACACGTTTTGAAAAGTGTGATGTTACTGCCCCATAACTTACATGGGGTTGACCAAACTTGCAGAAACATGTTTATTTCTGCTGAAAAACACGTTTTGACACTTTCTGTACACTGGGGTTAAGGGCTGAGTGTGTGGGCTCTTCTGAGCCTTGCTGTTACAAGGAGATTCAGTTGCCTGAAAAAACGCGTTTATTTCGGGCTGAAAAACACGTTTTGAAAAGTGTGATGTTACTGCCCCATAACTTACATGGGGTTGACCAAACTTGCAGAAACATGTTTATTTCTGCTGAAAAACACGTTTTGACACTTTCTGTACACTGGGGTTAAGGGCTGAGTGTGTGGGCTCTTCTGAGCCTTGCTGTTACAAGGAGATTCAGTTGTCTGAAAAAACGCGTTTATTTCGGGCTGAAAAACACGTTTTGAAAAGTGTGATGTTACTGCCCCATAACTTACATGGGGTTGACCAAACTTGCAGAAACATGTTTATTTCTGCTGAAAAACACGTTTTGACCCTTTCTGCAAACTGGGGTTAAGGGCTGAGTGTGTTGGCACTTCTGAGCCTTGCTGTTACAAGTATATTCAGCTGTCTGAAAAAACGCGTTTATTTCGGGCTGAAAAACACGTTTTGAAAAGTGTGATGTTACTGCCCCATAACTTACATGGGGTTGACCAAACTTGCAGAAACATGTTTATTTCTGCTGAAAAACACGTTTTGACACTTTCTGTACACTGGGGTTAAGGGCTGAGTGTGTGGGCTCTTCTGAGCCTTGCTGTTACAAGGAGATTCAGTTGTCTGAAAAAACGCGTTTATTTCGGGCTGAAAAACACGTTTTGAAAAGTGTGATGTTACTGCCCCATAACTTACATGGGGTTGACCAAACTTGCAGAAACATGTTTATTTCTGCTGAAAAACACGTTTTGACCCTTTCTGCACACTGGGGTTAAGGGCTGAGTGTGTTGGCTCTTCTGAGCCTTGCTGTTACAAGTAGATTCAGCTGTCTGAAAAAACGAGTTTATTTCGGGCTGAAAAACACGTTTTGAAAAGTGTGATGTTACTGCCCCATAACTTACATGGGGTTGACCAAACTTGCAGAAACATGTTTATTTCTGCTGAAAAACACGTTTTGACACTTTCTGTACACTGGGGTTAAGGGCTGAGTGTGTGGGCTCTTCTGAGCCTTGCTGTTACAAGGAGATTCAGTTGCCTGAAAAAACGCGTTTATTTCGGGCTGAAAAACACGTTTTGAAAAGTGTGATGTTACTGCCCCATAACTTACATGGGGTTGACCAAACTTGCAGAAACATGTTTATTTCTGCTGAAAAACACGTTTTGACACTTTCTGTACACTGGGGTTAAGGGCTGAGTGTGTGGGCTCTTCTGAGCCTTGCTGTTACAAGGAGATTCAGTTGTCTGAAAAAACGCGTTTATTTCGGGCTGAAAAACACGTTTTGAAAAGTGTGATGTTACTGCCCCATAACTTACATGGGGTTGACCAAACTTGCAGAAACATGTTTATTTCTGCTGAAAAACACGTTTTGACCCTTTCTGCACACTGGGGTTAAGGGTTGAGTGTGTGGGCACTTCTGAGCAGTGGTGTTACAAGTAGATTCAGTTGTCTGAAAAAACGCATTTATTTCGGGCTGAAAAACACGTTTTGAAAAGTGTGATGTTACTGCCCCATAACTTACATGGGGTTGACCAAACTTGCAGAAACATGTTTATTTCTGCTGAAAAACACGTTTTGACACTTTCTGTACACTGGGGTTAAGGGCTGAGTGTGTGGGCACTTCTGAGCCTTGCTGTTACAAGTAGATTCAGTTGTCTGAAAAAACGCGTTTATTTCGGGCTGAAAAACACGTTTTGAAAAGTGTGATGTTACTGCCCCATAACTTACATGGGGTTGACCAAACTTGCAGAAACATGTTTATTTCTGCTGAAAAACACGTTTTGACCCTTTCTGCACACTGGGGTTAAGGGCTGAGTGTGTTGGCTCTTCTGAGCCTTGCTGTTACAAGTAGATTCAGCTGTATGAAAAAACGAGTTTATTTCGGGCTGAAAAACACGTTTTGAAAAGTGTGATGTTACTGCCCCATAACTTACATGGGGTTGACCAAACTTGCAGAAACATGTTTATTTCTGCTGAAAAACACGTTTTGACACTTTCTGTACACTGGGGTTAAGGGCTGAGTGTGTGGGCTCTTCTGAGCCTTGCTGTTACAAGGAGATTCAGTTGCCTGAAAAAACGCGTTTATTTCGGGCTGAAAAACACGTTTTGAAAAGTGTGATGTTACTGCCCCATAACTTACATGGGGTTGACCGAACTTGCAGAAACATGTTTATTTCTGCTGAAAAACACGTTTTGACACTTTCTGTACACTGGGGATAAGGGTTGAGTGTGTGGGCACTTCTGAGCCTTGCTGTTACAAGTAGATTCAGTTGCCTGAAAAAACGCGTTTATTTCGGGCTGAAAAACACGTTTTGAAAAGTGTGATGTTACTGCCCCATAACTTACATGGGGTTGACCAAACTTGCAGAAAAATGTTTATTTCTGCTGAAAAACACGTTTTGACAATTTCTGCACACTGGGGTTAAGGGCTGAGTGTGTGGGCTCTTTTGAGCCTTGCTGTTACAAGGAGATTCAGTTGTCTGAAAAAACGCGTTTATTTCGGGCTGAAAAACACGTTTTGAAAAGTGTGATGTTACTGCCCCATAACTTACATGGGGTTGACCAAACTTGCAGAAACATGTTTATTTCTGCTGAAAAACACGTTTTGACCCTTTCTGCACACTGGGGTTAAGGGTTGAGTGTGTGGGCACTTCTGAGCCTTGCTTTTACAAGTAGATTCAGTTGTCTGAAAAAACGCGTTTATTTCGGGCTGAAAAGCACGTTTTGAAAAGTGTGATGTTACTGCCCCATAACTTACATGGGGTTGACCAAACTTGCAGAAACATGTTTATTTCTGCTGAAAAACACGTTTTGACCCTTTCTGCACACTGGGGTTAAGGGCTGAGTGTGTTGGCACTTCTGAGCCTTGCTGTTACAAGTAGATTCAGCTGTCTGAAAAAACCTGTTTATTTCGGGCTGAAAAACACGTTTTGAAAACTGTGATGTTACTGCCCCATAACTTACATGGGGTTGACCAAACTTGCAGAAACATGTTTATTTCTGCTGAAAAACACGTTTTGACCCTTTCTGCACACTGGGGTTAAGGGTTGAGTGTGTGGGCACTTCTGAGCAGTGGTGTTACAAGTAGATTCAGTTGTCTGAAAAAACGCGTTTATTTCGGGCTGAAAAACACGTTTTGAAAAGTGTGATGTTACTGCCCCATAACTTACATGGGGTTGACCAAACTTGCAGAAACATGTTTATTTCTGCTGAAAAACACGTTTTGACCCTTTCTGCACACTGGGGTTAAGGGTTGAGTGTGTGGGCACTTCTGAGCCTTGCTGTTACAAGTAGATTCAGTTGTCTGAAAAAACGCGTTTATTTCGGGCTGAAAAACACGTTTTGAAAAGTGTGATGTTACTGCCCCATAACTTACATGGGGTTGACCAAACTTGCAGAAACATGTTTATTTCTGCTGAAAAACACGTTTTGACACTTTCTGTACACTGGGGTTAAGGGCTGAGTGCGTGGGCTCTTCTGAGCCTTGCTGTTACAAGGAGATTCAGTTGCCTGAAAAAACGCGTTTATTTCGGGCTGAAAAACACGTTTTGAAAAGTGTGATGTTACTGCCCCATAACTTACATGGGGTTGACCAAACTTGCAGAAACATGTTTATTTCTGCTGAAAAACACGTTTTGACACTTTCTGTACACTGGGGTTAAGGGCTGAGTGTGTGGGCTCTTCTGAGCCTTGCTGTTACAAGGAGATTCAGTTGTCTGAAAAAACGCGTTTATTTCGGGCTGAAAAACACGTTTTGAAAAGTGTGATGTTACTGCCCCATAACTTACATGGGGTTGACCAAACTTGCAGAAACATGTTTATTTCTGCTGAAAAACACGTTTTGACCCTTTCTGCACACTGGGGTTAAGGGCTGAGTGTGTGGGCTCTTCTGAGCCTTGCTGTTACAAGGAGATTCAGTTGCCTGAAAAAACGCGTTTATTTCGGGCTGAAAAACACGTTTTGAAAAGTGTGATGTTACTGCCCCATAACTTACATGGGGTTGACCGAACTTGCAGAAACATGTTTATTTCTGCTGAAAAACACGTTTTGACACTTTCTGTACACTGGGGTTAAGGGTTGAGTGTGTGGGCACTTCTGAGCCTTGCTGTTACAAGTAGATTCAGTTGCCTGAAAAAACGCGTTTATTTCGGGCTGAAAATCATGTTTTGAAAAGTGTGATGTTACTGCCCCATAACTTACATGGGGTTGACCAAACTTGCAGAAAAATGTTTATTTCTGCTGAAAAACACGTTTTGACAATTTCTGCACACTGGGGTTAAGGGCTGAGTGTGTGGGCTCTTTTGAGCCTTGCTGTTACAAGGAGATTCAGTTGTCTGAAAAAACGCGTTTATTTCGGGCTGAAAAACACGTTTTGAAAAGTGTGATGTTACTGCCCCATAACTTACATGGGGTTGACCAAACTTGCAGAAACATGTTTATTTCTGCTGAAAAACACGTTTTGACCCTTTCTGCACACTGGGGTTAAGGGTTGAGTGTGTGGGCACTTCTGAGCCTTGCTGTTACAAGGAGATTCAGTTGTCTGAAAAAACGCGTTTATTTCGGGCTGAAAAGCACGTTTTGAAAAGTGTGATGTTACTGCCCCATAACTTACATGGGGTTGACCAAACTTGCAGAAACATGTTTATTTCTGCTGAAAAACACGTTTTGACCCTTTCTGCACACTGGGGTTAAGGGCTGAGTGTGTTGGCACTTCTGAGCCTTGCTGTTACAAGTAGATTCAGCTGTCTGAAAAAACCTGTTTATTTCGGGCTGAAAAACACGTTTTGAAAAGTGTGATGTTACTGCCCCATAACTTACATGGGGTTGACCAAACTTGCAGAAACATGTTTATTTCTGCTGAAAAACACGTTTTGACCCTTTCTGCACACTGGGGTTAAGGGTTGAGTGTGTGGGCACTTCTGAGCAGTGGTGTTACAAGTAGATTCAGTTGTCTGAAAAAACGCGTTTATTTCGGGCTGAAAAACACGTTTTGAAAAGTGTGATGTTACTGCCCCATAACTTACATGGGGTTGACCAAACTTGCAGAAACATGTTTATTTCTGCTGAAAAACACGTTTTGACACTTTCTGTACACTGGGGTTAAGGGCTGAGTGTGTGGGCTCTTCTGAGCCTTGCTGTTACAAGGAGATTCAGTTGCCTGAAAAAACGCGCTTATTTCGGGCTGAAAAACACGTTTTGAAAAGTGTGATGTTACTGCCCCATAACTTACATGGGGTTGACCAAACTTGCAGAAACATGTTTATTTCTGCTGAAAAACACGTTTTGACACTTTCTGTACACTGGGGTTAAGGGCTGAGTGTGTGGGCTCTTCTGAGCCTTGCTGTTACAAGGAGATTCAGTTGTCTGAAAAAAAGCGTTTATTTCGGGCTGAAAAACACGTTTTGAATAGTGTGATGTTACTGCCCCATAACTTACATGGGGTTGACCAAACTTGCAGAAACATGTTTATTTCTGCTGAAAAACACGTTTTGACCCTTTCTGCACACTGGGGTTAAGGGCTGAGTGTGTTGGCTCTTCTGAGCCTTGCTGTTACAAGTAGATTCTGCTGTCTGAAAAAACGAGTTTATTTCGGGCTGAAAAACACGTTTTGAAAAGTGTGATGTTACTGCCCCATAACTTACATGGGGTTGACCAAACTTGCAGAAACATGTTTATTTCTGCTGAAAAACACGTTTTGACACTTTCTGTACACTGGGGTTAAGGGCTGAGTGTGTGGGCTCTTCTGAGCCTTGCTGTTACAAGGAGATTCAGTTGCCTGAAAAAACGCGTTTATTTTGGGCTGAAAAACACGTTTTGAAAAGTGTGATGTTACTGCCCCATAACTTACATGGGGTTGACCAAACTTGCAGAAACATGTTTATTTCTGCTGAAAAACACGTTTTGACACTTTCTGTACACTGGGGTTAAGGGTTGAGTGTGTGGGCACTTCTGAGCCTTGCTGTTACAAGTAAATTCAGTTGCCTGAAAAAACGCGTTTAATTCGGGCTGAAAAACACGTTTTGAAAAGTGTGATGTTACTGCCCCATAACTTACATGGGGTTGACCAAACTTGCAGAAACATGTTTATTTCTGCTGAAAAACACGTTTTGACCCTTTCTGCACACTGGGGTTAAGGGCTGAGTGTGTTGGCACTTCTGAGCCTTGCTGTTACAAGTATATTCAGCTGTCTGAAAAAACGAGTTTATTTCGGGCTGAAAAACACGTTTTGAAAAGTGTGATGTTACTGCCCCATAACTTACATGGGGTTGACCAAACTTGCAGAAACATGTTTATTTCTGCTGAAAAACACGTTTTGACACTTTCTGTACACTGGGGTTAAGGGCTGAGTGTGTGGGCTCTTCTGAGCCTTGCTGTTACAAGGAGATTCAGTTGCCTGAAAAAACGCGTTTATTTCGGGCTGAAAAACACGTTTTGAAAAGTGTGATGTTACTGCCCCATAACTTACATGGGGTTGACCAAACTTGCAGAAACATGTTTATTTCTGCTGAAAAACACGTTTTGACACTTTCTGTACACTGGGGTTAAGGGTTGAGTGTGTGGGCACTTCTGAGCCTTGCTGTTACAAGTAAATTCAGTTGCCTGAAAAAACGCGTTTAATTCGGGCTGAAAAACACGTTTTGAAAAGTGTGATGTTACTGCCCCATAACTTACATGGGGTTGACCAAACTTGCAGAAACATGTTTATTTCTGCTGAAAAACACGTTTTGACCCTTTCTGCACACTGGGGTTAAGGGTTGAGTGTGTGGGCACTTCTGAGCAGTGGTGTTACAAGTAGATTCAGTTGTCTGAAAAAACGCGTTTATTTCGGGCTGAAAAACACGTTTTGAAAAGTGTGATGTTACTGCCCCATAACTTACATGGGGTTGACCAAACTTGCAGAAACATGTTTATTTCTGCTGAAAAACACGTTTTGACACTTTCTGTACACTTGGGTTAAGGGCTGAGTGTGTGGGCACTTCTGAGCCTTGCTGTTACAAGTAGATTCAGTTGTCTGAAAAAACGCGTTTATTTCGGGCTGAAAAACACGTTTTGAAAAGTGTGATGTTACTGCCCCATAACTTACATGGGGTTGACCAAACTTGCAGAAACATGTTTATTTCTGCTGGAAAAACACGTTTTGACACTTTCTGTACACTGGGGTTAAGGGCTGAGTGTGTGGGCTCTTTTGAGCCTTGCTGTTACAAGGAGATTCAGTTGCCTGAAAAAACGCGTTTATTTCGGGCTGAAAAACACGTTTTGAAAAGTGTGATGTTACTGCCCCATAACTTACATGGGGTTGACCAAACTTGCAGAAACATGTTTATTTCTGCTGAAAAACACGTTTTGACCCTTTCTGCACACTGGGGTTAAGGGCTGAGTGTGTTGGCACTTCTGAGCCTTGCTGTTACAAATATATTCAGCTGTCTGAAAAAACGTGTTTATTTCGGGCTGAAAAACACGTTTTGAAAAGTGTGATGTTACTGCCCCATAACTTACATGGGGTTGACCAAACTTGCAGAAACATGTTTATTTCTGCTGAAAAACACGTTTTGACCCTTTCTGCACACTGGGGTTAAGGGTTGAGTGTGTGGGCACTTCTGAGCAGTGCTGTTACAAGTAGATTCAGTTGCCTGAAAAAACGCGTTTATTTCGGGCTGAAAAACACGTTTTGAAAAGTGTGATGTTACTGCCCCATAACTTACATGGGGTTGACCAAACTTGCAGAAACATGTTTATTTCTGCTGAAAAACACGTTTTGACACTTTCTGTACACTGGGGTTAAGGGCTGAGTGTGTGGGCTCTTCTGAGCTTTGCTGTTACAAGGAGATTCAGTTGCCTGAAAAAACGCGTTTATTTCGGGCTGAAAAACACGTTTTGAAAAGTGTGATGTTACTGCCCCATAACTTACATGGGGTTGACCAAACTTGCAGAAACATGTTTATTTCTGCTGAAAAACACGTTTTGACACTTTCTGTACACTGGGGTTAAGGGCTGAGTGTGTGGGCTCTTCTGAGCCTTGCTGTTACAAGGAGATTCAGTTGTCTGAAAAAACGCGTTTATTTCGGGCTGAAAAACACGTTTTGAAAAGTGTGATGTTACTGCCCCATAACTTACATGGGGTTGACCAAACTTGCAGAAACATGTTTATTTCTGCTGAAAAACACGTTTTGACCCTTTCTGCACACTGGGGTTAAGGGCTGAGTGTGTTGGCACTTCTGAGCCTTGCTGTTACAAGTATATTCAGCTGTCTGAAAAAACGTGTTTATTTCGGGCTGAAAAACACGTTTTGAAAAGTGTGATGTTACTGCCCCATAACTTACATGGGGTTGACCAAACTTGCAGAAACATGTTTATTTCTGCTGAAAAACACGTTTTGACCCTTTCTGCACACTGGGGTTAAGGGCTGAGTGTGTTGGCTCTTCTGAGCCTTGCTGTTACAAGTAGATTCAGCTGTCTGAAAAAACGAGTTTATTTCGGGCTGAAAAACACGTTTTGAAAAGTGTGATGTTACTGCCCCATAACTTACATGGGGTTGACCAAACTTGCAGAAACATGTTTATTTCTGCTGAAAAACACGTTTTGACCCTTTCTGCACACTGGGGTTAAGGGTTGAGTGTGTGGGCACTTCTGAGCAGTGGTGTTACAAGTAGATTCAGTTGTCTGAAAAAACGCGTTTATTTCGGGCTGAAAAACACGTTTTGAAAAGTGTGATGTTACTGCCCCATAACTTACATGGGGTTGACCAAACTTGCAGAAACATGTTTATTTCTGCTGAAAAACACGTTTTGACACTTTCTGTACACTGGGGTTAAGGGCTGAGTGTGTGGGCTCTTCTGAGCCTTGCTGTTACAAGGAGATTCAGTTGCCTGAAAAAACGCGTTTATTTCGGGCTGAAAAACACGTTTTGAAAAGTGTGATGTTACTGCCCCATAACTTACATGGGGTTGACCAAACTTGCAGAAACATGTTTATTTCTGCTGAAAAACACGTTTTGACACTTTCTGTACACTGGGGTTAAGGGCTGAGTGTGTGGGCTCTTCTGAGCCTTGCTGTTACAAGGAGATTCAGTTGTCTGAAAAAACGCGTTTATTTCGGGCTGAAAAACACGTTTTGAAAAGTGTGATGTTACTGCCCCATAACTTACATGGGGTTGACCAAACTTGCAGAAACATGTTTATTTCTGCTGAAAAACACGTTTTGACCCTTTCTGCAAACTGGGGTTAAGGGCTGAGTGTGTTGGCACTTCTGAGCCTTGCTGTTACAAGTATATTCAGCTGTCTGAAAAAACGCGTTTATTTCGGGCTGAAAAACACGTTTTGAAAAGTGTGATGTTACTGCCCCATAACTTACATGGGGTTGACCAAACTTGCAGAAACATGTTTATTTCTGCTGAAAAACACGTTTTGACACTTTCTGTACACTGGGGTTAAGGGCTGAGTGTGTGGGCACTTCTGAGCCTTGCTGTTACAAGTAGATTCAGTTGTCTGAAAAAACGCGTTTATTTCGGGCTGAAAAACACGTTTTGAAAAGTGTGATGTTACTGCCCCATAACTTACATGGGGTTGACCAAACTTGCAGAAACATGTTTATTTCTGCTGAAAAACACGTTTTGACACTTTCTGTACACTGGGGTTAAGGGCTGAGTGTGTGGGCTCTTCTGAGCCTTGCTGTTACAAGGAGATTCAGTTGCCTGAAAAAACGCGTTTATTTCGGGCTGAAAAACACGTTTTGAAAAGTGTGATGTTACTGCCCCATAACTTACATGGGGTTGACCAAACTTGCAGAAACATGTTTATTTCTGCTGAAAAACACGTTTTGACCCTTTCTGCACACTGGGGTTAAGGGTTGAGTGTGTGGGCACTTCTGAGCAGTGGTGTTACAAGTAGATTCAGTTGTCTGAAAAAACGCGTTTATTTCGGGCTGAAAAACACGTTTTGAAAAGTGTGATGTTACTGCCCCATAACTTACATGGGGTTGACCAAACTTGCAGAAACATGTTTATTTCTGCTGAAAAACACGTTTTGACACTTTCTGTACACTGGGGTTAAGGGCTGAGTGTGTGGGCTCTTCTGAGCCTTGCTGTTACAAGGAGATTCAGTTGCCTGAAAAAACGCGTTTATTTCGGGCTGAAAAACACGTTTTGAAAAGTGTGATGTTACTGCCCCATAACTTACATGGGGTTGACCAAACTTGCAGAAACATGTTTATTTCTGCTGAAAAACACGTTTTGACACTTTCTGTACACTGGGGTTAAGGGCTGAGTGTGTGGGCTCTTCTGAGCCTTGCTGTTACAAGGAGATTCAGTTGTCTGAAAAAACGCGTTTATTTCGGGCTGAAAAACACGTTTTGAAAAGTGTGATGTTACTGCCCCATAACTTACATGGGGTTGACCAAACTTGCAGAAACATGTTTATTTCTGCTGAAAAACACGTTTTGACCCTTTCTGCAAACTGGGGTTAAGGGCTGAGTGTGTTGGCACTTCTGAGCCTTGCTGTTACAAGTATATTCAGCTGTCTGAAAAAACGCGTTTATTTCGGGCTGAAAAACACGTTTTGAAAAGTGTGATGTTACTGCCCCATAACTTACATGGGGTTGACCAAACTTGCAGAAACATGTTTATTTCTGCTGAAAAACACGTTTTGACACTTTCTGTACACTGGGGTTAAGGGCTGAGTGTGTGGGCTCTTCTGAGCCTTGCTGTTACAAGGAGATTCAGTTGTCTGAAAAAACGCGTTTATTTCGGGCTGAAAAACACGTTTTGAAAAGTGTGATGTTACTGCCCCATAACTTACATGGGGTTGACCAAACTTGCAGAAACATGTTTATTTCTGCTGAAAAACACGTTTTGACCCTTTCTGCACACTGGGGTTAAGGGCTGAGTGTGTTGGCTCTTCTGAGCCTTGCTGTTACAAGTAGATTCAGCTGTCTGAAAAAACGAGTTTATTTCGGGCTGAAAAACACGTTTTGAAAAGTGTGTTGTTACTGCCCCATAACTTACATGGGGTTGACCAAACTTGCAGAAACATGTTTATTTCTGCTGAAAAACACGTTTTGACACTTTCTGTACACTGGGGTTAAGGGCTGAGTGTGTGGGCTCTTCTGAGCCTTGCTGTTACAAGGAGATTCAGTTGCCTGAAAAAACGCGTTTATTTCGGGCTGAAAAACACGTTTTGAAAAGTGTGATGTTACTGCCCCATAACTTACATGGGGTTGACCAAACTTGCAGAAACATGTTTATTTCTGCTGAAAAACACGTTTTGACACTTTCTGTACACTGGGGTTAAGGGCTGAGTGTGTGGGCTCTTCTGAGCCTTGCTGTTACAAGGAGATTCAGTTGTCTGAAAAAACGCGTTTATTTCGGGCTGAAAAACACGTTTTGAAAAGTGTGATGTTACTGCCCCATAACTTACATGGGGTTGACCAAACTTGCAGAAACATGTTTATTTCTGCTGAAAAACACGTTTTGACCCTTTCTGCACACTGGGGTTAAGGGCTGAGTGTGTTGGCACTTCTGAGCCTTGCTGTTACAAGTATATTCAGCTGTCTGAAAAAACGTGTTTATTTCGGGCTGAAAAACACGTTTTGAAAAGTGTGATGTTACTGCCCCATAACTTACATGGGGTTGACCAAACTTGCAGAAACATGTTTATTTCTGCTGAAAAACACGTTTTGACACTTTCTGTACACTGGGGTTAAGGGTTGAGTGTGTGGGCACTTCTGAGCCTTGCTGTTACAAGTAGATTCAGTTGCCTGAAAAAACGCGTTTATTTCGGGCTGAAAAACACGTTTTGAAAAGTGTGATGTTACTGCCCCATAACTTACATGGGGTTGACCAAACTTGCAGAAACATGTTTATTTCTGCTGAAAAACACGTTTTGACCCTTTCTGCACACTGGGGTTAAGGGTTGAGTGTGTGGGCACTTCTGAGCAGTGGTGTTACAAGTAGATTCAGTTGTCTGAAAAAACGCATTTATTTCGGGCTGAAAAACACGTTTTGAAAAGTGTGATGTTACTGCCCCATAACTTACATGGGGTTGACCAAACTTGCAGAAACATGTTTATTTCTGCTGAAAAACACGTTTTGACACTTTCTGTACACTGGGGTTAAGGGCTGAGTGTGTGGGCACTTCTGAGCCTTGCTGTTACAAGTAGATTCAGTTGTCTGAAAAAACGCGTTTATTTCGGGCTGAAAAACACGTTTTGAAAAGTGTGATGTTACTGCCCCATAACTTACATGGGGTTGACCAAACTTGCAGAAACATGTTTATTTCTGCTGAAAAACACGTTTTGACCCTTTCTGCACACTGGGGTTAAGGGCTGAGTGTGTTGGCTCTTCTGAGCCTTGCTGTTACAAGTAGATTCAGCTGTATGAAAAAACGAGTTTATTTCGGGCTAAAAAACACGTTTTGAAAAGTGTGATGTTACTGCCCCATAACTTACATGGGGTTGACCAAACTTGCAGAAACATGTTTATTTCTGCTGAAAAACACGTTTTGACACTTTCTGTACACTGGGGTTAAGGGCTGAGTGTGTGGGCTCTTCTGAGCCTTGCTGTTACAAGGAGATTCAGTTGTCTGAAAAAACGCGTTTATTTCGGGCTGAAAAACACGTTTTGAAAAGTGTGATGTTACTGCCCCATAACTTACATGGGGTTGACCAAACTTGCAGAAACATGTTTATTTCTGCTGAAAAACACGTTTTGACCCTTTCTGCACACTGGGGTTAAGGGCTGAGTGTGTTGGCTCTTCTGAGCCTTGCTGTTACAAGTACATTCAGCTGTCTGAAAAAACGAGTTTATTTCGGGCTGAAAAACACGTTTTGAAAAGTGTGATGTTACTGCCCCATAACTTACATGGGGTTGACCAAACTTGCAGAAACATGTTTATTTCTGCTGAAAAACACGTTTTGACACTTTCTGTACACTGGGGTTAAGGGCTGAGTGTGTGGGCTCTTCTGAGCCTTGCTGTTACAAGGAGATTCAGTTGCCTGAAAAAACGCGTTTATTTCGGGCTGAAAAACACGTTTTGAAAAGTGTGATGTTACTGCCCCATAACTTACATGGGGTTGACCAAACTTGCAGAAACATGTTTATTTCTGCTGAAAAACACGTTTTGACACTTTCTGTACACTGGGGTTAAGGGCTGAGTGTGTGGGCTCTTCTGAGCCTTGCTGTTACAAGGAGATTCAGTTGTCTGAAAAAACGCGTTTATTTCGGGCTGAAAAACACGTTTTGAAAAGTGTGATGTTACTGCCCCATAACTTACATGGGGTTGACCAAACTTGCAGAAACATGTTTATTTCTGCTGAAAAACACGTTTTGACCCTTTCTGCACACTGGGGTTAAGGGCTGAGTGTGTTGGCACTTCTGAGCCTTGCTGTTACAAGTATATTCAGCTGTCTGAAAAAACGTGTTTATTTCGGGCTGAAAAACACGTTTTGAAAAGTGTGATGTTACTGCCCCATAACTTACATGGGGTTGACCAAACTTGCAGAAACATGTTTATTTCTGCTGAAAAACACGTTTTGACACTTTCTGTACACTGGGGTTAAGGGTTGAGTGTGTGGGCACTTCTGAGCCTTGCTGTTACAAGTAGATTCAGTTGCCTGAAAAAACGCGTTTATTTCGGGCTGAAAAACACGTTTTGAAAAGTGTGATGTTACTGCCCCATAACTTACATGGGGTTGACCAAACTTGCAGAAACATGTTTATTTCTGCTGAAAAACACGTTTTGACCCTTTCTGCACACTGGGGTTAAGGGTTGAGTGTGTGGGCACTTCTGAGCAGTGGTGTTACAAGTAGATTCAGTTGTCTGAAAAAACGCATTTATTTCGGGCTGAAAAACACGTTTTGAAAAGTGTGATGTTACTGCCCCATAACTTACATGGGGTTGACCAAACTTGCAGAAACATGTTTATTTCTGCTGAAAAACACGTTTTGACACTTTCTGTACACTGGGGTTAAGGGCTGAGTGTGTGGGCACTTCTGAGCCTTGCTGTTACAAGTAGATTCAGTTGTCTGAAAAAACGCGTTTATTTCGGGCTGAAAAACACGTTTTGAAAAGTGTGATGTTACTGCCCCATAACTTACATGGGGTTGACCAAACTTGCAGAAACATGTTTATTTCTGCTGAAAAACACGTTTTGACCCTTTCTGCACACTGGGGTTAAGGGCTGAGTGTGTTGGCTCTTCTGAGCCTTGCTGTTACAAGTAGATTCAGCTGTATGAAAAAACGAGTTTATTTCGGGCTGAAAAACACGTTTTGAAAAGTGTGATGTTACTGCCCCATAACTTACATGGGGTTGACCAAACTTGCAGAAACATGTTTATTTCTGCTGAAAAACACGTTTTGACACTTTCTGTACACTGGGGTTAAGGGCTGAGTGTGTGGGCTCTTCTGAGCCTTGCTGTTACAAGGAGATTCAGTTGCCTGAAAAAACGCGTTTATTTCGGGCTGAAAAACACGTTTTGAAAAGTGTGATGTTACTGCCCCATAACTTACATGGGGTTGACCAAACTTGCAGAAACATGTTTATTTCTGCTGAAAAACACGTTTTGACCCTTTCTGCACACTGGGGTTAAGGGTTGAGTGTGTGGGCACTTCTGAGCCTTGCTGTTACAAGTAGATTCAGTTGTCTGAAAAAACGCGTTTATTTCGGGCTGAAAAGCACGTTTTGAAAAGTGTGATGTTACTGCCCCATAACTTACATGGGGTTGACCAAACTTGCAGAAACATGTTTATTTCTGCTGAAAAACACGTTTTGACCCTTTCTGCACACTGGGGTTAAGGGCTGAGTGTGTTGGCACTTCTGAGCCTTGCTGTTACAAGTAGATTCAGCTGTCTGAAAAAACCTGTTTATTTCGGGCTGAAAAACACGTTTTGAAAACTGTGATGTTACTGCCCCATAACTTACATGGGGTTGACCAAACTTGCAGAAACATGTTTATTTCTGCTGAAAAACACGTTTTGACCCTTTCTGCACACTGGGGTTAAGGGTTGAGTGTGTGGGCACTTCTGAGCAGTGGTGTTACAAGTAGATTCAGTTGTCTGAAAAAACGCGTTTATTTCGGGCTGAAAAACACGTTTTGAAAAGTGTGATGTTACTGCCCCATAACTTACATGGGGTTGACCAAACTTGCAGAAACATGTTTATTTCTGCTGAAAAACACGTTTTGACCCTTTCTGCACACTGGGGTTAAGGGTTGAGTGTGTGGGCACTTCTGAGCCTTGCTGTTACAAGTAGATTCAGTTGTCTGAAAAAACGCGTTTATTTCGGGCTGAAAAACACGTTTTGAAAAGTGTGATGTTACTGCCCCATAACTTACATGGGGTTGACCAAACTTGCAGAAACATGTTTATTTCTGCTGAAAAACACGTTTTGACACTTTCTGTACACTGGGGTTAAGGGCTGAGTGCGTGGGCTCTTCTGAGCCTTGCTGTTACAAGGAGATTCAGTTGCCTGAAAAAACGCGTTTATTTCGGGCTGAAAAACACGTTTTGAAAAGTGTGATGTTACTGCCCCATAACTTACATGGGGTTGACCAAACTTGCAGAAACATGTTTATTTCTGCTGAAAAACACGTTTTGACACTTTCTGTACACTGGGGTTAATGGCTGAGTGTGTGGGCTCTTCTGAGCCTTGCTGTTACAAGGAGATTCAGTTGTCTGAAAAAACGCGTTTATTTCGGGCTGAAAAACACGTTTTGAAAAGTGTGATGTTACTGCCCCATAACTTACATGGGGTTGACCAAACTTGCAGAAACATGTTTATTTCTGCTGAAAAACACGTTTTGACCCTTTCTGCACACTGGGGTTAAGGGCTGAGTGTGTGGGCTCTTCTGAGCCTTGCTGTTACAAGGAGATTCAGTTGCCTGAAAAAACGCGTTTATTTCGGGCTGAAAAACACGTTTTGAAAAGTGTGATGTTACTGCCCCATAACTTACATGGGGTTGACCGAACTTGCAGAAACATGTTTATTTCTGCTGAAAAACACGTTTTGACACTTTCTGTACACTGGGGTTAAGGGTTGAGTGTGTGGGCACTTCTGAGCCTTGCTGTTACAAGTAGATTCAGTTGCCTGAAAAAACGCGTTTATTTCGGGCTGAAAATCATGTTTTGAAAAGTGTGATGTTACTGCCCCATAACTTACATGGGGTTGACCAAACTTGCAGAAAAATGTTTATTTCTGCTGAAAAACACGTTTTGACAATTTCTGCACACTGGGGTTAAGGGCTGAGTGTGTGGGCTCTTTTGAGCCTTGCTGTTACAAGGAGATTCAGTTGTCTGAAAAAACGCGTTTATTTCGGGCTGAAAAACACGTTTTGAAAAGTGTGATGTTACTGCCCCATAACTTACATGGGGTTGACCAAACTTGCAGAAACATGTTTATTTCTGCTGAAAAACACGTTTTGACCCTTTCTGCACACTGGGGTTAAGGGTTGAGTGTGTGGGCACTTCTGAGCCTTGCTGTTACAAGGAGATTCAGTTGTCTGAAAAAACGCGTTTATTTCGGGCTGAAAAGCACGTTTTGAAAAGTGTGATGTTACTGCCCCATAACTTACATGGGGTTGACCAAACTTGCAGAAACATGTTTATTTCTGCTGAAAAACACGTTTTGACCCTTTCTGCACACTGGGGTTAAGGGCTGAGTGTGTTGGCACTTCTGAGCCTTGCTGTTACAAGTAGATTCAGCTGTCTGAAAAAACCTGTTTATTTCGGGCTGAAAAACACGTTTTGAAAAGTGTGATGTTACTGCCCCATAACTTACATGGGGTTGACCAAACTTGCAGAAACATGTTTATTTCTGCTGAAAAACACGTTTTGACCCTTTCTGCACACTGGGGTTAAGGGTTGAGTGTGTGGGCACTTCTGAGCAGTGGTGTTACAAGTAGATTCAGTTGTCTGAAAAAACGCGTTTATTTCGGGCTGAAAAACACGTTTTGAAAAGTGTGATGTTACTGCCCCATAACTTACATGGGGTTGACCAAACTTGCAGAAACATGTTTATTTCTGCTGAAAAACACGTTTTGACACTTTCTGTACACTGGGATTAAGGGCTGAGTGTGTGGGCTCTTCTGAGCCTTGCTGTTACAAGGAGATTCAGTTGCCTGAAAAAACGCGTTTATTTCGGGCTGAAAAACACGTTTTGAAAAGTGTGATGTTACTGCCCCATAACTTACATGGGGTTGACCAAACTTGCAGAAACATGTTTATTTCTGCTGAAAAACACGTTTTGACACTTTCTGTACACTGGGGTTAAGGGCTGAGTGTGTGGGCTCTTCTGAGCCTTGCTGTTACAAGGAGATTCAGTTGTCTGAAAAAAAGCGTTTATTTCGGGCTGAAAAACACGTTTTGAATAGTGTGATGTTACTGCCCCATAACTTACATGGGGTTGACCAAACTTGCAGAAACATGTTTATTTCTGCTGAAAAACACGTTTTGACCCTTTCTGCACACTGGGGTTAAGGGCTGAGTGTGTTGGCTCTTCTGAGCCTTGCTGTTACAAGTAGATTCTGCTGTCTGAAAAAACGAGTTTATTTCGGGCTGAAAAACACGTTTTGAAAAGTGTGATGTTACTGCCCCATAACTTACATGGGGTTGACCAAACTTGCAGAAACATGTTTATTTCTACTGAAAAACACGTTTTGACACTTTCTGTACACTGGGGTTAAGGGCTGAGTGTGTGGGCTCTTCTGAGCCTTGCTGTTACAAGGAGATTCAGTTGCCTGAAAAAACGCGTTTATTTTAGGCTGAAAAACACGTTTTGAAAAGTGTGATGTTACTGCCCCATAACTTACATGGGGTTGACCAAACTTGCAGAAACATGTTTATTTCTGCTGAAAAACACGTTTTGACACTTTCTGTACACTGGGGTTAAGGGTTGAGTGTGTGGGCACTTCTGAGCCTTGCTGTTACAAGTAAATTCAGTTGCCTGAAAAAACGCGTTTAATTCGGGCTGAAAAACACGTTTTGAAAAGTGTGATGTTACTGCCCCATAACTTACATGGGGTTGACCAAACTTGCAGAAACATGTTTATTTCTGCTGAAAAACACGTTTTGACCCTTTCTGCACACTGGGGTTAAGGGCTGAGTGTGTTGGCACTTCTGAGCCTTGCTGTTACAAGTATATTCAGCTGTCTGAAAAAACGAGTTTATTTCGGGCTGAAAAACACGTTTTGAAAAGTGTGATGTTACTGCCCCATAACTTACATGGGGTTGACCAAACTTGCAGAAACATGTTTATTTCTGCTGAAAAACACGTTTTGACACTTTCTGTACACTGGGGTTAAGGGCTGAGTGTGTGGGCTCTTCTGAGCCTTGCTGTTACAAGGAGATTCAGTTGCCTGAAAAAACGCGTTTATTTCGGGCTGAAAAACACGTTTTGAAAAGTGTGATGTTACTGCCCCATAACTTACATGGGGTTGACCAAACTTGCAGAAACATGTTTATTTCTGCTGAAAAACACGTTTTGACACTTTCTGTACACTGGGATTAAGGGCTGAGTGTGTGGGCTCTTCTGAGCCTTGCTGTTACAAGGAGATTCAGTTGCCTGAAAAAACGCGTTTATTTCGGGCTGAAAAACACGTTTTGAAAAGTGTGATGTTACTGCCCCATAACTTACATGGGGTTGACCAAACTTGCAGAAACATGTTTATTTCTGCTGAAAAACACGTTTTGACACTTTCTGTACACTGGGGTTAAGGGCTGAGTGTGTGGGCTCTTCTGAGCCTTGCTGTTACAAGGAGATTCAGTTGTCTGAAAAAAAGCGTTTATTTCGGGCTGAAAAACACGTTTTGAATAGTGTGATGTTACTGCCCCATAACTTACATGGGGTTGACCAAACTTGCAGAAACATGTTTATTTCTGCTGAAAAACACGTTTTGACCCTTTCTGCACACTGGGGTTAAGGGCTGAGTGTGTTGGCTCTTCTGAGCCTTGCTGTTACAAGTAGATTCTGCTGTCTGAAAAAACGAGTTTATTTCGGGCTGAAAAACACGTTTTGAAAAGTGTGATGTTACTGCCCCATAACTTACATGGGGTTGACCAAACTTGCAGAAACATGTTTATTTCTACTGAAAAACACGTTTTGACACTTTCTGTACACTGGGGTTAAGGGCTGAGTGTGTGGGCTCTTCTGAGCCTTGCTGTTACAAGGAGATTCAGTTGCCTGAAAAAACGCGTTTATTTTAGGCTGAAAAACACGTTTTGAAAAGTGTGATGTTACTGCCCCATAACTTACATGGGGTTGACCAAACTTGCAGAAACATGTTTATTTCTGCTGAAAAACACGTTTTGACACTTTCTGTACACTGGGGTTAAGGGTTGAGTGTGTGGGCACTTCTGAGCCTTGCTGTTACAAGTAAATTCAGTTGCCTGAAAAAACGCGTTTAATTCGGGCTGAAAAACACGTTTTGAAAAGTGTGATGTTACTGCCCCATAACTTACATGGGGTTGACCAAACTTGCAGAAACATGTTTATTTCTGCTGAAAAACACGTTTTGACCCTTTCTGCACACTGGGGTTAAGGGCTGAGTGTGTTGGCACTTCTGAGCCTTGCTGTTACAAGTATATTCAGCTGTCTGAAAAAACGAGTTTATTTCGGGCTGAAAAACACGTTTTGAAAAGTGTGATGTTACTGCCCCATAACTTACATGGGGTTGACCAAACTTGCAGAAACATGTTTATTTCTGCTGAAAAACACGTTTTGACACTTTCTGTACACTGGGGTTAAGGGCTGAGTGTGTGGGCTCTTCTGAGCCTTGCTGTTACAAGGAGATTCAGTTGCCTGAAAAAACGCGTTTATTTCGGGCTGAAAAACACGTTTTGAAAAGTGTGATGTTACTGCCCCATAACTTACATGGGGTTGACCAAACTTGCAGAAACATGTTTATTTCTGCTGAAAAACACGTTTTGACACTTTCTGTACACTGGGGTTAAGGGTTGAGTGTGTGGGCACTTCTGAGCCTTGCTGTTACAAGTAAATTCAGTTGCCTGAAAAAACGCGTTTAATTCGGGCTGAAAAACACGTTTTGAAAAGTGTGATGTTACTGCCCCATAACTTACATGGGGTTGACCAAACTTGCAGAAACATGTTTATTTCTGCTGAAAAACACGTTTTGACCCTTTCTGCACACTGGGGTTAAGGGCTGAGTGTGTTGGCACTTCTGAGCCTTGCTGTTACAAGTATATTCAGCTGTCTGAAAAAACGAGTTTATTTCGGGCTGAAAAACACGTTTTGAAAAGTGTGATGTTACTGCCCCATAACTTACATGGGGTTGACCAAACTTGCAGAAACATGTTTATTTCTGCTGAAAAACACGTTTTGACACTTTCTGTACACTGGGGTTAAGGGCTGAGTGTGTGGGCTCTTCTGAGCCTTGCTGTTACAAGGAGATTCAGTTGCCTGAAAAAACGCGTTTATTTCGGGCTGAAAAACACGTTTTGAAAAGTGTGATGTTACTGCCCCATAACTTACATGGGGTTGACCAAACTTGCAGAAACATGTTTATTTCTGCTGAAAAACACGTTTTGACACTTTCTGTACACTGGGGTTAAGGGTTGAGTGTGTGGGCACTTCTGAGCCTTGCTGTTACAAGTAAATTCAGTTGCCTGAAAAAACGCGTTTAATTCGGGCTGAAAAACACGTTTTGAAAAGTGTGATGTTACTGCCCCATAACTTACATGGGGTTGACCAAACTTGCAGAAACATGTTTATTTCTGCTGAAAAACACGTTTTGACCCTTTCTGCACACTGGGGTTAAGGGTTGAGTGTGTGGGCACTTCTGAGCAGTGGTGTTACAAGTAGATTCAGTTGTCTGAAAAAACGCGTTTATTTCGGGCTGAAAAACACGTTTTGAAAAGTGTGATGTTACTGCCCCATAACTTACATGGGGTTGACCAAACTTGCAGAAACATGTTTATTTCTGCTGAAAAACACGTTTTGACACTTTCTGTACACTGGGGTTAAGGGCTGAGTGTGTGGGCACTTCTGAGCCTTGCTGTTACAAGTAGATTCAGTTGTCTGAAAAAACGCGTTTATTTCGGGCTGAAAAACACGTTTTGAAAAGTGTGATGTTACTGCCCCATAACTTACATGGGGTTGACCAAACTTGCAGAAACATGTTTATTTCTGCTGAAAAACACGTTTTGACCCTTTCTGCACACTGGGGTTAAGGGCTGAGTGTGTTGGCTCTTCTGAGCCTTGCTGTTACAAGTAGATTCAGCTGTCTGAAAAAACGAGTTTATTTCGTGCTGAAAAACACGTTTTGAAAAGTGTGATGTTTCTGCCCCATAACTTACATGGGGTTGACCAAACTTGCAGAAACATGTTTATTTCTGCTGAAAAACACGTTTTGACACTTTCTGTACACTGGGGTTAAGGGCTGAGTGTGTGGGCTCTTCTGAGCCTTGCTGTTACAAGGAGATTCAGTTGTCTGAAAAAACGCGTTTATTTCGGGCTGAAAAGCACGTTTTGAAAAGTGTGATGTTACTGCCCCATAACTTACATGGGGTTGACCAAACTTGCAGAAACATGTTTATTTCTGCTGAAAAACACGTTTTGACCCTTTCTGCACACTGGGGTTAAGGGCTGAGTGTGTTGGCACTTCTGAGCCTTGCTGTTACAAGTAGATTCAGCTGTCTGAAAAAACCTGTTTATTTCGGGCTGAAAAACACGTTTTGAAAAGTGTGATGTTACTGCCCCATAACTTACATGGGGTTGACCAAACTTGCAGAAACATGTTTATTTCTGCTGAAAAACACGTTTTGACCCTTTCTGCACACTGGGGTTAAGGGTTGAGTGTGTGGGCACTTCTGAGCAGTGGTGTTACAAGTAGATTCAGTTGTCTGAAAAAACGCGTTTATTTCGGGCTGAAAAACACGTTTTGAAAAGTGTGATGTTACTGCCCCATAACTTACATGGGGTTGACCAAACTTGCAGAAACATGTTTATTTCTGCTGAAAAACACGTTTTGACACTTTCTGTACACTGGGATTAAGGGCTGAGTGTGTGGGCTCTTCTGAGCCTTGCTGTTACAAGGAGATTCAGTTGCCTGAAAAAACGCGTTTATTTCGGGCTGAAAAACACGTTTTGAAAAGTGTGATGTTACTGCCCCATAACTTACATGGGGTTGACCAAACTTGCAGAAACATGTTTATTTCTGCTGAAAAACACGTTTTGACACTTTCTGTACACTGGGGTTAAGGGCTGAGTGTGTGGGCTCTTCTGAGCCTTGCTGTTACAAGGAGATTCAGTTGTCTGAAAAAAAGCGTTTATTTCGGGCTGAAAAACACGTTTTGAATAGTGTGATGTTACTGCCCCATAACTTACATGGGGTTGACCAAACTTGCAGAAACATGTTTATTTCTGCTGAAAAACACGTTTTGACCCTTTCTGCACACTGGGGTTAAGGGCTGAGTGTGTTGGCTCTTCTGAGCCTTGCTGTTACAAGTAGATTCTGCTGTCTGAAAAAACGAGTTTATTTCGGGCTGAAAAACACGTTTTGAAAAGTGTGATGTTACTGCCCCATAACTTACATGGGGTTGACCAAACTTGCAGAAACATGTTTATTTCTACTGAAAAACACGTTTTGACACTTTCTGTACACTGGGGTTAAGGGCTGAGTGTGTGGGCTCTTCTGAGCCTTGCTGTTACAAGGAGATTCAGTTGCCTGAAAAAACGCGTTTATTTTAGGCTGAAAAACACGTTTTGAAAAGTGTGATGTTACTGCCCCATAACTTACATGGGGTTGACCAAACTTGCAGAAACATGTTTATTTCTGCTGAAAAACACGTTTTGACACTTTCTGTACACTGGGGTTAAGGGTTGAGTGTGTGGGCACTTCTGAGCCTTGCTGTTACAAGTAAATTCAGTTGCCTGAAAAAACGCGTTTAATTCGGGCTGAAAAACACGTTTTGAAAAGTGTGATGTTACTGCCCCATAACTTACATGGGGTTGACCAAACTTGCAGAAACATGTTTATTTCTGCTGAAAAACACGTTTTGACCCTTTCTGCACACTGGGGTTAAGGGCTGAGTGTGTTGGCACTTCTGAGCCTTGCTGTTACAAGTATATTCAGCTGTCTGAAAAAACGAGTTTATTTCGGGCTGAAAAACACGTTTTGAAAAGTGTGATGTTACTGCCCCATAACTTACATGGGGTTGACCAAACTTGCAGAAACATGTTTATTTCTGCTGAAAAACACGTTTTGACACTTTCTGTACACTGGGGTTAAGGGCTGAGTGTGTGGGCTCTTCTGAGCCTTGCTGTTACAAGGAGATTCAGTTGCCTGAAAAAACGCGTTTATTTCGGGCTGAAAAACACGTTTTGAAAAGTGTGATGTTACTGCCCCATAACTTACATGGGGTTGACCAAACTTGCAGAAACATGTTTATTTCTGCTGAAAAACACGTTTTGACACTTTCTGTACACTGGGGTTAAGGGTTGAGTGTGTGGGCACTTCTGAGCCTTGCTGTTACAAGTAAATTCAGTTGCCTGAAAAAACGCGTTTAATTCGGGCTGAAAAACACGTTTTGAAAAGTGTGATGTTACTGCCCCATAACTTACATGGGGTTGACCAAACTTGCAGAAACATGTTTATTTCTGCTGAAAAACACGTTTTGACCCTTTCTGCACACTGGGGTTAAGGGCTGAGTGTGTTGGCACTTCTGAGCCTTGCTGTTACAAGTATATTCAGCTGTCTGAAAAAACGAGTTTATTTCGGGCTGAAAAACACGTTTTGAAAAGTGTGATGTTACTGCCCCATAACTTACATGGGGTTGACCAAACTTGCAGAAACATGTTTATTTCTGCTGAAAAACACGTTTTGACACTTTCTGTACACTGGGGTTAAGGGCTGAGTGTGTGGGCTCTTCTGAGCCTTGCTGTTACAAGGAGATTCAGTTGCCTGAAAAAACGCGTTTATTTCGGGCTGAAAAACACGTTTTGAAAAGTGTGATGTTACTGCCCCATAACTTACATGGGGTTGACCAAACTTGCAGAAACATGTTTATTTCTGCTGAAAAACACGTTTTGACACTTTCTGTACACTGGGGTTAAGGGTTGAGTGTGTGGGCACTTCTGAGCCTTGCTGTTACAAGTAAATTCAGTTGCCTGAAAAAACGCGTTTAATTCGGGCTGAAAAACACGTTTTGAAAAGTGTGATGTTACTGCCCCATAACTTACATGGGGTTGACCAAACTTGCAGAAACATGTTTATTTCTGCTGAAAAACACGTTTTGACCCTTTCTGCACACTGGGGTTAAGGGTTGAGTGTGTGGGCACTTCTGAGCAGTGGTGTTACAAGTAGATTCAGTTGTCTGAAAAAACGCGTTTATTTCGGGCTGAAAAACACGTTTTGAAAAGTGTGATGTTACTGCCCCATAACTTACATGGGGTTGACCAAACTTGCAGAAACATGTTTATTTCTGCTGAAAAACACGTTTTGACACTTTCTGTACACTGGGGTTAAGGGCTGAGTGTGTGGGCACTTCTGAGCCTTGCTGTTACAAGTAGATTCAGTTGTCTGAAAAAACGCGTTTATTTCGGGCTGAAAAACACGTTTTGAAAAGTGTGATGTTACTGCCCCATAACTTACATGGGGTTGACCAAACTTGCAGAAACATGTTTATTTCTGCTGAAAAACACGTTTTGACCCTTTCTGCACACTGGGGTTAAGGGCTGAGTGTGTTGGCTCTTCTGAGCCTTGCTGTTACAAGTAGATTCAGCTGTCTGAGAAAACGAGTTTATTTCGGGCTGAAAAACACGTTTTGAAAAGTGTGATGTTACTGCCCCATAACTTACATGGGGTTGACCAAACTTGCAGAAACATGTTTATTTCTGCTGAAAAACACGTTTTGACACTTTCTGTACACTGGGGTTAAGGGCTGAGTGTGTGGGCTCTTCTGAGCCTTGCTGTTACAAGGAGATTCAGTTGCCTGAAAAAACGCGTTTATTTCGGGCTGAAAAACACGTTTTGAAAAGTGTGATGTTACTGCCCCATAACTTACATGGGGTTGACCAAACTTGCAGAAACATGTTTATTTCTGCTGAAAAACACGTTTTGACACTTTCTGTACACTGGGGTTAAGGGCTGAGTGTGTGGGCTCTTCTGAGCCTTGCTGTTACAAGGAGATTCAGTTGTCTGAAAAAACGCGTTTATTTCGGGCTGAAAAACACGTTTTGAAAAGTGTGATGTTACTGCCCCATAACTTACATGGGGTTGACCAAACTTGCAGAAACATGTTTATTTCTGCTGAAAAACACGTTTTGACCCTTTCTGCACACTGGGGTTAAGGGCTGAGTGTGTTGGCACTTCTGAGCCTTGCTGTTACAAGTAGATTCAGCTGTCTGAAAAAACGTGTTTATTTCGGGCTGAAAAACACGTTTTGAAAAGTGTGATGTTACTGCCCCATAACTTACATGGGGTTGACCAAACTTGCAGAAACATGTTTATTTCTGCTGAAAAACACGTTTTGACAATTTCTGCACACTGGGGTTAAGGGCTGAGTGTGTGGGCTCTTTTGAGCCTTGCTGTTACAAGGAGATTCAGTTGCCTGAAAAAACGCGTTTATTTCGGGCTGAAAAACACGTTTTGAAAAGTGTGATGTTACTGCCCCATAACTTACATGGGGTTGACCAAACTTGCAGAAACATGTTTATTTCTGCTGAAAAACACGTTTTGACCCTTTCTGCACACTGGGGTTAAGGGCTGAGTGTGTGGGCTCTTCTGAGCCTTGCTGTTACAAGGAGATTCAGTTGCCTGAAAAAACGCGTTTATTTCGGGCTGAAAAACACGTTTTGAAAAGTGTGATGTTACTGCCCCATAACTTACATGGGGTTGACCGAACTTGCAGAAACATGTTTATTTCTGCTGAAAAACACGTTTTGACACTTTCTGTACACTGGGGTTAAGGGTTGAGTGTGTGGGCACTTCTGAGCCTTGCTGTTACAAGTAGATTCAGTTGCCTGAAAAAACGCGTTTATTTCGGGCTGAAAAACACGTTTTGAAAAGTGTGATGTTACTGCCCCATAACTTACATGGGGTTGACCAAACTTGCAGAAACATGTTTATTTCTGCTGAAAAACACGTTTTGACCCTTTCTGCACACTGGGGTTAAGGGTTGAGTGTGTGGGCACTTCTGAGCCTTGCTGTTACAAGGAGATTCAGTTGTCTGAAAAAACGCGTTTATTTCGGGCTGAAAAGCACGTTTTGAAAAGTGTGATGTTACTGCCCCATAACTTACATGGGGTTGACCAAACTTGCAGAAACATGTTTATTTCTGCTGAAAAACACGTTTTGACCCTTTCTGCACACTGGGGTTAAGGGCTGAGTGTGTTGGCACTTCTGAGCCTTGCTGTTACAAGTAGATTCAGCTGTCTGAAAAAACCTGTTTATTTCGGGCTGAAAAACACGTTTTGAAAAGTGTGATGTTACTGCCCCATAACTTACATGGGGTTGACCAAACTTGCAGAAACATGTTTATTTCTGCTGAAAAACACGTTTTGACCCTTTCTGCACACTGGGGTTAAGGGTTGAGTGTGTGGGCACTTCTGAGCAGTGGTGTTACAAGTAGATTCAGTTGTCTGAAAAAACGCGTTTATTTCGGGCTGAAAAACACGTTTTGAAAAGTGTGATGTTACTGCCCCATAACTTACATGGGGTTGACCAAACTTGCAGAAACATGTTTATTTCTGCTGAAAAACACGTTTTGACACTTTCTGTACACTGGGGTTAAGGGCTGAGTGTGTGGGCTCTTCTGAGCCTTGCTGTTACAAGGAGATTCAGTTGCCTGAAAAAACGCGTTTATTTCGGGCTGAAAAACACGTTTTGAAAAGTGTGATGTTACTGCCCCATAACTTACATGGGGTTGACCAAACTTGCAGAAACATGTTTATTTCTGCTGAAAAACACGTTTTGACACTTTCTGTACACTGGGGTTAAGGGCTGAGTGTGTGGGCTCTTCTGAGCCTTGCTGTTACAAGGAGATTCAGTTGTCTGAAAAAAAGCGTTTATTTCGGGCTGAAAAACACGTTTTGAATAGTGTGATGTTACTGCCCCATAACTTACATGGGGTTGACCAAACTTGCAGAAACATGTTTATTTCTGCTGAAAAACACGTTTTGACCCTTTCTGCACACTGGGGTTAAGGGCTGAGTGTGTTGGCACTTCTGAGCCTTGCTGTTACAAGTAGATTCTGCTGTCTGAAAAAACGAGTTTATTTCGGGCTGAAAAACACGTTTTGAAAAGTGTGATGTTACTGCCCCATAACTTACATGGGGTTGACCAAACTTGCAGAAACATGTTTATTTCTGCTGAAAAACACGTTTTGACACTTTCTGTACACTGGGGTTAAGGGCTGAGTGTGTGGGCTCTTCTGAGCCTTGCTGTTACAAGGAGATTCAGTTGCCTGAAAAAACGCGTTTATTTTGGGCTGAAAAACACGTTTTGAAAAGTGTGATGTTACTGCCCCATAACTTACATGGGGTTGACCAAACTTGCAGAAACATGTTTATTTCTGCTGAAAAACACGTTTTGACACTTTCTGTACACTGGGGTTAAGGGTTGAGTGTGTGGGCACTTCTGAGCCTTGCTGTTACAAGTAAATTCAGTTGCCTGAAAAAACGCGTTTAATTCGGGCTGAAAAACACGTTTTGAAAAGTGTGATGTTACTGCCCCATAACTTACATGGGGTTGACCAAACTTGCAGAAACATGTTTATTTCTGCTGAAAAACACGTTTTGACCCTTTCTGCACACTGGGGTTAAGGGCTGAGTGTGTTGGCACTTCTGAGCCTTGCTGTTACAAGTATATTCAGCTGTCTGAAAAAACGAGTTTATTTCGGGCTGAAAAACACGTTTTGAAAAGTGTGATGTTACTGCCCCATAACTTACATGGGGTTGACCAAACTTGCAGAAACATGTTTATTTCTGCTGAAAAACACGTTTTGACACTTTCTGTACACTGGGGTTAAGGGCTGAGTGTGTGGGCTCTTCTGAGCCTTGCTGTTACAAGGAGATTCAGTTGCCTGAAAAAACGCGTTTATTTCGGGCTGAAAAACACGTTTTGAAAAGTGTGATGTTACTGCCCCATAACTTACATGGGGTTGACCAAACTTGCAGAAACATGTTTATTTCTGCTGAAAAACACGTTTTGACACTTTCTGTACACTGGGGTTAAGGGTTGAGTGTGTGGGCACTTCTGAGCCTTGCTGTTACAAGTAAATTCAGTTGCCTGAAAAAACGCGTTTAATTCGGGCTGAAAAACACGTTTTGAAAAGTGTGATGTTACTGCCCCATAACTTACATGGGGTTGACCAAACTTGCAGAAACATGTTTATTTCTGCTGAAAAACACGTTTTGACCCTTTCTGCACACTGGGGTTAAGGGTTGAGTGTGTGGGCACTTCTGAGCAGTGGTGTTACAAGTAGATTCAGTTGTCTGAAAAAACGCGTTTATTTCGGGCTGAAAAACACGTTTTGAAAAGTGTGATGTTACTGCCCCATAACTTACATGGGGTTGACCAAACTTGCAGAAACATGTTTATTTCTGCTGAAAAACACGTTTTGACCCTTTCTGCACACTGGGGTTAAGGGCTGAGTGTGTTGGCTCTTCTGAGCCTTGCTGTTACAAGTAGATTCAGCTGTCTGAGAAAACGAGTTTATTTCGGGCTGAAAAACACGTTTTGAAAAGTGTGATGTTACTGCCCCATAACTTACATGGGGTTGACCAAACTTGCAGAAACATGTTTATTTCTGCTGAAAAACACGTTTTGACACTTTCTGTACACTGGGGTTAAGGGCTGAGTGTGTGGGCTCTTCTGAGCCTTGCTGTTACAAGGAGATTCAGTTGCCTGAAAAAACGCGTTTATTTCGGGCTGAAAAACACGTTTTGAAAAGTGTGATGTTACTGCCCCATAACTTACATGGGGTTGACCAAACTTGCAGAAACATGTTTATTTCTGCTGAAAAACACGTTTTGACACTTTCTGTACACTGGGGTTAAGGGCTGAGTGTGTGGGCTCTTCTGAGCCTTGCTGTTACAAGGAGATTCAGTTGTCTGAAAAAACGCGTTTATTTCGGGCTGAAAAACACGTTTTGAAAAGTGTGATGTTACTGCCCCATAACTTACATGGGGTTGACCAAACTTGCAGAAACATGTTTATTTCTGCTGAAAAACACGTTTTGACCCTTTCTGCACACTGGGGTTAAGGGCTGAGTGTGTTGGCACTTCTGAGCCTTGCTGTTACAAGTAGATTCAGCTGTCTGAAAAAACGTGTTTATTTCGGGCTGAAAAACACGTTTTGAAAAGTGTGATGTTACTGCCCCATAACTTACATGGGGTTGACCAAACTTGCAGAAACATGTTTATTTCTGCTGAAAAACACGTTTTGACAATTTCTGCACACTGGGGTTAAGGGCTGAGTGTGTGGGCTCTTTTGAGCCTTGCTGTTACAAGGAGATTCAGTTGCCTGAAAAAACGCGTTTATTTCGGGCTGAAAAACACGTTTTGAAAAGTGTGATGTTACTGCCCCATAACTTACATGGGGTTGACCAAACTTGCAGAAACATGTTTATTTCTGCTGAAAAACACGTTTTGACCCTTTCTGCACACTGGGGTTAAGGGCTGAGTGTGTTGGCTCTTCTGAGCCTTGCTGTTACAAGTAGATTCAGCTGTCTGAAAAAACGTGTTTATTTCGGGCTGAAAAACACTTTTTGAAAAGTGTGATGTTACTGCCCCATAACTTACATGGGGTTGACAAAACTTGCAGAAACATGTTTATTTCTGCAGAAAAACACGTTTTGACCCTTTCTGCACACTGGGGTTAAGGGTTGAGTGTGTGGGCACTTCTGAGCATTGCTGTTACAAGTAGATTCAGTTGTCTGAAAAAACGCGTTTATTTCGGGCTGAAAAACACGTTTTGAAAACTGTGATGTTACTGCCCCATAACTTACATGGTGTTGACCAAACTTGCAGAAACATGTTTATTTCTGCTGAAAAACACGTTTTGACCCTTTCTGCACACTGGGGTTAAGGGCTGAGTGTGTTGGCACTTCTGAGCCTTGCTGTTACAAGTAGATTCAGCTGTCTGAAAAAACGTGTTTATTTCGGGCTGAAAAACACGTTTTGAAAAGTGTGATGTTACTGCCCCATAACTTACATGGGGTTGACCAAACTTGCAGAAACATGTTTATTTCTGCTGAAAAACACGTTTTGACCCTTTCTGCACACTGGGGTTAAGGGCTGAGTGTGTTGGCACTTCTGAGCCTTGCTGTTACAAGTAGATTCAGCTGTCTGAAAAAACGTGTTTATTTCTGGCTGAAAAACACGTTTTGAAAAGTGTGATGTTACTGCCCCATAACTTAAATGGGGTTGACCAAACTTGCAGAAACATGTTTATTTCTGCTGAAAAACACGTTTTGACCCTTTCTGCACACTGGGGTTAAGGGCTGAGTGTGTTGGCACTTCTGAGCCTTGCTGTTACAAGTAGATTCAGCTGTCTGAAAAAACGTGTTTATTTCGGGCTGAAAAACACGTTTTGAAAAGTGTGATGTTACTGCCCCATAACTTACATGGGGTTGACCAAACTTGCAGAAACATGTTTATTTCTGCTGAAAAACACGTTTTGACAATTTCTGCACACTGGGGTTAAGGGCTGAGTGTGTGGGCTCTTTTGAGCCTTGCTGTTACAAGGAGATTCAGTTGCCTGAAAAAACGCGTTTATTTCGGGCTGAAAAACACGTTTTGAAAAGTGTGATGTTACTGCCCCATAACTTAAATGGGGTTGACCAAACTTGCAGAAACATGTTTATTTCTGCTGAAAAACACGTTTTGACACTTTCTGTACACTGGGGTTAAGGGCTGAGTGTGTGGGCTCTTCTGAGCCTTGCTGTTACAAGGAGATTCAGTTGTCTGAAAAAACGCGTTTATTTCGGGCTGAAAAACACGTTTTGAAAAGTGTGATGTTACTGCCCCATAACTTACATGGGGTTGACCAAACTTGCAGAAACATGTTTATTTCTGCTGAAAAACACGTTTTGACCCTTTCTGCACACTGGGGTTAAGGGCTGAGTGTGTTGGCACTTCTGAGCCTTGCTGTTACAAGTAGATTCAGCTGTTTGAAAAAACGTGTTTATTTCGGGCTGAAAAACACGTTTTGAAAAGTGTGATGTTACTGCCCCATAACTTACATGGGGTTGACCAAACTTGCAGAAACATGTTTATTTCTGCTGAAAAACACGTTTTGACACTTTCTGTACACTGGGGTTAAGGGCTGAGTGTGTGGGCTCTTCTGAACCTTGCTGTTACAAGGAGATTCAGTTGCCTGAAAAAACGCGTTTATTTCGGGCTGAAAAACACGTTTTGAAAAGTGTGATGTTACTGCCCCATAACTTACATGGGGTTGACCAAACTTGCAGAAACATGTTTATTTCTGCTGAAAAACACGTTTTGACCCTTCCTGCACACTGGGGTTAAGGGCTGAGTGTGTTGGCACTTCTGAGCCTTGCTGTTACAAGTAGATTCAGCTGTCTGAAAAAACGTGTTTATTTCGGGCTGAAAAACACGTTTTGAAAAGTGTGATGTTACTGCCCCATAACTTACATGGGGCTGACCAAACTTGCAGAAACATGTTTATTTCTTCTGAAAAACACGTTTTGACACTTTCTGTACACTGGGGTTAAGGGCTGAGTGTGTGGGCTCTTCTGAGCCTTGCTGTTACAAGGAGATTCATTTGCCTGAAAAAACGCGTTTATTTCGGGCTGAAAAACACGTTTTGAAAAGTGTGATGTTACTGCCCCATAACTTACATGGGGTTGACCAAAACTGCAGAAACATGTTTATTTCTGCTGAAAAACACGTTTTGACCCTTTCTGCACACTGGGGTTAAGGGCTGAGTGTGTTGGCTCTTCTGAGCCTTGCTGTTACAAGTAGATTCAGCTGTCTGAAAAAACGTGTTTATTTCGGGCTGAAAAACACGTTTTGAAAAGTGTGATGTTACTGCCCCATAACTTACATGGGGTTGACCAAACTTGCAGAAACATGTTTATTTCTTCTGAAAAACACGTTTTGACACTTTCTGTACACTGGGGTTAAGGGCTGAGTGTGTGGGCTCTTCTGAGCCTTGCTGTTACAAGGAGATTCAGTTGTCTGAAAAAACGCGTTTATTTCGGGCTGAAAAACACGTTTTGAAAAGTGTGATGTTACTGCCCCATAACTTACATGGGGTTGACCAAACTTGCAGAAACATGTTTATTTCTGCTGAAAAACACGTTTTGACCCTTTCTGCACACTGGGGTTAAGGGCTGAGTGTGTTGGCACTTCTGAGCCTTGCTGTTACAAGTATATTCAGCTGTCTGAAAAAACGTGTTTATTTCGGGCTGAAAAACACGTTTTGAAAAGTGTGATGTTACTGCCCCATAACTTACATGGGGTTGACCAAACTTGCAGAAACATGTTTATTTCTGCTGAAAAACACGTTTTGACAATTTCTGCACACTGGGGTTAAGGGCTGAGTGTGTGGGCTCTTTTGAGCCTTGCTGTTACAAGGAGATTCAGTTGCCTGAAAAAACGCGTTTATTTCGGGCTGAAAAACACGTTTTGAAAAGTGTGATTTTACTGCCCCATAACTTACATGGGGTTGACCAAACTTGCAGAAACATGTTTATTTCTGCTGAAAAACACGTTTTGACCCTTTCTGCACACTGGGGTTAAGGGTTGAGTGTGTGGGCACTTCTGAGCATTGCTGTTACAAGTAGATTCAGTTGTCTGAAAAAACGCGTTTATTTCGGGCTCAAAAACACGTTTTGAAAACTGTGATGTTACTGCCCCATAACTTACATGGGGTTGACCAAACTTGCAGAAACATGTTTATTTCTGCTGAAAAACACGTTTTGACCCTTTCTGCACACTGGGGTTAAGGGCTAAGTGTGTTGGCACTTCTGAGCCTTGCTGTTACAAATAGATTCAGCTGTCTGAAAAAACGTGTTTATTTCGGGCTGAAAAACACGTTTTGAAAAGTGTGATGTTACTGCCCCATAACTTACATGGGGTTGACCAAACTTGCAGAAACATGTTTATTTCTGCTGAAAAACACGTTTTGACACTTTCTGTACACTGGGGTTAAGGGCTGAGTGTGTGGGCTCTTCTGAGCCTTGCTGTTACAAGGAGATTCAGTTGCCTGAAAAAACGCGTTTATTTCGGGCTGAAAAACACGTTTTGAAAAGTGTGATGTTACTGCCCCATAACTTACATGGGGTTGACCAAACTTGCAGAAACATGTTTATTTCTGCTGAAAAACACGTTTTGACACTTTCTGTACACTGGGGTTAAGGGCTGAGTGTGTGGGCTCTTCTGAGCCTTGCTGTTACAAGGAGATTCAGTTGTCTGAAAAAACGCGTTTATTTCGGGCTGAAAAACACGTTTTGAAAAGTGTGATGTTACTGCCCCATAACTTACATGGGGTTGACCAAACTTGCAGAAACATGTTTATTTCTGCTGAAAAACACGTTTTGACACTTTCTGTACACTGGGGTTAAGGGCTGAGTGTGTGGGCTCTTCTGAGCCTTGCTGTTACAAGGAGATTCAGTTGTCTGAAAAAACGCGTTTATTTCGGGCTGAAAAACACGTTTTGAAAAGTGTGATGTTACTGCCCCATAACTTACATGGGGTTGACCAAACTTGCAGAAACATGTTTATTTCTGCTGAAAAACACGTTTTGACACTTTCTGTACACTGGGGTTAAGGGCTGAGTGCGTGGGCTCTTCTGAGCCTTGCTGTTACAAGGAGATTCAGTTGTCTGAAAAAACGCGTTTATTTCGGGCTGAAAAACACGTTTTGAAAAGTGTGATGTTACTGCCCCATAACTTACATGGGGTTGACCAAACTTGCAGAAACATGTTTATTTCTGCTGAAAAACACGTTTTGACCCTTTCTGCACACTGGGGTTAAGGGCTGAGTGTGTTGGCACTTCTGAGCCTTGCTGTTACAAGTATATTCAGCTGTCTGAAAAAACGTGTTTATTTCGGGCTGAAAAACACGTTTTGAAAAGTGTGATGTTACTGCCTCATAACTTACATGGGGTTGACCAAACTTGCAGAAACATGTTTATTTCTGATGAAAAACACGTTTTGACCCTTTCTGCACACTGGGGTTAAGGGCTGAGTGTGTTGGCACTTCTGAGCCTTGCTGTTACAAGTATATTCAGCTGTCTGAAAAAACGTGTTTATTTCGGGCTGAAAAACACGTTTTGAAAAGTGTGATGTTACTGCCCCATAACTTACATGGGGTTGACCAAACTTGCAGAAACATGTTTATTTCTGCTGAAAAACACGTTTTGACACTTTCTGTACACTGGGGTTAAGGGCTGAGTGTGTGGGCTCTTCTGAGCCTTGCTGTTACAAGGAGATTCATTTGACTGAAAAAACGCGTTTATTTCGGGCTGAAAAACACGTTTTGAAAAGTGTGATGTTACTGCCCCATAACTTACATGGGGTTGACCAAACTTACAGAAACATGTTTATTTCTGCTGAAAAACACGTTTTGACCCTTTCTGCACACTGGGGTTAAGGGCTGAGTGTGTTGGCTCTTCTGAGCCTTGCTGTTACAAGTAGATTCAGCTGTCTGAAAAAACGTGTTTATTTCGGGCTGAAAAACACGTTTTGAAAAGTGTGATGTTACTGCCCCATAACTTACATGGGGTTGACCAAACTTGCAGAAACATGTTTATTTCAGCTGAAAAACACGTTTTGACACTTTCTGTACACTGGGGTTAAGGGCTGAGTGTGTGGGCTCTTCTGAGCCTTGCTGTTAGAAGGAGATTCAGTTGTCTGAAAAAACGCGTTTATTTCGGGCTGAAAAACACGTTTTGAAAAGTGTGATGTTACTGCCCCATAACTTACATGGGGTTGACCAAACTTGCAGAAACATGTTTATTTCTGCTGAAAAACACGTTTTGACCCTTTCTGCACACTGGGGTTAAGGGCTGAGTGTGTTGGCACTTCTGAGCCTTGCTGTTACAAGTAGATTCAGTTGCCTGAAAAAACGTGTTTATTTCGGGCTGAAAAACACGTTTTGAAAAGTGTGATGTTACTGCCCCATAACTTACATGGGGTTGACCAAACTTGCAGAAACATGTTTATTTCTGCTGAAAAACACGTTTTGACAATTTCTGCACACTGGGGTTAAGGGTTGAGTGTGTGGGCACTTCTGAGCCTTGCTGTTACAAGTAGATTCAGCTGTCTGAAAAAACGCGTTTATTTCGGGCTGAAAAACACGTTTTGAAAAGTGTGATGTTACTGCCCCATAACTTACATGGGGTTGACCAAACTTGCAGAAACATGTTTATTTCTGCTGAAAAACACGTTTTGACAATTTCTGCACACTGGGGTTAAGGGTTGAGTGTGTGGGCACTTCTGAGCCTTGCTGTTACAAGTAGATTCAGTTGTCTGAAAAAACGCGTTTATTTCGGGCTGAAAAACACGTTTTGAAAAGTGTGATGTTACTGCCCCATAACTTACATGGGGTTGACCAAACTTGCAGAAACATGTTTATTTCTGCTGAAAAACACGTTTTGACCCTTTCTGCACACTGGGGTTAAGGGCTGAGTGTGTTGGCACTTCTGAGCCTTGCTGTTACAAGTAGATTCAGTTGCCTGAAAAAACGTGTTTATTTCGGGCTGAAAAACACGTTTTGAAAAGTGTGATGTTACTGCCCCATAACTTACATGGGGTTGACCAAACTTGCAGAAACATGTTTATTTCTGCTGAAAAACACGTTTTGACAATTTCTGCACACTGGGGTTAAGGGTTGAGTGTGTGGGCACTTCTGAGCCTTGCTGTTACAAGTAGATTCAGTTGCCTGAAAAAACGCGTTTATTTCTGGCTGAAAAACACGTTTTGAAAAGTGTGATGTTATTGCCCCATAACTTACATGGGGTTGACCAAACTTGCAGAAACATGTTTATTTCTGCTGAAAAACACGTTTTGACCCTTTCTGCACACTGGGGTTAAGGGCTGAGTGTGTTGGCACTTCTGAGCCTTGCTGTTACAAGTAGATTCAGCTGTCTGAAAAAACGTGTTTATTTCGGGTTGAAAAACACGTTTTGAAAAGTGTGATGTTACTGCCCCATAACTTACATGGGGTTGACCAAACTTGCAGAAACATGTTTATTTCTGCTGAAAAACACGTTTTGACCCTTTCTGCACACTGGGGTTAAGGGTTGAGTGTGTGGGCACTTCTGAGCCTTGCTGTTACAAGTAGATTCAGTTGTCTGAAAAAACGCGTTTATTTCGGGCTGAAAAACACGTTTTGAAAAGTATGATGTTACTGCCCCATAACTTACATGGGGTTGACCAAACTTACAGAAACATGTTTATTTCTGCTGAAAAACATGTTTTGACCCTTTCTGCACACTGGGGTTAAGGGCTGAGTGTGTTGGCTCTTCTGAGCCTTGCTGTTACAAGTAGATTCAGCTGTCTGAAAAAACGTGTTTATTTCGGGCTGAAAAACACGTTTTGAAAAGTGTGATGTTACTGCCCCATAACTTACATGGGGTTGACCAAACTTGCAGAAACATGTTTATTTCTGCTGAAAAACACGTTTTGACCCTTCCTGCACACTGGGGTTAAGGGCTGAGTGTGTTGGCACTTCTGAGCCTTGCTGTTACAAGTAGATTCAGCTGTCTGAAAAAACGTGTTTATTTCGGGCTGAAAAACACGTTTTGAAAAGTGTGATGTTACTGCCCCATAACTTACATGGGGCTGACCAAACTTGCAGAAACATGTTTATTTCTTCTGAAAAACACGTTTTGACACTTTCTGTACACTGGGGTTAAGGGCTGAGTGTGTGGGCTCTTCTGAGCCTTGCTGTTACAAGGAGATTCATTTGCCTGAAAAAACGCGTTTATTTCGGGCTGAAAAACACGTTTTGAAAAGTGTGATGTTACTGCCCCATAACTTACATGGGGTTGACCAAAACTGCAGAAACATGTTTATTTCTGCTGAAAAACACGTTTTGACCCTTTCTGCACACTGGGGTTAAGGGCTGAGTGTGTTGGCTCTTCTGAGCCTTGCTGTTACAAGTAGATTCAGCTGTCTGAAAAAACGTGTTTATTTCGGGCTGAAAAACACGTTTTGAAAAGTGTGATGTTACTGCCCCATAACTTACATGGGGTTGACCAAACTTGCAGAAACATGTTTATTTCTTCTGAAAAACACGTTTTGACACTTTCTGTACACTGGGGTTAAGGGCTGAGTGTGTGGGCTCTTCTGAGCCTTGCTGTTACAAGGAGATTCAGTTGTCTGAAAAAACGCGTTTATTTCGGGCTGAAAAACACGTTTTGAAAAGTGTGATGTTACTGCCCCATAACTTACATGGGGTTGACCAAACTTGCAGAAACATGTTTATTTCTGCTGAAAAACACGTTTTGACCCTTTCTGCACACTGGGGTTAAGGGCTGAGTGTGTTGGCACTTCTGAGCCTTGCTGTTACAAGTATATTCAGCTGTCTGAAAAAACGTGTTTATTTCGGGCTGAAAAACACGTTTTGAAAAGTGTGATGTTACTGCCCCATAACTTACATGGGGTTGACCAAACTTGCAGAAACATGTTTATTTCTGCTGAAAAACACGTTTTGACAATTTCTGCACACTGGGGTTAAGGGCTGAGTGTGTGGGCTCTTTTGAGCCTTGCTGTTACAAGGAGATTCAGTTGCCTGAAAAAACGCGTTTATTTCGGGCTGAAAAACACGTTTTGAAAAGTGTGATTTTACTGCCCCATAACTTACATGGGGTTGACCAAACTTGCAGAAACATGTTTATTTCTGCTGAAAAACACGTTTTGACCCTTTCTGCACACTGGGGTTAAGGGTTGAGTGTGTGGGCACTTCTGAGCATTGCTGTTACAAGTAGATTCAGTTGTCTGAAAAAACGCGTTTATTTCGGGCTGAAAAACACGTTTTGAAAACTGTGATGTTACTGCCCCATAACTTACATGGGGTTGACCAAACTTGCAGAAACATGTTTATTTCTGCTGAAAAACACGTTTTGACCCTTTCTGCACACTGGGGTTAAGGGCTGAGTGTGTTGGCACTTCTGAGCCTTGCTGTTACAAATAGATTCAGCTGTCTGAAAAAACGTGTTTATTTCGGGCTGAAAAACACGTTTTGAAAAGTGTGATGTTACTGCCCCATAACTTACATGGGGTTGACCAAACTTGCAGAAACATGTTTATTTCTGCTGAAAAACACGTTTTGACACTTTCTGTACACTGGGGTTAAGGGCTGAGTGTGTGGGCTCTTCTGAGCCTTGCTGTTACAAGGAGATTCAGTTGCCTGAAAAAACGCGTTTATTTCGGGCTGAAAAACACGTTTTGAAAAGTGTGATGTTACTGCCCCATAACTTACATGGGGTTGACCAAACTTGCAGAAACATGTTTATTTCTGCTGAAAAACACGTTTTGACACTTTCTGTACACTGGGGTTAAGGGCTGAGTGTGTGGGCTCTTCTGAGCCTTGCTGTTACAAGGAGATTCAGTTGTCTGAAAAAACGCGTTTATTTCGGGCTGAAAAACACGTTTTGAAAAGTGTGATGTTACTGCCCCATAACTTACATGGGGTTGACCAAACTTGCAGAAACATGTTTATTTCTGCTGAAAAACACGTTTTGACACTTTCTGTACACTGGGGTTAAGGGCTGAGTGTGTGGGCTCTTCTGAGCCTTGCTGTTACAAGGAGATTCAGTTGTCTGAAAAAACGCGTTTATTTCGGGCTGAAAAACACGTTTTGAAAAGTGTGATGTTACTGCCCCATAACTTACATGGGGTTGACCAAACTTGCAGAAACATGTTTATTTCTGCTGAAAAACACGTTTTGACACTTTCTGTACACTGGGGTTAAGGGCTGAGTGCGTGGGCTCTTCTGAGCCTTGCTGTTACAAGGAGATTCAGTTGTCTGAAAAAACGCGTTTATTTCGGGCTGAAAAACACGTTTTGAAAAGTGTGATGTTACTGCCCCATAACTTACATGGGGTTGACCAAACTTGCAGAAACATGTTTATTTCTGCTGAAAAACACGTTTTGACCCTTTCTGCACACTGGGGTTAAGGGCTGAGTGTGTTGGCACTTCTGAGCCTTGCTGTTACAAGTATATTCAGCTGTCTGAAAAAACGTGTTTATTTCGGGCTGAAAAACACGTTTTGAAAAGTGTGATGTTACTGCCTCATAACTTACATGGGGTTGACCAAACTTGCAGAAACATGTTTATTTCTGATGAAAAACACGTTTTGACCCTTTCTGCACACTGGGGTTAAGGGCTGAGTGTGTTGGCACTTCTGAGCCTTGCTGTTACAAGTATATTCAGCTGTCTGAAAAAACGTGTTTATTTCGGGCTGAAAAACACGTTTTGAAAAGTGTGATGTTACTGCCCCATAACTTACATGGGGTTGACCAAACTTGCAGAAACATGTTTATTTCTGCTGAAAAACACGTTTTGACACTTTCTGTACACTGGGGTTAAGGGCTGAGTGTGTGGGCTCTTCTGAGCCTTGCTGTTACAAGGAGATTCATTTGACTGAAAAAACGCGTTTATTTCGGGCTGAAAAACACGTTTTGAAAAGTGTGATGTTACTGCCCCATAACTTACATGGGGTTGACCAAACTTACAGAAACATGTTTATTTCTGCTGAAAAACACGTTTTGACCCTTTCTGCACACTGGGGTTAAGGGCTGAGTGTGTTGGCTCTTCTGAGCCTTGCTGTTACAAGTAGATTCAGCTGTCTGAAAAAACGTGTTTATTTCGGGCTGAAAAACACGTTTTGAAAAGTGTGATGTTACTGCCCCATAACTTACATGGGGTTGACCAAACTTGCAGAAACATGTTTATTTCAGCTGAAAAACACGTTTTGACACTTTCTGTACACTGGGGTTAAGGGCTGAGTGTGTGGGCTCTTCTGAGCCTTGCTGTTAGAAGGAGATTCAGTTGTCTGAAAAAACGCGTTTATTTCGGGCTGAAAAACACGTTTTGAAAAGTGTGATGTTACTGCCCCATAACTTACATGGGGTTGACCAAACTTGCAGAAACATGTTTATTTCTGCTGAAAAACACGTTTTGACCCTTTCTGCACACTGGGGTTAAGGGCTGAGTGTGTTGGCACTTCTGAGCCTTGCTGTTACAAGTAGATTCAGTTGCCTGAAAAAACGTGTTTATTTCGGGCTGAAAAACACGTTTTGAAAAGTGTGATGTTACTGCCCCATAACTTACATGGGGTTGACCAAACTTGCAGAAACATGTTTATTTCTGCTGAAAAACACGTTTTGACAATTTCTGCACACTGGGGTTAAGGGTTGAGTGTGTGGGCACTTCTGAGCCTTGCTGTTACAAGTAGATTCAGCTGTCTGAAAAAACGCGTTTATTTCGGGCTGAAAAACACGTTTTGAAAAGTGTGATGTTACTGCCCCATAACTTACATGGGGTTGACCAAACTTGCAGAAACATGTTTATTTCTGCTGAAAAACACGTTTTGACCCTTTCTGCACACTGGGGTTAAGGGCTGAGTGTGTTGGCACTTCTGAGCCTTGCTGTTACAAGTAGATTCAGTTGCCTGAAAAAACGTGTTTATTTCGGGCTGAAAAACACGTTTTGAAAAGTGTGATGTTACTGCCCCATAACTTACATGGGGTTGACCAAACTTGCAGAAACATGTTTATTTCTGCTGAAAAACACGTTTTGACAATTTCTGCACACTGGGGTTAAGGGTTGAGTGTGTGGGCACTTCTGAGCCTTGCTGTTACAAGTAGATTCAGTTGCCTGAAAAAACGCGTTTATTTCTGGCTGAAAAACACGTTTTGAAAAGTGTGATGTTATTGCCCCATAACTTACATGGGGTTGACCAAACTTGCAGAAACATGTTTATTTCTGCTGAAAAACACGTTTTGACCCTTTCTGCACACTGGGGTTAAGGGCTGAGTGTGTTGGCACTTCTGAGCCTTGCTGTTACAAGTAGATTCAGCTGTCTGAAAAAACGTGTTTATTTCGGGTTGAAAAACACGTTTTGAAAAGTGTGATGTTACTGCCCCATAACTTACATGGGGTTGACCAAACTTGCAGAAACATGTTTATTTCTGCTGAAAAACACGTTTTGACCCTTTCTGCACACTGGGGTTAAGGGTTGAGTGTGTGGGCACTTCTGAGCCTTGCTGTTACAAGTAGATTCAGTTGTCTGAAAAAACGCGTTTATTTCGGGCTGAAAAACACGTTTTGAAAAGTATGATGTTACTGCCCCATAACTTACATGGGGTTGACCAAACTTACAGAAACATGTTTATTTCTGCTGAAAAACATGTTTTGACCCTTTCTGCACACTGGGGTTAAGGGCTGAGTGTGTTGGCTCTTCTGAGCCTTGCTGTTACAAGTAGATTCAGCTGTCTGAAAAAACGTGTTTATTTCGGGCTGAAAAACACGTTTTGAAAAGTGTGATGTTACTGCCCCATAACTTACATGGGGTTGACCAAACTTGCAGAAACATGTTTATTTCTGCTGAAAAACACGTTTTGACAATTTCTGCACACTGGGGTTAAGGGCTGAGTGTGTGGGCTCTTTTGAGCCTTGCTGTTACAAGGAGATTCAGTTGCCTGAAAAAACGCGTATATTTCGGGCTGAAAAACACGTTTTGAAAAGTGTGATGTTACTGCCCCATAACTTACATGGGGTTGACCAAACTTGCAGAAACATGTTTATTTCTGCTGAAAAAAACGTTTTGACCCTTTCTGCACACTGGGGTTAAGGGCTGAGTGTGTTGGCTCTTCTGAGCCTTGCTGTTACAAGTAGATTCAGCTGTCTGAAAAAACGTGTTTATTTCGGGCTGAAAAACACTTTTTGAAAAGTGTGATGTTACTGCCCCATAACTTACATGGGGTTGACAAAACTTGCAGAAACATGTTTATTTCTGCAGAAAAACACGTTTTGACCCTTTCTGCACACTGGGGTTAAGGGTTGAGTGTGTGGGCACTTCTGAGCATTGCTGTTACAAGTAGATTCAGTTGACTGAAAAAACGCGTTTATTTCGGGCTGAAAAACACGTTTTGAAAACTGTGATGTTACTGCCCCATAACTTACATGGTGTTGACCAAACTTGCAGAAACATGTTTATTTCTGCTGAAAAACACGTTTTGACCCTTTCTGCACACTGGGGTTAAGGGCTGAGTGTGTTGGCACTTCTGAGCCTTGCTGTTACAAGTAGATTCAGCTGTCTGAAAAAACGTGTTTATTTCGGGCTGAAAAACACGTTTTGAAAAGTGTGATGTTACTGCCCCATAACTTACATGGGGTTGACCAAACTTGCAGAAACATGTTTATTTCTGCTGAAAAACACGTTTTGACCCTTTCTGCACACTGGGGTTAAGGGCTGAGTGTGTTGGCACTTCTGAGCCTTGCTGTTACAAGTAGATTCAGCTGTCTGAAAAAACGTGTTTATTTCGGGCTGAAAAACACGTTTTGAAAAGTGTGATGTTACTGCCCCATAACTTACATGGGGTTGACCAAACTTGCAGAAACATGTTTATTTCTGCTGAAAAACACGTTTTGACCCTTTCTGCACACTGGGGTTAAGGGCTGAGTGTGTTGGCACTTCTGAGCCTTGCTGTTACAAGTAGATTCAGCTGTCTGAAAAAACGTGTTTATTTCGGGCTGAAAAACACGTTTTGAAAAGTGTGATGTTACTGCCCCATAACTTACATGGGGTTGACCAAACTTGCAGAAACATGTTTATTTCGGGCTGAAAAACACGTTTTGACAATTTCTGCACACTGGGGTTAAGGGCTGAGTGTGTGGGCTCTTTTGAGCCTTGCTGTTACAAGGAGATTCAGTTGCCTGAAAAAACGCGTTTATTTCGGGCTGAAAAACACGTTTTGAAAAGTGTGATGTTACTGCCCCATAACTTAAATGGGGTTGACCAAACTTGCAGAAACATGTTTATTTCTGCTGAAAAACACGTTTTGACACTTTCTGTACACTGGGGTTAAGGGCTGAGTGTGTGGGCTCTTCTGAGCCTTGCTGTTACAAGGAGATTCAGTTGTCTGAAAAAACGCGTTTATTTCGGGCTGAAAAACACGTTTTGAAAAGTGTGATGTTACTGCCCCATAACTTACATGGGGTTGACCAAACTTGCAGAAACATGTTTATTTCGGCTGAAAAACACGTTTTGACCCTTTCTGCACACTGGGGTTAAGGGCTGAGTGTGTTGGCACTTCTGAGCCTTGCTGTTACAAGTAGATTCAGCTGTCTGAAAAAACGTGTTTATTTCGGGCTGAAAAACACGTTTTGAAAAGTGTGATGTTACTGCCCCATAACTTACATGGGGTTGACCAAACTTGCAGAAACATGTTTATTTCTGCTGAAAAACACGTTTTGACACTTTCTGTACACTGGGGTTAAGGGCTGAGTGTGTGGGCTCTTCTGAGCCTTGCTGTTACAAGGAGATTCAGTTGTCTGAAAAAACGCGTTTATTTCGGGCTGAAAAACACGTTTTGAAAAGTGTGATGTTACTGCCCCATAACTTACATGGGGTTGACCAAACTTGCAGAAACATGTTTATTTCTGCTGAAAAACACGTTTTGACACTTTCTGTACACTGGGGTTAAGGGCTGAGTGCGTGGGCTCTTCTGAGCCTTGCTGTTACAAGGAGATTCAGTTGTCTGAAAAAACGCGTTTATTTCGGGCTGAAAAACACGTTTTGAAAAGTGTGATGTTACTGCCCCATAACTTACATGGGGTTGACCAAACTTGCAGAAACATGTTTATTTCTGCTGAAAAACACGTTTTGACCCTTTCTGCACACTGGGGTTAAGGGCTGAGTGTGTTGGCACTTCTGAGCCTTGCTGTTACAAGTATATTCAGCTGTCTGAAAAAACGCATTTATTTCGGGCTGAAAAACACGTTTTGAAAAGTGTGATGTTACTGCCCCATAACTTACATGGGGTTGACCAAACTTGCAGAAACATGTTTATTTCTGCTGAAAAACACGTTTTGACACTTTCTGTACACTGGGGTTAAGGGCTGAGTGTGTGGGCACTTCTGAGCCTTGCTGTTACAAGTAGATTCAGTTGTCTGAAAAAACGCGTTTATTTCGGGCTGAAAAACACGTTTTGAAAAGTGTGATGTTACTGCCCCATAACTTACATGGGGTTGACCAAACTTGCAGAAACATGTTTATTTCTGCTGAAAAACACGTTTTGACCCTTTCTGCACACTGGGGTTAAGGGCTGAGTGTGTTGGCTCTTCTGAGCCTTGCTGTTACAAGTAGATTCAGCTGTATGAAAAAACGAGTTTATTTCGGGCTGAAAAACACGTTTTGAAAAGTGTGATGTTACTGCCCCATAACTTACATGGGGTTGACCAAACTTGCAAAAACATGTTTATTTCTGCTGAAAAACACGTTTTGACACTTTCTGTACACTGGGGTTAAGGGCTGAGTGTGTGGGCTCTTCTGAGCCTTGCTGTTACAAGGAGATTCAGTTGCCTGAAAAAACGCGTTTATTTCGGGCTGAAAAACACGTTTTGAAAAGTGTGATGTTACTGCCCCATAACTTACATGGGGTTGACCAAACTTGCAGAAACATGTTTATTTCTGCTGAAAAACACGTTTTGACCCTTTCTGCACACTGGGGTTAAGGGTTGAGTGTGTGGGCACTTCTGAGCCTTGCTGTTACAAGTAGATTCAGTTGTCTGAAAAAACGCGTTTATTTCGGGCTGAAAAGCACGTTTTGAAAAGTGTGATGTTACTGCCCCATAACTTACATGGGGTTGACCAAACTTGCAGAAACATGTTTATTTCTGCTGAAAAACACGTTTTGACCCTTTCTGCACACTGGGGTTAAGGGCTGAGTGTGTTGGCACTTCTGAGCCTTGCTGTTACAAGTAGATTCAGCTGTCTGAAAAAACCTGTTTATTTCGGGCTGAAAAACACGTTTTGAAAACTGTGATGTTACTGCCCCATAACTTACATGGGGTTGACCAAACTTGCAGAAACATGTTTATTTCTGCTGAAAAACACGTTTTGACCCTTTCTGCACACTGGGGTTAAGGGTTGAGTGTGTGGGCACTTCTGAGCAGTGGTGTTACAAGTAGATTCAGTTGTCTGAAAAAACGCGTTTATTTCGGGCTGAAAAACACGTTTTGAAAAGTGTGATGTTACTGCCCCATAACTTACATGGGGTTGACCAAACTTGCAGAAACATGTTTATTTCTGCTGAAAAACACGTTTTGACCCTTTCTGCACACTGGGGTTAAGGGTTGAGTGTGTGGGCACTTCTGAGCCTTGCTGTTACAAGTAGATTCAGTTGTCTGAAAAAACGCGTTTATTTCGGGCTGAAAAACACGTTTTGAAAAGTGTGATGTTACTGCCCCATAACTTACATGGGGTTGACCAAACTTGCAGAAACATGTTTATTTCTGCTGAAAAACACGTTTTGACACTTTCTGTACACTGGGGTTAAGGGCTGAGTGCGTGGGCTCTTCTGAGCCTTGCTGTTACAAGGAGATTCAGTTGCCTGAAAAAACGCGTTTATTTCGGGCTGAAAAACACGTTTTGAAAAGTGTGATGTTACTGCCCCATAACTTACATGGGGTTGACCAAACTTGCAGAAACATGTTTATTTCTGCTGAAAAACACGTTTTGACACTTTCTGTACACTGGGGTTAAGGGCTGAGTGTGTGGGCTCTTCTGAGCCTTGCTGTTACAAGGAGATTCAGTTGTCTGAAAAAACGCGTTTATTTCGGGCTGAAAAACACGTTTTGAAAAGTGTGATGTTACTGCCCCATAACTTACATGGGGTTGACCAAACTTGCAGAAACATGTTTATTTCTGCTGAAAAACACGTTTTGACCCTTTCTGCACACTGGGGTTAAGGGCTGAGTGTGTGGGCTCTTCTGAGCCTTGCTGTTACAAGGAGATTCAGTTGCCTGAAAAAACGCGTTTATTTCGGGCTGAAAAACACGTTTTGAAAAGTGTGATGTTACTGCCCCATAACTTACATGGGGTTGACCGAACTTGCAGAAACATGTTTATTTCTGCTGAAAAACACGTTTTGACACTTTCTGTACACTGGGGTTAAGGGTTGAGTGTGTGGGCACTTCTGAGCCTTGCTGTTACAAGTAGATTCAGTTGCCTGAAAAAACGCGTTTATTTCGGGCTGAAAATCATGTTTTGAAAAGTGTGATGTTACTGCCCCATAACTTACATGGGGTTGACCAAACTTGCAGAAAAATGTTTATTTCTGCTGAAAAACACGTTTTGACAATTTCTGCACACTGGGGTTAAGGGCTGAGTGTGTGGGCTCTTTTGAGCCTTGCTGTTACAAGGAGATTCAGTTGTCTGAAAAAACGCGTTTATTTCGGGCTGAAAAACACGTTTTGAAAAGTGTGATGTTACTGCCCCATAACTTACATGGGGTTGACCAAACTTGCAGAAACATGTTTATTTCTGCTGAAAAACACGTTTTGACACTTTCTGTACACTGGGGTTAAGGGCTGAGTGTGTGGGCACTTCTGAGCCTTGCTGTTACAAGTAGATTCAGTTGTCTGAAAAAACGCGTTTATTTCGGGCTGAAAAGCACGTTTTGAAAAGTGTGATGTTACTGCCCCATAACTTACATGGGGTTGACCAAACTTGCAGAAACATGTTTATTTCTGCTGAAAAACACGTTTTGACCCTTTCTGCACACTGGGGTTAAGGGCTGAGTGTGTTGGCACTTCTGAGCCTTGCTGTTACAAGTAGATTCAGCTGTCTGAAAAAACCTGTTTATTTCGGGCTGAAAAACACGTTTTGAAAACTGTGATGTTACTGCCCCATAACTTACATGGGGTTGACCAAACTTGCAGAAACATGTTTATTTCTGCTGAAAAACACGTTTTGACCCTTTCTGCACACTGGGGTTAAGGGTTGAGTGTGTGGGCACTTCTGAGCAGTGGTGTTACAAGTAGATTCAGTTGTCTGAAAAAACGCGTTTATTTCGGGCTGAAAAACACGTTTTGAAAAGTGTGATGTTACTGCCCCATAACTTACATGGGGTTGACCAAACTTGCAGAAACATGTTTATTTCTGCTGAAAAACACGTTTTGACCCTTTCTGCACACTGGGGTTAAGGGTTGAGTGTGTGGGCACTTCTGAGCCTTGCTGTTACAAGTAGATTCAGTTGTCTGAAAAAACGCGTTTATTTCGGGCTGAAAAACACGTTTTGAAAAGTGTGATGTTACTGCCCCATAACTTACATGGGGTTGACCAAACTTGCAGAAACATGTTTATTTCTGCTGAAAAACACGTTTTGACACTTTCTGTACACTGGGGTTAAGGGCTGAGTGCGTGGGCTCTTCTGAGCCTTGCTGTTACAAGGAGATTCAGTTGCCTGAAAAAACGCGTTTATTTCGGGCTGAAAAACACGTTTTGAAAAGTGTGATGTTACTGCCCCATAACTTACATGGGGTTGACCAAACTTGCAGAAACATGTTTATTTCTGCTGAAAAACACGTTTTGACACTTTCTGTACACTGGGGTTAAGGGCTGAGTGTGTGGGCTCTTCTGAGCCTTGCTGTTACAAGGAGATTCAGTTGTCTGAAAAAACGCGTTTATTTCGGGCTGAAAAACACGTTTTGAAAAGTGTGATGTTACTGCCCCATAACTTACATGGGGTTGACCAAACTTGCAGAAACATGTTTATTTCTGCTGAAAAACACGTTTTGACCCTTTCTGCACACTGGGGTTAAGGGCTGAGTGTGTGGGCTCTTCTGAGCCTTGCTGTTACAAGGAGATTCAGTTGCCTGAAAAAACGCGTTTATTTCGGGCTGAAAAACACGTTTTGAAAAGTGTGATGTTACTGCCCCATAACTTACATGGGGTTGACCGAACTTGCAGAAACATGTTTATTTCTGCTGAAAAACACGTTTTGACACTTTCTGTACACTGGGGTTAAGGGTTGAGTGTGTGGGCACTTCTGAGCCTTGCTGTTACAAGTAGATTCAGTTGCCTGAAAAAACGCGTTTATTTCGGGCTGAAAATCATGTTTTGAAAAGTGTGATGTTACTGCCCCATAACTTACATGGGGTTGACCAAACTTGCAGAAAAATGTTTATTTCTGCTGAAAAACACGTTTTGACAATTTCTGCACACTGGGGTTAAGGGCTGAGTGTGTGGGCTCTTTTGAGCCTTGCTGTTACAAGGAGATTCAGTTGTCTGAAAAAACGCGTTTATTTCGGGCTGAAAAACACGTTTTGAAAAGTGTGATGTTACTGCCCCATAACTTACATGGGGTTGACCAAACTTGCAGAAACATGTTTATTTCTGCTGAAAAACACGTTTTGACACTTTCTGTACACTGGGGTTAAGGGCTGAGTGTGTGGGCACTTCTGAGCCTTGCTGTTACAAGTAGATTCAGTTGTCTGAAAAAACGCGTTTATTTCGGGCTGAAAAACACGTTTTGAAAAGTGTGATGTTACTGCCCCATAACTTACATGGGGTTGACCAAACTTGCAGAAACATGTTTATTTCTGCTGAAAAACACGTTTTGACCCTTTCTGCACACTGGGGTTAAGGGCTGAGTGTGTTGGCTCTTCTGAGCCTTGCTGTTACAAGTAGATTCAGCTGTATGAAAAAACGAGTTTATTTCGGGCTGAAAAACACGTTTTGAAAAGTGTGATGTTACTGCCCCATAACTTACATGGGGTTGACCAAACTTGCAGAAACATGTTTATTTCTGCTGAAAAACACGTTTTGACCCTTTCTGCACACTGGGGTTAAGGGCTGAGTGTGTGGGCTCTTCTGAGCCTTGCTGTTACAAGGAGATTCAGTTGCCTGAAAAAACGCGTTTATTTCGGGCTGAAAAACACGTTTTGAAAAGTGTGATGTTACTGCCCCATAACTTACATGGGGTTGACCAAACTTGCAGAAACATGTTTATTTCTGCTGAAAAACACGTTTTGACCCTTTCTGCACACTGGGGTTAAGGGTTGAGTGTGTGGGCACTTCTGAGCCTTGCTGTTACAAGTAGATTCAGTTGTCTGAAAAAACGCGTTTATTTCGGGCTGAAAAGCACGTTTTGAAAAGTGTGATGTTACTGCCCCATAACTTACATGGGGTTGACCAAACTTGCAGAAACATGTTTATTTCTGCTGAAAAACACGTTTTGACCCTTTCTGCACACTGGGGTTAAGGGTTGAGTGTGTGGGCATTTCTGAGCCTTGCTGTTACAAGTAGATTCAGTTGTCTGAAAAAACGCGTTTATTTCGGGCTGAAAAACACGTTTTGAAAAGTGTGATGTTACTGCCCCATAACTTACATGGGGTTGACCAAACTTGCAGAAACATGTTTATTTCTGCTGAAAAACACGTTTTGACCCTTTCTGCACACTGGGGTTAAGGGCTGAGTGTGTTGGCACTTCTGAGCCTTGCTGTTACAAGTAGATTCAGCTGTCTGAAAAAACGTGTTTATTTCGGGCTGAAAAACACGTTTTGAAAAGTGTGATGTTACTGCCCCATAACTTACATGGGGTTGACCAAACTTGCAGAAACATGTTTATTTCTGCTGAAAAACACGTTTTGACACTTTCTGTACACTGGGGTTAAGGGTTGAGTGTGTGGGCACTTCTGAGCCTTGCTGTTACAAGTAGATTCAGTTGCCTGAAAAAACGCGTTTATTTCTGGCTGAAAAACACGTTTTGAAAAGTGTGATGTTATTGCCCCATAACTTACATGGGGTTGACCAAACTTGCAGAAACATGTTTATTTCTGCTGAAAAACACGTTTTGACCCTTTCTGCACACTAGGGTTAAGGGCTGAGTGTGTTGGCACTTCTGAGCCTTGCTGTTACAAGTAGATTCAGCTGTCTGAAAAAACGTGTTTATTTCGGGCTGAAAAACACGTTTTGAAAAGTGTGATGTTACTGCCCCATAACTTACATGGGGTTGACCAAACTTGCAGAAACATGTTTATTTCTGCTGAAAAACACGTTTTGACCCTTTCTGCACACTGGGGTTAAGGGTTGAGTGTGTGGGCACTTCTGAGCCTTGCTGTTACAAGTAGATTCAGTTGTCTGAAAAAACGCGTTTATTTCGGGCTGAAAAACACGTTTTGAAAAGTATGATGTTACTGCCCCATAACTTACATGGGGTTGACCAAACTTACAGAAACATGTTTATTTCTGCTGAAAAACATGTTTTGACCCTTTCTGCACACTGGGGTTAAGGGCTGAGTGTGTTGGCTCTTCTGAGCCTTGCTGTTACAAGTAGATTCAGCTGTCTGAAAAAACGTGTTTATTTCGGGCTGAAAAACACGTTTTGAAAAGTGTGATGTTACTGCCCCATAACTTACATGGGGTTGACCAAACTTGCAAAAACATGTTTATTTCTGCTGAAAAACACGTTTTGACAATTTCTGCACACTGGGGTTAAGGGCTGAGTGTGTGGGCTCTTTTGAGCCTTGCTGTTACAAGGAGATTCAGTTGCCTGAAAAAACGCGTTTATTTCGGGCTGAAAAACACGTTTTGAAAAGTGTGATGTTACTGCCCCATAACTTACATGGGGTTGACCAAACTTGCAGAAACATGTTTATTTCTGCTGAAAAACACGTTTTGACCCTTTCTGCACACTGGGGTTAAGGGTTGAGTGTGTGGGCACTTCTGAGCAGTGGTGTTACAAGTAGATTCAGTTGTCTGAAAAAACGCGTTTATTTCGGGCTGAAAAACACGTTTTGAAAAGTGTGATGTTACTGCCCCATAACTTACATGGGGTTGACCAAACTTGCAGAAACATGTTTATTTCTGCTGAAAAACACGTTTTGACACTTTCTGTACACTGGGGTTAAGGGCTGAGTGTGTGGGCTCTTCTGAGCCTTGCTGTTACAAGGAGATTCAGTTGCCTGAAAAAACGCGTTTATTTCGGGCTGAAAAACACGTTTTGAAAAGTGTGATGTTACTGCCCCATAACTTACATGGGGTTGACCAAACTTGCAGAAACATGTTTATTTCTGCTGAAAAACACGTTTTGACACTTTCTGTACACTGGGGTTAAGGGCTGAGTGTGTGGGCTCTTCTGAGCCTTGCTGTTACAAGGAGATTCAGTTGTCTGAAAAAACGCGTTTATTTCGGGCTGAAAAACACGTTTTGAAAAGTGTGATGTTACTGCCCCATAACTTACATGGGGTTGACCAAACTTGCAGAAACATGTTTATTTCTGCTGAAAAACACGTTTTGACCCTTTCTGCAAACTGGGGTTAAGGGCTGAGTGTGTTGGCACTTCTGAGCCTTGCTGTTACAAGTATATTCAGCTGTCTGAAAAAACGCGTTTATTTCGGGCTGAAAAACACGTTTTGAAAAGTGTGATGTTACTGCCCCATAACTTACATGGGGTTGACCAAACTTGCAGAAACATGTTTATTTCTGCTGAAAAACACGTTTTGACACTTTCTGTACACTGGGGTTAAGGGCTGAGTGTGTGGGCACTTCTGAGCCTTGCTGTTACAAGTAGATTCAGTTGTCTGAAAAAACGCGTTTATTTCGGGCTGAAAAACACGTTTTGAAAAGTGTGATGTTACTGCCCCATAACTTACATGGGGTTGACCAAACTTGCAGAAACATGTTTATTTCTGCTGAAAAACACGTTTTGACCCTTTCTGCACACTGGGGTTAAGGGCTGAGTGTGTTGGCTCTTCTGAGCCTTGCTGTTACAAGTAGATTCAGCTGTCTGAAAAAACGAGTTTATTTCGTGCTGAAAAACACGTTTTGAAAAGTGTGATGTTTCTGCCCCATAACTTACATGGGGTTGACCAAACTTGCAGAAACATGTTTATTTCTGCTGAAAAACACGTTTTGACACTTTCTGTACACTGGGGTTAAGGGCTGAGTGTGTGGGCACTTCTGAGCCTTGCTGTTACAAGTAGATTCAGTTGTCTGAAAAAACGCGTTTATTTCGGGCTGAAAAACACGTTTTGAAAAGTATGATGTTACTGCCCCATAACTTACATGGGGTTGACCAAACTTACAGAAACATGTTTATTTCTGCTGAAAAACATGTTTTGACCCTTTCTGCACACTGGGGTTAAGGGCTGAGTGTGTTGGCTCTTCTGAGCCTTGCTGTTACAAGTAGATTCAGCTGTCTGAAAAAACGTGTTTATTTCGGGCTGAAAAACACGTTTTGAAAAGTGTGATGTTACTGCCCCATAACTTACATGGGGTTGACCAAACTTGCAGAAACATGTTTATTTCTGCTAAAAAACACGTTTTGACAATTTCTGCACACTGGGGTTAAGGGCTGAGTGTGTGGGCTCTTTTGAGCCTTGCTGTTACAAGGAGATTCAGTTGCCTGAAAAAACGCGTATATTTCGGGCTGAAAAACACGTTTTGAAAAGTGTGATTTTACTGCACCATAACTTACATGGGGTTGACCAAACTTGCAGAAACATGTTTATTTCTGCTGAAAAACACGTTTTGACCCTTTCTGCACACTGGGGTTAAGGGCTGAGTGTGTTGGCTCTTCTGAGCCTTGCTGTTACAAGTAGATTCAGCTGTCTGAAAAAACGTGTTTATTTCGGGCTGAAAAACACTTTTTGAAAAGTGTGATGTTACTGCCCCATAACTTACATGGGGTTGACAAAACTTGCAGAAACATGTTTATTTCTGCTGAAAAACACGTTTTGACAATTTCTGCACACTGGGGTTAAGGGTTGAGTGTGTGGGCACTTCTGAGCCTTGCTGTTACAAGTAGATTCAGTTGCCTGAAAAAACGCGTTTATTTCTGGCTGAAAAACACGTTTTGAAAAGTGTGATGTTATTGCCCCATAACTTACATGGGGTTGACCAAACTTGCAGAAACATGTTTATTTCTGCTGAAAAACACGTTTTGACCCTTTCTGCACACTGGGGTTAAGGGCTGAGTGTGTTGGCACTTCTGAGCCTTGCTGTTACAAGTAGATTCAGCTGTCTGAAAAAACGTGTTTATTTCGGGTTGAAAAACACGTTTTGAAAAGTGTGATGTTACTGCCCCATAACTTACATGGGGTTGACCAAACTTGCAGAAACATGTTTATTTCAGCTGAAAAACACGTTTTGACACTTTCTGTACACTGGGGTTAAGGGCTGAGTGTGTGGGCTCTTCTGAGCCTTGCTGTTACAAGGAGATTCAGTTGTCTGAAAAAACGCGTTTATTTCGGGCTGAAAAACACGTTTTGAAAAGTGTGATGTTACTGCCCCATAACTTACATGGGGTTGACCAAACTTGCAGAAACATGTTTATTTCTGCTGAAAAACACGTTTTGACCCTTTCTGCACACTGGGGTTAAGGGTTGAGTGTGTGGGCATTTCTGAGCCTTGCTGTTACAAGTAGATTCAGTTGTCTGAAAAAACGCGTTTATTTCGGGCTGAAAAACACGTTTTGAAAAGTGTGATGTTACTGCCCCATAACTTACATGGGGTTGACCAAACTTGCAGAAACATGTTTATTTCTGCTGAAAAACACGTTTTGACCCTTTCTGCACACTGGGGTTAAGGGCTGAGTGTGTTGGCACTTCTGAGCCTTGCTGTTACAAGTAGATTCAGTTGCCTGAAAAAACGTGTTTATTTCGGGCTGAAAAACACGTTTTGAAAAGTGTGATGTTACTGCCCCATAACTTACATGGGGTTGACCAAACTTGCAGAAACATGTTTATTTCTGCTGAAAAACACGTTTTGACAATTTCTGCACACTGGGGTTAAGGGTTGAGTGTGTGGGCACTTCTGAGCCTTGCTGTTACAAGTAGATTCAGTTGCCTGAAAAAACGCGTTTATTTCTGGCTGAAAAACACGTTTTGAAAAGTGTGATGTTATTGCCCCATAACTTACATGGGGTTGACCAAACTTGCAGAAACATGTTTATTTCTGCTGAAAAACACGTTTTGACCCTTTCTGCACACTGGGGTTAAGGGCTGAGTGTGTTGGCACTTCTGAGCCTTGCTGTTACAAGTAGATTCAGCTGTCTGAAAAAACGTGTTTATTTCGGGCTGAAAAACACGTTTTGAAAAGTGTGATGTTACTGCCCCATAACTTACATGGGGTTGACCAAACTTGCAGAAACATGTTTATTTCTGCTGAAAAACACGTTTTGACCCTTTCTGCACACTGGGGTTAAGGGTTGAGTGTGTGGGCACTTCTGAGCCTTGCTGTTACAAGTAGATTCAGTTGTCTGAAAAAACGCGTTTATTTCGGGCTGAAAAACACGTTTTGAAAAGTATGATGTTACTGCCCCATAACTTACATGGGGTTGACCAAACTTACAGAAACATGTTTATTTCTGCTGAAAAACATGTTTTGACCCTTTCTGCACACTGGGGTTAAGGGCTGAGTGTGTTGGCTCTTCTGAGCCTTGCTGTTACAAGTAGATTCAGCTGTCTGAAAAAACGTGTTTATTTCGGGCTGAAAAACACGTTTTGAAAAGTGTGATGTTACTGCCCCATAACTTACATGGGGTTGACCAAACTTGCAGAAACATGTTTATTTCTGCTGAAAAACACGTTTTGACAATTTCTGCACACTGGGGTTAAGGGCTGAGTGTGTGGGCTCTTTTGAGCCTTGCTGTTACAAGGAGATTCAGTTGCCTGAAAAAACGCGTATATTTCGGGCTGAAAAACACGTTTTGAAAAGTGTGATGTTACTGCCCCATAACTTACATGGGGTTGACCAAACTTGCAGAAACATGTTTATTTCGGCTGAAAAACACGTTTTGACCCTTTCTGCACACTGGGGTTAAGGGCTGAGTGTGTTGGCTCTTCTGAGCCTTGCTGTTACAAGTAGATTCAGCTGTCTGAAAAAACGTGTTTATTTCGGGCTGAAAAACACTTTTTGAAAAGTGTGATGTTACTGCCCCATAACTTACATGGGGTTGACAAAACTTGCAGAAACATGTTTATTTCTGCAGAAAAACACGTTTTGACCCTTTCTGAACACTGGGGTTAAGGGTTGAGTGTGTGGGCACTTCTGAGCATTGCTGTTACAAGTAGATTCAGTTGACTGAAAAAACGCGTTTATTTCGGGCTGAAAAACACGTTTTGAAAACTGTGATGTTACTGCCCCATAACTTACATGGTGTTGACCAAACTTGCAGAAACATGTTTATTTCTGCTGAAAAACACGTTTTGACCCTTTCTGCACACTGGGGTTAAGGGCTGAGTGTGTTGGCACTTCTGAGCCTTGCTGTTACAAGTAGATTCAGCTGTCTGAAAAAACGTGTTTATTTCGGGCTGAAAAACACGTTTTGAAAAGTGTGATGTTACTGCCCCATAACTTACATGGGGTTGACCAAACTTGCAGAAACATGTTTATTTCTGCTGAAAAACACGTTTTGACCCTTTCTGCACACTGGGGTTAAGGGCTGAGTGTGTTGGCACTTCTGAGCCTTGCTGTTACAAGTAGATTCAGCTGTCTGAAAAAACGTGTTTATTTCGGGCTGAAAAACACGTTTTGAAAAGTGTGATGTTACTGCCCCATAACTTACATGGGGTTGACCAAACTTGCAGAAACATGTTTATTTCTGCTGAAAAACACGTTTTGACCCTTTCTGCACACTGGGGTTAAGGGCTGAGTGTGTTGGCACTTCTGAGCCTTGCTGTTACAAGTAGATTCAGCTGTCTGAAAAAACGTGTTTATTTCGGGCTGAAAAACACGTTTTGAAAAGTGTGATGTTACTGCCCCATAACTTACATGGGGTTGACCAAACTTGCAGAAACATGTTTATTTCTGCTGAAAAACACGTTTTGACAATTTCTGCACACTGGGGTTAAGGGCTGAGTGTGTGGGCTCTTTTGAGCCTTGCTGTTACAAGGAGATTCAGTTGCCTGAAAAAACGCGTTTATTTCGGGCTGAAAAACACGTTTTGAAAAGTGTGATGTTACTGCCCCATAACTTAAATGGGGTTGACCAAACTTGCAGAAACATGTTTATTTCTGCTGAAAAACACGTTTTGACACTTTCTGTACACTGGGGTTAAGGGCTGAGTGTGTGGGCTCTTCTGAGCCTTGCTGTTACAAGGAGATTCAGTTGTCTGAAAAAACGCGTTTATTTCGGGCTGAAAAACACGTTTTGAAAAGTGTGATGTTACTGCCCCATAACTTACATGGGGTTGACCAAACTTGCAGAAACATGTTTATTTCGGCTGAAAAACACGTTTTGACCCTTTCTGCACACTGGGGTTAAGGGCTGAGTGTGTTGGCACTTCTGAGCCTTGCTGTTACAAGTAGATTCAGCTGTCTGAAAAAACGTGTTTATTTCGGGCTGAAAAACACGTTTTGAAAAGTGTGATGTTACTGCCCCATAACTTACATGGGGTTGACCAAACTTGCAGAAACATGTTTATTTCTGCTGAAAAACACGTTTTGACACTTTCTGTACACTGGGGTTAAGGGCTGAGTGTGTGGGCTCTTCTGAACCTTGCTGTTACAAGGAGATTCAGTTGCCTGAAAAAACGCGTTTATTTCGGGCTGAAAAACACGTTTTGAAAAGTGTGATGTTACTGCCCCATAACTTACATGGGGTTGACCAAACTTGCAGAAACATGTTTATTTCTGCTGAAAAACACGTTTTGACCCTTCCTGCACACTGGGGTTAAGGGCTGAGTGTGTTGGCACTTCTGAGCCTTGCTGTTACAAGTAGATTCAGCTGTCTGAAAAAACGTGTTTATTTCGGGCTGAAAAACACGTTTTGAAAAGTGTGATGTTACTGCCCCATAACTTACATGGGGTTGACCAAACTTGCAGAAACATGTTTATTTCTGCTGAAAAACACGTTTTGACACTTTCTGTACACTGGGGTTAAGGGCTGAGTGTGTGGGCTCTTCTGAGCCTTGCTGTTACAAGGAGATTCATTTGCCTGAAAAAACGCGTTTATTTCGGGCTGAAAAACACGTTTTGAAAAGTGTGATGTTACTGCCCCATAACTTACATGGGGTTGACCAAACTTGCAGAAACATGTTTATTTCTGCTGAAAAACACGTTTTGACACTTTCTGTACACTGGGGTTAAGGGCTGAGTGTGTGGGCTCTTCTGAGCCTTGCTGTTACAAGGAGATTCAGTTGTCTGAAAAAACGCGTTTATTTCGGGCTGAAAAACACGTTTTGAAAAGTGTGATGTTACTGCCCCATAACTTACATGGGGTTGACCAAACTTGCAGAAACATGTTTATTTCTGCTGAAAAACACGTTTTGACCCTTTCTGCACACTGGGGTTAAGGGCTGAGTGTGTTGGCACTTCTGAGCTTTGCTGTTACAAGTATATTCAGCTGTCTGAAAAAACGTGTTTATTTCGGGCTGAAAAACACGTTTTGAAAAGTGTGATGTTACTGCCCCATAACTTACATGGGGTTGACCAAACTTGCAGAAACATGTTTATTTCTGCTGAAAAACACGTTTTGACAATTTCTGCACACTGGGGTTAAGGGCTGAGTGTGTGGGCTCTTTTGAGCCTTGCTGTTACAAGGAGATTCAGTTGCCTGAAAAAACGCGTTTATTTCGGGCTGAAAAACACGTTTTGAAAAGTGTGATTTTACTGCCCCATAACTTACATGGGGTTGACCAAACTTGCAGAAACATGTTTATTTCTGATGAAAAACACGTTTTGACCCTTTCTGCACACTGGGGTTAAGGGCTGAGTGTGTTGGCACTTCTGAGCCTTGCTGTTACAAGTATATTCAGCTGTCTGAAAAAACGTGTTTATTTCGGGCTGAAAAACACGTTTTGAAAAGTGTGATGTTACTGCCCCATAACTTACATGGGGTTGACCAAACTTGCAGAAACATGTTTATTTCTGCTGAAAAACACGTTTTGACACTTTCTGTACACTGGGGTTAAGGGCTGAGTGTGTGGGCTCTTCTGAGCCTTGCTGTTACAAGGAGATTCATTTGCCTGAAAAAACGCGTTTATTTCGGGCTGAAAAACACGTTTTGAAAAGTGTGATGTTACTGCCCCATAACTTACATGGGGTTGACCAAACTTACAGAAACATGTTTATTTCTGCTGAAAAACACGTTTTGACCCTTTCTGCACACTGGGGTTAAGGGCTGAGTGTGTTGGCTCTTCTGAGCCTTGCTGTTACAAGTAGATTCAGCTGTCTGAAAAAACGTGTTTATTTCGGGCTGAAAAACACGTTTTGAAAAGTGTGATGTTACTGCCCCATAACTTACATGGGGTTGACCAAACTTGCAGAAACATGTTTATTTCAGCTGAAAAACACGTTTTGACACTTTCTGTACACTGGGGTTAAGGGCTGAGTGTGTGGGCTCTTCTGAGCCTTGCTGTTACAAGGAGATTCAGTTGTCTGAAAAAACGCGTTTATTTCGGGCTGAAAAACACGTTTTGAAAAGTGTGATGTTACTGCCCCATAACTTACATGGGGTTGACCAAACTTGCAGAAACATGTTTATTTCTGCTGAAAAACACGTTTTGACCCTTTCTGCACACTGGGGTTAAGGGTTGAGTGTGTGGGCATTTCTGAGCCTTGCTGTTACAAGTAGATTCAGTTGTCTGAAAAAACGCGTTTATTTCGGGCTGAAAAACACGTTTTGAAAAGTGTGATGTTACTGCCCCATAACTTACATGGGGTTGACCAAACTTGCAGAAACATGTTTATTTCTGCTGAAAAACACGTTTTGACCCTTTCTGCACACTGGGGTTAAGGGCTGAGTGTGTTGGCACTTCTGAGCCTTGCTGTTACAAGTAGATTCAGCTGTCTGAAAAAACGTGTTTATTTCGGGCTGAAAAACACGTTTTGAAAAGTGTGATGTTACTGCCCCATAACTTACATGGGGTTGACCAAACTTGCAGAAACATGTTTATTTCTGCTGAAAAACACGTTTTGACACTTTCTGTACACTGGGGTTAAGGGTTGAGTGTGTGGGCACTTCTGAGCCTTGCTGTTACAAGTAGATTCAGTTGCCTGAAAAAACGCGTTTATTTCTGGCTGAAAAACACGTTTTGAAAAGTGTGATGTTATTGCCCCATAACTTACATGGGGTTGACCAAACTTGCAGAAACATGTTTATTTCTGCTGAAAAACACGTTTTGACCCTTTCTGCACACTAGGGTTAAGGGCTGAGTGTGTTGGCACTTCTGAGCCTTGCTGTTACAAGTAGATTCAGCTGTCTGAAAAAACGTGTTTATTTCGGGCTGAAAAACACGTTTTGAAAAGTGTGATGTTACTGCCCCATAACTTACATGGGGTTGACCAAACTTGCAGAAACATGTTTATTTCTGCTGAAAAACACGTTTTGACCCTTTCTGCACACTGGGGTTAAGGGTTGAGTGTGTGGGCACTTCTGAGCAGTGGTGTTACAAGTAGATTCAGTTGTCTGAAAAAACGCGTTTATTTCGGGCTGAAAAACACGTTTTGAAAAGTGTGATGTTACTGCCCCATAACTTACATGGGGTTGACCAAACTTGCAGAAACATGTTTATTTCTGCTGAAAAACACGTTTTGACACTTTCTGTACACTGGGGTTAAGGGCTGAGTGTGTGGGCTCTTCTGAGCCTTGCTGTTACAAGGAGATTCAGTTGCCTGAAAAAACGCGTTTATTTCGGGCTGAAAAACACGTTTTGAAAAGTGTGATGTTACTGCCCCATAACTTACATGGGGTTGACCAAACTTGCAGAAACATGTTTATTTCTGCTGAAAAACACGTTTTGACACTTTCTGTACACTGGGGTTAAGGGCTGAGTGTGTGGGCTCTTCTGAGCCTTGCTGTTACAAGGAGATTCAGTTGTCTGAAAAAACGCGTTTATTTCGGGCTGAAAAACACGTTTTGAAAAGTGTGATGTTACTGCCCCATAACTTACATGGGGTTGACCAAACTTGCAGAAACATGTTTATTTCTGCTGAAAAACACGTTTTGACCCTTTCTGCAAACTGGGGTTAAGGGCTGAGTGTGTTGGCACTTCTGAGCCTTGCTGTTACAAGTATATTCAGCTGTCTGAAAAAACGCGTTTATTTCGGGCTGAAAAACACGTTTTGAAAAGTGTGATGTTACTGCCCCATAACTTACATGGGGTTGACCAAACTTGCAGAAACATGTTTATTTCTGCTGAAAAACACGTTTTGACACTTTCTGTACACTGGGGTTAAGGGCTGAGTGTGTGGGCACTTCTGAGCCTTGCTGTTACAAGTAGATTCAGTTGTCTGAAAAAACGCGTTTATTTCGGGCTGAAAAACACGTTTTGAAAAGTGTGATGTTACTGCCCCATAACTTACATGGGGTTGACCAAACTTGCAGAAACATGTTTATTTCTGCTGAAAAACACGTTTTGACCCTTTCTGCACACTGGGGTTAAGGGCTGAGTGTGTTGGCTCTTCTGAGCCTTGCTGTTACAAGTAGATTCAGCTGTCTGAAAAAACGAGTTTATTTCGTGCTGAAAAACACGTTTTGAAAAGTGTGATGTTTCTGCCCCATAACTTACATGGGGTTGACCAAACTTGCAGAAACATGTTTATTTCTGCTGAAAAACACGTTTTGACACTTTCTGTACACTGGGGTTAAGGGCTGAGTGTGTGGGCACTTCTGAGCCTTGCTGTTACAAGTAGATTCAGTTGTCTGAAAAAACGCGTTTATTTCGGGCTGAAAAACACGTTTTGAAAAGTATGATGTTACTGCCCCATAACTTACATGGGGTTGACCAAACTTACAGAAACATGTTTATTTCTGCTGAAAAACATGTTTTGACCCTTTCTGCACACTGGGGTTAAGGGCTGAGTGTGTTGGCTCTTCTGAGCCTTGCTGTTACAAGTAGATTCAGCTGTCTGAAAAAACGTGTTTATTTCGGGCTGAAAAACACGTTTTGAAAAGTGTGATGTTACTGCCCCATAACTTACATGGGGTTGACCAAACTTGCAGAAACATGTTTATTTCTGCTGAAAAACACGTTTTGACAATTTCTGCACACTGGGGTTAAGGGCTGAGTGTGTGGGCTCTTTTGAGCCTTGCTGTTACAAGGAGATTCAGTTGCCTGAAAAAACGCGTATATTTCGGGCTGAAAAACACGTTTTGAAAAGTGTGATTTTACTGCACCATAACTTACATGGGGTTGACCAAACTTGCAGAAACATGTTTATTTCTGCTGAAAAACACGTTTTGACCCTTTCTGCACACTGGGGTTAAGGGCTGAGTGTGTTGGCTCTTCTGAGCCTTGCTGTTACAAGTAGATTCAGCTGTCTGAAAAAACGTGTTTATTTCGGGCTGAAAAACACTTTTTGAAAAGTGTGATGTTACTGCCCCATAACTTACATGGGGTTGACAAAACTTGCAGAAACATGTTTATTTCTGCTGAAAAACACGTTTTGACAATTTCTGCACACTGGGGTTAAGGGTTGAGTGTGTGGGCACTTCTGAGCCTTGCTGTTACAAGTAGATTCAGTTGCCTGAAAAAACGCGTTTATTTCTGGCTGAAAAACACGTTTTGAAAAGTGTGATGTTATTGCCCCATAACTTACATGGGGTTGACCAAACTTGCAGAAACATGTTTATTTCTGCTGAAAAACACGTTTTGACCCTTTCTGCACACTGGGGTTAAGGGCTGAGTGTGTTGGCACTTCTGAGCCTTGCTGTTACAAGTAGATTCAGCTGTCTGAAAAAACGTGTTTATTTCGGGTTGAAAAACACGTTTTGAAAAGTGTGATGTTACTGCCCCATAACTTACATGGGGTTGACCAAACTTGCAGAAACATGTTTATTTCTGCTGAAAAACACGTTTTGACCCTTTCTGCACACTGGGGTTAAGGGTTGAGTGTGTGGGCACTTCTGAGCCTTGCTGTTACAAGTAGATTCAGTTGTCTGAAAAAACGCGTTTATTTCGGGCTGAAAAACACGTTTTGAAAAGTATGATGTTACTGCCCCATAACTTACATGGGGTTGACCAAACTTACAGAAACATGTTTATTTCTGCTGAAAAACATGTTTTGACCCTTTCTGCACACTGGGGTTAAGGGCTGAGTGTGTTGGCTCTTCTGAGCCTTGCTGTTACAAGTAGATTCAGCTGTCTGAAAAAACGTGTTTATTTCGGGCTGAAAAACACGTTTTGAAAAGTGTGATGTTACTGCCCCATAACTTACATGGGGTTGACCAAACTTGCAGAAACATGTTTATTTCTGCTGAAAAACACGTTTTGACAATTTCTGCACACTGGGGTTAAGGGCTGAGTGTGTGGGCTCTTTTGAGCCTTGCTGTTACAAGGAGATTCAGTTGCCTGAAAAAACGCGTATATTTCGGGCTGAAAAACACGTTTTGAAAAGTGTGATGTTACTGCCCCATAACTTACATGGGGTTGACCAAACTTGCAGAAACATGTTTATTTCTGCTGAAAAAAACGTTTTGACCCTTTCTGCACACTGGGGTTAAGGGCTGAGTGTGTTGGCTCTTCTGAGCCTTGCTGTTACAAGTAGATTCAGCTGTCTGAAAAAACGTGTTTATTTCGGGCTGAAAAACACTTTTTGAAAAGTGTGATGTTACTGCCCCATAACTTACATGGGGTTGACAAAACTTGCAGAAACATGTTTATTTCTGCAGAAAAACACGTTTTGACCCTTTCTGCACACTGGGGTTAAGGGTTGAGTGTGTGGGCACTTCTGAGCATTGCTGTTACAAGTAGATTCAGTTGACTGAAAAAACGCGTTTATTTCGGCCTGAAAAACACGTTTTGAAAACTGTGATGTTACTGCCCCATAACTTACATGGTGTTGACCAAACTTGCAGAAACATGTTTATTTCTGCTGAAAAACACGTTTTGACCCTTTCTGCACACTGGGGTTAAGGGCTGAGTGTGTTGGCACTTCTGAGCCTTGCTGTTACAAGTAGATTCAGCTGTCTGAAAAAACGTGTTTATTTCGGGCTGAAAAACACGTTTTGAAAAGTGTGATGTTACTGCCCCATAACTTACATGGGGTTGACCAAACTTGCAGAAACATGTTTATTTCTGCTGAAAAACACGTTTTGACCCTTTCTGCACACTGGGGTTAAGGGCTGAGTGTGTTGGCACTTCTGAGCCTTGCTGTTACAAGTAGATTCAGCTGTCTGAAAAAACGTGTTTATTTCGGGCTGAAAAACACGTTTTGAAAAGTGTGATGTTACTGCCCCATAACTTACATGGGGTTGACCAAACTTGCAGAAACATGTTTATTTCTGCTGAAAAACACGTTTTGACCCTTTCTGCACACTGGGGTTAAGGGCTGAGTGTGTTGGCACTTCTGAGCCTTGCTGTTACAAGTAGATTCAGCTGTCTGAAAAAACGTGTTTATTTCGGGCTGAAAAACACGTTTTGAAAAGTGTGATGTTACTGCCCCATAACTTACATGGGGTTGACCAAACTTGCAGAAACATGTTTATTTCGGGCTGAAAAACACGTTTTGACAATTTCTGCACACTGGGGTTAAGGGCTGAGTGTGTGGGCTCTTTTGAGCCTTGCTGTTACAAGGAGATTCAGTTGCCTGAAAAAACGCGTTTATTTCGGGCTGAAAAACACGTTTTGAAAAGTGTGATGTTACTGCCCCATAACTTAAATGGGGTTGACCAAACTTGCAGAAACATGTTTATTTCTGCTGAAAAACACGTTTTGACACTTTCTGTACACTGGGGTTAAGGGCTGAGTGTGTGGGCTCTTCTGAGCCTTGCTGTTACAAGGAGATTCAGTTGTCTGAAAAAACGCGTTTATTTCGGGCTGAAAAACACGTTTTGAAAAGTGTGATGTTACTGCCCCATAACTTACATGGGGTTGACCAAACTTGCAGAAACATGTTTATTTCGGCTGAAAAACACGTTTTGACCCTTTCTGCACACTGGGGTTAAGGGCTGAGTGTGTTGGCACTTCTGAGCCTTGCTGTTACAAGTAGATTCAGCTGTCTGAAAAAACGCGTTTATTTCGGGCTGAAAAACACGTTTTGAAAAGTGTGATGTTACTGCCCCATAACTTACATGGGGTTGACCAAACTTGCAGAAACATGTTTATTTCTGCTGAAAAACACGTTTTGACCCTTTCTGCACACTGGGGTTAAGGGCTGAGTGTGTTGGCACTTCTGAGCCTTGCTGTTACAAGTATATTCAGCTGTCTGAAAAAACGTGTTTATTTCGGGCTGAAAAACACGTTTTGAAAAGTGTGATGTTACTGCCCCATAACTTACATGGGGTTGACCAAACTTGCAGAAACATGTTTATTTCTGCTGAAAAACACGTTTTGACACTTTCTGTACACTGGGGTTAAGGGCTGAGTGTGTGGGCTCTTCTGAGCCTTGCTGTTACAAGGAGATTCATTTGACTGAAAAAACGCGTTTATTTCGGGCTGAAAAACACGTTTTGAAAAGTGTGATGTTACTGCCCCATAACTTACATGGGGTTGACCAAACTTACAGAAACATGTTTATTTCTGCTGAAAAACACGTTTTGACCCTTTCTGCACACTGGGGTTAAGGGCTGAGTGTGTTGGCTCTTCTGAGCCTTGCTGTTACAAGTAGATTCAGCTGTCTGAAAAAACGTGTTTATTTCGGGCTGAAAAACACGTTTTGAAAAGTGTGATGTTACTGCCCCATAACTTACATGGGGTTGACCAAACTTGCAGAAACATGTTTATTTCAGCTGAAAAACACGTTTTGACACTTTCTGTACACTGGGGTTAAGGGCTGAGTGTGTGGGCTCTTCTGAGCCTTGCTGTTACAAGGAGATTCAGTTGTCTGAAAAAACGCGTTTATTTCGGGCTGAAAAACACGTTTTGAAAAGTGTGATGTTACTGCCCCATAACTTACATGGGGTTGACCAAACTTGCAGAAACATGTTTATTTCTGCTGAAAAACACGTTTTGACCCTTTCTGCACACTGGGGTTAAGGGTTGAGTGTGTGGGCATTTCTGAGCCTTGCTGTTACAAGTAGATTCAGTTGTCTGAAAAAACGCGTTTATTTCGGGCTGAAAAACACGTTTTGAAAAGTGTGATGTTACTGCCCCATAACTTACATGGGGTTGACCAAACTTGCAGAAACATGTTTATTTCTGCTGAAAAACACGTTTTGAGCCTTTCTGCACACTGGGGTTAAGGGCTGAGTGTGTTGGCACTTCTGAGCCTTGCTGTTACAAGTAGATTCAGTTGCCTGAAAAAACGTGTTTATTTCGGGCTGAAAAACACGTTTTGAAAAGTGTGATGTTACTGCCCCATAACTTACATGGGGTTGACCAAACTTGCAGAAACATGTTTATTTCTGCTGAAAAACACGTTTTGACAATTTCTGCACACTGGGGTTAAGGGTTGAGTGTGTGTGCAATTCTGAGCCTTGCTGTTACAAGTAGATTCAGTTGCCTGAAAAAACGCGTTTATTTCTGGCTGAAAAACACGTTTTGAAAAGTGTGATGTTATTGCCCCATAACTTACATGGGGTTGACCAAACTTGCAGAAACATGTTTATTTCTGCTGAAAAACACGTTTTGACCCTTTCTGCACACTGGGGTTAAGGGCTGAGTGTGTTGGCACTTCTGAGCCTTGCTGTTACAAGTAGATTCAGCTGTCTGAAAAAACGTGTTTATTTCGGGCTGAAAAACACGTTTTGAAAAGTGTGATGTTACTGCCCCATAACTTACATGGGGTTGACCAAACTTGCAGAAACATGTTTATTTCTGCTGAAAAACACGTTTTGACACTTTCTGTACACTGGGGTTAAGGGTTGAGTGTGTGGGCACTTCTGAGCCTTGCTGTTACAAGTAGATTCAGTTGCCTGAAAAAACGCGTTTATTTCTGGCTGAAAAACACGTTTTGAAAAGTGTGATGTTATTGCCCCATAACTTACATGGGGTTGACCAAACTTGCAGAAACATGTTTATTTCTGCTGAAAAACACGTTTTGACCCTTTCTGCACACTAGGGTTAAGGGCTGAGTGTGTTGGCACTTCTGAGCCTTGCTGTTACAAGTAGATTCAGCTGTCTGAAAAAACGTGTTTATTTCGGGCTGAAAAACACGTTTTGAAAAGTGTGATGTTACTGCCCCATAACTTACATGGGGTTGACCAAACTTGCAGAAACATGTTTATTTCTGCTGAAAAACACGTTTTGACCCTTTCTGCACACTGGGGTTAAGGGTTGAGTGTGTGGGCACTTCTGAGCCTTGCTGTTACAAGTAGATTCAGTTGTCTGAAAAAACGCGTTTATTTCGGGCTGAAAAACACGTTTTGAAAAGTATGATGTTACTGCCCCATAACTTACATGGGGTTGACCAAACTTACAGAAACATGTTTATTTCTGCTGAAAAACATGTTTTGACCCTTTCTGCACACTGGGGTTAAGGGCTGAGTGTGTTGGCTCTTCTGAGCCTTGCTGTTACAAGTAGATTCAGCTGTCTGAAAAAACGTGTTTATTTCGGGCTGAAAAACACGTTTTGAAAAGTGTGATGTTACTGCCCCATAACTTACATGGGGTTGACCAAACTTGCAAAAACATGTTTATTTCTGCTGAAAAACACGTTTTGACAATTTCTGCACACTGGGGTTAAGGGCTGAGTGTGTGGGCTCTTTTGAGCCTTGCTGTTACAAGGAGATTCAGTTGCCTGAAAAAACGCGTTTATTTCGGGCTGAAAAACACGTTTTGAAAAGTGTGATGTTACTGCCCCATAACTTACATGGGGTTGACCAAACTTGCAGAAACATGTTTATTTCTGCTGAAAAACACGTTTTGACCCTTTCTGCACACTGGGGTTAAGGGTTGAGTGTGTGGGCACTTCTGAGCAGTGGTGTTACAAGTAGATTCAGTTGTCTGAAAAAACGCGTTTATTTCGGGCTGAAAAACACGTTTTGAAAAGTGTGATGTTACTGCCCCATAACTTACATGGGGTTGACCAAACTTGCAGAAACATGTTTATTTCTGCTGAAAAACACGTTTTGACACTTTCTGTACACTGGGGTTAAGGGCTGAGTGTGTGGGCTCTTCTGAGCCTTGCTGTTACAAGGAGATTCAGTTGCCTGAAAAAACGCGTTTATTTCGGGCTGAAAAACACGTTTTGAAAAGTGTGATGTTACTGCCCCATAACTTACATGGGGTTGACCAAACTTGCAGAAACATGTTTATTTCTGCTGAAAAACACGTTTTGACACTTTCTGTACACTGGGGTTAAGGGCTGAGTGTGTGGGCTCTTCTGAGCCTTGCTGTTACAAGGAGATTCAGTTGTCTGAAAAAACGCGTTTATTTCGGGCTGAAAAACACGTTTTGAAAAGTGTGATGTTACTGCCCCATAACTTACATGGGGTTGACCAAACTTGCAGAAACATGTTTATTTCTGCTGAAAAACACGTTTTGACCCTTTCTGCAAACTGGGGTTAAGGGCTGAGTGTGTTGGCACTTCTGAGCCTTGCTGTTACAAGTATATTCAGCTGTCTGAAAAAACGCGTTTATTTCGGGCTGAAAAACACGTTTTGAAAAGTGTGATGTTACTGCCCCATAACTTACATGGGGTTGACCAAACTTGCAGAAACATGTTTATTTCTGCTGAAAAACACGTTTTGACACTTTCTGTACACTGGGGTTAAGGGCTGAGTGTGTGGGCACTTCTGAGCCTTGCTGTTACAAGTAGATTCAGTTGTCTGAAAAAACGCGTTTATTTCGGGCTGAAAAACACGTTTTGAAAAGTGTGATGTTACTGCCCCATAACTTACATGGGGTTGACCAAACTTGCAGAAACATGTTTATTTCTGCTGAAAAACACGTTTTGACCCTTTCTGCACACTGGGGTTAAGGGCTGAGTGTGTTGGCTCTTCTGAGCCTTGCTGTTACAAGTAGATTCAGCTGTCTGAAAAAACGAGTTTATTTCGTGCTGAAAAACACGTTTTGAAAAGTGTGATGTTTCTGCCCCATAACTTACATGGGGTTGACCAAACTTGCAGAAACATGTTTATTTCTGCTGAAAAACACGTTTTGACACTTTCTGTACACTGGGGTTAAGGGCTGAGTGTGTGGGCACTTCTGAGCCTTGCTGTTACAAGTAGATTCAGTTGTCTGAAAAAACGCGTTTATTTCGGGCTGAAAAACACGTTTTGAAAAGTATGATGTTACTGCCCCATAACTTACATGGGGTTGACCCAACTTACAGAAACATGTTTATTTCTGCTGAAAAACATGTTTTGACCCTTTCTGCACACTGGGGTTAAGGGCTGAGTGTGTTGGCTCTTCTGAGCCTTGCTGTTACAAGTAGATTCAGCTGTCTGAAAAAACGTGTTTATTTCGGGCTGAAAAACACGTTTTGAAAAGTGTGATGTTACTGCCCCATAACTTACATGGGGTTGACCAAACTTGCAGAAACATGTTTATTTCTGCTGAAAAACACGTTTTGACAATTTCTGCACACTGGGGTTAAGGGCTGAGTGTGTGGGCTCTTTTGAGCCTTGCTGTTACAAGGAGATTCAGTTGCCTGAAAAAACGCGTATATTTCGGGCTGAAAAACACGTTTTGAAAAGTGTGATTTTACTGCACCATAACTTACATGGGGTTGACCAAACTTGCAGAAACATGTTTATTTCTGCTGAAAAACACGTTTTGACCCTTTCTGCACACTGGGGTTAAGGGCTGAGTGTGTTGGCTCTTCTGAGCCTTGCTGTTACAAGTAGATTCAGCTGTCTGAAAAAACGTGTTTATTTCGGGCTGAAAAACACTTTTTGAAAAGTGTGATGTTACTGCCCCATAACTTACATGGGGTTGACAAAACTTGCAGAAACATGTTTATTTCTGCTGAAAAACACGTTTTGACAATTTCTGCACACTGGGGTTAAGGGTTGAGTGTGTGGGCACTTCTGAGCCTTGCTGTTACAAGTAGATTCAGTTGCCTGAAAAAACGCGTTTATTTCTGGCTGAAAAACACGTTTTGAAAAGTGTGATGTTATTGCCCCATAACTTACATGGGGTTGACCAAACTTGCAGAAACATGTTTATTTCTGCTGAAAAACACGTTTTGACCCTTTCTGCACACTGGGGTTAAGGGCTGAGTGTGTTGGCACTTCTGAGCCTTGCTGTTACAAGTAGATTCAGCTGTCTGAAAAAACGTGTTTATTTCGGGTTGAAAAACACGTTTTGAAAAGTGTGATGTTACTGCCACATAACTTACATGGGGTTGACCAAACTTGCAGAAACATGTTTATTTCTGCTGAAAAACACGTTTTGACCCTTTCTGCACACTGGGGTTAAGGGTTGAGTGTGTGGGCACTTCTGAGCCTTGCTGTTACAAGTAGATTCAGTTGTCTGAAAAAACGCGTTTATTTCGGGCTGAAAAACACGTTTTGAAAAGTATGATGTTACTGCCCCATAACTTACATGGGGTTGACCAAACTTACAGAAACATGTTTATTTCTGCTGAAAAACATGTTTTGACCCTTTCTGCACACTGGGGTTAAGGGCTGAGTGTGTTGGCTCTTCTGAGCCTTGCTGTTACAAGTAGATTCAGCTGTCTGAAAAAACGTGTTTATTTCGGGCTGAAAAACACGTTTTGAAAAGTGTGATGTTACTGCCCCATAACTTACATGGGGTTGACCAAACTTGCAGAAACATGTTTATTTCTGCTGAAAAACACGTTTTGACAATTTCTGCACACTGGGGTTAAGGGCTGAGTGTGTGGGCTCTTTTGAGCCTTGCTGTTACAAGGAGATTCAGTTGCCTGAAAAAACGCGTATATTTCGGGCTGAAAAACACGTTTTGAAAAGTGTGATGTTACTGCCCCATAACTTACATGGGGTTGACCAAACTTGCAGAAACATGTTTATTTCTGCTGAAAAAAACGTTTTGACCCTTTCTGCACACTGGGGTTAAGGGCTGAGTGTGTTGGCTCTTCTGAGCCTTGCTGTTACAAGTAGATTCAGCTGTCTGAAAAAACGTGTTTATTTCGGGCTGAAAAACACTTTTTGAAAAGTGTGATGTTACTGCCCCATAACTTACATGGGGTTGACAAAACTTGCAGAAACATGTTTATTTCTGCAGAAAAACACGTTTTGACCCTTTCTGCACACTGGGGTTAAGGGTTGAGTGTGTGGGCACTTCTGAGCATTGCTGTTACAAGTAGATTCAGTTGACTGAAAAAACGCGTTTATTTCGGCCTGAAAAACACGTTTTGAAAACTGTGATGTTACTGCCCCATAACTTACATGGTGTTGACCAAACTTGCAGAAACATGTTTATTTCTGCTGAAAAACACGTTTTGACCCTTTCTGCACACTGGGGTTAAGGGCTGAGTGTGTTGGCACTTCTGAGCCTTGCTGTTACAAGTAGATTCAGCTGTCTGAAAAAACGTGTTTATTTCGGGCTGAAAAACACGTTTTGAAAAGTGTGATGTTACTGCCCCATAACTTACATGGGGTTGACCAAACTTGCAGAAACATGTTTATTTCTGCTGAAAAACACGTTTTGACCCTTTCTGCACACTGGGGTTAAGGGCTGAGTGTGTTGGCACTTCTGAGCCTTGCTGTTACAAGTAGATTCAGCTGTCTGAAAAAACGTGTTTATTTCGGGCTGAAAAACACGTTTTGAAAAGTGTGATGTTACTGCCCCATAACTTACATGGGGTTGACCAAACTTGCAGAAACATGTTTATTTCTGCTGAAAAACACGTTTTGACCCTTTCTGCACACTGGGGTTAAGGGCTGAGTGTGTTGGCACTTCTGAGCCTTGCTGTTACAAGTAGATTCAGCTGTCTGAAAAAACGTGTTTATTTCGGGCTGAAAAACACGTTTTGAAAAGTGTGATGTTACTGCCCCATAACTTACATGGGGTTGACCAAACTTGCAGAAACATGTTTATTTCGGGCTGAAAAACACGTTTTGACAATTTCTGCACACTGGGGTTAAGGGCTGAGTGTGTGGGCTCTTTTGAGCCTTGCTGTTACAAGGAGATTCAGTTGCCTGAAAAAACGCGTTTATTTCGGGCTGAAAAACACGTTTTGAAAAGTGTGATGTTACTGCCCCATAACTTAAATGGGGTTGACCAAACTTGCAGAAACATGTTTATTTCTGCTGAAAAACACGTTTTGACACTTTCTGTACACTGGGGTTAAGGGCTGAGTGTGTGGGCTCTTCTGAGCCTTGCTGTTACAAGGAGATTCAGTTGTCTGAAAAAACGCGTTTATTTCGGGCTGAAAAACACGTTTTGAAAAGTGTGATGTTACTGCCCCATAACTTACATGGGGTTGACCAAACTTGCAGAAACATGTTTATTTCGGCTGAAAAACACGTTTTGACCCTTTCTGCACACTGGGGTTAAGGGCTGAGTGTGTTGGCACTTCTGAGCCTTGCTGTTACAAGTAGATTCAGCTGTCTGAAAAAACGCGTTTATTTCGGGCTGAAAAACACGTTTTGAAAAGTGTGATGTTACTGCCCCATAACTTACATGGGGTTGACCAAACTTGCAGAAACATGTTTATTTCTGCTGAAAAACACGTTTTGACCCTTTCTGCACACTGGGGTTAAGGGCTGAGTGTGTTGGCACTTCTGAGCCTTGCTGTTACAAGTATATTCAGCTGTCTGAAAAAACGTGTTTATTTCGGGCTGAAAAACACGTTTTGAAAAGTGTGATGTTACTGCCCCATAACTTACATGGGGTTGACCAAACTTGCAGAAACATGTTTATTTCTGCTGAAAAACACGTTTTGACACTTTCTGTACACTGGGGTTAAGGGCTGAGTGTGTGGGCTCTTCTGAGCCTTGCTGTTACAAGGAGATTCATTTGACTGAAAAAACGCGTTTATTTCGGGCTGAAAAACACGTTTTGAAAAGTGTGATGTTACTGCCCCATAACTTACATGGGGTTGACCAAACTTACAGAAACATGTTTATTTCTGCTGAAAAACACGTTTTGACCCTTTCTGCACACTGGGGTTAAGGGCTGAGTGTGTTGGCTCTTCTGAGCCTTGCTGTTACAAGTAGATTCAGCTGTCTGAAAAAACGTGTTTATTTCGGGCTGAAAAACACGTTTTGAAAAGTGTGATGTTACTGCCCCATAACTTACATGGGGTTGACCAAACTTGCAGAAACATGTTTATTTCAGCTGAAAAACACGTTTTGACACTTTCTGTACACTGGGGTTAAGGGCTGAGTGTGTGGGCTCTTCTGAGCCTTGCTGTTACAAGGAGATTCAGTTGTCTGAAAAAACGCGTTTATTTCGGGCTGAAAAACACGTTTTGAAAAGTGTGATGTTACTGCCCCATAACTTACATGGGGTTGACCAAACTTGCAGAAACATGTTTATTTCTGCTGAAAAACACGTTTTGACCCTTTCTGCACACTGGGGTTAAGGGTTGAGTGTGTGGGCATTTCTGAGCCTTGCTGTTACAAGTAGATTCAGTTGTCTGAAAAAACGCGTTTATTTCGGGCTGAAAAACACGTTTTGAAAAGTGTGATGTTACTGCCCCATAACTTACATGGGGTTGACCAAACTTGCAGAAACATGTTTATTTCTGCTGAAAAACACGTTTTGAGCCTTTCTGCACACTGGGGTTAAGGGCTGAGTGTGTTGGCACTTCTGAGCCTTGCTGTTACAAGTAGATTCAGTTGCCTGAAAAAACGTGTTTATTTCGGGCTGAAAAACACGTTTTGAAAAGTGTGATGTTACTGCCCCATAACTTACATGGGGTTGACCAAACTTGCAGAAACATGTTTATTTCTGCTGAAAAACACGTTTTGACAATTTCTGCACACTGGGGTTAAGGGTTGAGTGTGTGTGCAATTCTGAGCCTTGCTGTTACAAGTAGATTCAGTTGCCTGAAAAAACGCGTTTATTTCTGGCTGAAAAACACGTTTTGAAAAGTGTGATGTTATTGCCCCATAACTTACATGGGGTTGACCAAACTTGCAGAAACATGTTTATTTCTGCTGAAAAACACGTTTTGACCCTTTCTGCACACTGGGGTTAAGGGCTGAGTGTGTTGGCACTTCTGAGCCTTGCTGTTACAAGTAGATTCAGCTGTCTGAAAAAACGTGTTTATTTCGGGCTGAAAAACACGTTTTGAAAAGTGTGATGTTACTGCCCCATAACTTACATGGGGTTGACCAAACTTGCAGAAACATGTTTATTTCTGCTGAAAAACACGTTTTGACCCTTTCTGCACACTGGGGTTAAGGGTTGAGTGTGTGGGCACTTCTGAGCCTTGCTGTTACAAGTAGATTCAGTTGTCTGAAAAAACGCGTTTATTTCGGGCTGAAAAACACGTTTTGAAAAGTATGATGTTACTGCCCCATAACTTACATGGGGTTGACCAAACTTACAGAAACATGTTTATTTCTGCTGAAAAACATGTTTTGACCCTTTCTGCACACTGGGGTTAAGGGCTGAGTGTGTTGGCTCTTCTGAGCCTTGCTGTTACAAGTAGATTCAGCTGTCTGAAAAAACGTGTTTATTTCGGGCTGAAAAACACGTTTTGAAAAGTGTGATGTTACTGCCCCATAACTTACATGGGGTTGACCAAACTTGCAGAAACATGTTTATTTCTGCTGAAAAACACGTTTTGACAATTTCTGCACACTGGGGTTAAGGGCTGAGTGTGTGGGCTCTTTTGAGCCTTGCTGTTACAAGGAGATTCAGTTGCCTGAAAAAACGCGTATATTTCGGGCTGAAAAACACGTTTTGAAAAGTGTGATGTTACTGCCCCATAACTTACATGGGGTTGACCAAACTTGCAGAAACATGTTTATTTCGGCTGAAAAACACGTTTTGACCCTTTCTGCACACTGGGGTTAAGGGCTGAGTGTGTTGGCTCTTCTGAGCCTTGCTGTTACAAGTAGATTCAGCTGTCTGAAAAAACGTGTTTATTTCGGGCTGAAAAACACTTTTTGAAAAGTGTGATGTTACTGCCCCATAACTTACATGGGGTTGACAAAACTTGCAGAAACATGTTTATTTCTGCAGAAAAACACGTTTTGACCCTTTCTGAACACTGGGGTTAAGGGTTGAGTGTGTGGGCACTTCTGAGCATTGCTGTTACAAGTAGATTCAGTTGACTGAAAAAACGCGTTTATTTCGGGCTGAAAAACACGTTTTGAAAACTGTGATGTTACTGCCCCATAACTTACATGGTGTTGACCAAACTTGCAGAAACATGTTTATTTCTGCTGAAAAACACGTTTTGACCCTTTCTGCACACTGGGGTTAAGGGCTGAGTGTGTTGGCACTTCTGAGCCTTGCTGTTACAAGTAGATTCAGCTGTCTGAAAAAACGTGTTTATTTCGGGCTGAAAAACACGTTTTGAAAAGTGTGATGTTACTGCCCCATAACTTACATGGGGTTGACCAAACTTGCAGAAACATGTTTATTTCTGCTGAAAAACACGTTTTGACCCTTTCTGCACACTGGGGTTAAGGGCTGAGTGTGTTGGCACTTCTGAGCCTTGCTGTTACAAGTAGATTCAGCTGTCTGAAAAAACGTGTTTATTTCGGGCTGAAAAACACGTTTTGAAAAGTGTGATGTTACTGCCCCATAACTTACATGGGGTTGACCAAACTTGCAGAAACATGTTTATTTCTGCTGAAAAACACGTTTTGACCCTTTCTGCACACTGGGGTTAAGGGCTGAGTGTGTTGGCACTTCTGAGCCTTGCTGTTACAAGTAGATTCAGCTGTCTGAAAAAACGTGTTTATTTCGGGCTGAAAAACACGTTTTGAAAAGTGTGATGTTACTGCCCCATAACTTACATGGGGTTGACCAAACTTGCAGAAACATGTTTATTTCTGCTGAAAAACACGTTTTGACAATTTCTGCACACTGGGGTTAAGGGCTGAGTGTGTGGGCTCTTTTGAGCCTTGCTGTTACAAGGAGATTCAGTTGCCTGAAAAAACGCGTTTATTTCGGGCTGAAAAACACGTTTTGAAAAGTGTGATGTTACTGCCCCATAACTTAAATGGGGTTGACCAAACTTGCAGAAACATGTTTATTTCTGCTGAAAAACACGTTTTGACACTTTCTGTACACTGGGGTTAAGGGCTGAGTGTGTGGGCTCTTCTGAGCCTTGCTGTTACAAGGAGATTCAGTTGTCTGAAAAAACGCGTTTATTTCGGGCTGAAAAACACGTTTTGAAAAGTGTGATGTTACTGCCCCATAACTTACATGGGGTTGACCAAACTTGCAGAAACATGTTTATTTCGGCTGAAAAACACGTTTTGACCCTTTCTGCACACTGGGGTTAAGGGCTGAGTGTGTTGGCACTTCTGAGCCTTGCTGTTACAAGTAGATTCAGCTGTCTGAAAAAACGTGTTTATTTCGGGCTGAAAAACACGTTTTGAAAAGTGTGATGTTACTGCCCCATAACTTACATGGGGTTGACCAAACTTGCAGAAACATGTTTATTTCTGCTGAAAAACACGTTTTGACACTTTCTGTACACTGGGGTTAAGGGCTGAGTGTGTGGGCTCTTCTGAACCTTGCTGTTACAAGGAGATTCAGTTGACTGAAAAAACGCGTTTATTTCGGGCTGAAAAACACGTTTTGAAAAGTGTGATGTTACTGCCCCATAACTTACATGGGGATGACCAAACTTGCAGAAACATGTTTATTTCTGCTGAAAAACACGTTTTGACCCTTCCTGCACACTGGGGTTAAGGGCTGAGTGTGTTGGCACTTCTGAGCCTTGCTGTTACAAGTAGATTCAGCTGTCTGAAAAAACGTGTTTATTTCGGGCTGAAAAACACGTTTTGAAAAGTGTGATGTTACTGCCCCATAACTTACATGGGGTTGACCAAACTTGCAGAAACATGTTTATTTCTGCTGAAAAACACGTTTTGACACTTTCTGTACACTGGGGTTAAGGGCTGAGTGTGTGGGCTCTTCTGAGCCTTGCTGTTACAAGGAGATTCATTTGCCTGAAAAAACGCGTTTATTTCGGGCTGAAAAACACGTTTTGAAAAGTGTGATGTTACTGCCCCATAACTTACATGGGGTTGACCAAACTTGCAGAAACATGTTTATTTCTGCTGAAAAACACGTTTTGACACTTTCTGTACACTGGGGTTAAGGGCTGAGTGTGTGGGCTCTTCTGAGCCTTGCTGTTACAAGGAGATTCAGTTGTCTGAAAAAACGCGTTTATTTCGGGCTGAAAAACACGTTTTGAAAAGTGTGATGTTACTGCCCCATAACTTACATGGGGTTGACCAAACTTGCAGAAACATGTTTATTTCTGCTGAAAAACACGTTTTGACCCTTTCTGCACACTGGGGTTAAGGGCTGAGTGTGTTGGCACTTCTGAGCCTTGCTGTTACAAGTATATTCAGCTGTCTGAAAAAACGTGTTTATTTCGGGCTGAAAAACACGTTTTGAAAAGTGTGATGTTACTGCCCCATAACTTACATGGGGTTGACCAAACTTGCAGAAACATGTTTATTTCTGCTGAAAAACACGTTTTGACAATTTCTGCACACTGGGGTTAAGGGCTGAGTGTGTGGGCTCTTTTGAGCCTTGCTGTTACAAGGAGATTCAGTTGCCTGAAAAAACGCGTTTATTTCGGGCTGAAAAACACGTTTTGAAAAGTGTGATTTTACTGCCCCATAACTTACATGGGGTTGACCAAACTTGCAGAAACATGTTTATTTCTGATGAAAAACACGTTTTGACCCTTTCTGCACACTGGGGTTAAGGGCTGAGTGTGTTGGCACTTCTGAGCCTTGCTGTTACAAGTATATTCAGCTGTCTGAAAAAACGTGTTTATTTCGGGCTGAAAAACACGTTTTGAAAAGTGTGATGTTACTGCCCCATAACTTACATGGGGTTGACCAAACTTGCAGAAACATGTTTATTTCTGCTGAAAAACAAGTTTTGACACTTTCTGTACACTGGGGTTAAGGGCTGAGTGTGTGGGCTCTTCTGAGCCTTGCTGTTACAAGGAGATTCATTTGCCTGAAAAAACGCGTTTATTTCGGGCTGAAAAACACGTTTTGAAAAGTGTGATGTTACTGCCCCATAACTTACATGGGGTTGACCAAACTTACAGAAACATGTTTATTTCTGCTGAAAAACACGTTTTGACCCTTTCTGCACACTGGGGTTAAGGGCTGAGTGTGTTGGCTCTTCTGAGCCTTGCTGTTACAAGTAGATTCAGCTGTCTGAAAAAACGTGTTTATTTCGGGCTGAAAAACACGTTTTGAAAAGTGTGATGTTACTGCCCCATAACTTACATGGGGTTGACCAAACTTGCAGAAACATGTTTATTTCAGCTGAAAAACACGTTTTGACACTTTCTGTACACTGGGGTTAAGGGCTGAGTGTGTGGGCTCTTCTGAGCCTTGCTGTTACAAGGAGATTCAGTTGTCTGAAAAAACGCGTTTATTTCGGGCTGAAAAACACGTTTTGAAAAGTGTGATGTTACTGCCCCATAACTTACATGGGGTTGACCAAACTTGCAGAAACATGTTTATTTCTGCTGAAAAACACGTTTTGACCCTTTCTGCACACTGGGGTTAAGGGTTGAGTGTGTGGGCATTTCTGAGCCTTGCTGTTACAAGTAGATTCAGTTGTCTGAAAAAACGCGTTTATTTCGGGCTGAAAAACACGTTTTGAAAAGTGTGATGTTACTGCCCCATAACTTACATGGGGTTGACCAAACTTGCAGAAACATGTTTATTTCTGCTGAAAAACACGTTTTGACCCTTTCTGCACACTGGGGTTAAGGGCTGAGTGTGTTGGCACTTCTGAGCCTTGCTGTTACAAGTAGATTCAGCTGTCTGAAAAAACGTGTTTATTTCGGGCTGAAAAACACGTTTTGAAAAGTGTGATTTTACTGCCCCATAACTTACATGGGGTTGACCAAACTTGCAGAAACATGTTTATTTCTGATGAAAAACACGTTTTGACCCTTTCTGCACACTGGGGTTAAGGGCTGAGTGTGTTGGCACTTCTGAGCCTTGCTGTTACAAGTATATTCAGCTGTCTGAAAAAACGTGTTTATTTCGGGCTGAAAAACACGTTTTGAAAAGTGTGATGTTACTGCCCCATAACTTACATGGGGTTGACCAAACTTGCAGAAACATGTTTATTTCTGCTGAAAAACAAGTTTTGACACTTTCTGTACACTGGGGTTAAGGGCTGAGTGTGTGGGCTCTTCTGAGCCTTGCTGTTACAAGGAGATTCATTTGCCTGAAAAAACGCGTTTATTTCGGGCTGAAAAACACGTTTTGAAAAGTGTGATGTTACTGCCCCATAACTTACATGGGGTTGACCAAACTTACAGAAACATGTTTATTTCTGCTGAAAAACACGTTTTGACCCTTTCTGCACACTGGGGTTAAGGGCTGAGTGTGTTGGCTCTTCTGAGCCTTGCTGTTACAAGTAGATTCAGCTGTCTGAAAAAACGTGTTTATTTCGGGCTGAAAAACACGTTTTGAAAAGTGTGATGTTACTGCCCCATAACTTACATGGGGTTGACCAAACTTGCAGAAACATGTTTATTTCAGCTGAAAAACACGTTTTGACACTTTCTGTACACTGGGGTTAAGGGCTGAGTGTGTGGGCTCTTCTGAGCCTTGCTGTTACAAGGAGATTCAGTTGTCTGAAAAAACGCGTTTATTTCGGGCTGAAAAACACGTTTTGAAAAGTGTGATGTTACTGCCCCATAACTTACATGGGGTTGACCAAACTTGCAGAAACATGTTTATTTCTGCTGAAAAACACGTTTTGACCCTTTCTGCACACTGGGGTTAAGGGTTGAGTGTGTGGGCATTTCTGAGCCTTGCTGTTACAAGTAGATTCAGTTGTCTGAAAAAACGCGTTTATTTCGGGCTGAAAAACACGTTTTGAAAAGTGTGATGTTACTGCCCCATAACTTACATGGGGTTGACCAAACTTGCAGAAACATGTTTATTTCTGCTGAAAAACACGTTTTGACCCTTTCTGCACACTGGGGTTAAGGGCTGAGTGTGTTGGCACTTCTGAGCCTTGCTGTTACAAGTAGATTCAGCTGTCTGAAAAAACGTGTTTATTTCGGGCTGAAAAACACGTTTTGAAAAGTGTGATGTTACTGCCCCATAACTTACATGGGGTTGACCAAACTTGCAGAAACATGTTTATTTCTGCTGAAAAACACGTTTTGACAATTTCTGCACACTGGGGTTAAGGGCTGAGTGTGTGGGCTCTTTTGAGCCTTGCTGTTACAAGGAGATTCAGTTGCCTGAAAAAACGCGTTTATTTCGGGCTGAAAAACACGTTTTGAAAAGTGTGATGTTACTGCCCCATAACTTACATGGGGTTGACCAAACTTGCAGAAACATGTTTATTTCTGCTGAAAAACACGTTTTGACACTTTCTGTACACTGGGGTTAAGGGTTGAGTGTGTGGGCACTTCTGAGCCTTGCTGTTACAAGTAGATTCAGTTGCCTGAAAAAACGCGTTTATTTCTGGCTGAAAAACACGTTTTGAAAAGTGTGATGTTATTGCCCCATAACTTACATGGGGTTGACCAAACTTGCAGAAACATGTTTATTTCTGCTGAAAAACACGTTTTGACAATTTCTGCACACTGGGGTTAAGGGCTGAGTGTGTGGGCTCTTTTGAGCCTTGCTGTTACAAGGAGATTCAGTTGCCTGAAAAAACGCGTTTATTTCGGGCTGAAAAACACGTTTTGAAAAGTGTGATGTTACTGCCCCATAACTTACATGGGGTTGACCAAACTTGCAGAAACATGTTTATTTCTGCTGAAAAACACGTTTTGACACTTTCTGTACACTGGGGTTAAGGGTTGAGTGTGTGGGCACTTCTGAGCCTTGCTGTTACAAGTAGATTCAGTTGCCTGAAAAAACGCGTTTATTTCTGGCTGAAAAACACGTTTTGAAAAGTGTGATGTTATTGCCCCATAACTTACATGGGGTTGACCAAACTTGCAGAAACATGTTTATTTCTGCTGAAAAACACGTTTTGACCCTTTCTGCACACTAGGGTTAAGGGCTGAGTGTGTTGGCACTTCTGAGCCTTGCTGTTACAAGTAGATTCAGCTGTCTGAAAAAACGTGTTTATTTCGGGCTGAAAAACACGTTTTGAAAAGTGTGATGTTACTGCCCCATAACTTACATGGGGTTGACCAAACTTGCAGAAACATGTTTATTTCTGCTGAAAAACACGTTTTGACCCTTTCTGCACACTGGGGTTAAGGGTTGAGTGTGTGGGCACTTCTGAGCCTTGCTGTTACAAGTAGATTCAGTTGTCTGAAAAAACGCGTTTATTTCGGGCTGAAAAACACGTTTTGAAAAGTATGATGTTACTGCCCCATAACTTACATGGGGTTGACCAAACTTACAGAAACATGTTTATTTCTGCTGAAAAACATGTTTTGACCCTTTCTGCACACTGGGGTTAAGGGCTGAGTGTGTTGGCTCTTCTGAGCCTTGCTGTTACAAGTAGATTCAGCTGTCTGAAAAAACGTGTTTATTTCGGGCTGAAAAACACGTTTTGAAAAGTGTGATGTTACTGCCCCATAACTTACATGGGGTTGACCAAACTTGCAAAAACATGTTTATTTCTGCTGAAAAACACGTTTTGACAATTTCTGCACACTGGGGTTAAGGGCTGAGTGTGTGGGCTCTTTTGAGCCTTGCTGTTACAAGGAGATTCAGTTGCCTGAAAAAACGCGTTTATTTCGGGCTGAAAAACACGTTTTGAAAAGTGTGATGTTACTGCCCCATAACTTACATGGGGTTGACCAAACTTGCAGAAACATGTTTATTTCTGCTGAAAAACACGTTTTGACCCTTTCTGCACACTGGGGTTAAGGGTTGAGTGTGTGGGCACTTCTGAGCAGTGGTGTTACAAGTAGATTCAGTTGTCTGAAAAAACGCGTTTATTTCGGGCTGAAAAACACGTTTTGAAAAGTGTGATGTTACTGCCCCATAACTTACATGGGGTTGACCAAACTTGCAGAAACATGTTTATTTCTGCTGAAAAACACGTTTTGACACTTTCTGTACACTGGGGTTAAGGGCTGAGTGTGTGGGCTCTTCTGAGCCTTGCTGTTACAAGGAGATTCAGTTGCCTGAAAAAACGCGTTTATTTCGGGCTGAAAAACACGTTTTGAAAAGTGTGATGTTACTGCCCCATAACTTACATGGGGTTGACCAAACTTGCAGAAACATGTTTATTTCTGCTGAAAAACACGTTTTGACACTTTCTGTACACTGGGGTTAAGGGCTGAGTGTGTGGGCTCTTCTGAGCCTTGCTGTTACAAGGAGATTCAGTTGTCTGAAAAAACGCGTTTATTTCGGGCTGAAAAACACGTTTTGAAAAGTGTGATGTTACTGCCCCATAACTTACATGGGGTTGACCAAACTTGCAGAAACATGTTTATTTCTGCTGAAAAACACGTTTTGACCCTTTCTGCACACTGGGGTTAAGGGCTGAGTGTGTTGGCTCTTCTGAGCCTTGCTGTTACAAGTAGATTCAGCTGTCTGAAAAAACGAGTTTATTTCGTGCTGAAAAACACGTTTTGAAAAGTGTGATGTTTCTGCCCCATAACTTACATGGGGTTGACCAAACTTGCAGAAACATGTTTATTTCTGCTGAAAAACACGTTTTGACACTTTCTGTACACTGGGGTTAAGGGCTGAGTGTGTGGGCACTTCTGAGCCTTGCTGTTACAAGTAGATTCAGTTGTCTGAAAAAACGCGTTTATTTCGGGCTGAAAAACACGTTTTGAAAAGTATGATGTTACTGCCCCATAACTTACATGGGGTTGACCAAACTTACAGAAACATGTTTATTTCTGCTGAAAAACATGTTTTGACCCTTTCTGCACACTGGGGTTAAGGGCTGAGTGTGTTGGCTCTTCTGAGCCTTGCTGTTACAAGTAGATTCAGCTGTCTGAAAAAACGTGTTTATTTCGGGCTGAAAAACACGTTTTGAAAAGTGTGATGTTACTGCCCCATAACTTACATGGGGTTGACCAAACTTGCAGAAACATGTTTATTTCTGCTGAAAAACACGTTTTGACAATTTCTGCACACTGGGGTTAAGGGCTGAGTGTGTGGGCTCTTTTGAGCCTTGCTGTTACAAGGAGATTCAGTTGCCTGAAAAAACGCGTATATTTCGGGCTGAAAAACACGTTTTGAAAAGTGTGATGTTACTGCCCCATAACTTACATGGGGTTGACCAAACTTGCAGAAACATGTTTATTTCTGCTGAAAAACACGTTTTGACCCTTTCTGCACACTGGGGTTAAGGGCTGAGTGTGTTGGCTCTTCTGAGCCTTGCTGTTACAAGTAGATTCAGCTGTCTGAAAAAACGTGTTTATTTCGGGCTGAAAAACACTTTTTGAAAAGTGTGATGTTACTGCCCCATAACTTACATGGGGTTGACAAAACTTGCAGAAACATGTTTATTTCTGCAGAAAAACACGTTTTGACCCTTTCTGCACACTGGGGTTAAGGGTTGAGTGTGTGGGCACTTCTGAGCATTGCTGTTACAAGTAGATTCAGTTGACTGAAAAAACGCGTTTATTTCGGGCTGAAAAACACGTTTTGAAAACTGTGATGTTACTGCCCCATAACTTACATGGTGTTGACCAAACTTGCAGAAACATGTTTATTTCTGCTGAAAAACACGTTTTGACCCTTTCTGCACACTGGGGTTAAGGGCTGAGTGTGTTGGCACTTCTGAGCCTTGCTGTTACAAGTAGATTCAGCTGTCTGAAAAAACGTGTTTATTTCGGGCTGAAAAACACGTTTTGAAAAGTGTGATGTTACTGCCCCATAACTTACATGGGGTTGACCAAACTTGCAGAAACATGTTTATTTCTGCTGAAAAACACGTTTTGACCCTTTCTGCACACTGGGGTTAAGGGCTGAGTGTGTTGGCACTTCTGAGCCTTGCTGTTACAAGTAGATTCAGCTGTCTGAAAAAACGTGTTTATTTCGGGCTGAAAAACACGTTTTGAAAAGTGTGATGTTACTGCCCCATAACTTACATGGGGTTGACCAAACTTGCAGAAACATGTTTATTTCTGCTGAAAAACACGTTTTGACCCTTTCTGCACACTGGGGTTAAGGGCTGAGTGTGTTGGCACTTCTGAGCCTTGCTGTTACAAGTAGATTCCGCTGTCTGAAAAAACGTGTTTATTTCGGGCTGAAAAACACGTTTTGAAAAGTGTGATGTTACTGCCCCATAACTTACATGGGGTTGACCAAACTTGCAGAAACATGTTTATTTCTGCTGAAAAACACGTTTTGACAATTTCTGCACACTGGGGTTAAGGGCTGAGTGTGTGGGCTGTTTTGAGCCTTGCTGTTACAAGGAGATTCAGTTGCCTGAAAAAACGCGTTTATTTCGGGCTGAAAAACACGTTTTGAAAAGTGTGATGTTACTGCCCCATAACTTAAATGGGGTTGACCAAACTTGCAGAAACATGTTTATTTCTGCTGAAAAACACGTTTTGACACTTTCTGTACACTGGGGTTAAGGGCTGAGTGTGTGGGCTCTTCTGAGCCTTGCTGTTACAAGGAGATTCAGTTGTCTGAAAAAACGCGTTTATTTCGGGCTGAAAAACACGTTTTGAAAAGTGTGATGTTACTGCCCCATAACTTACATGGGGTTGACCAAACTTGCAGAAACATGTTTATTTCGGCTGAAAAACACGTTTTGACCCTTTCTGCACACTGGGGTTAAGGGCTGAGTGTGTTGGCACTTCTGAGCCTTGCTGTTACAAGTAGATTCAGCTGTCTGAAAAAACGTGTTTATTTCGGGCTGAAAAACACGTTTTGAAAAGTGTGATGTTACTGCCCCATAACTTACATGGGGTTGACCAAACTTGCAGAAACATGTTTATTTCTGCTGAAAAACACGTTTTGACACTTTCTGTACACTGGGGTTAAGGGCTGAGTGTGTGGGCTCTTCTGAACCTTGCTGTTACAAGGAGATTCAGTTGCCTGAAAAAACGCGTTTATTTCGGGCTGAAAAACACGTTTTGAAAAGTGTGATGTTACTGCCCCATAACTTACATGGGGTTGACCAAACTTGCAGAAACATGTTTATTTCTGCTGAAAAACACGTTTTGACCCTTCCTGCACACTGGGGTTAAGGGCTGAGTGTGTTGGCACTTCTGAGCCTTGCTGTTACAAGTAGATTCAGCTGTCTGAAAAAACGTGTTTATTTCGGGCTGAAAAACACGTTTTGAAAAGTGTGATGTTACTGCCCCATAACTTACATGGGGTTGACCAAACTTGCAGAAACATGTTTATTTCTGCTGAAAAACACGTTTTGACACTTTCTGTACACTGGGGTTAAGGGCTGAGTGTGTGGGCTCTTCTGAGCCTTGCTGTTACAAGGAGATTCATTTGCCTGAAAAAACGCGTTTATTTCGGGCTGAAAAACACGTTTTGAAAAGTGTGATGTTACTGCCCCATAACGTACATGGGGTTGACCAAACTTGCAGAAACATGTTTATTTCTGCTGAAAAACACGTTTTGACCCTTTCTGCACACTGGGGTTAAGGGCTGAGTGTGTTGGCTCTTCTGAGCCTTGCTGTTACAAGTAGATTCAGCTGTCTGAAAAAACGTGTTTATTTCGGGCTGAAAAACACGTTTTGAAAAGTGTGATGTTACTGCCCCATAACTTACATGGGGTTGACCAAACTTGCAGAAACATGTTTATTTCTGCTGAAAAACACGTTTTGACACTTTCTGTACACTGGGGTTAAGGGCTGAGTGTGTGGGCTCTTCTGAGCCTTGCTGTTACAAGGAGATTCAGTTGTCTGAAAAAACGCGTTTATTTCGGGCTGAAAAACACGTTTTGAAAAGTGTGATGTTACTGCCCCATAACTTACATGGGGTTGACCAAACTTGCAGAAACATGTTTATTTCTCCTGAAAAACACGTTTTGACCCTTTCTGCACACTGGGGTTAAGGGCTGAGTGTGTTGGCACTTCTGAGCCTTGCTGTTACAAGTATATTCAGCTGTCTGAAAAAACGTGTTTATTTCGGGCTGAAAAACACGTTTTGAAAAGTGTGATGTTACTGCCCCATAACTTACATGGGGTTGACCAAACTTGCAGAAACATGTTTATTTCTGCTGAAAAACACGTTTTGACAATTTCTGCACAGTGGGGTTAAGGGCTGAGTGTGTGGGCTCTTTTGAGCCTTGCTGTTACAAGGAGATTCAGTTGCCTGAAAAAACGCGTTTATTTCGGGCTGAAAAACACGTTTTGAAAAGTGTGATTTTACTGCCCCATAACTTACATGGGGTTGACCAAACTTGCAGAAACATGTTTATTTCTGCTGAAAAACACGTTTTGACCCTTTCTGCACACTGGGGTTAAGGGTTGAGTGTGTGGGCACTTCTGAGCATTGCTGTTACAAGTAGATTCAGTTGTCTGAAAAAACGCGTTTATTTCGGGCTGAAAAACACGTTTTGAAAACTGTGATGTTACTGCCCCATAACTTACATGGGGTTGACCAAACTTGCAGAAACATGTTTATTTCTGCTGAAAAACACGTTTTGACCCTTTCTGCACACTGGGGTTAAGGGCTGAGTGTGTTGGCACTTCTGAGCCTTGCTGTTACAAATAGATTCAGCTGTCTGAAAAAACGTGTTTATTTCGGGCTGAAAAACACGTTTTGAAAAGTGTGATGTTACTGCCCCATAACTTACATGGGGTTGACCAAACTTGCAGAAACATGTTTATTTCTGCTGAAAAACACGTTTTGACACTTTCTGTACACTGGGGTTAAGGGCTGAGTGTGTGGGCTCTTCTGAGCCTTGCTGTTACAAGGAGATTCAGTTGCCTGAAAAAACGCGTTTATTTCGGGCTGAAAAACACGTTTTGAAAAGTGTGATGTTACTGCCCCATAACTTACATGGGGTTGACCAAACTTGCAGAAACATGTTTATTTCTGCTGAAAAACACGTTTTGACACTTTCTGTACACTGGGGTTAAGGGCTGAGTGTGTGGGCTCTTCTGAGCCTTGCTGTTACAAGGAGATTCAGTTGTCTGAAAAAACGCGTTTATTAGGGCTGAAAAACACGTTTTGAAAAGTGTGATGTTACTGCCCCATAACTTACATGGGGTTGACCAAACTTGCAGAAACATGTTTATTTCTGCTGAAAAACACGTTTTGACACTTTCTGTACACTGGGGTTAAGGGCTGAGTGTGTGGGCTCTTCTGAGCCTTGCTGTTACAAGGAGATTCAGTTGTCTGAAAAAACGCGTTTATTTCGGGCTGAAAAACACGTTTTGAAAAGTGTGATGTTACTGCCCCATAACTTACATGGGGTTGACCAAACTTGCAGAAACATGTTTATTTCTGCTGAAAAACACGTTTTGACACTTTCTGTACACTGGGGTTAAGGGCTGAGTGCGTGGGCTCTTCTGAGCCTTGCTGTTACAAGGAGATTCAGTTGTCTGAAAAAACGCGTTTATTTCGGGCTGAAAAACACGTTTTGAAAAGTGTGATGTTACTGCCCCATAACTTACATGGGGTTGACCAAACTTGCAGAAACATGTTTATTTCTGCTGAAAAACACGTTTTGACCCTTTCTGCACACTGGGGTTAAGGGCTGAGTGTGTTGGCACTTCTGAGCCTTGCTGTTACAAGTAGATTCAGTTGTCTGAAAAAACGCGTTTATTTCGGGCTGAAAAACACGTTTTGAAAAGTGTGATGTTACTGCCCCATAACTTACATGGGGTTGACCAAACTTGCAGAAACATGTTTATTTCTGCTGAAAAACACGTTTTGACCCTTTCTGCACACTGGGGTTAAGGGCTGAGTGTGTTGGCACTTCTGAGCCTTGCTGTTACAAGTAGATTCAGCTGTCTGAAAAAACGTGTTTATTTCGGGCTGAAAAACACGTTTTGAAAAGTGTGATGTTACTGCCCCATAACTTACATGGGGTTGACCAAACTTGCAGAAACATGTTTATTTCTGCTGAAAAACACGTTTTGACAATTTCTGCACACTGGGGTTAAGGGCTGAGTGTGTGGGCTCTTTTGAGCCTTGCTGTTACAAGGAGATTCAGTTGCCTGAAAAAACGCGTTTATTTCGGGCTGAAAAACACGTTTTGAAAAGTGTGATGTTACTGCCCCATAACTTACATGGGGTTGACCAAACTTGCAGAAACATGTTTATTTCTGCTGAAAAACACGTTTTGACACTTTCTGTACACTGGGGTTAAGGGTTGAGTGTGTGGGCACTTCTGAGCCTTGCTGTTACAAGTAGATTCAGTTGCCTGAAAAAACGCGTTTATTTCTGGCTGAAAAACACGTTTTGAAAAGTGTGATGTTATTGCCCCATAACTTACATGGGGTTGACCAAACTTGCAGAAACATGTTTATTTCTGCTGAAAAACACGTTTTGACCCTTTCTGCACACTAGGGTTAAGGGCTGAGTGTGTTGGCACTTCTGAGCCTTGCTGTTACAAGTAGATTCAGCTGTCTGAAAAAACGTGTTTATTTCGGGCTGAAAAACACGTTTTGAAAAGTGTGATGTTACTGCCCCATAACTTACATGGGGTTGACCAAACTTGCAGAAACATGTTTATTTCTGCTGAAAAACACGTTTTGACCCTTTCTGCACACTGGGGTTAAGGGTTGAGTGTGTGGGCACTTCTGAGCCTTGCTGTTACAAGTAGATTCAGTTGTCTGAAAAAACGCGTTTATTTCGGGCTGAAAAACACGTTTTGAAAAGTATGATGTTACTGCCCCATAACTTACATGGGGTTGACCAAACTTACAGAAACATGTTTATTTCTGCTGAAAAACATGTTTTGACCCTTTCTGCACACTGGGGTTAAGGGCTGAGTGTGTTGGCTCTTCTGAGCCTTGCTGTTACAAGTAGTTTCAGCTGTCTGAAAAAACGTGTTTATTTCGGGCTGAAAAACACGTTTTGAAAAGTGTGATGTTACTGCCCCATAACTTACATGGGGTTGACCAAACTTGCAAAAACATGTTTATTTCTGCTGAAAAACACGTTTTGACAATTTCTGCACACTGGGGTTAAGGGCTGAGTGTGTGGGCTCTTTTGAGCCTTGCTGTTACAAGGAGATTCAGTTGCCTGAAAAAACGCGTTTATTTCGGGCTGAAAAACACGTTTTGAAAAGTGTGATGTTACTGCCCCATAACTTACATGGGGTTGACCAAACTTGCAGAAACATGTTTATTTCTGCTGAAAAACACGTTTTGACCCTTTCTGCACACTGAGGTTAAGGGTTGAGTGTGTGGGCACTTCTGAGCAGTGGTGTTACAAGTAGATTCAGTTGTCTGAAAAAACGCGTTTATTTCGGGCTGAAAAACACGTTTTGAAAAGTGTGATGTTACTGCCCCATAACTTACATGGGGTTGACCAAACTTGCAGAAACATGTTTATTTCTGCTGAAAAACACGTTTTGACACTTTCTGTACACTGGGGTTAAGGGCTGAGTGTGTGGGCTCTTCTGAGCCTTGCTGTTACAAGGAGATTCAGTTGCCTGAAAAAACGCGTTTATTTCGGGCTGAAAAACACGTTTTGAAAAGTGTGATGTTACTGCCCCATAACTTACATGGGGTTGACCAAACTTGCAGAAACATGTTTATTTCTGCTGAAAAACACGTTTTGACACTTTCTGTACACTGGGGTTAAGGGCTGAGTGTGTGGGCTCTTCTGAGCCTTGCTGTTACAAGGAGATTCAGTTGTCTGAAAAAACGTGTTTATTTCGGGCTGAAAAACACGTTTTGAAAAGTGTGATGTTACTGCCCCATAACTTACATGGGGTTGACCAAACTTGCAGAAACATGTTTATTTCTGCTGAAAAACACGTTTTGACACTTTCTGTACACTGGGGTTAAGGGCTGAGTGTGTGGGCACTTCTGAGCCTTGCTGTTACAAGTAGATTCAGTTGTCTGAAAAAACGCGTTTATTTCGGGCTGAAAAACACGTTTTGAAAAGTGTGATGTTACTGCCCCATAACTTACATGGGGTTGACCAAACTTGCAGAAACATGTTTATTTCTGCTGAAAAACACGTTTTGACACTTTCTGTACACTGGGGTTAAGGGCTGAGTGTGTGGGCTCTTCTGAGCCTTGCTGTTACAAGGAGATTCAGTTGCCTGAAAAAACGCGTTTATTTCGGGCTGAAAAACACGTTTTGAAAAGTGTGATGTTACTGCCCCATAACTTACATGGGGTTGACCAAACTTGCAGAAACATGTTTATTTCTGCTGAAAAACACGTTTTGACACTTTCTGTACACTGGGGTTAAGGGCTGAGTGTGTGGGCTCTTCTGAGCCTTGCTGTTACAAGGAGATTCAGTTGTCTGAAAAAACGCGTTTATTTCGGGCTGAAAAACACGTTTTGAAAAGTGTGATGTTACTGCCCCATAACTTACATGGGGTTGACCAAACTTGCAGAAACATGTTTATTTCTGCTGAAAAACACGTTTTGACACTTTCTGTACACTGGGGTTAAGGGCTGAGTGTGTGGGCACTTCTGAGCCTTGCTGTTACAAGTAGATTCAGTTGTCTGAAAAAACGCGTTTATTTCGGGCTGAAAAACACGTTTTGAAAAGTGTGATGTTACTGCCCCATAACTTACATGGGGTTGACCAAACTTGCAGAAACATGTTTATTTCTGCTGAAAAACACGTTTTGACCCTTTCTGCACACTGGGGTTAAGGGCTGAGTGTGTTGGCTCTTCTGAGCCTTGCTGTTACAAGTAGATTCAGCTGTCTGAAAAAACGAGTTTATTTCGTGCTGAAAAACACGTTTTGAAAAGTGTGATGTTTCTGCCCCATAACTTACATGGGGTTGACCAAACTTGCAGAAACATGTTTATTTCTGCTGAAAAACACGTTTTGACACTTTCTGTACACTGGGGTTAAGGGCTGAGTGTGTGGGCTCTACTGAGCCTTGCTGTTACAAGGAGATTCAGTTGCCTGAAAAAACGCGTTTATTTCGGGCTGAAAAACACGTTTTGAAAAGTGTGATGTTACTGCCCCATAACTTACATGGGGTTGACCAAACTTGCAGAAACATGTTTATTTCTGCTGAAAAACACGTTTTGACACTTTCTGCACACTGGGGTTAAGGGTTGAGTGTGTGGGCACTTCTGAGCCTTGCTGTTACAAGTAGATTCAGTTGTCTGAAAAAACGCGTTTATTTCGGGCTGAAAAACACGTTTTGAAAAGTATGATGTTACTGCCCCATAACTTACATGGGGTTGACCAAACTTACAGAAACATGTTTATTTCTGCTGAAAAACATGTTTTGACCCTTTCTGCACACTGGGGTTAAGGGCTGAGTGTGTTGGCTCTTCTGAGCCTTGCTGTTACAAGTAGTTTCAGCTGTCTGAAAAAACGTGTTTATTTCGGGCTGAAAAACACGTTTTGAAAAGTGTGATGTTACTGCCCCATAACTTACATGGGGTTGACCAAACTTGCAAAAACATGTTTATTTCTGCTGAAAAACACGTTTTGACAATTTCTGCACACTGGGGTTAAGGGCTGAGTGTGTGGGCTCTTTTGAGCCTTGCTGTTACAAGGAGATTCAGTTGCCTGAAAAAACGCGTTTATTTCGGGCTGAAAAACACGTTTTGAAAAGTGTGATGTTACTGCCCCATAACTTACATGGGGTTGACCAAACTTGCAGAAACATGTTTATTTCTGCTGAAAAACACGTTTTGACCCTTTCTGCACACTGAGGTTAAGGGTTGAGTGTGTGGGCACTTCTGAGCAGTGGTGTTACAAGTAGATTCAGTTGTCTGAAAAAACGCGTTTATTTCGGGCTGAAAAACACGTTTTGAAAAGTGTGATGTTACTGCCCCATAACTTACATGGGGTTGACCAAACTTGCAGAAACATGTTTATTTCTGCTGAAAAACACGTTTTGACACTTTCTGTACACTGGGGTTAAGGGCTGAGTGTGTGGGCTCTTCTGAGCCTTGCTGTTACAAGGAGATTCAGTTGCCTGAAAAAACGCGTTTATTTCGGGCTGAAAAACACGTTTTGAAAAGTGTGATGTTACTGCCCCATAACTTACATGGGGTTGACCAAACTTGCAGAAACATGTTTATTTCTGCTGAAAAACACGTTTTGACACTTTCTGTACACTGGGGTTAAGGGCTGAGTGTGTGGGCTCTTCTGAGCCTTGCTGTTACAAGGAGATTCAGTTGTCTGAAAAAACGCGTTTATTTCGGGCTGAAAAACACGTTTTGAAAAGTGTGATGTTACTGCCCCATAACTTACATGGGGTTGACCAAACTTGCAGAAACATGTTTATTTCTGCTGAAAAACACGTTTTGACACTTTCTGTACACTGGGGTTAAGGGCTGAGTGTGTGGGCACTTCTGAGCCTTGCTGTTACAAGTAGATTCAGTTGTCTGAAAAAACGCGTTTATTTCGGGCTGAAAAACACGTTTTGAAAAGTGTGATGTTACTGCCCCATAACTTACATGGGGTTGACCAAACTTGCAGAAACATGTTTATTTCTGCTGAAAAACACGTTTTGACACTTTCTGTACACTGGGGTTAAGGGCTGAGTGTGTGGGCTCTTCTGAGCCTTGCTGTTACAAGGAGATTCAGTTGCCTGAAAAAACGCGTTTATTTCGGGCTGAAAAACACGTTTTGAAAAGTGTGATGTTACTGCCCCATAACTTACATGGGGTTGACCAAACTTGCAGAAACATGTTTATTTCTGCTGAAAAACACGTTTTGACACTTTCTGTACACTGGGGTTAAGGGCTGAGTGTGTGGGCTCTTCTGAGCCTTGCTGTTACAAGGAGATTCAGTTGTCTGAAAAAACGCGTTTATTTCGGGCTGAAAAACACGTTTTGAAAAGTGTGATGTTACTGCCCCATAACTTACATGGGGTTGACCAAACTTGCAGAAACATGTTTATTTCTGCTGAAAAACACGTTTTGACACTTTCTGTACACTGGGGTTAAGGGCTGAGTGTGTGGGCACTTCTGAGCCTTGCTGTTACAAGTAGATTCAGTTGTCTGAAAAAACGCGTTTATTTCGGGCTGAAAAACACGTTTTGAAAAGTGTGATGTTACTGCCCCATAACTTACATGGGGTCGACCAAACTTGCAGAAACATGTTTATTTCTGCTGAAAAACACGTTTTGACCCTTTCTGCACACTGGGGTTAAGGGCTGAGTGTGTTGGCTCTTCTGAGCCTTGCTGTTACAAGTAGATTCAGCTGTCTGAAAAAACGAGTTTATTTCGTGCTGAAAAACACGTTTTGAAAAGTGTGATGTTTCTGCCCCATAACTTACATGGGGTTGACCAAACTTGCAGAAACATGTTTATTTCTGCTGAAAAACACGTTTTGACACTTTCTGTACACTGGGGTTAAGGGCTGAGTGTGTGGGCTCTACTGAGCCTTGCTGTTACAAGGAGATTCAGTTGCCTGAAAAAACGCGTTTATTTCGGGCTGAAAAACACGTTTTGAAAAGTGTGATGTTACTGCCCCATAACTTACATGGGGTTGACCAAACTTGCAGAAACATGTTTATTTCTGCTGAAAAACACGTTTTGACACTTTCTGTACACTGGGGTTAAGGGCTGAGTGTGTGGGCTCTTCTGAGCCTTGCTGTTACAAGGAGATTCAGTTGTCTGAAAAAACGCGTTTATTTCGGGCTGAAAAACACGTTTTGAAAAGTGTGATGTTACTGCCCCATAACTTACATGGGGTTGACCAAACTTGCGGAAACATGTTTATTTCTGCTGAAAAACACGTTTTGACCCTTTCTGCACACTGGGGTTAAGGGCTGAGTGTGTTGGCACTTCTGAGCCTTGCTGTTACAAGTATATTCAGCTGTCTGAAAAAACGTGTTTATTTCGGGCTGAAAAACACGTTTTGAAAAGTGTGATGTTACTGCCCCATAACTTACATGGGGTTGACCAAACTTGCAGAAACATGTTTATTTCTGCTGAAAAACACGTTTTGACACTTTCTGTACACTGGGGTTAAGGGTTGAGTGTGTGGGCACTTCTGAGCCTTGCTGTTACAAGTAGATTCAGTTGCCTGAAAAAACGCGTTTATTTCGGGCTGAAAAACACGTTTTGAAAAGTGTGATGTTACTGCCCCATAACTTACATGGGGTTGACCAAACTTGCAGAAACATGTTTATTTCTGCTGAAAAACACGTTTTGACCCTTTCTGCACACTGGGGTTAAGGGTTGAGTGTGTGGGCACTTCTGAGCCTTGCTGTTACAAGTAGATTCAGTTGTCTGAAAAAACGCGTTTATTTCGGGCTGAAAAACACGTTTTGAAAAGTATGATGTTACTGCCCCATAACTTACATGGGGTTGACCAAACTTACAGAAACATGTTTATTTCTGCTGAAAAACATGTTTTGACCCTTTCTGCACACTGGGGTTAAGGGCTGAGTGTGTTGGCTCTTCTGAGCCTTGCTGTTACAAGTAGTTTCAGCTGTCTGAAAAAACGTGTTTATTTCGGGCTGAAAAACACGTTTTGAAAAGTGTGATGTTACTGCCCCATAACTTACATGGGGTTGACCAAACTTGCAGAAACATGTTTATTTCTGCTGAAAAACACGTTTTGACACTTTCTGTACACTGGGGTTAAGGGCTGAGTGTGTGGGCACTTCTGAGCCTTGCTGTTACAAGTAGATTCAGTTGTCTGAAAAAACGCGTTTATTTCGGGCTGAAAAACACGTTTTGAAAAGTGTGATGTTACTGCCCCATAACTTACATGGGGTTGACCAAACTTGCAGAAAAATGTTTATTTCTGCTGAAAAACACGTTTTGACAATTTCTGCACACTGGGGTTAAGGGCTGAGTGTGTGGGCTCTTTTGAGCCTTGCTGTTACAAGGAGATTCAGTTGTCTGAAAAAACGCGTTTATTTCGGGCTGAAAAACACGTTTTGAAAAGTGTGATGTTACTGCCCCATAACTTACATGGGGTTGACCAAACTTGCAGAAACATGTTTATTTCTGCTGAAAAACACGTTTTGACCCTTTCTGCACACTGGGGTTAAGGGTTGAGTGTGTGGGCACTTCTGAGCCTTGCTGTTACAAGTAGATTCAGTTGTCTGAAAAAACGCGTTTATTTCGGGCTTAAAAGCACGTTTTGAAAAGTGTGATGTTACTGCCCCATAACTTACATGGGGTTGACCAAACTTGCAGAAACATGTTTATTTCTGCTGAAAAACACGTTTTGACCCTTTCTGCACACTGGGGTTAAGGGCTGAGTGTGTTGGCACTTCTGAGCCTTGCTTTTACAAGTAGATTCAGCTGTCTGAAAAAACCTGTTTATTTCGGGCTGAAAAACACGTTTTGAAAAGTGTGATGTTACTGCCCCATAACTTACATGGGGTTGACCAAACTTGCAGAAACATGTTTATTTCTGCTGAAAAACACGTTTTGACCCTTTCTGCACACTGGGGTTAAGGGTTGAGTGTGTGGGCACTTCTGAGCCTTGCTGTTACAAGTAGATTCAGTTGTCTGAAAAAACGCGTTTATTTCGGGCTGAAAAACACGTTTTGAAAAGTGTGATGTTACTGCCCCATAACTTACATGGGGTTGACCAAACTTGCAGAAACATGTTTATTTCTGCTGAAAAACACGTTTTGACACTTTCTGTACACTGGGGTTAAGGGCTGAGTGCGTGGGCTCTTCTGAGCCTTGCTGTTACAAGGAGATTCAGTTGCCTGAAAAAACGCGTTTATTTCGGGCTGAAAAACACGTTTTGAAAAGTGTGATGTTACTGCCCCATAACTTACATGGGGTTGACCAAACTTGCAGAAACATGTTTATTTCTGCTGAAAAACACGTTTTGACACTTTCTGTACACTGGGGTTAAGGGCTGAGTGTGTGGGCTCTTCTGAGCCTTGCTGTTACAAGGAGATTCAGTTGTCTGAAAAAACGCGTTTATTTCGGGCTGAAAAACACGTTTTGAAAAGTGTGATGTTACTTCCCCATAACTTACATGGGGTTGACCAAACTTGCAGAAACATGTTTATTTCTGCTGAAAAACACGTTTTGACCCTTTCTGCACACTGGGGTTAAGGGTTGAGTGTGTGGGCACTTCTGAGCAGTGGTGTTACAAGTAGATTCAGTTGTCTGAAAAAACGCGTTTATTTCGGGCTGAAAAACACGTTTTGAAAAGTGTGATGTTACTGCCCCATAACTTACATGGGGTTGACCAAACTTGCAGAAACATGTTTATTTCTGCTGAAAAACACGTTTTGACCCTTTCTGCACACTGGGGTTAAGGGTTGAGTGTGTGGGCACTTCTGAGCCTTGCTGTTACAAGTAGATTCAGTTGTCTGAAAAAACGCGTTTATTTCGGGCTTAAAAGCACGTTTTGAAAAGTGTGATGTTACTGCCCCATAACTTACATGGGGTTGACCAAACTTGCAGAAACATGTTTATTTCTGCTGAAAAACACGTTTTGACCCTTTCTGCACACTGGGGTTAAGGGCTGAGTGTGTTGGCACTTCTGAGCCTTGCTTTTACAAGTAGATTCAGCTGTCTGAAAAAACCTGTTTATTTCGGGCTGAAAAACACGTTTTGAAAAGTGTGATGTTACTGCCCCATAACTTACATGGGGTTGACCAAACTTGCAGAAACATGTTTATTTCTGCTGAAAAACACGTTTTGACCCTTTCTGCACACTGGGGTTAAGGGTTGAGTGTGTGGGCACTTCTGAGCCTTGCTGTTACAAGTAGATTCAGTTGTCTGAAAAAACGCGTTTATTTCGGGCTGAAAAACACGTTTTGAAAAGTGTGATGTTACTGCCCCATAACTTACATGGGGTTGACCAAACTTGCAGAAACATGTTTATTTCTGCTGAAAAACACGTTTTGACACTTTCTGTACACTGGGGTTAAGGGCTGAGTGCGTGGGCTCTTCTGAGCCTTGCTGTTACAAGGAGATTCAGTTGCCTGAAAAAACGCGTTTATTTCGGGCTGAAAAACACGTTTTGAAAAGTGTGATGTTACTGCCCCATAACTTACATGGGGTTGACCAAACTTGCAGAAACATGTTTATTTCTGCTGAAAAACACGTTTTGACACTTTCTGTACACTGGGGTTAAGGGCTGAGTGTGTGGGCTCTTCTGAGCCTTGCTGTTACAAGGAGATTCAGTTGTCTGAAAAAACGCGTTTATTTCGGGCTGAAAAACACGTTTTGAAAAGTGTGATGTTACTTCCCCATAACTTACATGGGGTTGACCAAACTTGCAGAAACATGTTTATTTCTGCTGAAAAACACGTTTTGACCCTTTCTGCACACTGGGGTTAAGGGTTGAGTGTGTGGGCACTTCTGAGCAGTGGTGTTACAAGTAGATTCAGTTGTCTGAAAAAACGCGTTTATTTCGGGCTGAAAAACACGTTTTGAAAAGTGTGATGTTACTGCCCCATAACTTACATGGGGTTGACCAAACTTGCAGAAACATGTTTATTTCTGCTGAAAAACACGTTTTGACACTTTCTGTACACTGGGGTTAAGGGCTGAGTGTGTGGGCTCTTCTGAGCCTTGCTGTTACAAGGAGATTCAGTTGTCTGAAAAAACGCGTTTATTTCGGGCTGAAAAACACGTTTTGAAAAGTGTGATGTTACTGCCCCATAACTTACATGGGGTTGACCAAACTTGCAGAAACATGTTTATTTCTGCTGAAAAACACGTTTTGACCCTTTCTGCAAACTGGGGTTAAGGGCTGAGTGTGTTGGCACTTCTGAGCCTTGCTGTTACAAGTATATTCAGCTGTCTGAAAAAACGCGTTTATTTCGGGCTGAAAAACACGTTTTGAAAAGTGTGATGTTACTGCCCCATAACTTACATGGGGTTGACCAAACTTGCAGAAACATGTTTATTTCTGCTGAAAAACACGTTTTGACACTTTCTGTACACTGGGGTTAAGGGCTGAGTGTGTGGGCACTTCTGAGCCTTGCTGTTACAAGTAGATTCAGTTGTCTGAAAAAACGCGTTTATTTCGGGCTGAAAAACACGTTTTGAAAAGTGTGATGTTACTGCCCCATAACTTACATGGGGTTGACCAAACTTGCAGAAACATGTTTATTTCTGCTGAAAAACACGTTTTGACACTTTCTGTACACTGGGGTTAAGGGCTGAGTGCGTGGGCTCTTCTGAGCCTTGCTGTTACAAGGAGATTCAGTTGCCTGAAAAAACGCGTTTATTTCGGGCTGAAAAACACGTTTTGAAAAGTGTGATGTTACTGCCCCATAACTTACATGGGGTTGACCAAACTTGCAGAAACATGTTTATTTCTGCTGAAAAACACGTTTTGACACTTTCTGTACACTGGGGTTAAGGGCTGAGTGTGTGGGCTCTTCTGAGCCTTGCTGTTACAAGGAGATTCAGTTGTCTGAAAAAACGCGTTTATTTCGGGCTGAAAAACACGTTTTGAAAAGTGTGATGTTACTGCCCCATAACTTACATGGGGTTGACCAAACTTGCAGAAACATGTTTATTTCTGCTGAAAAACACGTTTTGACCCTTTCTGCACACTGGGGTTAAGGGTTGAGTGTGTGGGCACTTCTGAGCAGTGGTGTTACAAGTAGATTCAGTTGTCTGAAAAAACGCGTTTATTTCGGGCTGAAAAACACGTTTTGAAAAGTGTGATGTTACTGCCCCATAACTTACATGGGGTTGACCAAACTTGCAGAAACATGTTTATTTCTGCTGAAAAACACGTTTTGACACTTTCTGTACACTGGGGTTAAGGGCTGAGTGTGTGGGCTCTTCTGAGCCTTGCTGTTACAAGGAGATTCAGTTGCCTGACAAAACGCGTTTATTTCGGGCTGAAAAACACGTTTTGAAAAGTGTGATGTTACTGCCCCATAACTTACATGGGGTTGACCAAACTTGCAGAAACATGTTTATTTCTGCTGAAAAACACGTTTAGACACTTTCTGTACACTGGGGTTAAGGGCTGAGTGTGTTGGCACTTCTGAGCCTTGCTGTTACAAGTATATTCAGCTGTCTGAAAAAACGCGTTTATTTCGGGCTGAAAAACACGTTTTGAAAAGTGTGATGTTACTGCCCCATAACTTACATGGGGTTGACCAAACTTGCAGAAACATGTTTATTTCTGCTGAAAAACACGTTTTGACACTTTCTGTACACTGGGGTTAAGGGCTGAGTGTGTGGGCACTTCTGAGCCTTGCTGTTACAAGTAGATTCAGTTGTCTGAAAAAACGCGTTTATTTCGGGCTGAAAAACACGTTTTGAAAAGTGTGATATTACTGCCCCATAACTTACATGGGGTTGACCAAACTTGCAGAAACATGTTTATTTCTGCTGAAAAACACGTTTTGACCCTTTCTGCACACTGGGGTTAAGGGCTGAGTGTGTTGGCTCTTCTGAGCCTTGCTGTTACAAGTAGATTCAGCTGTCTGAAAAAACGAGTTTATTTCGTGCTGAAAAACACGTTTTGAAAAGTGTGATGTTTCTGCCCCATAACTTACATGGGGTTGACCAAACTTGCAGAAACATGTTTATTTCTGCTGAAAAACACGTTTTGACACTTTCTGTACACTGGGGTTAAGGGCTGAGTGTGTGGGCTCTACTGAGCCTTGCTGTTACAAGGAGATTCAGTTGCCTGAAAAAACGCGTTTATTTCGGGCTGAAAAACACGTTTTGAAAAGTGTGATGTTACTGCCCCATAACTTACATGGGGTTGACCAAACTTGCAGAAACATGTTTATTTCTGCTGAAAAACACGTTTTGACACTTTCTGTACACTGGGGTTAAGGGCTGAGTGTGTGGGCTCTTCTGAGCCTTGCTGTTACAAGGAGATTCAGTTGTCTGAAAAAACGCGTTTATTTCGGGCTGAAAAACACGTTTTGAAAAGTGTGATGTTACTGCCCCATAACTTACATGGGGTTGACCAAACTTGCAGAAACATGTTTATTTCTGCTGAAAAACACGTTTTGACCCTTTCTGCACACTGGGGTTAAGGGCTGAGTGTGTTGGCACTTCTGAGCCTTGCTGTTACAAGTATATTCAGCTGTCTGAAAAAACGTGTTTATTTCGGGCTGAAAAACACGTTTTGAAAAGTGTGATGTTACTGCCCCATAACTTACATGGGGTTGACCAAACTTGCAGAAACATGTTTATTTCTGCTGAAAAACACGTTTTGACACTTTCTGTACACTGGGGTTAAGGGTTGAGTGTGTGGGCACTTCTGAGCCTTGCTGTTACAAGTAGATTCAGTTGCCTGAAAAAACGCGTTTATTTCGGGCTGAAAAACACGTTTTGAAAAGTGTGATGTTACTGCCCCAGAACTTACATGGGATTGACCAAACTTGCAGAAAAATGTTTATTTCTGCTGAAAAACACGTTTTGACAATTTCTGCACACTGGGGTTAAGGGCTGAGTGTGTGGGCTCTTTTGAGCCTTGCTGTTACAAGGAGATTCAGTTGTCTGAAAAAACGCGTTTATTTCGGGCTGAAAAACACGTTTTGAAAAGTGTGATGTTACTGCCCCATAACTTACATGGGGTTGACCAAACTTGCAGAAACATGTTTATTTCTGCTGAAAAACACGTTTTGACCCTTTCTGCACACTGGGGTTAAGGGCTGAGTGTGTTGGCTCTTCTGAGCCTTGCTGTTACAAGTAGATTCAGCTGTCTGAAAAAACGAGTTTATTTCGTGCTGAAAAACACGTTTTGAAAAGTGTGATGTTTCTGCCCCATAACTTACATGGGGTTGACCAAACTTGCAGAAACATGTTTATTTCTGCTGAAAAACACGTTTTGACACTTTCTGTACACTGGGGTTAAGGGCTGAGTGTGTGGGCTCTACTGAGCCTTGCTGTTACAAGGAGATTCAGTTGCCTGAAAAAACGCGTTTATTTCGGGCTGAAAAACACGTTTTGAAAAGTGTGATGTTACTGCCCCATAACTTACATGGGGTTGACCAAACTTGCAGAAACATGTTTATTTCTGCTGAAAAACACGTTTTGACACTTTCTGTACACTGGGGTTAAGGGCTGAGTGTGTGGGCTCTTCTGAGCCTTGCTGTTACAAGGAGATTCAGTTGTCTGAAAAAACGCGTTTATTTCGGGCTGAAAAACACGTTTTGAAAAGTGTGATGTTACTGCCCCATAACTTACATGGGGTTGACCAAACTTGCAGAAACATGTTTATTTCTGCTGAAAAACACGTTTTGACCCTTTCTGCACACTGGGGTTAAGGGCTGAGTGTGTTGGCACTTCTGAGCCTTGCTGTTACAAGTATATTCAGCTGTCTGAAAAAACGTGTTTATTTCGGGCTGAAAAACACGTTTTGAAAAGTGTGATGTTACTGCCCCATAACTTACATGGGGTTGACCAAACTTGCAGAAACATGTTTATTTCTGCTGAAAAACACGTTTTGACACTTTCTGTACACTGGGGTTAAGGGTTGAGTGTGTGGGCACTTCTGAGCCTTGCTGTTACAAGTAGATTCAGTTGCCTGAAAAAACGCGTTTATTTCGGGCTGAAAAACACGTTTTGAAAAGTGTGATGTTACTGCCCCATAACTTACATGGGGTTGACCAAACTTGCAGAAACATGTTTATTTCTGCTGAAAAACACGTTTTGACCCTTTCTGCACACTGGGGTTAAGGGTTGAGTGTGTGGGCACTTCTGAGCAGTGGTGTTACAAGTAGATTCAGTTGTCTGAAAAAACGCATTTATTTCGGGCTGAAAAACACGTTTTGAAAAGTGTGATGTTACTGCCCCATAACTTACATGGGGATGACCAAACTTGCAGAAACATGTTTATTTCTGCTGAAAAACACGTTTTGACACTTTCTGTACACTGGGGTTAAGGGCTGAGTGTGTGGGCACTTCTGAGCCTTGCTGTTACAAGTAGATTCAGTTGTCTGAAAAAACGCGTTTATTTCGGGCTGAAAAACACGTTTTGAAAAGTGTGATGTTACTGCCCCATAACTTACATGGGGTTGACCAAACTTGCAGAAACATGTTTATTTCTGCTGAAAAACACGTTTTGACCCTTTCTGCACACTGGGGTTAAGGGCTGAGTGTGTTGGCTCTTCTGAGCCTTGCTGTTACAAGTAGATTCAGCTGTATGAAAAAACGAGTTTATTTCGGGCTGAAAAACACGTTTTGAAAAGTGTGATGTTACTGCCCCATAACTTACATGGGGTTGACCAAACTTGCAGAAACATGTTTATTTCTGCTGAAAAACACGTTTTGACACTTTCTGTACACTGGGGTTAAGGGCTGAGTGTGTGGGCTCTTCTGAGCCTTGCTGTTACAAGGAGATTCAGTTGCCTGAAAAAACGCGTTTATTTCGGGCTGAAAAACACGTTTTGAAAAGTGTGATGTTACTGCCCCATAACTTACATGGGGTTGACCGAACTTGCAGAAACATGTTTATTTCTGCTGAAAAACACGTTTTGACACTTTCTGTACACTGGGGATAAGGGTTGAGTGTGTGGGCACTTCTGAGCCTTGCTGTTACAAGTAGATTCAGTTGCCTGAAAAAACGCGTTTATTTCGGGCTGAAAAACACGTTTTGAAAAGTGTGATGTTACTGCCCCATAACTTACATGGGGTTGACCAAACTTGCAGAAAAATGTTTATTTCTGCTGAAAAACACGTTTTGACAATTTCTGCACACTGGGGTTAAGGGCTGAGTGTGTGGGCTCTTTTGAGCCTTGCTGTTACAAGGAGATTCAGTTGTCTGAAAAAACGCGTTTATTTCGGGCTGAAAAACACGTTTTGAAAAGTGTGATGTTACTGCCCCATAACTTACATGGGGTTGACCAAACTTGCAGAAACATGTTTATTTCTGCTGAAAAACACGTTTTGACCCTTTCTGCACACTGGGGTTAAGGGTTGAGTGTGTGGGCACTTCTGAGCCTTGCTGTTACAAGTAGATTCAGTTGTCTGAAAAAACGCGTTTATTTCGGGCTGAAAAGCACGTTTTGAAAAGTGTGATGTTACTGCCCCATAACTTACATGGGGTTGACCAAACTTGCAGAAACATGTTTATTTCTGCTGAAAAACACGTTTTGACCCTTTCTGCACACTGGGGTTAAGGGCTGAGTGTGTTGGCACTTCTGAGCCTTGCTGTTACAAGTAGATTCAGCTGTCTGAAAAAACCTGTTTATTTCGGGCTGAAAAACACGTTTTGAAAACTGTGATGTTACTGCCCCATAACTTACATGGGGTTGACCAAACTTGCAGAAACATGTTTATTTCTGCTGAAAAACACGTTTTGACCCTTTCTGCACACTGGGGTTAAGGGTTGAGTGTGTGGGCACTTCTGAGCAGTGGTGTTACAAGTAGATTCAGTTGTCTGAAAAAACGTGTTTATTTCGGGCTGAAAAACACGTTTTGAAAAGTGTGATGTTACTGCCCCATAACTTACATGGGGTTGACCAAACTTGCAGAAACATGTTTATTTCTGCTGAAAAACACGTTTTGACCCTTTCTGCACACTGGGGTTAAGGGTTGAGTGTGTGGGCACTTCTGAGCCTTGCTGTTACAAGTAGATTCAGTTGTCTGAAAAAACGCGTTTATTTCGGGCTGAAAAACACGTTTTGAAAAGTGTGATGTTACTGCCCCATAACTTACATGGGGTTGACCAAACTTGCAGAAACATGTTTATTTCTGCTGAAAAACACGTTTTGACACTTTCTGTACACTGGGGTTAAGGGCTGAGTGCGTGGGCTCTTCTGAGCCTTGCTGTTACAAGGAGATTCAGTTGCCTGAAAAAACGCGTTTATTTCGGGCTGAAAAACACGTTTTGAAAAGTGTGATGTTACTGCCCCATAACTTATATGGGGTTGACCAAACTTGCAGAAACATGTTTATTTCTGCTGAAAAACACGTTTTGACACTTTCTGTACACTGGGGTTAAGGGCTGAGTGTGTGGGCTCTTCTGAGCCTTGCTGTTACAAGGAGATTCAGTTGTCTGAAAAAACGCGTTTATTTCGGGCTGAAAAACACGTTTTGAAAAGTGTGATGTTACTGCCCCATAACTTACATGGGGTTGACCAAACTTGCAGAAACATGTTTATTTCTGCTGAAAAACACGTTTTGACCCTTTCTGCACACTGGGGTTAAGGGTTGAGTGTGTGGGCACTTCTGAGCAGTGGTGTTACAAGTAGATTCAGTTGTCTGAAAAAACGCGTTTATTTCGGGCTGAAAAACACGTTTTGAAAAGTGTGATGTTACTGCCCCATAACTTACATGGGGTTGACCAAACTTGCAGAAACATGTTTATTTCTGCTGAAAAACACGTTTTGACACTTTCTGTACACTGGGGTTAAGGGCTGAGTGTGTGGGCTCTTCTGAGCCTTGCTGTTACAAGGAGATTCAGTTGCCTGAAAAAACGCGTTTATTTCGGGCTGAAAAACACGTTTTGAAAAGTGTGATGTTACTGCCCCATAACTTACATGGGGTTGACCAAACTTGCAGAAACATGTTTATTTCTGCTGAAAAACACGTTTTGACACTTTCTGTACACTGGGGTTAAGGGCTGAGTGTGTGGGCTCTTCTGAGCCTTGCTGTTACAAGGAGATTCAGTTGTCTGAAAAAACGCGTTTATTTCGGGCTGAAAAACACGTTTTGAAAAGTGTGATGTTACTGCCCCATAACTTACATGGGGTTGACCAAACTTGCAGAAACATGTTTATTTCTGCTGAAAAACACGTTTTGACCCTTTCTGCAAACTGGGGTTAAGGGCTGAGTGTGTTGGCACTTCTGAGCCTTGCTGTTACAAGTATATTCAGCTGTCTGAAAAAACGCGTTTATTTCGGGCTGAAAAACACGTTTTGAAAAGTGTGATGTTACTGCCCCATAACTTACATGGGGTTGACCAAACTTGCAGAAACATGTTTATTTCTGCTGAAAAACACGTTTTGACACTTTCTGTACACTGGGGTTAAGGGCTGAGTGTGTGGGCACTTCTGAGCCTTGCTGTTACAAGTAGATTCAGTTGTCTGAAAAAACGCGTTTATTTCGGGCTGAAAAACACGTTTTGAAAAGTGTGATGTTTCTGCCCCATAACTTACATGGGGTTGACCAAACTTGCAGAAACATGTTTATTTCTGCTGAAAAACACGTTTTGACACTTTCTGTACACTGGGGTTAAGGGCTGAGTGTGTGGGCTCTACTGAGCCTTGCTGTTACAAGGAGATTCAGTTGCCTGAAAAAACGCGTTTATTTCGGGCTGAAAAACACGTTTTGAAAAGTGTGATGTTACTGCCCCATAACTTACATGGGGTTGACCAAACTTGCAGAAACATGTTTATTTCTGCTGAAAAACACGTTTTGACACTTTCTGTACACTGGGGTTAAGGGCTGAGTGTGTGGGCTCTTCTGAGCCTTGCTGTTACAAGGAGATTCAGTTGTCTGAAAAAACGCGTTTATTTCGGGCTGAAAAACACGTTTTGAAAAGTGTGATGTTACTGCCCCATAACTTACATGGGGCTGACCAAACTTGCAGAAACATGTTTATTTCTGCTGAAAAACACGTTTTGACCCTTTCTGCACACTGGGGTTAAGGGCTGAGTGTGTTGGCACTTCTGAGCCTTGCTGTTACAAGTATATTCAGCTGTCTGAAAAAACGTGTTTATTTCGGGCTGAAAAACACGTTTTGAAAAGTGTGATGTTACTGCCCCATAACTTACATGGGGTTGACCAAACTTGCAGAAACATGTTTATTTCTGCTGAAAAACACGTTTTGACACTTTCTGTACACTGGGGTTAAGGGTTGAGTGTGTGGGCACTTCTGAGCCTTGCTGTTACAAGTAGATTCAGTTGCCTGAAAAAACGCGTTTATTTCGGGCTGAAAAACACGTTTTGAAAAGTGTGATGTTACTGCCCCATAACTTACATGGGGTTGACCAAACTTGCAGAAACATGTTTATTTCTGCTGAAAAACACGTTTTGACCCTTTCTGCACACTGGGGTTAAGGGTTGAGTGTGTGGGCACTTCTGAGCAGTGGTGTTACAAGTAGATTCAGTTGTCTGAAAAAACGCATTTATTTCGGGCTGAAAAACACGTTTTGAAAAGTGTGATGTTACTGCCCCATAACTTACATGGGGTTGACCAAACTTGCAGAAACATGTTTATTTCTGCTGAAAAACACGTTTTGACACTTTCTGTACACTGGGGTTAAGGGCTGAGTGTGTGGGCACTTCTGAGCCTTGCTGTTACAAGTAGATTCAGTTGTCTGAAAAAACGCGTTTATTTCGGGCTGAAAAACACGTTTTGAAAAGTGTGATGTTACTGCCCCATAACTTACATGGGGTTGACCAAACTTGCAGAAACATGTTTATTTCTGCTGAAAAACACGTTTTGACCCTTTCTGCACACTGGGGTTAAGGGCTGAGTGTGTTGGCTCTTCTGAGCCTTGCTGTTACAAGTAGATTCAGCTGTATGAAAAAACGAGTTTATTTCGGGCTGAAAAACACGTTTTGAAAAGTGTGATGTTACTGCCCCATAACTTACATGGGGTTGACCAAACTTGCAGAAACATGTTTATTTCTGCTGAAAAACACGTTTTGACACTTTCTGTACACTGGGGTTAAGGGCTGAGTGTGTGGGCTCTTCTGAGCCTTGCTGTTACAAGGAGATTCAGTTGCCTGAAAAAACGCGTTTATTTCGGGCTGAAAAACACGTTTTGAAAAGTGTGATGTTACTGCCCCATAACTTACATGGGGTTGACCGAACTTGCAGAAACATGTTTATTTCTGCTGAAAAACACGTTTTGACACTTTCTGTACACTGGGGATAAGGGTTGAGTGTGTGGGCACTTCTGAGCCTTGCTGTTACAAGTAGATTCAGTTGCCTGAAAAAACGCGTTTATTTCGGGCTGAAAAACACGTTTTGAAAAGTGTGATGTTACTGCCCCATAACTTACATGGGGTTGACCAAACTTGCAGAAAAATGTTTATTTCTGCTGAAAAACACGTTTTGACAATTTCTGCACACTGGGGTTAAGGGCTGAGTGTGTGGGCTCTTTTGAGCCTTGCTGTTACAAGGAGATTCAGTTGTCTGAAAAAACGCGTTTATTTCGGGCTGAAAAACACGTTTTGAAAAGTGTGATGTTACTGCCCCATAACTTACATGGGGTTGACCAAACTTGCAGAAACATGTTTATTTCTGCTGAAAAACACGTTTTGACCCTTTCTGCACACTGGGGTTAAGGGTTGAGTGTGTGGGCACTTCTGAGCCTTGCTGTTACAAGTAGATTCAGTTGTCTGAAAAAACGCGTTTATTTCGGGCTGAAAAGCACGTTTTGAAAAGTGTGATGTTACTGCCCCATAACTTACATGGGGTTGACCAAACTTGCAGAAACATGTTTATTTCTGCTGAAAAACACGTTTTGACACTTTCTGTACACTGGGGTTAAGGGCTGAGTGTGTGGGCTCTTCTGAGCCTTGCTGTTACAAGGAGATTCAGTTGCCTGACAAAACGCGTTTATTTCGGGCTGAAAAACACGTTTTGAAAAGTGTGATGTTACTGCCCCATAACTTACATGGGGTTGACCAAACTTGCAGAAACATGTTTATTTCTGCTGAAAAACACGTTTAGACACTTTCTGTACACTGGGGTTAAGGGCTGAGTGTGTTGGCACTTCTGAGCCTTGCTGTTACAAGTATATTCAGCTGTCTGAAAAAACGCGTTTATTTCGGGCTGAAAAACACGTTTTGAAAAGTGTGATGTTACTGCCCCATAACTTACATGGGGTTGACCAAACTTGCAGAAACATGTTTATTTCTGCTGAAAAACACGTTTTGACACTTTCTGTACACTGGGGTTAAGGGCTGAGTGTGTGGGCACTTCTGAGCCTTGCTGTTACAAGTAGATTCAGTTGTCTGAAAAAACGCGTTTATTTCGGGCTGAAAAACACGTTTTGAAAAGTGTGATATTACTGCCCCATAACTTACATGGGGTTGACCAAACTTGCAGAAACATTTTTATTTCTGCTGAAAAACACGTTTTGACCCTTTCTGCACACTGGGGTTAAGGGCTGAGTGTGTTGGCTCTTCTGAGCCTTGCTGTTACAAGTAGATTCAGCTGTCTGAAAAAACGAGTTTATTTCGTGCTGAAAAACACGTTTTGAAAAGTGTGATGTTTCTGCCCCATAACTTACATGGGGTTGACCAAACTTGCAGAAACATGTTTATTTCTGCTGAAAAACACGTTTTGACACTTTCTGTACACTGGGGTTAAGGGCTGAGTGTGTGGGCACTTCTGAGCCTTGCTGTTACAAGTAGATTCAGTTGTCTGAAAAAACGCGTTTATTTCGGGCTGAAAAACACGTTTTGAAAAGTATGATGTTACTGCCCCATAACTTACATGGGGTTGACCAAACTTACAGAAACATGTTTATTTCTGCTGAAAAACACGTTTTGACCCTTTCTGCACACTGGGGTTAAGGGCTGAGTGTGTTGGCACTTCTGAGCCTTGCTGTTACAAGTATATTCAGCTGTCTGAAAAAACGTGTTTATTTCGGGCTGAAAAACACGTTTTGAAAAGTGTGATGTTACTGCCCCATAACTTACATGGGGTTGACCAAACTTGCAGAAACATGTTTATTTCTGCTGAAAAACACGTTTTGACACTTTCTGTACACTGGGGTTAAGGGTTGAGTGTGTGGGCACTTCTGAGCCTTGCTGTTACAAGTAGATTCAGTTGCCTGAAAAAACGCGTTTATTTCGGGCTGAAAAACACGTTTTGAAAAGTGTGATGTTACTGCCCCATAACTTACATGGGGTTGACCAAACTTGCAGAAACATGTTTATTTCTGCTGAAAAACACGTTTTGACCCTTTCTGCACACTGGGGTTAAGGGTTGAGTGTGTGGGCACTTCTGAGCAGTGGTGTTACAAGTAGATTCAGTTGTCTGAAAAAACGCATTTATTTCGGGCTGAAAAACACGTTTTGAAAAGTGTGATGTTACTGCCCCATAACTTACATGGGGATGACCAAACTTGCAGAAACATGTTTATTTCTGCTGAAAAACACGTTTTGACACTTTCTGTACACTGGGGTTAAGGGCTGAGTGTGTGGGCACTTCTGAGCCTTGCTGTTACAAGTAGATTCAGTTGTCTGAAAAAACGCGTTTATTTCGGGCTGAAAAACACGTTTTGAAAAGTGTGATGTTACTGCCCCATAACTTACATGGGGTTGACCAAACTTGCAGAAACATGTTTATTTCTGCTGAAAAACACGTTTTGACCCTTTCTGCACACTGGGGTTAAGGGCTGAGTGTGTTGGCTCTTCTGAGCCTTGCTGTTACAAGTAGATTCAGCTGTATGAAAAAACGAGTTTATTTCGGGCTGAAAAACACGTTTTGAAAAGTGTGATGTTACTGCCCCATAACTTACATGGGGTTGACCAAACTTGCAGAAACATGTTTATTTCTGCTGAAAAACACGTTTTGACACTTTCTGTACACTGGGGTTAAGGGCTGAGTGTGTGGGCTCTTCTGAGCCTTGCTGTTACAAGGAGATTCAGTTGCCTGAAAAAACGCGTTTATTTCGGGCTGAAAAACACGTTTTGAAAAGTGTGATGTTACTGCCCCATAACTTACATGGGGTTGACCGAACTTGCAGAAACATGTTTATTTCTGCTGAAAAACACGTTTTGACACTTTCTGTACACTGGGGATAAGGGTTGAGTGTGTGGGCACTTCTGAGCCTTGCTGTTACAAGTAGATTCAGTTGCCTGAAAAAACGCGTTTATTTCGGGCTGAAAAACACGTTTTGAAAAGTGTGATGTTACTGCCCCATAACTTACATGGGGTTGACCAAACTTGCAGAAACATGTTTATTTCTGCTGAAAAACACGTTTTGACCCTTTCTGCACACTGGGGTTAAGGGTTGAGTGTGTGGGCACTTCTGAGCCTTGCTGTTACAAGTAGATTCAGTTGTCTGAAAAAACGCGTTTATTTCGGGCTGAAAAGCACGTTTTGAAAAGTGTGATGTTACTGCCCCATAACTTACATGGGGTTGACCAAACTTGCAGAAACATGTTTATTTCTGCTGAAAAACACGTTTTGACCCTTTCTGCACACTGGGGTTAAGGGCTGAGTGTGTTGGCACTTCTGAGCCTTGCTGTTACAAGTAGATTCAGCTGTCTGAAAAAACCTGTTTATTTCGGGCTGAAAAACACGTTTTGAAAACTGTGATGTTACTGCCCCATAACTTACATGGGGTTGACCAAACTTGCAGAAACATGTTTATTTCTGCTGAAAAACACGTTTTGACCCTTTCTGCACACTGGGGTTAAGGGCTGAGTGTGTTGGCTCTTCTGAGCCTTGCTGTTACAAGTAGATTCAGCTGTCTGAAAAAACGAGTTTATTTCGTGCTGAAAAACACGTTTTGAAAAGTGTGATGTTTCTGCCCCATAACTTACATGGGGTTGACCAAACTTGCAGAAACATGTTTATTTCTGCTGAAAAACACGTTTTGACACTTTCTGTACACTGGGGTTAAGGGCTGAGTGTGTGGGCTCTACTGAGCCTTGCTGTTACAAGGAGATTCAGTTGCCTGAAAAAACGCGTTTATTTCGGGCTGAAAAACACGTTTTGAAAAGTGTGATGTTACTGCCCCATAACTTACATGGGGTTGACCAAACTTGCAGAAACATGTTTATTTCTGCTGAAAAACACGTTTTGACACTTTCTGTACACTGGGGTTAAGGGCTGAGTGTGTGGGCTCTTCTGAGCCTTGCTGTTACAAGGAGATTCAGTTGTCTGAAAAAACGCGTTTATTTCGGGCTGAAAAACACGTTTTGAAAAGTGTGATGTTACTGCCCCATAACTTACATGGGGTTGACCAAACTTGCAGAAACATGTTTATTTCTGCTGAAAAACACGTTTTGACCCTTTCTGCACACTGGGGTTAAGGGCTGAGTGTGTTGGCACTTCTGAGCCTTGCTGTTACAAGTATATTCAGCTGTCTGAAAAAACGTGTTTATTTCGGGCTGAAAAACACGTTTTGAAAAGTGTGATGTTACTGCCCCATAACTTACATGGGGTTGACCAAACTTGCAGAAACATGTTTATTTCTGCTGAAAAACACGTTTTGACACTTTCTGTACACTGGGGTTAAGGGTTGAGTGTGTGGGCACTTCTGAGCCTTGCTGTTACAAGTAGATTCAGTTGCCTGAAAAAACGCGTTTATTTCGGGCTGAAAAACACGTTTTGAAAAGTGTGATGTTACTGCCCCATAACTTACATGGGGTTGACCAAACTTGCAGAAAAATGTTTATTTCTGCTGAAAAACACGTTTTGACAATTTCTGCACACTGGGGTTAAGGGCTGAGTGTGTGGGCTCTTTTGAGCCTTGCTGTTACAAGGAGATTCAGTTGTCTGAAAAAACGCGTTTATTTCGGGCTGAAAAACACGTTTTGAAAAGTGTGATGTTACTGCCCCATAACTTACATGGGGTTGACCAAACTTGCAGAAACATGTTTATTTCTGCTGAAAAACACGTTTTGACCCTTTCTGCACACTGGGGTTAAGGGCTGAGTGTGTTGGCTCTTCTGAGCCTTGCTGTTACAAGTAGATTCAGCTGTCTGAAAAAACGAGTTTATTTCGTGCTGAAAAACACGTTTTGAAAAGTGTGATGTTTCTGCCCCATAACTTACATGGGGTTGACCAAACTTGCAGAAACATGTTTATTTCTGCTGAAAAACACGTTTTGACACTTTCTGTACACTGGGGTTAAGGGCTGAGTGTGTGGGCTCTACTGAGCCTTGCTGTTACAAGGAGATTCAGTTGCCTGAAAAAACGCGTTTATTTCGGGCTGAAAAACACGTTTTGAAAAGTGTGATGTTACTGCCCCATAACTTACATGGGGTTGACCAAACTTGCAGAAACATGTTTATTTCTGCTGAAAAACACGTTTTGACACTTTCTGTACACTGGGGTTAAGGGCTGAGTGTGTGGGCTCTTCTGAGCCTTGCTGTTACAAGGAGATTCAGTTGTCTGAAAAAACGCGTTTATTTCGGGCTGAAAAACACGTTTTGAAAAGTGTGATGTTACTGCCCCATAACTTACATGGGGTTGACCAAACTTGCAGAAACATGTTTATTTCTGCTGAAAAACACGTTTTGACCCTTTCTGCACACTGGGGTTAAGGGCTGAGTGTGTTGGCACTTCTGAGCCTTGCTGTTACAAGTATATTCAGCTGTCTGAAAAAACGTGTTTATTTCGGGCTGAAAAACACGTTTTGAAAAGTGTGATGTTACTGCCCCATAACTTACATGGGGTTGACCAAACTTGCAGAAACATGTTTATTTCTGCTGAAAAACACGTTTTGACACTTTCTGTACACTGGGGTTAAGGGTTGAGTGTGTGGGCACTTCTGAGCCTTGCTGTTACAAGTAGATTCAGTTGCCTGAAAAAACGCGTTTATTTCGGGCTGAAAAACACGTTTTGAAAAGTGTGATGTTACTGCCCCATAACTTACATGGGGTTGACCAAACTTGCAGAAACATGTTTATTTCTGCTGAAAAACACGTTTTGACCCTTTCTGCACACTGGGGTTAAGGGTTGAGTGTGTGGGCACTTCTGAGCAGTGGTGTTACAAGTAGATTCAGTTGTCTGAAAAAACGCATTTATTTCGGGCTGAAAAACACGTTTTGAAAAGTGTGATGTTACTGCCCCATAACTTACATGGGGATGACCAAACTTGCAGAAACATGTTTATTTCTGCTGAAAAACACGTTTTGACACTTTCTGTACACTGGGGTTAAGGGCTGAGTGTGTGGGCACTTCTGAGCCTTGCTGTTACAAGTAGATTCAGTTGTCTGAAAAAACGCGTTTATTTCGGGCTGAAAAACACGTTTTGAAAAGTGTGATGTTACTGCCCCATAACTTACATGGGGTTGACCAAACTTGCAGAAACATGTTTATTTCTGCTGAAAAACACGTTTTGACCCTTTCTGCACACTGGGGTTAAGGGCTGAGTGTGTTGGCTCTTCTGAGCCTTGCTGTTACAAGTAGATTCAGCTGTATGAAAAAACGAGTTTATTTCGGGCTGAAAAACACGTTTTGAAAAGTGTGATGTTACTGCCCCATAACTTACATGGGGTTGACCAAACTTGCAGAAACATGTTTATTTCTGCTGAAAAACACGTTTTGACACTTTCTGTACACTGGGGTTAAGGGCTGAGTGTGTGGGCTCTTCTGAGCCTTGCTGTTACAAGGAGATTCAGTTGCCTGAAAAAACGCGTTTATTTCGGGCTGAAAAACACGTTTTGAAAAGTGTGATGTTACTGCCCCATAACTTACATGGGGTTGACCGAACTTGCAGAAACATGTTTATTTCTGCTGAAAAACACGTTTTGACACTTTCTGTACACTGGGGATAAGGGTTGAGTGTGTGGGCACTTCTGAGCCTTGCTGTTACAAGTAGATTCAGTTGCCTGAAAAAACGCGTTTATTTCGGGCTGAAAAACACGTTTTGAAAAGTGTGATGTTACTGCCCCATAACTTACATGGGGTTGACCAAACTTGCAGAAAAATGTTTATTTCTGCTGAAAAACACGTTTTGACAATTTCTGCACACTGGGGTTAAGGGCTGAGTGTGTGGGCTCTTTTGAGCCTTGCTGTTACAAGGAGATTCAGTTGTCTGAAAAAACGCGTTTATTTCGGGCTGAAAAACACGTTTTGAAAAGTGTGATGTTACTGCCCCATAACTTACATGGGGTTGACCAAACTTGCAGAAACATGTTTATTTCTGCTGAAAAACACGTTTTGACCCTTTCTGCACACTGGGGTTAAGGGTTGAGTGTGTGGGCACTTCTGAGCCTTGCTGTTACAAGTAGATTCAGTTGTCTGAAAAAACGCGTTTATTTCGGGCTGAAAAGCACGTTTTGAAAAGTGTGATGTTACTGCCCCATAACTTACATGGGGTTGACCAAACTTGCAGAAACATGTTTATTTCTGCTGAAAAACACGTTTTGACCCTTTCTGCACACTGGGGTTAAGGGCTGAGTGTGTTGGCACTTCTGAGCCTTGCTGTTACAAGTAGATTCAGCTGTCTGAAAAAACCTGTTTATTTCGGGCTGAAAAACACGTTTTGAAAACTGTGATGTTACTGCCCCATAACTTACATGGGGTTGACCAAACTTGCAGAAACATGTTTATTTCTGCTGAAAAACACGTTTTGACCCTTTCTGCACACTGGGGTTAAGGGTTGAGTGTGTGGGCACTTCTGAGCAGTGGTGTTACAAGTAGATTCAGTTGTCTGAAAAAACGTGTTTATTTCGGGCTGAAAAACACGTTTTGAAAAGTGTGATGTTACTGCCCCATAACTTACATGGGGTTGACCAAACTTGCAGAAACATGTTTATTTCTGCTGAAAAACACGTTTTGACCCTTTCTGCACACTGGGGTTAAGGGTTGAGTGTGTGGGCACTTCTGAGCCTTGCTGTTACAAGTAGATTCAGTTGTCTGAAAAAACGCGTTTATTTCGGGCTGAAAAACACGTTTTGAAAAGTGTGATGTTACTGCCCCATAACTTACATGGGGTTGACCAAACTTGCAGAAACATGTTTATTTCTGCTGAAAAACACGTTTTGACACTTTCTGTACACTGGGGTTAAGGGCTGAGTGCGTGGGCTCTTCTGAGCCTTGCTGTTACAAGGAGATTCAGTTGCCTGAAAAAACGCGTTTATTTCGGGCTGAAAAACACGTTTTGAAAAGTGTGATGTTACTGCCCCATAACTTACATGGGGTTGACCAAACTTGCAGAAACATGTTTATTTCTGCTGAAAAACACGTTTTGACACTTTCTGTACACTGGGGTTAAGGGCTGAGTGTGTGGGCTCTTCTGAGCCTTGCTGTTACAAGGAGATTCAGTTGTCTGAAAAAACGCGTTTATTTCGGGCTGAAAAACACGTTTTGAAAAGTGTGATGTTACTGCCCCATAACTTACATAGGGTTGACCAAACTTGCAGAAACATGTTTATTTCTGCTGAAAAACACGTTTTGACCCTTTCTGCACACTGGGGTTAAGGGTTGAGTGTGTGGGCACTTCTGAGCAGTGGTGTTACAAGTAGATTCAGTTGTCTGAAAAAACGCGTTTATTTCGGGCTGAAAAACACGTTTTGAAAAGTGTGATGTTACTGCCCCATAACTTACATGGGGTTGACCAAACTTGCAGAAACATGTTTATTTCTGCTGAAAAACACGTTTTGACACTTTCTGTACACTGGGGTTAAGGGCTGAGTGTGTGGGCTCTTCTGAGCCTTGCTGTTACAAGGAGATTCAGTTGCCTGAAAAAACGCGTTTATTTCGGGCTGAAAAACACGTTTTGAAAAGTGTGATGTTACTGCCCCATAACTTACATGGGGTTGACCAAACTTGCAGAAACATGTTTATTTCTGCTGAAAAACACGTTTTGACACTTTCTGTACACTGGGGTTAAGGGCTGAGTGTGTGGGCTCTTCTGAGCCTTGCTGTTACAAGGAGATTCAGTTGTCTGAAAAAACGCGTTTATTTCGGGCTGAAAAACACGTTTTGAAAAGTGTGATGTTACTGCCCCATAACTTACATGGGGTTGACCAAACTTGCAGAAACATGTTTATTTCTGCTGAAAAACACGTTTTGACCCTTTCTGCAAACTGGGGTTAAGGGCTGAGTGTGTTGGCACTTCTGAGCCTTGCTGTTACAAGTATATTCAGCTGTCTGAAAAAACGCGTTTATTTCGGGCTGAAAAACACGTTTTGAAAAGTGTGATGTTACTGCCCCATAACTTACATGGGGTTGACCAAACTTGCAGAAACATGTTTATTTCTGCTGAAAAACACGTTTTGACACTTTCTGTACACTGGGGTTAAGGGCTGAGTGTGTGGGCACTTCTGAGCCTTGCTGTTACAAGTAGATTCAGTTGTCTGAAAAAACGCGTTTATTTCGGGCTGAAAAACACGTTTTGAAAAGTGTGATGTTACTGCCCCATAACTTACATGGGGTTGACCAAACTTGCAGAAACATGTTTATTTCTGCTGAAAAACACGTTTTGACCCTTTCTGCACACTGGGGTTAAGGGCTGAGTGTGTTGGCTCTTCTGAGCCTTGCTGTTACAAGTAGATTCAGCTGTCTGAAAAAACGAGTTTATTTCGTGCTGAAAAACACGTTTTGAAAAGTGTGATGTTTCTGCCCCATAACTTACATGGGGTTGACCAAACTTGCAGAAACATGTTTATTTCTGCTGAAAAACACGTTTTGACACTTTCTGTACACTGGGGTTAAGGGCTGAGTGTGTGGGCTCTACTGAGCCTTGCTGTTACAAGGAGATTCAGTTGCCTGAAAAAAACGCGTTTATTTCGGGCTGAAAAACACGTTTTGAAAAGTGTGATGTTACTGCCCCATAACTTACATGGGGTTGACCAAACTTGCAGAAACATGTTTATTTCTGCTGAAAAACACGTTTTGACACTTTCTGTACACTGGGGTTAAGGGCTGAGTGTGTGGGCTCTTCTGAGCCTTGCTGTTACAAGGAGATTCAGTTGTCTGAAAAAACGCGTTTATTTCGGGCTGAAAAACACGTTTTGAAAAGTGTGATGTTACTGCCCCATAACTTACATGGGGCTGACCAAACTTGCAGAAACATGTTTATTTCTGCTGAAAAACACGTTTTGACCCTTTCTGCACACTGGGGTTAAGGGCTGAGTGTGTTGGCACTTCTGAGCCTTGCTGTTACAAGTATATTCAGCTGTCTGAAAAAACGTGTTTATTTCGGGCTGAAAAACACGTTTTGAAAAGTGTGATGTTACTGCCCCATAACTTACATGGGGTTGACCAAACTTGCAGAAACATGTTTATTTCTGCTGAAAAACACGTTTTGACACTTTCTGTACACTGGGGTTAAGGGTTGAGTGTGTGGGCACTTCTGAGCCTTGCTGTTACAAGTAGATTCAGTTGCCTGAAAAAACGCGTTTATTTCGGGCTGAAAAACACGTTTTGAAAAGTGTGATGTTACTGCCCCATAACTTACATGGGGTTGACCAAACTTGCAGAAACATGTTTATTTCTGCTGAAAAACACGTTTTGACCCTTTCTGCACACTGGGGTTAAGGGTTGAGTGTGTGGGCACTTCTGAGCAGTGGTGTTACAAGTAGATTCAGTTGTCTGAAAAAACGCATTTATTTCGGGCTGAAAAACACGTTTTGAAAAGTGTGATGTTACTGCCCCATAACTTACATGGGGTTGACCAAACTTGCAGAAACATGTTTATTTCTGCTGAAAAACACGTTTTGACACTTTCTGTACACTGGGGTTAAGGGCTGAGTGTGTGGGCACTTCTGAGCCTTGCTGTTACAAGTAGATTCAGTTGTCTGAAAAAACGCGTTTATTTCGGGCTGAAAAACACGTTTTGAAAAGTGTGATGTTACTGCCCCATAACTTACATGGGGTTGACCAAACTTGCAGAAACATGTTTATTTCTGCTGAAAAACACGTTTTGACCCTTTCTGCACACTGGGGTTAAGGGCTGAGTGTGTTGGCTCTTCTGAGCCTTGCTGTTACAAGTAGATTCAGCTGTATGAAAAAACGAGTTTATTTCGGGCTGAAAAACACGTTTTGAAAAGTGTGATGTTACTGCCCCATAACTTACATGGGGTTGACCAAACTTGCAGAAACATGTTTATTTCTGCTGAAAAACACGTTTTGACACTTTCTGTACACTGGGGTTAAGGGCTGAGTGTGTGGGCTCTTCTGAGCCTTGCTGTTACAAGGAGATTCAGTTGCCTGAAAAAACGCGTTTATTTCGGGCTGAAAAACACGTTTTGAAAAGTGTGATGTTACTGCCCCATAACTTACATGGGGTTGACCGAACTTGCAGAAACATGTTTATTTCTGCTGAAAAACACGTTTTGACACTTTCTGTACACTGGGGATAAGGGTTGAGTGTGTGGGCACTTCTGAGCCTTGCTGTTACAAGTAGATTCAGTTGCCTGAAAAAACGCGTTTATTTCGGGCTGAAAAACACGTTTTGAAAAGTGTGATGTTACTGCCCCATAACTTACATGGGGTTGACCAAACTTGCAGAAAAATGTTTATTTCTGCTGAAAAACACGTTTTGACAATTTCTGCACACTGGGGTTAAGGGCTGAGTGTGTGGGCTCTTTTGAGCCTTGCTGTTACAAGGAGATTCAGTTGTCTGAAAAAACGCGTTTATTTCGGGCTGAAAAACACGTTTTGAAAAGTGTGATGTTACTGCCCCATAACTTACATGGGGTTGACCAAACTTGCAGAAACATGTTTATTTCTGCTGAAAAACACGTTTTGACCCTTTCTGCACACTGGGGTTAAGGGTTGAGTGTGTGGGCACTTCTGAGCCTTGCTGTTACAAGTAGATTCAGTTGTCTGAAAAAACGCGTTTATTTCGGGCTGAAAAGCACGTTTTGAAAAGTGTGATGTTACTGCCCCATAACTTACATGGGGTTGACCAAACTTGCAGAAACATGTTTATTTCTGCTGAAAAACACGTTTTGACACTTTCTGTACACTGGGGTTAAGGGCTGAGTGTGTGGGCTCTTCTGAGCCTTGCTGTTACAAGGAGATTCAGTTGCCTGACAAAACGCGTTTATTTCGGGCTGAAAAACACGTTTTGAAAAGTGTGATGTTACTGCCCCATAACTTACATGGGGTTGACCAAACTTGCAGAAACATGTTTATTTCTGCTGAAAAACACGTTTAGACACTTTCTGTACACTGGGGTTAAGGGCTGAGTGTGTTGGCACTTCTGAGCCTTGCTGTTACAAGTATATTCAGCTGTCTGAAAAAACGCGTTTATTTCGGGCTGAAAAACACGTTTTGAAAAGTGTGATGTTACTGCCCCATAACTTACATGGGGTTGACCAAACTTGCAGAAACATGTTTATTTCTGCTGAAAAACACGTTTTGACACTTTCTGTACACTGGGGTTAAGGGCTGAGTGTGTGGGCACTTCTGAGCCTTGCTGTTACAAGTAGATTCAGTTGTCTGAAAAAACGCGTTTATTTCGGGCTGAAAAACACGTTTTGAAAAGTGTGATATTACTGCCCCATAACTTACATGGGGTTGACCAAACTTGCAGAAACATTTTTATTTCTGCTGAAAAACACGTTTTGACCCTTTCTGCACACTGGGGTTAAGGGCTGAGTGTGTTGGCTCTTCTGAGCCTTGCTGTTACAAGTAGATTCAGCTGTCTGAAAAAACGAGTTTATTTCGTGCTGAAAAACACGTTTTGAAAAGTGTGATGTTTCTGCCCCATAACTTACATGGGGTTGACCAAACTTGCAGAAACATGTTTATTTCTGCTGAAAAACACGTTTTGACACTTTCTGTACACTGGGGTTAAGGGCTGAGTGTGTGGGCTCTACTGAGCCTTGCTGTTACAAGGAGATTCAGTTGCCTGAAAAAACGCGTTTATTTCGGGCTGAAAAACACGTTTTGAAAAGTGTGATGTTACTGCCCCATAACTTACATGGGGTTGACCAAACTTGCAGAAACATGTTTATTTCTGCTGAAAAACACGTTTTGACACTTTCTGTACACTGGGGTTAAGGGCTGAGTGTGTGGGCTCTTCTGAGCCTTGCTGTTACAAGGAGATTCAGTTGTCTGAAAAAACGCGTTTATTTCGGGCTGAAAAACACGTTTTGAAAAGTGTGATGTTACTGCCCCATAACTTACATGGGGTTGACCAAACTTGCAGAAACATGTTTATTTCTGCTGAAAAACACGTTTTGACCCTTTCTGCACACTGGGGTTAAGGGCTGAGTGTGTTGGCACTTCTGAGCCTTGCTGTTACAAGTATATTCAGCTGTCTGAAAAAACGTGTTTATTTCGGGCTGAAAAACACGTTTTGAAAAGTGTGATGTTACTGCCCCATAACTTACATGGGGTTGACCAAACTTGCAGAAACATGTTTATTTCTGCTGAAAAACACGTTTTGACACTTTCTGTACACTGGGGTTAAGGGTTGAGTGTGTGGGCACTTCTGAGCCTTGCTGTTACAAGTAGATTCAGTTGCCTGAAAAAACGCGTTTATTTCGGGCTGAAAAACACGTTTTGAAAAGTGTGATGTTACTGCCCCATAACTTACATGGGGTTGACCAAACTTGCAGAAACATGTTTATTTCTGCTGAAAAACACGTTTTGACCCTTTCTGCACACTGGGGTTAAGGGTTGAGTGTGTGGGCACTTCTGAGCAGTGGTGTTACAAGTAGATTCAGTTGTCTGAAAAAACGCATTTATTTCGGGCTGAAAAACACGTTTTGAAAAGTGTGATGTTACTGCCCCATAACTTACATGGGGATGACCAAACTTGCAGAAACATGTTTATTTCTGCTGAAAAACACGTTTTGACACTTTCTGTACACTGGGGTTAAGGGCTGAGTGTGTGGGCACTTCTGAGCCTTGCTGTTACAAGTAGATTCAGTTGTCTGAAAAAACGCGTTTATTTCGGGCTGAAAAACACGTTTTGAAAAGTGTGATGTTACTGCCCCATAACTTACATGGGGTTGACCAAACTTGCAGAAACATGTTTATTTCTGCTGAAAAACACGTTTTGACCCTTTCTGCACACTGGGGTTAAGGGCTGAGTGTGTTGGCTCTTCTGAGCCTTGCTGTTACAAGTAGATTCAGCTGTATGAAAAAACGAGTTTATTTCGGGCTGAAAAACACGTTTTGAAAAGTGTGATGTTACTGCCCCATAACTTACATGGGGTTGACCAAACTTGCAGAAACATGTTTATTTCTGCTGAAAAACACGTTTTGACACTTTCTGTACACTGGGGTTAAGGGCTGAGTGTGTGGGCTCTTCTGAGCCTTGCTGTTACAAGGAGATTCAGTTGCCTGAAAAAACGCGTTTATTTCGGGCTGAAAAACACGTTTTGAAAAGTGTGATGTTACTGCCCCATAACTTACATGGGGTTGACCGAACTTGCAGAAACATGTTTATTTCTGCTGAAAAACACGTTTTGACACTTTCTGTACACTGGGGATAAGGGTTGAGTGTGTGGGCACTTCTGAGCCTTGCTGTTACAAGTAGATTCAGTTGCCTGAAAAAACGCGTTTATTTCGGGCTGAAAAACACGTTTTGAAAAGTGTGATGTTACTGCCCCATAACTTACATGGGGTTGACCAAACTTGCAGAAAAATGTTTATTTCTGCTGAAAAACACGTTTTGACAATTTCTGCACACTGGGGTTAAGGGCTGAGTGTGTGGGCTCTTTTGAGCCTTGCTGTTACAAGGAGATTCAGTTGTCTGAAAAAACGCGTTTATTTCGGGCTGAAAAACACGTTTTGAAAAGTGTGATGTTACTGCCCCATAACTTACATGGGGTTGACCAAACTTGCAGAAACATGTTTATTTCTGCTGAAAAACACGTTTTGACCCTTTCTGCACACTGGGGTTAAGGGTTGAGTGTGTGGGCACTTCTGAGCCTTGCTGTTACAAGTAGATTCAGTTGTCTGAAAAAACGCGTTTATTTCGGGCTGAAAAGCACGTTTTGAAAAGTGTGATGTTACTGCCCCATAACTTACATGGGGTTGACCAAACTTGCAGAAACATGTTTATTTCTGCTGAAAAACACGTTTTGACCCTTTCTGCACACTGGGGTTAAGGGCTGAGTGTGTTGGCACTTCTGAGCCTTGCTGTTACAAGTAGATTCAGCTGTCTGAAAAAACCTGTTTATTTCGGGCTGAAAAACACGTTTTGAAAACTGTGATGTTACTGCCCCATAACTTACATGGGGTTGACCAAACTTGCAGAAACATGTTTATTTCTGCTGAAAAACACGTTTTGACCCTTTCTGCACACTGGGGTTAAGGGTTGAGTGTGTGGGCACTTCTGAGCAGTGGTGTTACAAGTAGATTCAGTTGTCTGAAAAAACGTGTTTATTTCGGGCTGAAAAACACGTTTTGAAAAGTGTGATGTTACTGCCCCATAACTTACATGGGGTTGACCAAACTTGCAGAAACATGTTTATTTCTGCTGAAAAACACGTTTTGACCCTTTCTGCACACTGGGGTTAAGGGTTGAGTGTGTGGGCACTTCTGAGCCTTGCTGTTACAAGTAGATTCAGTTGTCTGAAAAAACGCGTTTATTTCGGGCTGAAAAACACGTTTTGAAAAGTGTGATGTTACTGCCCCATAACTTACATGGGGTTGACCAAACTTGCAGAAACATGTTTATTTCTGCTGAAAAACACGTTTTGACACTTTCTGTACACTGGGGTTAAGGGCTGAGTGCGTGGGCTCTTCTGAGCCTTGCTGTTACAAGGAGATTCAGTTGCCTGAAAAAACGCGTTTATTTCGGGCTGAAAAACACGTTTTGAAAAGTGTGATGTTACTGCCCCATAACTTACATGGGGTTGACCAAACTTGCAGAAACATGTTTATTTCTGCTGAAAAACACGTTTTGACACTTTCTGTACACTGGGGTTAAGGGCTGAGTGTGTGGGCTCTTCTGAGCCTTGCTGTTACAAGGAGATTCAGTTGTCTGAAAAAACGCGTTTATTTCGGGCTGAAAAACACGTTTTGAAAAGTGTGATGTTACTGCCCCATAACTTACATGGGGTTGACCAAACTTGCAGAAACATGTTTATTTCTGCTGAAAAACACGTTTTGACCCTTTCTGCACACTGGGGTTAAGGGTTGAGTGTGTGGGCACTTCTGAGCAGTGGTGTTACAAGTAGATTCAGTTGTCTGAAAAAACGCGTTTATTTCGGGCTGAAAAACACGTTTTGAAAAGTGTGATGTTACTGCCCCATAACTTACATGGGGTTGACCAAACTTGCAGAAACATGTTTATTTCTGCTGAAAAACACGTTTTGACACTTTCTGTACACTGGGGTTAAGGGCTGAGTGTGTGGGCTCTTCTGAGCCTTGCTGTTACAAGGAGATTCAGTTGCCTGAAAAAACGCGTTTATTTCGGGCTGAAAAACACGTTTTGAAAAGTGTGATGTTACTGCCCCATAACTTACATGGGGTTGACCAAACTTGCAGAAACATGTTTATTTCTGCTGAAAAACACGTTTTGACACTTTCTGTACACTGGGGTTAAGGGCTGAGTGTGTGGGCTCTTCTGAGCCTTGCTGTTACAAGGAGATTCAGTTGTCTGAAAAAACGCGTTTATTTCGGGCTGAAAAACACGTTTTGAAAAGTGTGATGTTACTGCCCCATAACTTACATGGGGTTGACCAAACTTGCAGAAACATGTTTATTTCTGCTGAAAAACACGTTTTGACCCTTTCTGCAAACTGGGGTTAAGGGCTGAGTGTGTTGGCACTTCTGAGCCTTGCTGTTACAAGTATATTCAGCTGTCTGAAAAAACGCGTTTATTTCGGGCTGAAAAACACGTTTTGAAAAGTGTGATGTTACTGCCCCATAACTTACATGGGGTTGACCAAACTTGCAGAAACATGTTTATTTCTGCTGAAAAACACGTTTTGACACTTTCTGTACACTGGGGTTAAGGGCTGAGTGTGTGGGCACTTCTGAGCCTTGCTGTTACAAGTAGATTCAGTTGTCTGAAAAAACGCGTTTATTTCGGGCTGAAAAACACGTTTTGAAAAGTGTGATGTTACTGCCCCATAACTTACATGGGGTTGACCAAACTTGCAGAAACATGTTTATTTCTGCTGAAAAACACGTTTTGACCCTTTCTGCACACTGGGGTTAAGGGCTGAGTGTGTTGGCTCTTCTGAGCCTTGCTGTTACAAGTAGATTCAGCTGTCTGAAAAAACGAGTTTATTTCGTGCTGAAAAACACGTTTTGAAAAGTGTGATGTTTCTGCCCCATAACTTACATGGGGTTGACCAAACTTGCAGAAACATGTTTATTTCTGCTGAAAAACACGTTTTGACACTTTCTGTACACTGGGGTTAAGGGCTGAGTGTGTGGGCTCTACTGAGCCTTGCTGTTACAAGGAGATTCAGTTGCCTGAAAAAACGCGTTTATTTCGGGCTGAAAAACACGTTTTGAAAAGTGTGATGTTACTGCCCCATAACTTACATGGGGTTGACCAAACTTGCAGAAACATGTTTATTTCTGCTGAAAAACACGTTTTGACACTTTCTGTACACTGGGGTTAAGGGCTGAGTGTGTGGGCTCTTCTGAGCCTTGCTGTTACAAGGAGATTCAGTTGTCTGAAAAAACGCGTTTATTTCGGGCTGAAAAACACGTTTTGAAAAGTGTGATGTTACTGCCCCATAACTTACATGGGGCTGACCAAACTTGCAGAAACATGTTTATTTCTGCTGAAAAACACGTTTTGACCCTTTCTGCACACTGGGGTTAAGGGCTGAGTGTGTTGGCACTTCTGAGCCTTGCTGTTACAAGTATATTCAGCTGTCTGAAAAAACGTGTTTATTTCGGGCTGAAAAACACGTTTTGAAAAGTGTGATGTTACTGCCCCATAACTTACATGGGGTTGACCAAACTTGCAGAAACATGTTTATTTCTGCTGAAAAACACGTTTTGACACTTTCTGTACACTGGGGTTAAGGGTTGAGTGTGTGGGCACTTCTGAGCCTTGCTGTTACAAGTAGATTCAGTTGCCTGAAAAAACGCGTTTATTTCGGGCTGAAAAACACGTTTTGAAAAGTGTGATGTTACTGCCCCATAACTTACATGGGGTTGACCAAACTTGCAGAAACATGTTTATTTCTGCTGAAAAACACGTTTTGACCCTTTCTGCACACTGGGGTTAAGGGTTGAGTGTGTGGGCACTTCTGAGCAGTGGTGTTACAAGTAGATTCAGTTGTCTGAAAAAACGCATTTATTTCGGGCTGAAAAACACGTTTTGAAAAGTGTGATGTTACTGCCCCATAACTTACATGGGGATGACCAAACTTGCAGAAACATGTTTATTTCTGCTGAAAAACACGTTTTGACACTTTCTGTACACTGGGGTTAAGGGCTGAGTGTGTGGGCACTTCTGAGCCTTGCTGTTACAAGTAGATTCAGTTGTCTGAAAAAACGCGTTTATTTCGGGCTGAAAAACACGTTTTGAAAAGTGTGATGTTACTGCCCCATAACTTACATGGGGTTGACCAAACTTGCAGAAACATGTTTATTTCTGCTGAAAAACACGTTTTGACCCTTTCTGCACACTGGGGTTAAGGGCTGAGTGTGTTGGCTCTTCTGAGCCTTGCTGTTACAAGTAGATTCAGCTGTATGAAAAAACGAGTTTATTTCGGGCTGAAAAACACGTTTTGAAAAGTGTGATGTTACTGCCCCATAACTTACATGGGGTTGACCAAACTTGCAGAAACATGTTTATTTCTGCTGAAAAACACGTTTTGACACTTTCTGTACACTGGGGTTAAGGGCTGAGTGTGTGGGCTCTTCTGAGCCTTGCTGTTACAAGGAGATTCAGTTGCCTGAAAAAACGCGTTTATTTCGGGCTGAAAAACACGTTTTGAAAAGTGTGATGTTACTGCCCCATAACTTACATGGGGTTGACCGAACTTGCAGAAACATGTTTATTTCTGCTGAAAAACACGTTTTGACACTTTCTGTACACTGGGGATAAGGGTTGAGTGTGTGGGCACTTCTGAGCCTTGCTGTTACAAGTAGATTCAGTTGCCTGAAAAAACGCGTTTATTTCGGGCTGAAAAACACGTTTTGAAAAGTGTGATGTTACTGCCCCATAACTTACATGGGGTTGACCAAACTTGCAGAAAAATGTTTATTTCTGCTGAAAAACACGTTTTGACAATTTCTGCACACTGGGGTTAAGGGCTGAGTGTGTGGGCTCTTTTGAGCCTTGCTGTTACAAGGAGATTCAGTTGTCTGAAAAAACGCGTTTATTTCGGGCTGAAAAACACGTTTTGAAAAGTGTGATGTTACTGCCCCATAACTTACATGGGGTTGACCAAACTTGCAGAAACATGTTTATTTCTGCTGAAAAACACGTTTTGACCCTTTCTGCACACTGGGGTTAAGGGCTGAGTGTGTTGGCTCTTCTGAGCCTTGCTGTTACAAGTAGATTCAGCTGTCTGAAAAAACGAGTTTATTTCGTGCTGAAAAACACGTTTTGAAAAGTGTGATGTTTCTGCCCCATAACTTACATGGGGTTGACCAAACTTGCAGAAACATGTTTATTTCTGCTGAAAAACACGTTTTGACACTTTCTGTACACTGGGGTTAAGGGCTGAGTGTGTGGGCTCTACTGAGCCTTGCTGTTACAAGGAGATTCAGTTGCCTGAAAAAACGCGTTTATTTCGGGCTGAAAAACACGTTTTGAAAAGTGTGATGTTACTGCCCCATAACTTACATGGGGTTGACCAAACTTGCAGAAACATGTTTATTTCTGCTGAAAAACACGTTTTGACACTTTCTGTACACTGGGGTTAAGGGCTGAGTGTGTGGGCTCTTCTGAGCCTTGCTGTTACAAGGAGATTCAGTTGTCTGAAAAAACGCGTTTATTTCGGGCTGAAAAACACGTTTTGAAAAGTGTGATGTTACTGCCCCATAACTTACATGGGGTTGACCAAACTTGCAGAAACATGTTTATTTCTGCTGAAAAACACGTTTTGACACTTTCTGTACACTGGGGTTAAGGGTTGAGTGTGTGGGCACTTCTGAGCCTTGCTGTTACAAGTAGATTCAGTTGCCTGAAAAAACGCGTTTATTTCGGGCTGAAAAACACGTTTTGAAAAGTGTGATGTTACTGCCCCATAACTTACATGGGGTTGACCAAACTTGCAGAAACATGTTTATTTCTGCTGAAAAACACGTTTTGACCCTTTCTGCACACTGGGGTTAAGGGTTGAGTGTGTGGGCACTTCTGAGCAGTGGTGTTACAAGTAGATTCAGTTGTCTGAAAAAACGCATTTATTTCGGGCTGAAAAACACGTTTTGAAAAGTGTGATGTTACTGCCCCATAACTTACATGGGGATGACCAAACTTGCAGAAACATGTTTATTTCTGCTGAAAAACACGTTTTGACACTTTCTGTACACTGGGGTTAAGGGCTGAGTGTGTGGGCACTTCTGAGCCTTGCTGTTACAAGTAGATTCAGTTGTCTGAAAAAACGCGTTTATTTCGGGCTGAAAAACACGTTTTGAAAAGTGTGATGTTACTGCCCCATAACTTACATGGGGTTGACCAAACTTGCAGAAACATGTTTATTTCTGCTGAAAAACACGTTTTGACCCTTTCTGCACACTGGGGTTAAGGGCTGAGTGTGTTGGCTCTTCTGAGCCTTGCTGTTACAAGTAGATTCAGCTGTATGAAAAAACGAGTTTATTTCGGGCTGAAAAACACGTTTTGAAAAGTGTGATGTTACTGCCCCATAACTTACATGGGGTTGACCAAACTTGCAGAAACATGTTTATTTCTGCTGAAAAACACGTTTTGACACTTTCTGTACACTGGGGTTAAGGGCTGAGTGTGTGGGCTCTTCTGAGCCTTGCTGTTACAAGGAGATTCAGTTGCCTGAAAAAACGCGTTTATTTCGGGCTGAAAAACACGTTTTGAAAAGTGTGATGTTACTGCCCCATAACTTACATGGGGTTGACCGAACTTGCAGAAACATGTTTATTTCTGCTGAAAAACACGTTTTGACACTTTCTGTACACTGGGGATAAGGGTTGAGTGTGTGGGCACTTCTGAGCCTTGCTGTTACAAGTAGATTCAGTTGCCTGAAAAAACGCGTTTATTTCGGGCTGAAAAACACGTTTTGAAAAGTGTGATGTTACTGCCCCATAACTTACATGGGGTTGACCAAACTTGCAGAAAAATGTTTATTTCTGCTGAAAAACACGTTTTGACAATTTCTGCACACTGGGGTTAAGGGCTGAGTGTGTGGGCTCTTTTGAGCCTTGCTGTTACAAGGAGATTCAGTTGTCTGAAAAAACGCGTTTATTTCGGGCTGAAAAACACGTTTTGAAAAGTGTGATGTTACTGCCCCATAACTTACATGGGGTTGACCAAACTTGCAGAAACATGTTTATTTCTGCTGAAAAACACGTTTTGACCCTTTCTGCACACTGGGGTTAAGGGTTGAGTGTGTGGGCACTTCTGAGCCTTGCTGTTACAAGTAGATTCAGTTGTCTGAAAAAACGCGTTTATTTCGGGCTGAAAAGCACGTTTTGAAAAGTGTGATGTTACTGCCCCATAACTTACATGGGGTTGACCAAACTTGCAGAAACATGTTTATTTCTGCTGAAAAACACGTTTTGACCCTTTCTGCACACTGGGGTTAAGGGCTGAGTGTGTTGGCACTTCTGAGCCTTGCTGTTACAAGTAGATTCAGCTGTCTGAAAAAACCTGTTTATTTCGGGCTGAAAAACACGTTTTGAAAAGTGTGATGTTACTGCCCCATAACTTACATGGGGTTGACCAAACTTGCAGAAACATGTTTATTTCTGCTGAAAAACACGTTTTGACCCTTTCTGCACACTGGGGTTAAGGGTTGAGTGTGTGGGCACTTCTGAGCCTTGCTGTTACAAGTAGATTCAGTTGTCTGAAAAAACGCGTTTATTTCGGGCTGAAAAACACGTTTTGAAAAGTGTGATGTTACTGCCCCATAACTTACATGGGGTTGACCAAACTTGCAGAAACATGTTTATTTCTGCTGAAAAACACGTTTTGACACTTTCTGTACACTGGGGTTAAGGGCTGAGTGCGTGGGCTCTTCTGAGCCTTGCTGTTACAAGGAGATTCAGTTGCCTGAAAAAACGCGTTTATTTCGGGCTGAAAAACACGTTTTGAAAAGTGTGATGTTACTGCCCCATAACTTACATGGGGTTGACCAAACTTGCAGAAACATGTTTATTTCTGCTGAAAAACACGTTTTGACACTTTCTGTACACTGGGGTTAAGGGCTGAGTGTGTGGGCTCTTCTGAGCCTTGCTGTTACAAGGAGATTCAGTTGTCTGAAAAAACGCGTTTATTTCGGGCTGAAAAACACGTTTTGAAAAGTGTGATGTTACTGCCCCATAACTTACATGGGGTTGACCAAACTTGCAGAAACATGTTTATTTCTGCTGAAAAACACGTTTTGACCCTTTCTGCACACTGGGGTTAAGGGTTGAGTGTGTGGGCACTTCTGAGCAGTGGTGTTACAAGTAGATTCAGTTGTCTGAAAAAACGCGTTTATTTCGGGCTGAAAAACACGTTTTGAAAAGTGTGATGTTACTGCCCCATAACTTACATGGGGTTGACCAAACTTGCAGAAACATGTTTATTTCTGCTGAAAAACACGTTTTGACACTTTCTGTACACTGGGGTTAAGGGCTGAGTGTGTGGGCTCTTCTGAGCCTTGCTGTTACAAGGAGATTCAGTTGCCTGAAAAAACGCGTTTATTTCGGGCTGAAAAACACGTTTTGAAAAGTGTGATGTTACTGCCCCATAACTTACATGGGGTTGACCAAACTTGCAGAAACATGTTTATTTCTGCTGAAAAACACGTTTTGACACTTTCTGTACACTGGGGTTAAGGGCTGAGTGTGTGGGCTCTTCTGAGCCTTGCTGTTACAAGGAGATTCAGTTGTCTGAAAAAACGCGTTTATTTCGGGCTGAAAAACACGTTTTGAAAAGTGTGATGTTACTGCCCCATAACTTACATGGGGTTGACCAAACTTGCAGAAACATGTTTATTTCTGCTGAAAAACACGTTTTGACCCTTTCTGCACACTGGGGTTAAGGGCTGAGTGTGTTGGCTCTTCTGAGCCTTGCTGTTACAAGTAGATTCAGCTGTCTGAAAAAACGAGTTTATTTCGTGCTGAAAAACACGTTTTGAAAAGTGTGATGTTTCTGCCCCATAACTTACATGGGGTTGACCAAACTTGCAGAAACATGTTTATTTCTGCTGAAAAACACGTTTTGACACTTTCTGTACACTGGGGTTAAGGGCTGAGTGTGTGGGCTCTTCTGAGCCTTGCTGTTACAAGGAGATTCAGTTGTCTGAAAAAACGCGTTTATTTCGGGCTGAAAAACACGTTTTGAAAAGTGTGATGTTACTGCCCCATAACTTACATGGGGTTGACCAAACTTGCAGAAACATGTTTATTTCTGCTGAAAAACACGTTTTGACCCTTTCTGCACACTGGGGTTAAGGGCTGAGTGTGTTGGCACTTCTGAGCCTTGCTGTTACAAGTATATTCAGCTGTCTGAAAAAACGTGTTTATTTCGGGCTGAAAAACACGTTTTGAAAAGTGTGATGTTACTGCCCCATAACTTACATGGGGTTGACCAAACTTGCAGAAACATGTTTATTTCTGCTGAAAAACACGTTTTGACACTTTCTGTACACTGGGGTTAAGGGTTGAGTGTGTGGGCACTTCTGAGCCTTGCTGTTACAAGTAGATTCAGTTGCCTGAAAAAACGCGTTTATTTCGGGCTGAAAAACACGTTTTGAAAAGTGTGATGTTACTGCCCCATAACTTACATGGGGTTGACCAAACTTGCAGAAACATGTTTATTTCTGCTGAAAAACACGTTTTGACCCTTTCTGCACACTGGGGTTAAGGGTTGAGTGTGTGGGCTCTACTGAGCCTTGCTGTTACAAGGAGATTCAGTTGCCTGAAAAAACGCGTTTATTTCGGGCTGAAAAACACGTTTTGAAAAGTGTGATGTTACTGCCCCATAACTTACATGGGGTTGACCAAACTTGCAGAAACATGTTTATTTCTGCTGAAAAACACGTTTTGACACTTTCTGTACACTGGGGTTAAGGGCTGAGTGTGTGGGCTCTTCTGAGCCTTGCTGTTACAAGGAGATTCAGTTGTCTGAAAAAACGCGTTTATTTCGGGCTGAAAAACACGTTTTGAAAAGTGTGATGTTACTGCCCCATAACTTACATGGGGTTGACCAAACTTGCAGAAACATGTTTATTTCTGCTGAAAAACACGTTTTGACCCTTTCTGCACACTGGGGTTAAGGGCTGAGTGTGTTGGCACTTCTGAGCCTTGCTGTTACAAGTATATTCAGCTGTCTGAAAAAACGTGTTTATTTCGGGCTGAAAAACACGTTTTGAAAAGTGTGATGTTACTGCCCCATAACTTACATGGGGTTGACCAAACTTGCAGAAACATGTTTATTTCTGCTGAAAAACACGTTTTGACACTTTCTGTACACTGGGGTTAAGGGTTGAGTGTGTGGGCACTTCTGAGCCTTGCTGTTACAAGTAGATTCAGTTGCCTGAAAAAACGCGTTTATTTCGGGCTGAAAAACACGTTTTGAAAAGTGTGATGTTACTGCCCCATAACTTACATGGGGTTGACCAAACTTGCAGAAACATGTTTATTTCTGCTGAAAAACACGTTTTGACCCTTTCTGCACACTGGGGTTAAGGGTTGAGTGTGTGGGCACTTCTGAGCAGTGGTGTTACAAGTAGATTCAGTTGTCTGAAAAAACGCATTTATTTCGGGCTGAAAAACACGTTTTGAAAAGTGTGATGTTACTGCCCCATAACTTACATGGGGATGACCAAACTTGCAGAAACATGTTTATTTCTGCTGAAAAACACGTTTTGACACTTTCTGTACACTGGGGTTAAGGGCTGAGTGTGTGGGCACTTCTGAGCCTTGCTGTTACAAGTAGATTCAGTTGTCTGAAAAAACGCGTTTATTTCGGGCTGAAAAACACGTTTTGAAAAGTGTGATGTTACTGCCCCATAACTTACATGGGGTTGACCAAACTTGCAGAAACATGTTTATTTCTGCTGAAAAACACGTTTTGACCCTTTCTGCACACTGGGGTTAAGGGCTGAGTGTGTTGGCTCTTCTGAGCCTTGCTGTTACAAGTAGATTCAGCTGTATGAAAAAACGAGTTTATTTCGGGCTGAAAAACACGTTTTGAAAAGTGTGATGTTACTGCCCCATAACTTACATGGGGTTGACCAAACTTGCAGAAACATGTTTATTTCTGCTGAAAAACACGTTTTGACACTTTCTGTACACTGGGGTTAAGGGCTGAGTGTGTGGGCTCTTCTGAGCCTTGCTGTTACAAGGAGATTCAGTTGCCTGAAAAAACGCGTTAATTTCGGGCTGAAAAACACGTTTTGAAAAGTGTGATGTTACTGCCCCATAACTTACATGGGGTTGACCGAACTTGCAGAAACATGTTTATTTCTGCTGAAAAACACGTTTTGACACTTTCTGTACACTGGGGATAAGGGTTGAGTGTGTGGGCACTTCTGAGCCTTGCTGTTACAAGTAGATTCAGTTGCCTGAAAAAACGCGTTTATTTCGGGCTGAAAAACACGTTTTGAAAAGTGTGATGTTACTGCCCCATAACTTACATGGGGTTGACCAAACTTGCAGAAAAATGTTTATTTCTGCTGAAAAACACGTTTTGACAATTTCTGCACACTGGGGTTAAGGGCTGAGTGTGTGGGCTCTTTTGAGCCTTGCTGTTACAAGGAGATTCAGTTGTCTGAAAAAACGCGTTTATTTCGGGCTGAAAAACACGTTTTGAAAAGTGTGATGTTACTGCCCCATAACTTACATGGGGTTGACCAAACTTGCAGAAACATGTTTATTTCTGCTGAAAAACACGTTTTGACCCTTTCTGCACACTGGGGTTAAGGGTTGAGTGTGTGGGCACTTCTGAGCCTTGCTGTTACAAGTAGATTCAGTTGTCTGAAAAAACGCGTTTATTTCGGGCTGAAAAGCACGTTTTGAAAAGTGTGATGTTACTGCCCCATAACTTACATGGGGTTGACCAAACTTGCAGAAACATGTTTATTTCTGCTGAAAAACACGTTTTGACCCTTTCTGCACACTGGGGTTAAGGGCTGAGTGTGTTGGCACTTCTGAGCCTTGCTGTTACAAGTAGATTCAGCTGTCTGAAAAAACCTGTTTATTTCGGGCTGAAAAACACGTTTTGAAAACTGTGATGTTACTGCCCCATAACTTACATGGGGTTGACCAAACTTGCAGAAACATGTTTATTTCTGCTGAAAAACACGTTTTGACCCTTTCTGCACACTGGGGTTAAGGGTTGAGTGTGTGGGCACTTCTGAGCAGTGGTGTTACAAGTAGATTCAGTTGTCTGAAAAAACGTGTTTATTTCGGGCTGAAAAACACGTTTTGAAAAGTGTGATGTTACTGCCCCATAACTTACATGGGGTTGACCAAACTTGCAGAAACATGTTTATTTCTGCTGAAAAACACGTTTTGACCCTTTCTGCACACTGGGGTTAAGGGTTGAGTGTGTGGGCACTTCTGAGCCTTGCTGTTACAAGTAGATTCAGTTGTCTGAAAAAACGCGTTTATTTCGGGCTGAAAAACACGTTTTGAAAAGTGTGATGTTACTGCCCCATAACTTACATGGGGTTGACCAAACTTGCAGAAACATGTTTATTTCTGCTGAAAAACACGTTTTGACACTTTCTGTACACTGGGGTTAAGGGCTGAGTGCGTGGGCTCTTCTGAGCCTTGCTGTTACAAGGAGATTCAGTTGCCTGAAAAAACGCGTTTATTTCGGGCTGAAAAACACGTTTTGAAAAGTGTGATGTTACTGCCCCATAACTTACATGGGGTTGACCAAACTTGCAGAAACATGTTTATTTCTGCTGAAAAACACGTTTTGACACTTTCTGTACACTGGGGTTAAGGGCTGAGTGTGTGGGCTCTTCTGAGCCTTGCTGTTACAAGGAGATTCAGTTGTCTGAAAAAACGCGTTTATTTCGGGCTGAAAAACACGTTTTGAAAAGTGTGATGTTACTGCCCCATAACTTACATGGGGTTGACCAAACTTGCAGAAACATGTTTATTTCTGCTGAAAAACACGTTTTGACCCTTTCTGCACACTGGGGTTAAGGGTTGAGTGTGTGGGCACTTCTGAGCAGTGGTGTTACAAGTAGATTCAGTTGTCTGAAAAAACGCGTTTATTTCGGGCTGAAAAACACGTTTTGAAAAGTGTGATGTTACTGCCCCATAACTTACATGGGGTTGACCAAACTTGCAGAAACATGTTTATTTCTGCTGAAAAACACGTTTTGACACTTTCTGTACACTGGGGTTAAGGGCTGAGTGTGTGGGCTCTTCTGAGCCTTGCTGTTACAAGGAGATTCAGTTGCCTGAAAAAACGCGTTTATTTCGGGCTGAAAAACACGTTTTGAAAAGTGTGATGTTACTGCCCCATAACTTACATGGGGTTGACCAAACTTGCAGAAACATGTTTATTTCTGCTGAAAAACACGTTTTGACACTTTCTGTACACTGGGGTTAAGGGCTGAGTGTGTGGGCTCTTCTGAGCCTTGCTGTTACAAGGAGATTCAGTTGTCTGAAAAAACGCGTTTATTTCGGGCTGAAAAACACGTTTTGAAAAGTGTGATGTTACTGCCCCATAACTTACATGGGGTTGACCAAACTTGCAGAAACATGTTTATTTCTGCTGAAAAACACGTTTTGACCCTTTCTGCACACTGGGGTTAAGGGCTGAGTGTGTTGGCTCTTCTGAGCCTTGCTGTTACAAGTAGATTCAGCTGTCTGAAAAAACGAGTTTATTTCGTGCTGAAAAACACGTTTTGAAAAGTGTGATGTTTCTGCCCCATAACTTACATGGGGTTGACCAAACTTGCAGAAACATGTTTATTTCTGCTGAAAAACACGTTTTGACACTTTCTGTACACTGGGGTTAAGGGCTGAGTGTGTGGGCTCTACTGAGCCTTGCTGTTACAAGGAGATTCAGTTGCCTGAAAAAACGCGTTTATTTCGGGCTGAAAAACACGTTTTGAAAAGTGTGATGTTACTGCCCCATAACTTACATGGGGTTGACCAAACTTGCAGAAACATGTTTATTTCTGCTGAAAAACACGTTTTGACACTTTCTGTACACTGGGGTTAAGGGCTGAGTGTGTGGGCTCTTCTGAGCCTTGCTGTTACAAGGAGATTCAGTTGTCTGAAAAAACGCGTTTATTTCGGGCTGAAAAACACGTTTTGAAAAGTGTGATGTTACTGCCCCATAACTTACATGGGGTTGACCAAACTTGCAGAAACATGTTTATTTCTGCTGAAAAACACGTTTTGACCCTTTCTGCACACTGGGGTTAAGGGCTGAGTGTGTTGGCACTTCTGAGCCTTGCTGTTACAAGTATATTCAGCTGTCTGAAAAAACGTGTTTATTTCGGGCTGAAAAACACGTTTTGAAAAGTGTGATGTTACTGCCCCATAACTTACATGGGGTTGACCAAACTTGCAGAAACATGTTTATTTCTGCTGAAAAACACGTTTTGACACTTTCTGTACACTGGGGTTAAGGGTTGAGTGTGTGGGCACTTCTGAGCCTTGCTGTTACAAGTAGATTCAGTTGCCTGAAAAATCGCGTTTATTTCGGGCTGAAAAACACGTTTTGAAAAGTGTGATGTTACTGCCCCATAACTTACATGGGGTTGACCAAACTTGCAGAAACATGTTTATTTCTGCTGAAAAACACGTTTTGACCCTTTCTGCACACTGGGGTTAAGGGTTGAGTGTGTGGGCACTTCTGAGCAGTGGTGTTACAAGTAGATTCAGTTGTCTGAAAAAACGCATTTATTTCGGGCTGAAAAACACGTTTTGAAAAGTGTGATGTTACTGCCCCATAACTTACATGGGGTTGACCAAACTTGCAGAAACATGTTTATTTCTGCTGAAAAACACGTTTTGACACTTTCTGTACACTGGGGTTAAGGGCTGAGTGTGTGGGCACTTCTGAGCCTTGCTGTTACAAGTAGATTCAGTTGTCTGAAAAAACGCGTTTATTTCGGGCTGAAAAACACGTTTTGAAAAGTGTGATGTTACTGCCCCATAACTTACATGGGGTTGACCAAACTTGCAGAAACATGTTTATTTCTGCTGAAAAACACGTTTTGACCCTTTCTGCACACTGGGGTTAAGGGCTGAGTGTGTTGGCTCTTCTGAGCCTTGCTGTTACAAGTAGATTCAGCTGTATGAAAAAACGAGTTTATTTCAGGCTGAAAAACACGTTTTGAAAAGTGTGATGTTACTGCCCCATAACTTACATGGGGTTGACCAAACTTGCAGAAACATGTTTATTTCTGCTGAAAAACACGTTTTGACACTTTCTGTACACTGGGGTTAAGGGCTGAGTGTGTGGGCTCTTCTGAGCCTTGCTGTTACAAGGAGATTCAGTTGCCTGAAAAAACGCGTTTATTTCGGGCTGAAAAACACGTTTTGAAAAGTGTGATGTTACTGCCCCATAACTTACATGGGGTTGACCGAACTTGCAGAAACATGTTTATTTCTGCTGAAAAACACGTTTTGACACTTTCTGTACACTGGGGATAAGGGTTGAGTGTGTGGGCACTTCTGAGCCTTGCTGTTACAAGTAGATTCAGTTGCCTGAAAAAACGCGTTTATTTCGGGCTGAAAAACACGTTTTGAAAAGTGTGATGTTACTGCCCCATAACTTACATGGGGTTGACCAAACTTGCAGAAAAATGTTTATTTCTGCTGAAAAACACGTTTTGACAATTTCTGCACACTGGGGTTAAGGGCTGAGTGTGTGGGCTCTTTTGAGCCTTGCTGTTACAAGGAGATTCAGTTGTCTGAAAAAACGCGTTTATTTCGGGCTGAAAAACACGTTTTGAAAAGTGTGATGTTACTGCCCCATAACTTACATGGGGTTGACCAAACTTGCAGAAACATGTTTATTTCTGCTGAAAAACACGTTTTGACCCTTTCTGCACACTGGGGTTAAGGGTTGAGTGTGTGGGCACTTCTGAGCCTTGCTGTTACAAGTAGATTCAGTTGTCTGAAAAAACGCGTTTATTTCGGGCTGAAAAGCACGTTTTGAAAAGTGTGATGTTACTGCCCCATAACTTACATGGGGTTGACCAAACTTGCAGAAACATGTTTATTTCTGCTGAAAAACACGTTTTGACCCTTTCTGCACACTGGGGTTAAGGGCTGAGTGTGTTGGCACTTCTGAGCCTTGCTGTTACAAGTAGATTCAGCTGTCTGAAAAAACCTGTTTATTTCGGGCTGAAAAACACGTTTTGAAAACTGTGATGTTACTGCCCCATAACTTACATGGGGTTGACCAAACTTGCAGAAACATGTTTATTTCTGCTGAAAAACACGTTTTGACACTTTCTGTACACTGGGGTTAAGGGCTGAGTGTGTGGGCTCTTCTGAGCCTTGCTGTTACAAGGAGATTCAGTTGTCTGAAAAAACGCGTTTATTTCGGGCTGAAAAACACGTTTTGAAAAGTGTGATGTTACTGCCCCATAACTTACATGGGGTTGACCAAACTTGCAGAAACATGTTTATTTCTGCTGAAAAACACGTTTTGACCCTTTCTGCAAACTGGGGTTAAGGGCTGAGTGTGTTGGCACTTCTGAGCCTTGCTGTTACAAGTATATTCAGCTGTCTGAAAAAACGCGTTTATTTCGGGCTGAAAAACACGTTTTGAAAAGTGTGATGTTACTGCCCCATAACTTACATGGGGTTGACCAAACTTGCAGAAACATGTTTATTTCTGCTGAAAAACACGTTTTGACACTTTCTGTACACTGGGGTTAAGGGCTGAGTGTGTGGGCACTTCTGAGCCTTGCTGTTACAAGTAGATTCAGTTGTCTGAAAAAACGCGTTTATTTCGGGCTGAAAAACACGTTTTGAAAAGTGTGATGTTACTGCCCCATAACTTACATGGGGTTGACCAAACTTGCAGAAACATGTTTATTTCTGCTGAAAAACACGTTTTGACCCTTTCTGCACACTGGGGTTAAGGGCTGAGTGTGTTGGCTCTTCTGAGCCTTGCTGTTACAAGTAGATTCAGCTGTCTGAAAAAACGAGTTTATTTCGTGCTGAAAAACACGTTTTGAAAAGTGTGATGTTTCTGCCCCATAACTTACATGGGGTTGACCAAACTTGCAGAAACATGTTTATTTCTGCTGAAAAACACGTTTTGACACTTTCTGTACACTGGGGTTAAGGGCTGAGTGTGTGGGCTCTACTGAGCCTTGCTGTTACAAGGAGATTCAGTTGCCTGAAAAAACGCGTTTATTTCGGGCTGAAAAACACGTTTTGAAAAGTGTGATGTTACTGCCCCATAACTTACATGGGGTTGACCAAACTTGCAGAAACATGTTTATTTCTGCTGAAAAACACGTTTTGACACTTTCTGTACACTGGGGTTAAGGGCTGAGTGTGTGGGCTCTTCTGAGCCTTGCTGTTACAAGGAGATTCAGTTGTCTGAAAAAACGCGTTTATTTCGGGCTGAAAAACACGTTTTGAAAAGTGTGATGTTACTGCCCCATAACTTACATGGGGCTGACCAAACTTGCAGAAACATGTTTATTTCTGCTGAAAAACACGTTTTGACCCTTTCTGCACACTGGGGTTAAGGGCTGAGTGTGTTGGCACTTCTGAGCCTTGCTGTTACAAGTATATTCAGCTGTCTGAAAAAACGTGTTTATTTCGGGCTGAAAAACACGTTTTGAAAAGTGTGATGTTACTGCCCCATAACTTACATGGGGTTGACCAAACTTGCAGAAACATGTTTATTTCTGCTGAAAAACACGTTTTGACACTTTCTGTACACTGGGGTTAAGGGTTGAGTGTGTGGGCACTTCTGAGCCTTGCTGTTACAAGTAGATTCAGTTGCCTGAAAAAACGCGTTTATTTCGGGCTGAAAAACACGTTTTGAAAAGTGTGATGTTACTGCCCCATAACTTACATGGGGTTGACCAAACTTGCAGAAACATGTTTATTTCTGCTGAAAAACACGTTTTGACCCTTTCTGCACACTGGGGTTAAGGGTTGAGTGTGTGGGCACTTCTGAGCAGTGGTGTTACAAGTAGATTCAGTTGTCTGAAAAAACGCATTTATTTCGGGCTGAAAAACACGTTTTGAAAAGTGTGATGTTACTGCCCCATAACTTACATGGGGTTGACCAAACTTGCAGAAACATGTTTATTTCTGCTGAAAAACACGTTTTGACACTTTCTGTACACTGGGGTTAAGGGCTGAGTGTGTGGGCACTTCTGAGCCTTGCTGTTACAAGTAGATTCAGTTGTCTGAAAAAACGCGTTTATTTCGGGCTGAAAAACACGTTTTGAAAAGTGTGATGTTACTGCCCCATAACTTACATGGGGTTGACCAAACTTGCAGAAACATGTTTATTTCTGCTGAAAAACACGTTTTGACCCTTTCTGCACACTGGGGTTAAGGGCTGAGTGTGTTGGCTCTTCTGAGCCTTGCTGTTACAAGTAGATTCAGCTGTATGAAAAAACGAGTTTATTTCGGGCTGAAAAACACGTTTTGAAAAGTGTGATGTTACTGCCCCATAACTTACATGGGGTTGACCAAACTTGCAGAAACATGTTTATTTCTGCTGAAAAACACGTTTTGACACTTTCTGTACACTGGGGTTAAGGGCTGAGTGTGTGGGCTCTTCTGAGCCTTGCTGTTACAAGGAGATTCAGTTGCCTGAAAAAACGCGTTTATTTCGGGCTGAAAAACACGTTTTGAAAAGTGTGATGTTACTGCCCCATAACTTACATGGGGTTGACCGAACTTGCAGAAACATGTTTATTTCTGCTGAAAAACACGTTTTGACACTTTCTGTACACTGGGGATAAGGGTTGAGTGTGTGGGCACTTCTGAGCCTTGCTGTTACAAGTAGATTCAGTTGCCTGAAAAAACGCGTTTATTTCGGGCTGAAAAACACGTTTTGAAAAGTGTGATGTTACTGCCCCATAACTTACATGGGGTTGACCAAACTTGCAGAAAAATGTTTATTTCTGCTGAAAAACACGTTTTGACAATTTCTGCACACTGGGGTTAAGGGCTGAGTGTGTGGGCTCTTTTGAGCCTTGCTGTTACAAGGAGATTCAGTTGTCTGAAAAAACGCGTTTATTTCGGGCTGAAAAACACGTTTTGAAAAGTGTGATGTTACTGCCCCATAACTTACATGGGGTTGACCAAACTTGCAGAAACATGTTTATTTCTGCTGAAAAACACGTTTTGACCCTTTCTGCACACTGGGGTTAAGGGTTGAGTGTGTGGGCACTTCTGAGCCTTGCTGTTACAAGTAGATTCAGTTGTCTGAAAAAACGCGTTTATTTCGGGCTGAAAAGCACGTTTTGAAAAGTGTGATGTTACTGCCCCATAACTTACATGGGGTTGACCAAACTTGCAGAAACATGTTTATTTCTGCTGAAAAACACGTTTTGACCCTTTCTGCACACTGGGGTTAAGGGCTGAGTGTGTTGGCACTTCTGAGCCTTGCTGTTACAAGTAGATTCAGCTGTCTGAAAAAACCTGTTTATTTCGGGCTGAAAAACACGTTTTGAAAACTGTGATGTTACTGCCCCATAACTTACATGGGGTTGACCAAACTTGCAGAAACATGTTTATTTCTGCTGAAAAACACGTTTTGACCCTTTCTGCACACTGGGGTTAAGGGTTGAGTGTGTGGGCACTTCTGAGCAGTGGTGTTACAAGTAGATTCAGTTGTCTGAAAAAACGCGTTTATTTCGGGCTGAAAAACACGTTTTGAAAAGTGTGATGTTACTGCCCCATAACTTACATGGGGTTGACCAAACTTGCAGAAACATGTTTATTTCTGCTGAAAAACACGTTTTGACCCTTTCTGCACACTGGGGTTAAGGGTTGAGTGTGTGGGCACTTCTGAGCCTTGCTGTTACAAGTAGATTCAGTTGTCTGAAAAAACGCGTTTATTTCGGGCTGAAAAACACGTTTTGAAAAGTGTGATGTTACTGCCCCATAACTTACATGGGGTTGACCAAACTTGCAGAAACATGTTTATTTCTGCTGAAAAACACGTTTTGACACTTTCTGTACACTGGGGTTAAGGGCTGAGTGCGTGGGCTCTTCTGAGCCTTGCTGTTACAAGGAGATTCAGTTGCCTGAAAAAACGCGTTTATTTCGGGCTGAAAAACACGTTTTGAAAAGTGTGATGTTACTGCCCCATAACTTACATGGGGTTGACCAAACTTGCAGAAACATGTTTATTTCTGCTGAAAAACACGTTTTGACACTTTCTGTACACTGGGGTTAAGGGCTGAGTGTGTGGGCTCTTCTGAGCCTTGCTGTTACAAGGAGATTCAGTTGTCTGAAAAAACGCGTTTATTTCGGGCTGAAAAACACGTTTTGAAAAGTGTGATGTTACTGCCCCATAACTTACATGGGGTTGACCAAACTTGCAGAAACATGTTTATTTCTGCTGAAAAACACGTTTTGACCCTTTCTGCACACTGGGGTTAAGGGCTGAGTGTGTGGGCTCTTCTGACCCTTGCTGTTACAAGGAGATTCAGTTGCCTGAAAAAACGCGTTTATTTCGGGCTGAAAAACACGTTTTGAAAAGTGTGATGTTACTGCCCCATAACTTACATGGGGTTGACCGAACTTGCAGAAACATGTTTATTTCTGCTGAAAAACACGTTTTGACACTTTCTGTACACTGGGGTTAAGGGTTGAGTGTGTGGGCACTTCTGAGCCTTGCTGTTACAAGTAGATTCAGTTGCCTGAAAAAACGCGTTTATTTCGGGCTGAAAATCATGTTTTGAAAAGTGTGATGTTACTGCCCCATAACTTACATGGGGTTGACCAAACTTGCAGAAAAATGTTTATTTCTGCTGAAAAACACGTTTTGACAATTTCTGCACACTGGGGTTAAGGGCTGAGTGTGTGGGCTCTTTTGAGCCTTGCTGTTACAAGGAGATTCAGTTGTCTGAAAAAACGCGTTTATTTCGGGCTGAAAAACACGTTTTGAAAAGTGTGATGTTACTGCCCCATAACTTACATGGGGTTGACCAAACTTGCAGAAACATGTTTATTTCTGCTGAAAAACACGTTTTGACCCTTTCTGCACACTGGGGTTAAGGGTTGAGTGTGTGGGCACTTCTGAGCCTTGCTGTTACAAGGAGATTCAGTTGTCTGAAAAAACGCGTTTATTTCGGGCTGAAAAGCACGTTTTGAAAAGTGTGATGTTACTGCCCCATAACTTACATGGGGTTGACCAAACTTGCAGAAACATGTTTATTTCTGCTGAAAAACACGTTTTGACCCTTTCTGCACACTGGGGTTAAGGGCTGAGTGTGTTGGCACTTCTGAGCCTTGCTGTTACAAGTAGATTCAGCTGTCTGAAAAAACCTGTTTATTTCGGGCTGAAAAACACGTTTTGAAAAGTGTGATGTTACTGCCCCATAACTTACATGGGGTTGACCAAACTTGCAGAAACATGTTTATTTCTGCTGAAAAACACGTTTTGACCCTTTCTGCACACTGGGGTTAAGGGTTGAGTGTGTGGGCACTTCTGAGCAGTGGTGTTACAAGTAGATTCAGTTGTCTGAAAAAACGCGTTTATTTCGGGCTGAAAAACACGTTTTGAAAAGTGTGATGTTACTGCCCCATAACTTACATGGGGTTGACCAAACTTGCAGAAACATGTTTATTTCTGCTGAAAAACACGTTTTGACACTTTCTGTACACTGGGGTTAAGGGCTGAGTGTGTGGGCTCTTCTGAGCCTTGCTGTTACAAGGAGATTCAGTTGTCTGAAAAACAGCGTTTATTTCGGGCTGAAAAACACGTTTTGAATAGTGTGATGTTACTGCCCCATAACTTACATGGGGTTGACCAAACTTGCAGAAACATGTTTATTTCTGCTGAAAAACACGTTTTGACCCTTTCTGCACACTGGGGTTAAGGGCTGAGTGTGTTGGCTCTTCTGAGCCTTGCTGTTACAAGTAGATTCTGCTGTCTGAAAAAACGAGTTTATTTCGGGCTGAAAAACACGTTTTGAAAAGTGTGATGTTACTGCCCCATAACTTACATGGGGTTGACCAAACTTGCAGAAACATGTTTATTTCTGCTGAAAAACACGTTTTGACACTTTCTGTACACTGGGGTTAAGGGCTGAGTGTGTGGGCTCTTCTGAGCCTTGCTGTTACAAGGAGATTCAGTTGCCTGAAAAAACGCGTTTATTTTGGGCTGAAAAACACGTTTTGAAAAGTGTGATGTTACTGCCCCATAACTTACATGGGGTTGACCAAACTTGCAGAAACATGTTTATTTCTGCTGAAAAACACGTTTTGACACTTTCTGTACACTGGGGTTAAGGGTTGAGTGTGTGGGCACTTCTGAGCCTTGCTGTTACAAGTAAATTCAGTTGCCTGAAAAAACGCGTTTAATTCGGGCTGAAAAACACGTTTTGAAAAGTGTGATGTTACTGCCCCATAACTTACATGGGGTTGACCAAACTTGCAGAAACATGTTTATTTCTGCTGAAAAACACGTTTTGACCCTTTCTGCACACTGGGGTTAAGGGCTGAGTGTGTTGGCACTTCTGAGCCTTGCTGTTACAAGTATATTCAGCTGTCTGAAAAAACGAGTTTATTTCGGGCTGAAAAACACGTTTTGAAAAGTGTGATGTTACTGCCCCATAACTTACATGGGGTTGACCAAACTTGCAGAAACATGTTTATTTCTGCTGAAAAACACGTTTTGACACTTTCTGTACACTGGGGTTAAGGGCTGAGTGTGTGGGCTCTTCTGAGCCTTGCTGTTACAAGGAGATTCAGTTGCCTGAAAAAACGCGTTTATTTCGGGCTGAAAAACACGTTTTGAAAAGTGTGATGTTACTGCCCCATAACTTACATGGGGTTGACCAAACTTGCAGAAACATGTTTATTTCTGCTGAAAAACACGTTTTGACACTTTCTGTACACTGGGGTTAAGGGTTGAGTGTGTGGGCACTTCTGAGCCTTGCTGTTACAAGTAAATTCAGTTGCCTGAAAAAACGCGTTTAATTCGGGCTGAAAAACACGTTTTGAAATGTGTGATGTTACTGCCCCATAACTTAAATGGGGTTGACCAAACTTGCAGAAACATGTTTATTTCTGCTGAAAAACACGTTTTGACCCTTTCTGCACACTGGGGTTAAGGGCTGAGTGTGTGGGCTCTTCTGAGCCTTGCTGTTACAAGGAGATTCAGTTGTCTGAAAAAACGCGTTTATTTCGGGCTGAAAAACACGTTTTGAAAAGTGTGATGTTACTGCCCCATAACTTACATGGGGTTGACCAAACTTGCAGAAACATGTTTATTTCTGCTGAAAAACACGTTTTGACCCTTTCTGCAAACTGGGGTTAAGGGCTGAGTGTGTTGGCACTTCTGAGCCTTGCTGTTACAAGTATATTCAGCTGTCTGAAAAAACGCGTTTATTTCGGGCTGAAAAACACGTTTTGAAAAGTGTGATGTTACTGCCCCATAACTTACATGGGGTTGACCAAACTTGCAGAAACATGTTTATTTCTGCTGAAAAACACGTTTTGACACTTTCTGTACACTGGGGTTAAGGGCTGAGTGTGTGGGCACTTCTGAGCCTTGCTGTTACAAGTAGATTCAGTTGTCTGAAAAAACGCGTTTATTTCGGGCTGAAAAACACGTTTTGAAAAGTGTGATGTTACTGCCCCATAACTTACATGGGGTTGACCAAACTTGCAGAAACATGTTTATTTCTGCTGAAAAACACGTTTTGACCCTTTCTGCACACTGGGGTTAAGGGCTGAGTGTGTTGGCTCTTCTGAGCCTTGCTGTTACAAGTAGATTCAGCTGTCTGAAAAAACGAGTTTATTTCGTGCTGAAAAACACGTTTTGAAAAGTGTGATGTTTCTGCCCCATAACTTACATGGGGTTGACCAAACTTGCAGAAACATGTTTATTTCTGCTGAAAAACACGTTTTGACACTTTCTGTACACTGGGGTTAAGGGCTGAGTGTGTGGGCTCTACTGAGCCTTGCTGTTACAAGGAGATTCAGTTGCCTGAAAAAACGCGTTTATTTCGGGCTGAAAAACACGTTTTGAAAAGTGTGATGTTACTGCCCCATAACTTACATGGGGTTGACCAAACTTGCAGAAACATGTTTATTTCTGCTGAAAAACACGTTTTGACACTTTCTGTACACTGGGGTTAAGGGCTGAGTGTGTGGGCTCTTCTGAGCCTTGCTGTTACAAGGAGATTCAGTTGTCTGAAAAAACGCGTTTATTTCGGGCTGAAAAACACGTTTTGAAAAGTGTGATGTTACTGCCCCATAACTTACATGGGGCTGACCAAACTTGCAGAAACATGTTTATTTCTGCTGAAAAACACGTTTTGACCCTTTCTGCACACTGGGGTTAAGGGCTGAGTGTGTTGGCACTTCTGAGCCTTGCTGTTACAAGTATATTCAGCTGTCTGAAAAAACGTGTTTATTTCGGGCTGAAAAACACGTTTTGAAAAGTGTGATGTTACTGCCCCATAACTTACATGGGGTTGACCAAACTTGCAGAAACATGTTTATTTCTGCTGAAAAACACGTTTTGACACTTTCTGTACACTGGGGTTAAGGGTTGAGTGTGTGGGCACTTCTGAGCCTTGCTGTTACAAGTAGATTCAGTTGCCTGAAAAAACGCGTTTATTTCGGGCTGAAAAACACGTTTTGAAAAGTGTGATGTTACTGCCCCATAACTTACATGGGGTTGACCAAACTTGCAGAAACATGTTTATTTCTGCTGAAAAACACGTTTTGACCCTTTCTGCACACTGGGGTTAAGGGTTGAGTGTGTGGGCACTTCTGAGCAGTGGTGTTACAAGTAGATTCAGTTGTCTGAAAAAACGCATTTATTTCGGGCTGAAAAACACGTTTTGAAAAGTGTGATGTTACTGCCCCATAACTTACATGGGGTTGACCAAACTTGCAGAAACATGTTTATTTCTGCTGAAAAACACGTTTTGACACTTTCTGTACACTGGGGTTAAGGGCTGAGTGTGTGGGCACTTCTGAGCCTTGCTGTTACAAGTAGATTCAGTTGTCTGAAAAAACGCGTTTATTTCGGGCTGAAAAACACGTTTTGAAAAGTGTGATGTTACTGCCCCATAACTTACATGGGGTTGACCAAACTTGCAGAAACATGTTTATTTCTGCTGAAAAACACGTTTTGACCCTTTCTGCACACTGGGGTTAAGGGCTGAGTGTGTTGGCTCTTCTGAGCCTTGCTGTTACAAGTAGATTCAGCTGTATGAAAAAACGAGTTTATTTCGGGCTGAAAAACACGTTTTGAAAAGTGTGATGTTACTGCCCCATAACTTACATGGGGTTGACCAAACTTGCAGAAACATGTTTATTTCTGCTGAAAAACACGTTTTGACACTTTCTGTACACTGGGGTTAAGGGCTGAGTGTGTGGGCTCTTCTGAGCCTTGCTGTTACAAGGAGATTCAGTTGCCTGAAAAAACGCGTTTATTTCGGGCTGAAAAACACGTTTTGAAAAGTGTGATGTTACTGCCCCATAACTTACATGGGGTTGACCGAACTTGCAGAAACATGTTTATTTCTGCTGAAAAACACGTTTTGACACTTTCTGTACACTGGGGATAAGGGTTGAGTGTGTGGGCACTTCTGAGCCTTGCTGTTACAAGTAGATTCAGTTGCCTGAAAAAACGCGTTTATTTCGGGCTGAAAAACACGTTTTGAAAAGTGTGATGTTACTGCCCCATAACTTACATGGGGTTGACCAAACTTGCAGAAAAATGTTTATTTCTGCTGAAAAACACGTTTTGACAATTTCTGCACACTGGGGTTAAGGGCTGAGTGTGTGGGCTCTTTTGAGCCTTGCTGTTACAAGGAGATTCAGTTGTCTGAAAAAACGCGTTTATTTCGGGCTGAAAAACACGTTTTGAAAAGTGTGATGTTACTGCCCCATAACTTACATGGGGTTGACCAAACTTGCAGAAACATGTTTATTTCTGCTGAAAAACACGTTTTGACCCTTTCTGCACACTGGGGTTAAGGGTTGAGTGTGTGGGCACTTCTGAGCCTTGCTGTTACAAGTAGATTCAGTTGTCTGAAAAAACGCGTTTATTTCGGGCTGAAAAGCACGTTTTGAAAAGTGTGATGTTACTGCCCCATAACTTACATGGGGTTGACCAAACTTGCAGAAACATGTTTATTTCTGCTGAAAAACACGTTTTGACCCTTTCTGCACACTGGGGTTAAGGGCTGAGTGTGTTGGCACTTCTGAGCCTTGCTGTTACAAGTAGATTCAGCTGTCTGAAAAAACCTGTTTATTTCGGGCTGAAAAACACGTTTTGAAAACTGTGATGTTACTGCCCCATAACTTACATGGGGTTGACCAAACTTGCAGAAACATGTTTATTTCTGCTGAAAAACACGTTTTGACCCTTTCTGCACACTGGGGTTAAGGGTTGAGTGTGTGGGCACTTCTGAGCAGTGGTGTTACAAGTAGATTCAGTTGTCTGAAAAAACGCGTTTATTTCGGGCTGAAAAACACGTTTTGAAAAGTGTGATGTTACTGCCCCATAACTTACATGGGGTTGACCAAACTTGCAGAAACATGTTTATTTCTGCTGAAAAACACGTTTTGACCCTTTCTGCACACTGGGGTTAAGGGTTGAGTGTGTGGGCACTTCTGAGCCTTGCTGTTACAAGTAGATTCAGTTGTCTGAAAAAACGCGTTTATTTCGGGCTGAAAAACACGTTTTGAAAAGTGTGATGTTACTGCCCCATAACTTACATGGGGTTGACCAAACTTGCAGAAACATGTTTATTTCTGCTGAAAAACACGTTTTGACACTTTCTGCACACTGGGGTTAAGGGCTGAGTGTGTGGGCTCTTCTGAGCCTTGCTGTTACAAGGAGATTCAGTTGCCTGAAAAAACGCGTTTATTTCGGGCTGAAAAACACGTTTTGAAAAGTGTGATGTTACTGCCCCATAACTTACATGGGGTTGACCGAACTTGCAGAAACATGTTTATTTCTGCTGAAAAACACGTTTTGACACTTTCTGTACACTGGGGTTAAGGGTTGAGTGTGTGGGCACTTCTGAGCCTTGCTGTTACAAGTAGATTCAGTTGCCTGAAAAAACGCGTTTATTTCGGGCTGAAAATCATGTTTTGAAAAGTGTGATGTTACTGCCCCATAACTTACATGGGGTTGACCAAACTTGCAGAAAAATGTTTATTTCTGCTGAAAAACACGTTTTGACAATTTCTGCACACTGGGGTTAAGGGCTGAGTGTGTGGGCTCTTTTGAGCCTTGCTGTTACAAGGAGATTCAGTTGTCTGAAAAAACGCGTTTATTTCGGGCTGAAAAACACGTTTTGAAAAGTGTGATGTTACTGCCCCATAACTTACATGGGGTTGACCAAACTTGCAGAAACATGTTTATTTCTGCTGAAAAACACGTTTTGACCCTTTCTGCACACTGGGGTTAAGGGTTGAGTGTGTGGGCACTTCTGAGCCTTGCTGTTACAAGGAGATTCAGTTGTCTGAAAAAACGCGTTTATTTCGGGCTGAAAAGCACGTTTTGAAAAGTGTGATGTTACTGCCCCATAACTTACATGGGGTTGACCAAACTTGCAGAAACATGTTTATTTCTGCTGAAAAACACGTTTTGACCCTTTCTGCACACTGGGGTTAAGGGCTGAGTGTGTTGGCACTTCTGAGCCTTGCTGTTACAAGTAGATTCAGCTGTCTGAAAAAACCTGTTTATTTCGGGCTGAAAAACACGTTTTGAAAACTGTGATGTTACTGCCCCATAACTTACATGGGGTTGACCAAACTTGCAGAAACATGTTTATTTCTGCTGAAAAACACGTTTTGACCCTTTCTGCACACTGGGGTTAAGGGTTGAGTGTGTGGGCACTTCTGAGCAGTGGTGTTACAAGTAGATTCAGTTGTCTGAAAAAACGCGTTTATTTCGGGCTGAAAAACACGTTTTGAAAAGTGTGATGTTACTGCCCCATAACTTACATGGGGTTGACCAAACTTGCAGAAACATGTTTATTTCTGCTGAAAAACACGTTTTGACCCTTTCTGCACACTGGGGTTAAGGGCTGAGTGTGTTGGCTCTTCTGAGCCTTGCTGTTACAAGTAGATTCTGCTGTCTGAAAAAACGAGTTTATTTCGGGCTGAAAAACACGTTTTGAAAAGTGTGATGTTACTGCCCCATAACTTACATGGGGTTGACCAAACTTGCAGAAACATGTTTATTTCTGCTGAAAAACACGTTTTGACACTTTCTGTACACTGGGGTTAAGGGCTGAGTGTGTGGGCTCTTCTGAGCCTTGCTGTTACAAGGAGATTCAGTTGCCTGAAAAAACGCGTTTATTTTGGGCTGAAAAACACGTTTTGAAAAGTGTGATGTTACTGCCCCATAACTTACATGGGGTTGACCAAACTTGCAGAAACATGTTTATTTCTGCTGAAAAACACGTTTTGACACTTTCTGTACACTGGGGTTAAGGGTTGAGTGTGTGGGCACTTCTGAGCCTTGCTGTTACAAGTAAATTCAGTTGCCTGAAAAAACGCGTTTAATTCGGGCTGAAAAACACGTTTTGAAAAGTGTGATGTTACTGCCCCATAACTTACATGGGGTTGACCAAACTTGCAGAAACATGTTTATTTCTGCTGAAAAACACGTTTTGACCCTTTCTGCACACTGGGGTTAAGGGCTGAGTGTGTTGGCACTTCTGAGCCTTGCTGTTACAAGTATATTCAGCTGTCTGAAAAAACGAGTTTATTTCGGGCTGAAAAACACGTTTTGAAAAGTGTGATGTTACTGCCCCATAACTTACATGGGGTTGACCAAACTTGCAGAAACATGTTTATTTCTGCTGAAAAACACGTTTTGACACTTTCTGTACACTGGGGTTAAGGGCTGAGTGTGTGGGCTCTTCTGAGCCTTGCTGTTACAAGGAGATTCAGTTGCCTGAAAAAACGCGTTTATTTCGGGCTGAAAAACACGTTTTGAAAAGTGTGATGTTACTGCCCCATAACTTACATGGGGTTGACCAAACTTGCAGAAACATGTTTATTTCTGCTGAAAAACACGTTTTGACACTTTCTGTACACTGGGGTTAAGGGTTGAGTGTGTGGGCACTTCTGAGCCTTGCTGTTACAAGTAAATTCAGTTGCCTGAAAAAACGCGTTTAATTCGGGCTGAAAAACACGTTTTGAAAAGTGTGATGTTACTGCCCCATAACTTAAATGGGGTTGACCAAACTTGCAGAAACATGTTTATTTCTGCTGAAAAACACGTTTTGACCCTTTCTGCACACTGGGGTTAAGGGTTGAGTGTGTGGGCACTTCTGAGCAGTGGTGTTACAAGTAGATTCAGTTGTCTGAAAAAACGCGTTTATTTCGGGCTGAAAAACACGTTTTGAAAAGTGTGATGTTACTGCCCCATAACTTACATGGGGTTGACCAAACTTGCAGAAACATGTTTATTTCTGCTGAAAAACACGTTTTGACACTTTCTGTACACTGGGGTTAAGGGCTGAGTGTGTGGGCACTTCTGAGCCTTGCTGTTACAAGTAGATTCAGTTGTCTGAAAAAACGCGTTTATTTCGGGCTGAAAAACACGTTTTGAAAAGTGTGATGTTACTGCCCCATAACTTACATGGGGTTGACCAAACTTGCAGAAACATGTTTATTTCTGCTGAAAAACACGTTTTGACCCTTTCTGCACACTGGGGTTAAGGGCTGAGTGTGTTGGCTCTTCTGAGCCTTGCTGTTACAAGTAGATTCAGCTGTCTGAGAAAACGAGTTTATTTCGGGCTGAAAAACACGTTTTGAAAAGTGTGATGTTACTGCCCAATAACTTACATGGGGTTGACCAAACTTGCAGAAACATGTTTATTTCTGCTGAAAAACACGTTTTGACACTTTCTGTACACTGGGGTTAAGGGCTGAGTGTGTGGGCTCTTCTGAGCCTTGTTGTTACAAGGAGATTCAGTTGCCTGAAAAAACGCGTTTATTTCGGGCTGAAAAACACGTTTTGAAAAGTGTGATGTTACTGCCCCATAACTTACATGGGGTTGACCAAACTTGCAGAAACATGTTTATTTCTGCTGAAAAACACGTTTTGACCCTTTCTGCACACTGGGGTTAAGGGCTGAGTGTGTTGGCACTTCTGAGCCTTGCTGTTACAAGCAGATTCAGCTGTCTGAAAAAACGTGTTTATTTCGGGCTGAAAAACACGTTTTGAAAAGTGTGATGTTACTGCCCCATAACTTACATGGGGTTGACCAAACTTGCAGAAACATGTTTATTTCTGCTGAAAAACACGTTTTGACAATTTCTGCACACTGGGGTTAAGGGCTGAGTGTGTGGGCTCTTTTGAGCCTTGCTGTTACAAGGAGATTCAGTTGCCTGAAAAAACGCGTTTATTTCGGGCTGAAAAACACGTTTTGAAAAGTGTGATGTTACTGCCCCATAACTTACATGGGGTTGACCAAACTTGCAGAAACATGTTTATTTCTGCTGAAAAACACGTTTTGACCCTTTCTGCACACTGGGGTTAAGGGCTGAGTGTGTTGGCTCTTCTGAGCCTTGCTGTTACAAGTAGATTCAGCTGTCTGAAAAAACGTGTTTATTTCGGGCTGAAAAACACTTTTTGAAAAGTGTGATGTTACTGCCCCATAACTTACATGGGGTTGACAAAACTTGCAGAAACATGTTTATTTCTGCAGAAAAACACGTTTTGACCCTTTCTGCACACTGGGGTTAAGGGTTGAGTGTGTGGGCACTTCTGAGCATTGCTGTTACAAGTAGATTCAGTTGTCTGAAAAAACGCGTTTATTTCGGGCTGAAAAACACGTTTTGAAAACTGTGATGTTACTGCCCCATAACTTACATGGTGTTGACCAAACTTGCAGAAACATGTTTATTTCTGCTGAAAAACACGTTTTGACCCTTTCTGCACACTGGGGTTAAGGGCTGAGTGTGTTGGCACTTCTGAGCCTTGCTGTTACAAGTAGATTCAGCTGTCTGAAAAAACGTGTTTATTTCGGGCTGAAAAACACGTTTTGAAAAGTGTGATGTTACTGCCCCATAACTTACATGGGGTTGACCAAACTTGCAGAAACATGTTTATTTCTGCTGAAAAACACGTTTTGACCCTTTCTGCACACTGGGGTTAAGGGCTGAGTGTGTTGGCACTTCTGAGCCTTGCTGTTACAAGTAGATTCAGCTGTCTGAAAAAACGTGTTTATTTCTGGCTGAAAAACACGTTTTGAAAAGTGTGATGTTACTGCCCCATCACTTACATGGGGTTGACCAAACTTGCAGAAACATGTTTATTTCTGCTGAAAAACACGTTTTGACCCTTTCTGCACACTGGGGTTAAGGGCTGAGTGTGTTGGCACTTCTGAGCCTTGCTGTTACAAGGAGATTCAGTTGTCTGAAAAAACGCGTTTATTTCGGGCTGAAAAACACGTTTTGAAAAGTGTGATGTTACTGCCCCATAACTTACATGGGGTTGACCAAACTTGCAGAAACATGTTTATTTCTGCTGAAAAACACGTTTTGACCCTTTCTGCACACTGGGGTTAAGGGCTGAGTGTGTTGGCACTTCTGAGCCTTGCTGTTACAAGTAGATTCAGCTGTCTGAAAAAACGTGTTTATTTCGGGCTGAAAAACACGTTTTGAAAAGTGTGATGTTACTGCCCCATAACTTACATGGGGTTGACCAAACTTGCAGAAACATGTTTATTTCTGCTGAAAAACACGTTTTGACACTTTCTGTACACTGGGGTTAAGGGCTGAGTGTGTGGGCTCTTCTGAACCTTGCTGTTACAAGGAGATTCAGTTGCCTGAAAAAACGCGTTTATTTCGGGCTGAAAAACACGTTTTGAAAAGTGTGATGTTACTGCCCCATAACTTACATGGGGTTGACCAAACTTGCAGAAACATGTTTATTTCTGCTGAAAAACACGTTTTGACCCTTTCTGCACACTGGGGTTAAGGGCTGAGTGTGTTGGCACTTCTGAGCCTTGCTGTTACAAGTATATTCAGCTGTCTGAAAAAACGTGTTTATTTCGGGCTGAAAAACACGTTTTGAAAAGTGTGATGTTACTGCCCCATAACTTACATGGGGTTGACCAAACTTGCAGAAACATGTTTATTTCTGCTGAAAAACACGTTTTGACACTTTCTGTACACTGGGGTTAAGGGCTGAGTGTGTGGGCTCTTCTGAGCCTTGCTGTTACAAGGAGATTCAGTTGTCTGAAAAAACGCGTTTATTTCGGGCTGAAAAACACGTTTTGAAAAGTGTGATGTTACTGCCCCATAACTTACATGGGGTTGACCAAACTTGCAGAAACATGTTTATTTCTGCTGAAAAACACGTTTTGACCCTTTCTGCACACTGGGGTTAAGGGCTGAGTGTGTTGGCACTTCTGAGCCTTGCTGTTACAAGTATATTCAGCTGTCTGAAAAAACGTGTTTATTTCGGGCTGAAAAACACGTTTTGAAAAGTGTGATGTTACTGCCCCATAACTTACATGGGGTTGACCAAACTTGCAGAAACATGTTTATTTCTGCTGAAAAACACGTTTTGACAATTTCTGCACACTGGGGTTAAGGGCTGAGTGTGTGGGCTCTTTTGAGCCTTGCTGTTACAAGGAGATTCAGTTGCCTGAAAAAACGCGTTTATTTCGGGCTGAAAAACACGTTTTGAAAAGTGTGATTTTACTGCCCCATAACTTACATGGGGTTGACCAAACTTGCAGAAACATGTTTATTTCTGCTGAAAAACACGTTTTGACCCTTTCTGCACACTGGGGTTAAGGGTTGAGTGTGTGGGCACTTCTGAGCATTGCTGTTACAAGTAGATTCAGTTGTCTGAAAAAACGCGTTTATTTCGGGCTGAAAAACACGTTTTGAAAACTGTGATGTTACTGCCCCATAACTTACATGGGGTTGACCAAACTTGCAGAAACATGTTTATTTCTGCTGAAAAACACGTTTTGACCCTTTCTGCACACTGGGGTTAAGGGCTGAGTGTGTTGGCACTTCTGAGCCTTGCTGTTACAAATAGATTCAGCTGTCTGAAAAAACGTGTTTATTTCGGGCTGAAAAACACGTTTTGAAAAGTGTGATGTTACTGCCCCATAACTTACATGGGGTTGACCAAACTTGCAGAAACATGTTTATTTCTGCTGAAAAACACGTTTTGACACTTTCTGTACACTGGGGTTAAGGGCTGAGTGTGTGGGCTCTTCTGAGCCTTGCTGTTACAAGGAGATTCAGTTGTCTGAAAAAACGCGTTTATTTCGGGCTGAAAAACACGTTTTGAAAAGTGTGATGTTACTGCCCCATAACTTACATGGGGTTGACCAAACTTGCAGAAACATGTTTATTTCTGCTGAAAAACACGTTTTGACACTTTCTGTACACTGGGGTTAAGGGCTGAGTGTGTGGGCTCTTCTGAGCCTTGCTGTTACAAGGAGATTCAGTTGTCTGAAAAAACGCGTTTATTTCGGGCTGAAAAACACGTTTTGAAAAGTGTGATGTTACTGCCCCATAACTTACATGGGATTGACCAAACTTGCAGAAACATGTTTATTTCTGCTGAAAAACACGTTTTGACACTTTCTGTACACTGGGGTTAAGGGCTGAGTGCGTGGGCTCTTCTGAGCCTTGCTGTTACAAGGAGATTCAGTTGTCTGAAAAAACGCGTTTATTTCGGGCTGAAAAACACGTTTTGAAAAGTGTGATGTTACTGCCCCATAACTTACATGGGGTTGACCAAACTTGCAGAAACATGTTTATTTCTGCTGAAAAACACGTTTTGACCCTTTCTGCACACTGGGGTTAAGGGCTGAGTGTGTTGGCACTTCTGAGCCTTGCTGTTACAAGTATATTCAGCTGTCTGAAAAAACGTGTTTATTTCGGGCTGAAAAACACGTTTTGAAAAGTGTGATGTTACTGCCTCATAACTTACATGGGGTTGACCAAACTTGCAGAAACATGTTTATTTCTGATGAAAAACACGTTTTGACCCTTTCTGCACACTGGGGTTAAGGGCTGAGTGTGTTGGCACTTCTGAGCCTTGCTGTTACAAGTATATTCAGCTGTCTGAAAAAACGTGTTTATTTCGGGCTGAAAAACACGTTTTGAAAAGTGTGATGTTACTGCCCCATAACTTACATGGGGTTGACCAAACTTGCAGAAACATGTTTATTTCTGCTGAAAAACACGTTTTGACACTTTCTGTACACTGGGGTTAAGGGCTGAGTGTGTGGGCTCTTCTGAGCCTTGCTGTTACAAGGAGATTCATTTGACTGAAAAAACGCGTTTATTTCGGGCTGAAAAACACGTTTTGAAAAGTGTGATGTTACTGCCCCATAACTTACATGGGGTTGACCAAACTTACAGAAACATGTTTATTTCTGCTGAAAAACACGTTTTGACCCTTTCTGCACACTGGGGTTAAGGGCTGAGTGTGTTGGCTCTTCTGAGCCTTGCTGTTACAAGTAGATTCAGCTGTCTGAAAAAACGTGTTTATTTCGGGCTGAAAAACACGTTTTGAAAAGTGTGATGTTACTGCCCCATAACTTACATGGGGTTGACCAAACTTGCAGAAACATGTTTATTTCAGCTGAAAAACACGTTTTGACACTTTCTGTACACTGGGGTTAAGGGCTGAGTGTGTGGGCTCTTCTGAGCCTTGCTGTTACAAGTAGATTCAGCTGTCTGAAAAAACGTGTTTATTTCGGGCTGAAAAACACGTTTTGAAAAGTGTGATGTTACTGCCCCATAACTTACATGGGGTTGACCAAACTTGCAGAAACATGTTTATTTCAGCTGAAAAACACGTTTTGACACTTTCTGTACACTGGGGTTAAGGGCTGAGTGCGTGGGCTCTTCTGAGCCTTGCTGTTACAAGGAGATTCAGTTGTCTGAAAAAACGCGTTTATTTCGGGCTGAAAAACACGTTTTGAAAGGTGTGATGTTACTGCCCCATAACTTACATGGGGTTGACCAAACTTGCAGAAACATGTTTATTTCTGCTGAAAAACACGTTTTGACACTTTCTGCACACTGGGGTTAAGGGCTGAGTGTGTTGGCACTTCTGAGCCTTGCTGTTACAAGTATATTCAGCTGTCTGAAAAAACGTGTTTATTTCGGGCTGAAAAACACGTTTTGAAAAGTGTGATGTTACTGCCTCATAACTTACATGGGGTTGACCAAACTTGCAGAAACATGTTTATTTCTGATGAAAAACACGTTTTGACCCTTTCTGCACACTGGGGTTAAGGGCTGAGTGTGTTGGCACTTCTGAGCCTTGCTGTTACAAGTATATTCAGCTGTCTGAAAAAACGTGTTTATTTCGGGCTGAAAAACACGTTTTGAAAAGTGTGATGTTACTGCCCCATAACTTACATGGGGTTGACCAAACTTGCAGAAACATGTTTATTTCTGCTGAAAAACACGTTTTGACACTTTCTGTACACTGGGGTTAAGGGCTGAGTGTGTGGGCTCTTCTGAGCCTTGCTGTTACAAGGAGATTCATTTGACTGAAAAAACGCGTTTATTTCGGGCTGAAAAACACGTTTTGAAAAGTGTGATGTTACTGCCCCATAACTTACATGGGGTTGACCAAACTTGCAGAAACATGTTTATTTCTGCTGAAAAACACGTTTTGACACTTTCTGTACACTGGGGTTAAGGGCTGAGTGTGTGGGCTCTTCTGAGCCTTGCTGTTACAAGGAGATTCATTTGACTGAAAAAACGCGTTTATTTCGGGCTGAAAAACACGTTTTGAAAAGTGTGATGTTACTGCCCCATAACTTACATGGGGTTGACCAAACTTACAGAAACATGTTTATTTCTGCTGAAAAACACGTTTTGACCCTTTCTGCACACTGGGGTTAAGGGCTGAGTGTGTTGGCTCTTCTGAGCCTTGCTGTTACAAGTAGATTCAGCTGTCTGAAAAAACGTGTTTATTTCGGGCTGAAAAACACGTTTTGAAAAGTGTGATGTTACTGCCCCATAACTTACATGGGGTTGACCAAACTTGCAGAAACATGTTTATTTCAGCTGAAAAACACGTTTTGACACTTTCTGTACACTGGGGTTAAGGGCTGAGTGTGTGGGCTCTTCTGAGCCTTGCTGTTACAAGGAGATTCAGTTGTCTGAAAAAACGCGTTTATTTCGGGCTGAAAAACACGTTTTGAAAAGTGTGATGTTACTGCCCCATAACTTACATGGGGTTGACCAAACTTGCAGAAACATGTTTATTTCTGCTGAAAAACACGTTTTGACAATTTCTGCACACTGGGGTTAAGGGTTGAGTGTGTGGGCACTTCTGAGCCTTGCTGTTACAAGTAGATTCAGTTGCCTGAAAAAACGCGTTTATTTCTGGCTGAAAAACACGTTTTGAAAAGTGTGATGTTATTGCCCCATAACTTACATGGGGTTGACCAAACTTGCAGAAACATGTTTATTTCTGCTGAAAAACACGTTTTGACCCTTTCTGCACACTGGGGTTAAGGGCTGAGTGTGTTGGCACTTCTGAGCCTTGCTGTTACAAGTAGATTCAGCTGTCTGAAAAAACGTGTTTATTTCGGGCTGAAAAACACGTTTTGAAAAGTGTGATGTTACTGCCCCATAACTTACATGGGGTTGACCAAACTTGCAGAAACATGTTTATTTCTGCTGAAAAACACGTTTTGACCCTTTCTGCACACTGGGGTTAAGGGTTGAGTGTGTGGGCACTTCTGAGCCTTGCTGTTACAAGTAGATTCAGTTGTCTGAAAAAACGCGTTTATTTCGGGCTGAAAAACACGTTTTGAAAAGTATGATGTTACTGCCCCATAACTTACATGGGGTTGACCAAACTTACAGAAACATGTTTATTTCTGCTGAAAAACATGTTTTGACCCTTTCTGCACACTGGGGTTAAGGGCTGAGTGTGTTGGCTCTTCTGAGCCTTGCTGTTACAAGTAGATTCAGCTGTCTGAAAAAACGTGTTTATTTCGGGCTGAAAAACACGTTTTGAAAAGTGTGATGTTACTGCCCCATAACTTACATGGGGTTGACCAAACTTGCAGAAACATGTTTATTTCTGCTGAAAAACACGTTTTGACAATTTCTGCACACTGGGGTTAAGGGCTGAGTGTGTGGGCTCTTTTGAGCCTTGCTGTTACAAGGAGATTCAGTTGCCTGAAAAAACGCGTATATTTCGGGCTGAAAAACACGTTTTGAAAAGTGTGATGTTACTGCCCCATAACTTACATGGGGTTGACCAAACTTGCAGAAACATGTTTATTTCTGCTGAAAAACACGTTTTGACCCTTTCTGCACACTGGGGTTAAGGGCTGAGTGTGTTGGCTCTTCTGAGCCTTGCTGTTACAAGTAGATTCAGCTGTCTGAAAAAACGTGTTTATTTCGGGCTGAAAAACACTTTTTGAAAAGTGTGATGTTACTGCCCCATAACTTACATGGGGTTGACAAAACTTGCAGAAACATGTTTATTTCTGCAGAAAAACACGTTTTGACCCTTTCTGCACACTGGGGTTAAGGGTTGAGTGTGTGGGCACTTCTGAGCATTGCTGTTACAAGTAGATTCAGTTGACTGAAAAAACGCGTTTATTTCGGGCTGAAAAACACGTTTTGAAAACTGTGATGTTACTGCCCCATAACTTACATGGTGTTGACCAAACTTGCAGAAACATGTTTATTTCTGCTGAAAAACACGTTTTGACCCTTTCTGCACACTGGGGTTAAGGGCTGAGTGTGTTGGCACTTCTGAGCCTTGCTGTTACAAGTAGATTCAGCTGTCTGAAAAAACGTGTTTATTTCGGGCTGAAAAACACGTTTTGAAAAGTGTGATGTTACTGCCCCATAACTTACATGGGGTTGACCAAACTTGCAGAAACATGTTTATTTCTGCTGAAAAACACGTTTTGACCCTTTCTGCACACTGGGGTTAAGGGCTGAGTGTGTTGGCACTTCTGAGCCTTGCTGTTACAAGTAGATTCAGCTGTCTGAAAAAACGTGTTTATTTCGGGCTGAAAAACACGTTTTGAAAAGTGTGATGTTACTGCCCCATAACTTACATGGGGTTGACCAAACTTGCAGAAACATGTTTATTTCTGCTGAAAAACACGTTTTGACCCTTTCTGCACACTGGGGTTAAGGGCTGAGTGTGTTGGCACTTCTGAGCCTTGCTGTTACAAGTAGATTCAGCTGTCTGAAAAAACGTGTTTATTTCGGGCTGAAAAACACGTTTTGAAAAGTGTGATGTTACTGCCCCATAACTTACATGGGGTTGACCAAACTTGCAGAAACATGTTTATTTCTGCTGAAAAACACGTTTTGACAATTTCTGCACACTGGGGTTAAGGGCTGAGTGTGTGGGCTCTTTTGAGCCTTGCTCTTACAAGGAGATTCAGTTGCCTGAAAAAACGCGTTTATTTCGGGCTGAAAAACACGTTTTGAAAAGTGTGATGTTACTGCCCCATAACTTAAATGGGGTTGACCAAACTTGCAGAAACATGTTTATTTCTGCTGAAAAACACGTTTTGACACTTTCTGTACACTGGGGTTAAGGGCTGAGTGTGTGGGCTCTTCTGAGCCTTGCTGTTACAAGGAGATTCAGTTGTCTGAAAAAACGCGTTTATTTCGGGCTGAAAAACACGTTTTGAAAAGTGTGATGTTACTGCCCCATAACTTACATGGGGTTGACCAAACTTGCAGAAACATGTTTATTTCGGCTGAAAAACACGTTTTGACCCTTTCTGCACACTGGGGTTAAGGGCTGAGTGTGTTGGCACTTCTGAGCCTTGCTGTTACAAGTAGATTCAGCTGTCTGAAAAAACGTGTTTATTTCGGGCTGAAAAACACGTTTTGAAAAGTGTGATGTTACTGCCCCATAACTTACATGGGGTTGACCAAACTTGCAGAAACATGTTTATTTCTGCTGAAAAACACGTTTTGACCCTTTCTGCACACTGGGGTTAAGGGCTGAGTGTGTTGGCTCTTCTGAGCCTTGCTGTTACAAGTAGATTCAGCTGTCTGAAAAAACGTGTTTATTTCGGGCTGAAAAACACGTTTTGAAAAGTGTGATGTTACTGCCCCATAACTTACATGGGGTTGACCAAACTTGCAGAAACATGTTTATTTCTGCTGAAAAACACGTTTTGACACTTTCTGTACACTGGGGTTAAGGGCTGAGTGTGTGGGCTCTTCTGAGCCTTGCTGTTACAAGGAGATTCAGTTGTCTGAAAAAACGCGTTTATTTCGGGCTGAAAAACACGTTTTGAAAAGTGTGATGTTACTGCCCCATAACTTACATGGGGTTGACCAAACTTGCAGAAACATGTTTATTTCTGCTGAAAAACACGTTTTGACCCTTTCTGCACACTGGGGTTAAGGGCTGAGTGTGTGGGCTCTTCTGAGCCTTGCTGTTACAAGGAGATTCAGTTGTCTGAAAAAACGCGTTTATTTCGGGCTGAAAAACACGTTTTGAAAAGTGTGATGTTACTGCCCCATAACTTACATGGGGTTGACCAAACTTGCAGAAACATGTTTATTTCGGCTGAAAAACACGTTTTGACCCTTTCTGCACACTGGGGTTAAGGGCTGAGTGTGTTGGCACTTCTGAGCCTTGCTGTTACAAGTAGATTCAGCTGTCTGAAAAAACGTGTTTATTTCGGGCTGAAAAACACGTTTTGAAAAGTGTGATGTTACTGCCCCATAACTTACATGGGGTTGACCAAACTTGCAGAAACATGTTTATTTCTGCTGAAAAACACGTTTTGACACTTTCTGCACACTGGGGTGAAGGGCTGAGTGTGTTGGCACTTCTGAGCCTTGCTGTTACAAGTAGATTCAGCTGTCTGAAAAAACGTTTTTATTTCGGGCTGAAAAACACGTTTTGAAAAGTGTGATGTTACTGCCCCATAACTTACATGGGGTTGACCAAACTTGCAGAAACATGTTTATTTCTGCTGAAAAACACGTTTTGACAATTTCTGCACACTGGGGTTAAGGGCTGAGTGTGTGGGCTCTTTTGAGCCTTGCTGTTACAAGGAGATTCAGTTGCCTGAAAAAACGCGTTTATTTCGGGCTGAAAAACACTTTTTGAAAAGTGTGATGTTACTGCCCCATAACTTAAATGGGGTTGACCAAACTTGCAGAAACATGTTTATTTCTGCTGAAAAACACGTTTTGACACTTTCTGTACACTGGGGTTAAGGGCTGAGTGTGTGGGCTCTTCTGAGCCTTGCTGTTACAAGGAGATTCAGTTGTCTGAAAAAACGCGTTTATTTCGGGCTGAAAAACACGTTTTGAAAAGTGTGATGTTACTGCCCCATAACTTACATGGGGTTGACCAAACTTGCAGAAACATGTTTATTTCGGCTGAAAAACACGTTTTGACCCTTTCTGCACACTGGGGTTAAGGGCTGAGTGTGTGGGCACTTCTGAGCCTTGCTGTTACAAGTAGATTCAGTTGCCTGAAAAAACGCGTTTATTTCGGGCTGAAAAACACGTTTTGAAAAGTGTGATGTTACTGCCCCATAACTTACATGGGGTTGACCAAACTTGCAGAAACATGTTTATTTCTGCTGAAAAACACGTTTTGACACTTTCTGTACACTGGGGTTAAGGGCTGAGTGTGTGGGCTCTTCTGAGCCTTGCTGTTACAAGTAGATTCAGTTGCCTGAAAAAACGTGTTTATTTCGGGCTGAAAAACACGTTTTGAAAAGTGTGATGTTACTGCCCCATAACTTACATGGGGTTGACCAAACTTGCAGAAACATGTTTATTTCTGCTGAAAAACACGTTTTGACAATTTCTGCACACTGGGGTTAAGGGTTGAGTTTGTGGGCACTTCTGAGCCTTGCTGTTACAAGTAGATTCAGTTGCCTGAAAAAACGCGTTTATTTCTGGCTGAAAAACACGTTTTGAAAAGTGTGATGTTATTGCCCCATAACTTACATGGGGTTGACCAAACTTGCAGAAACATGTTTATTTCTGCTGAAAAACACGTTTTGACCCTTTCTGCACACTGGGGTTAAGGGCTGAGTGTGTTGGCACTTCTGAGCCTTGCTGTTACAAGTAGATTCAGCTGTCTGAAAAAACGTGTTTATTTCGGGCTGAAAAACACGTTTTGAAAAGTGTGATGTTACTGCCCCATAACTTACATGGGGTTGACCAAACTTGCAGAAACATGTTTATTTCTGCTGAAAAACACGTTTTGACCCTTTCTGCACACTGGGGTTAAGGGCTGAGTGTGTTGGCACTTCTGAGCCTTGCTGTTACAAGTAGATTCAGCTGTCTGAAAAAACGTGTTTATTTCGGGCTGAAAAACACGTTTTGAAAATTGTGATGTTACTGCCCCATAACTTACATGGGGTTGACCAAACTTGCAGAAACATGTTTATTTCTGCTGAAAAACACGTTTTGACACTTTCTGTACACTGGGGTTAAGGGCTGAGTGTGTGGGCTCTTTTGAGCCTTGCTGTTACAAGGAGATTCAGTTGCCTGAAAAAACGCGTTTATTTCGGGCTGAAAAACACGTTTTGAAAAGTGTGATGTTACTGCCCCATAACTTAAATGGGGTTGACCAAACTTGCAGAAACATGTTTATTTCTGCTGAAAAACACGTTTTGACACTTTCTGTACACTGGGGTTAAGGGCTGAGTGTGTGGGCTCTTCTGAGCCTTGCTGTTACAAGGAGATTCAGTTGTCTGAAAAAACGCGTTTATTTCGGGCTGAAAAACACGTTTTGAAAAGTGTGATGTTACTGCCCCATAACTTACATGGGGTTGACCAAACTTGCAGAAACATGTTTATTTCGGCTGAAAAACACGTTTTGACCCTTTCTGCACACTGGGGTTAAGGGCTGAGTGTGTTGGCACTTCTGAGCCTTGCTGTTACAAGTAGATTCAGCTGTCTGAAAAAACGTGTTTATTTCGGGCTGAAAAACACGTTTTGAAAAGTGTGATGTTACTGCCCCATAACTTACATGGGGTTGACCAAACTTGCAGAAACATGTTTATTTCTGCTGAAAAACACGTTTTGACACTTTCTGCACACTGGGGTTAAGGGCTGAGTGTGTTGGCACTTCTGAGCCTTGCTGTTACAAGTAGATTCAGCTGTCTGAAAAAACGTGTTTATTTCGGGCTGAAAAACACGTTTTGAAAAGTGTGATGTTACTGCCCCATAACTTACATGGGGTTGACCAAACTTGCAGAAACATGTTTATTTCTGCTGAAAAACACGTTTTGACAATTTCTGCACACTGGGGTTAAGGGCTGAGTGTGTGGGCTCTTTTGAGCCTTGCTCTTACAAGGAGATTCAGTTGCCTGAAAAAACGCGTTTATTTCGGGCTGAAAAACACGTTTTGAAAAGTGTGATGTTACTGCCCCATAACTTAAATGGGGTTGACCAAACTTGCAGAAACATGTTTATTTCTGCTGAAAAACACGTTTTGACACTTTCTGTACACTGGGGTTAAGGGCTGAGTGTGTGGGCTCTTCTGAGCCTTGCTGTTACAAGGAGATTCAGTTGTCTGAAAAAACGCGTTTATTTCGGGCTGAAAAACACGTTTTGAAAAGTGTGATGTTACTGCCCCATAACTTACATGGGGTTGACCAAACTTGCAGAAACATGTTTATTTCGGCTGAAAAACACGTTTTGACCCTTTCTGCACACTGGGGTTAAGGGCTGAGTGTGTTGGCACTTCTGAGCCTTGCTGTTACAAGTAGATTCAGCTGTCTGAAAAAACGTGTTTATTTCGGGCTGAAAAACACGTTTTGAAAAGTGTGATGTTACTGCCCCATAACTTACATGGGGTTGACCAAACTTGCAGAAACATGTTTATTTCTGCTGAAAAACACGTTTTGACCCTTTCTGCACACTGGGGTTAAGGGCTGAGTGTGTTGGCTCTTCTGAGCCTTGCTGTTACAAGTAGATTCAGCTGTCTGAAAAAACGTGTTTATTTCGGGCTGAAAAACACGTTTTGAAAAGTGTGATGTTACTGCCCCATAACTTACATGGGGTTGACCAAACTTGCAGAAACATGTTTATTTCTGCTGAAAAACACGTTTTGACACTTTCTGTACACTGGGGTTAAGGGCTGAGTGTGTGGGCTCTTCTGAGCCTTGCTGTTACAAGGAGATTCAGTTGTCTGAAAAAACGCGTTTATTTCGGGCTGAAAAACACGTTTTGAAAAGTGTGATGTTACTGCCCCATAACTTACATGGGGTTGACCAAACTTGCAGAAACATGTTTATTTCTGCTGAAAAACACGTTTTGACCCTTTCTGCACACTGGGGTTAAGGGCTGAGTGTGTTGGCACTTCTGAGCCTTGCTGTTACAAGTATATTCAGCTGTCTGAAAAAACGTGTTTATTTCGGGCTGAAAAACACGTTTTGAAAAGTGTGATGTTACTGCCCCATAACTTACATGGGGTTGACCAAACTTGCAGAAACATGTTTATTTCTGCTGAAAAACACGTTTTGACAATTTCTGCACACTGGGGTTAAGGGCTGAGTGTGTGGGCTCTTTTGAGCCTTGCTGTTACAAGGAGATTCAGTTGCCTGAAAAAACGCGTTTATTTCGGGCTGAAAAACACGTTTTGAAAAGTGTGATTTTACTGCCCCATAACTTACATGGGGTTGACCAAACTTGCAGAAACATGTTTATTTCTGCTGAAAAACACGTTTTGACCCTTTCTGCACACTGGGGTTAAGGGTTGAGTGTGTGGGCACTTCTGAGCATTGCTGTTACAAGTAGATTCAGTTGTCTGAAAAAACGCGTTTATTTCGGGCTGAAAAACACGTTTTGAAAACTGTGATGTTACTGCCCCATAACTTACATGGGGTTGACCAAACTTGCAGAAACATGTTTATTTCTGCTGAAAAACACGTTTTGACCCTTTCTGCACACTGGGGTTAAGGGCTGAGTGTGTTGGCACTTCTGAGCCTTGCTGTTACAAATAGATTCAGCTGTCTGAAAAAACGTGTTTATTTCGGGCTGAAAAACACGTTTTGAAAAGTGTGATGTTACTGCCCCATAACTTACATGGGGTTGACCAAACTTGCAGAAACATGTTTATTTCTGCTGAAAAACACGTTTTGACACTTTCTGTACACTGGGGTTAAGGGCTGAGTGTGTGGGCTCTTCTGAGCCTTGCTGTTACAAGGAGATTCAGTTGCCTGAAAAAACGCGTTTATTTCGGGCTGAAAAACACGTTTTGAAAAGTGTGATGTTACTGCCCCATAACTTACATGGGGTTGACCAAACTTGCAGAAACATGTTTATTTCTGCTGAAAAACACGTTTTGACACTTTCTGTACACTGGGGTTAAGGGCTGAGTGTGTGGGCTCTTCTGAGCCTTGCTGTTACAAGGAGATTCAGTTGTCTGAAAAAACGCGTTTATTTCGGGCTGAAAAACACGTTTTGAAAAGTGTGATGTTACTGCCCCATAACTTACATGGGGTTGACCAAACTTGCAGAAACATGTTTATTTCTGCTGAAAAAACACGTTTTGACACTTTCTGTACACTGGGGTTAAGGGCTGAGTGTGTGGGCTCTTCTGAGCCTTGCTGTTACAAGGAGATTCAGTTGTCTGAAAAAACGCGTTTATTTCGGGCTGAAAAACACGTTTTGAAAAGTGTGATGTTACTGCCCCATAACTTACATGGGGTTGACCAAACTTGCAGAAACATGTTTATTTCTGCTGAAAAACACGTTTTGACACTTTCTGTACACTGGGGTTAAGGGCTGAGTGCGTGGGCTCTTCTGAGCCTTGCTGTTACAAGGAGATTCAGTTGTCTGAAAAAACGCGTTTATTTCGGGCTGAAAAACACGTTTTGAAAAGTGTGATGTTACTGCCCCATAACTTACATGGGGTTGACCAAACTTGCAGAAACATGTTTATTTCTGATGAAAAACACGTTTTGACCCTTTCTGCACACTGGGGTTAAGGGCTGAGTGTGTTGGCACTTCTGAGCCTTGCTGTTACAAGTATATTCAGCTGTCTGAAAAAACGTGTTTATTTCGGGCTGAAAAACACGTTTTGAAAAGTGTGATGTTACTGCCCCATAACTTACATGGGGTTGACCAAACTTGCAGAAACATGTTTATTTCTGCTGAAAAACACGTTTTGACACTTTCTGTACACTGGGGTTAAGGGCTGAGTGTGTGGGCTCTTCTGAGCCTTGCTGTTACAAGGAGATTCATTTGACTGAAAAAACGCGTTTATTTCGGGCTGAAAAACACGTTTTGAAAAGTGTGATGTTACTGCCCCATAACTTACATGGGGTTGACCAAACTTACAGAAACATGTTTATTTCTGCTGAAAAACACGTTTTGACCCTTTCTGCACACTGGGGTTAAGGGCTGAGTGTGTTGGCTCTTCTGAGCCTTGCTGTTACAAGTAGATTCAGCTGTCTGAAAAAACGTGTTTATTTCGGGCTGAAAAACACGTTTTGAAAAGTGTGATGTTACTGCCCCATAACTTACATGGGGTTGACCAAACTTGCAGAAACATGTTTATTTCAGCTGAAAAACACGTTTTGACACTTTCTGTACACTGGGGTTAAGGGCTGAGTGTGTGGGCTCTTCTGAGCCTTGCTGTTACAAGGAGATTCAGTTGTCTGAAAAAACGCGTTTATTTCGGGCTGAAAAACACGTTTTGAAAAGTGTGATGTTACTGCCCCATAACTTACATGGGGTTGACCAAACTTGCAGAAACATGTTTATTTCTGCTGAAAAACACGTTTTGACCCTTTCTGCACACTGGGGTTAAGGGTTGAGTGTGTGGGCATTTCTGAGCCTTGCTGTTACAAGTAGATTCAGTTGTCTGAAAAAACGCGTTTATTTCGGGCTGAAAAACACGTTTTGAAAAGTGTGATGTTACTGCCCCATAACTTACATGGGGTTGACCAAACTTGCAGAAACATGTTTATTTCTGCTGAAAAACACGTTTTGACCCTTTCTGCACACTGGGGTTAAGGGCTGAGTGTGTTGGCACTTCTGAGCCTTGCTGTTACAAGTAGATTCAGTTGCCTGAAAAAACGTGTTTATTTCGGGCTGAAAAACACGTTTTGAAAAGTGTGATGTTACTGCCCCATAACTTACATGGGGTTGACCAAACTTGCAGAAACATGTTTATTTCTGCTGAAAAACACGTTTTGACAATTTCTGCACACTGGGGTTAAGGGTTGAGTGTGTGGGCACTTCTGAGCCTTGCTGTTACAAGTAGATTCAGTTGCCTGAAAAAACGCGTTTATTTCTGGCTGAAAAACACGTTTTGAAAAGTGTGATGTTATTGCCCCATAACTTACATGGGGTTGACCAAACTTGCAGAAACATGTTTATTTCTGCTGAAAAACACGTTTTGACCCTTTCTGCACACTGGGGTTAAGGGCTGAGTGTGTTGGCACTTCTGAGCCTTGCTGTTACAAGTAGATTCAGCTGTCTGAAAAAACGTGTTTATTTCGGGCTGAAAAACACGTTTTGAAAAGTGTGATGTTACTGCCCCATAACTTACATGGGGTTGACCAAACTTGCAGAAACATGTTTATTTCTGCTGAAAAACACGTTTTGACCCTTTCTGCACACTGGGGTTAAGGGTTGAGTGTGTGGGCACTTCTGAGCCTTGCTGTTACAAGTAGATTCAGTTGTCTGAAAAAACGCGTTTATTTCGGGCTGAAAAACACGTTTTGAAAAGTATGATGTTACTGCCCCATAACTTACATGGGGTTGACCAAACTTACAGAAACATGTTTATTTCTGCTGAAAAACATGTTTTGACCCTTTCTGCACACTGGGGTTAAGGGTTGAGTGTGTTGGCTCTTCTGAGCCTTGCTGTTACAAGTAGATTCAGCTGTCTGAAAAAACGTGTTTATTTCGGGCTGAAAAACACGTTTTGAAAAGTGTGATGTTACTGCCCCATAACTTACATGGGGTTGACCAAACTTGCAGAAACATGTTTATTTCTGCTGAAAAACACGTTTTGACAATTTCTGCACACTGGGGTTAAGGGCTGAGTGTGTGGGCTCTTTTGAGCCTTGCTGTTACAAGGAGATTCAGTTGCCTGAAAAAACGCGTATATTTCGGGCTGAAAAACACGTTTTGAAAAGTGTGATGTTACTGCCCCATAACTTACATGGGGTTGACCAAACTTGCAGAAACATGTTTATTTCTGCTGAAAAACACGTTTTGACCCTTTCTGCACACTGGGGTTAAGGGCTGAGTGTGTTGGCTCTTCTGAGCCTTGCTGTTACAAGTAGATTCAGCTGTCTGAAAAAACGTGTTTATTTCGGGCTGAAAAACACTTTTTGAAAAGTGTGATGTTACTGCCCCATAACTTACATGGGGTTGACAAAACTTGCAGAAACATGTTTATTTCTGCAGAAAAACACGTTTTGACCCTTTCTGCACACTGGGGTTAAGGGTTGAGTGTGTGGGCACTTCTGAGCATTGCTGTTACAAGTAGATTCAGTTGACTGAAAAAACGCGTTTATTTCGGGCTGAAAAACACGTTTTGAAAACTGTGATGTTACTGCCCCATAACTTACATGGTGTTGACCAAACTTGCAGAAACATGTTTATTTCTGCTGAAAAACACGTTTTGACCCTTTCTGCACACTGGGGTTAAGGGCTGAGTGTGTTGGCACTTCTGAGCCTTGCTGTTACAAGTAGATTCAGCTGTCTGAAAAAACGTGTTTATTTCGGGCTGAAAAACACGTTTTGAAAAGTGTGATGTTACTGCCCCATAACTTACATGGGGTTGACCAAACTTGCAGAAACATGTTTATTTCTGCTGAAAAACACGTTTTGACCCTTTCTGCACACTGGGGTTAAGGGCTGAGTGTGTTGGCACTTCTGAGCCTTGCTGTTACAAGTAGATTCAGCTGTCTGAAAAAACGTGTTTATTTCTGGCTGAAAAACACGTTTTGAAAAGTGTGATGTTACTGCCCCATCACTTACATGGGGTTGACCAAACTTGCAGAAACATGTTTATTTCTGCTGAAAAACACGTTTTGACCCTTTCTGCACACTGGGGTTAAGGGCTGAGTGTGTTGGCACTTCTGAGCCTTGCTGTTACAAGTAGATTCAGCTGTCTGAAAAAACGTGTTTATTTCGGGCTGAAAAACACGTTTTGAAAAGTGTGATGTTACTGCCCCATAACTTACATGGGGTTGACCAAACTTGCAGAAACATGTTTATTTCTGCTGAAAAACACGTTTTGACACTTTCTGTACACTGGGGTTAAGGGCTGAGTGTGTGGGCTCTTCTGAGCCTTGCTGTTACAAGGAGATTCAGTTGTCTGAAAAAACGCGTTTATTTCGGGCTGAAAAACACGTTTTGAAAAGTGTGATGTTACTGCCCCATAACTTACATGGGGTTGACCAAACTTGCAGAAACATGTTTATTTCTGCTGAAAAACACGTTTTGACCCTTTCTGCACACTGGGGTTAAGGGCTGAGTGTGTTGGCACTTCTGAGCCTTGCTGTTACAAGTAGATTCAGCTGTCTGAAAAAACGTGTTTATTTCGGGCTGAAAAACACGTTTTGAAAAGTGTGATGTTACTGCCCCATAACTTACATGGGGTTGACCAAACTTGCAGAAACATGTTTATTTCTGCTGAAAAACACGTTTTGACCCTTTCTGCACACTGGGGTTAAGGGTTGAGTGTGTGGGCATTTCTGAGCCTTGCTGTTACAAGTAGATTCAGTTGTCTGAAAAAACGCGTTTATTTCGGGCTGAAAAACACGTTTTGAAAAGTGTGATGTTACTGCCCCATAACTTACATGGGGTTGACCAAACTTGCAGAAACATGTTTATTTCTGCTGAAAAACACGTTTTGACCCTTTCTGCACACTGGGGTTAAGGGCTGAGTGTGTTGGCACTTCTGAGCCTTGCTGTTACAAGTAGATTCAGTTGCCTGAAAAAACGTGTTTATTTCGGGCTGAAAAACACGTTTTGAAAAGTGTGATGTTACTGCCCCATAACTTACATGGGGTTGACCAAACTTGCAGAAACATGTTTATTTCTGCTGAAAAACACGTTTTGACAATTTCTGCACACTGGGGTTAAGGGTTGAGTGTGTGGGCACTTCTGAGCCTTGCTGTTACAAGTAGATTCAGTTGCCTGAAAAAACGCGTTTATTTCTGGCTGAAAAACACGTTTTGAAAAGTGTGATGTTATTGCCCCATAACTTACATGGGGTTGACCAAACTTGCAGAAACATGTTTATTTCTGCTGAAAAACACGTTTTGACCCTTTCTGCACACTGGGGTTAAGGGCTGAGTGTGTTGGCACTTCTGAGCCTTGCTGTTACAAGTAGATTCAGCTGTCTGAAAAAACGTGTTTATTTCGGGCTGAAAAACACGTTTTGAAAAGTGTGATGTTACTGCCCCATAACTTACATGGGGTTGACCAAACTTGCAGAAACATGTTTATTTCTGCTGAAAAACACGTTTTGACCCTTTCTGCACACTGGGGTTAAGGGTTGAGTGTGTGGGCACTTCTGAGCCTTGCTGTTACAAGTAGATTCAGTTGTCTGAAAAAACGCGTTTATTTCGGGCTGAAAAACACGTTTTGAAAAGTATGATGTTACTGCCCCATAACTTACATGGGGTTGACCAAACTTACAGAAACATGTTTATTTCTGCTGAAAAACATGTTTTGACCCTTTCTGCACACTGGGGTTAAGGGTTGAGTGTGTTGGCTCTTCTGAGCCTTGCTGTTACAAGTAGATTCAGCTGTCTGAAAAAACGTGTTTATTTCGGGCTGAAAAACACGTTTTGAAAAGTGTGATGTTACTGCCCCATAACTTACATGGGGTTGACCAAACTTGCAGAAACATGTTTATTTCTGCTGAAAAACACGTTTTGACAATTTCTGCACACTGGGGTTAAGGGCTGAGTGTGTGGGCTCTTTTGAGCCTTGCTGTTACAAGGAGATTCAGTTGCCTGAAAAAACGCGTATATTTCGGGCTGAAAAACACGTTTTGAAAAGTGTGATGTTACTGCCCCATAACTTACATGGGGTTGACCAAACTTGCAGAAACATGTTTATTTCTGCTGAAAAACACGTTTTGACCCTTTCTGCACACTGGGGTTAAGGGCTGAGTGTGTTGGCTCTTCTGAGCCTTGCTGTTACAAGTAGATTCAGCTGTCTGAAAAAACGTGTTTATTTCGGGCTGAAAAACACTTTTTGAAAAGTGTGATGTTACTGCCCCATAACTTACATGGGGTTGACAAAACTTGCAGAAACATGTTTATTTCTGCAGAAAAACACGTTTTGACCCTTTCTGCACACTGGGGTTAAGGGTTGAGTGTGTGGGCACTTCTGAGCATTGCTGTTACAAGTAGATTCAGTTGACTGAAAAAACGCGTTTATTTCGGGCTGAAAAACACGTTTTGAAAACTGTGATGTTACTGCCCCATAACTTACATGGTGTTGACCAAACTTGCAGAAACATGTTTATTTCTGCTGAAAAACACGTTTTGACCCTTTCTGCACACTGGGGTTAAGGGCTGAGTGTGTTGGCACTTCTGAGCCTTGCTGTTACAAGTAGATTCAGCTGTCTGAAAAAACGTGTTTATTTCGGGCTGAAAAACACGTTTTGAAAAGTGTGATGTTACTGCCCCATAACTTACATGGGGTTGACCAAACTTGCAGAAACATGTTTATTTCTGCTGAAAAACACGTTTTGACCCTTTCTGCACACTGGGGTTAAGGGCTGAGTGTGTTGGCACTTCTGAGCCTTGCTGTTACAAGTAGATTCAGCTGTCTGAAAAAACGTGTTTATTTCTGGCTGAAAAACACGTTTTGAAAAGTGTGATGTTACTGCCCCATCACTTACATGGGGTTGACCAAACTTGCAGAAACATGTTTATTTCTGCTGAAAAACACGTTTTGACCCTTTCTGCACACTGGGGTTAAGGGCTGAGTGTGTTGGCACTTCTGAGCCTTGCTGTTACAAGTAGATTCAGCTGTCTGAAAAAACGTGTTTATTTCGGGCTGAAAAACACGTTTTGAAAAGTGTGATGTTACTGCCCCATAACTTACATGGGGTTGACCAAACTTGCAGAAACATGTTTATTTCTGCTGAAAAACACGTTTTGACACTTTCTGTACACTGGGGTTAAGGGCTGAGTGTGTGGGCTCTTCTGAGCCTTGCTGTTACAAGGAGATTCAGTTGTCTGAAAAAACGCGTTTATTTCGGGCTGAAAAACACGTTTTGAAAAGTGTGATGTTACTGCCCCATAACTTACATGGGGTTGACCAAACTTGCAGAAACATGTTTATTTCTGCTGAAAAACACGTTTTGACCCTTTCTGCACACTGGGGTTAAGGGCTGAGTGTGTTGGCACTTCTGAGCCTTGCTGTTACAAGTAGATTCAGCTGTCTGAAAAAACGTGTTTATTTCGGGCTGAAAAACACGTTTTGAAAAGTGTGATGTTACTGCCCCATAACTTACATGGGGTTGACCAAACTTGCAGAAACATGTTTATTTCTGCTGAAAAACACGTTTTGACACTTTCTGTACACTGGGGTTAAGGGTTGAGTGTGTGGGCTCTTCTGAACCTTGCTGTTACAAGGAGATTCAGTTGCCTGAAAAAACGCGTTTATTTCGGGCTGAAAAACACGTTTTGAAAAGTGTGATGTTACTGCCCCATAACTTACATGGGGTTGACCAAACTTGCAGAAACATGTTTATTTCTGCTGAAAAACACGTTTTGACCCTTCCTGCACACTGGGGTTAAGGGCTGAGTGTGTTGGCACTTCTGAGCCTTGCTGTTACAAGTAGATTCAGCTGTCTGAAAAAACGTGTTTATTTCGGGCTGAAAAACACGTTTTGAAAAGTGTGATGTTACTGCCCCATAACTTACATGGGATTGACCAAACTTGCAGAAACATGTTTATTTCTGCTGAAAAACACGTTTTGACACTTTCTGTACACTGGGGTTAAGGGCTGAGTGTGTGGGCTCTTCTGAGCCTTGCTGTTACAAGGAGATTCATTTGCCTGAAAAAACGCGTTTATTTCGGGCTGAAAAACACGTTTTGAAAAGTGTGATGTTACTGCCCCATAACTTACATGGGGTTGACCAAACTTGCAGAAACATGTTTATTTCTGCTGAAAAACACGTTTTGACCCTTTCTGCACACTGGGGTTAAGGGCTGAGTGTGTTGGCTCTTCTGAGCCTTGCTGTTACAAGTAGATTCAGCTGTCTGAAAAAACGTGTTTATTTCGGGCTGAAAAACACGTTTTGAAAAGTGTGATGTTACTGCCCCATAACTTACATGGGGTTGACCAAACTTGCAGAAACATGTTTATTTCTGCTGAAAAACACGTTTTGACACTTTCTGTACACTGGGGTTAAGGGCTGAGTGTGTGGGCTCTTCTGAGCCTTGCTGTTACAAGGAGATTCAGTTGTCTGAAAAAACGCGTTTATTTCGGGCTGAAAAACACGTTTTGAAAAGTGTGATGTTACTGCCCCATAACTTACATGGGGTTGACCAAACTTGCAGAAACATGTTTATTTCTGCTGAAAAACACGTTTTGACCCTTTCTGCACACTGGGGTTAAGGGCTGAGTGTGTTGGCACTTCTGAGCCTTGCTGTTACAAGTATATTCAGCTGTCTGAAAAAACGTGTTTATTTCGGGCTGAAAAACACGTTTTGAAAAGTGTGATGTTACTGCCCCATAACTTACATGGGGTTGACCAAACTTGCAGAAACATGTTTATTTCTGCTGAAAAACACGTTTTGACAATTTCTGCACACTGGGGTTAAGGGCTGAGTGTGTGGGCTCTTTTGAGCCTTGCTGTTACAAGGAGATTCAGTTGCCTGAAAAAACGCGTTTATTTCGGGCTGAAAAACACGTTTTGAAAAGTGTGATTTTACTGCCCCATAACTTACATGGGGTTGACCAAACTTGCAGAAACATGTTTATTTCTGCTGAAAAACACGTTTTGACCCTTTCTGCACACTGGGGTTAAGGGTTGAGTGTGTGGGCACTTCTGAGCATTGCTGTTACAAGTAGATTCAGTTGTCTGAAAAAACGCGTTTATTTCGGGCTGAAAAACACGTTTTTAAAACTGTGATGTTACTGCCCCATAACTTACATGGGGTTGACCAAACTTGCAGAAACATGTATATTTCTGCTGAAAAACACGTTTTGACCCTTTCTGCACACTGGGGTTAAGGGCTGAGTGTGTTGGCACTTCTGAGCCTTGCTGTTACAAATAGATTCAGCTGTCTGAAAAAACGTGTTTATTTCGGGCTGAAAAACACGTTTTGAAAAGTGTGATGTTACTGCCCCATAACTTACATGGGGTTGACCAAACTTGCAGAAACATGTTTATTTCTGCTGAAAAACACGTTTTGACACTTTCTGTACACTGGGGTTAAGGGCTGAGTGTGTGGGCTCTTCTGAGCCTTGCTGTTACAAGGAGATTCAGTTGTCTGAAAAAACGCGTTTATTTCGGGCTGAAAAACACGTTTTGAAAAGTGTGATGTTACTGCCCCATAACTTACATGGGGTTGACCAAACTTGCAGAAACATGTTTATTTCTGCTGAAAAACACGTTTTGACACTTTCTGTACACTGGGGTTAAGGGCTGAGTGTGTGGGCTCTTCTGAGCCTTGCTGTTACAAGGAGATTCAGTTGTCTGAAAAAACGCGTTTATTTCGGGCTGAAAAACACGTTTTGAAAAGTGTGATGTTACTGCCCCATAACTTACATGGGGTTGACCAAACTTGCAGAAACATGTTTATTTCTGCTGAAAAACACGTTTTGACACTTTCTGTACACTGGGGTTAAGGGCTGAGTGCGTGGGCTCTTCTGAGCCTTGCTGTTACAAGGAGATTCAGTTGTCTGAAAAAACGCGTTTATTTCGGGCTGAAAAACACGTTTTGAAAAGTGTGATGTTACTGCCCCATAACTCACATGGGGTTGACCAAACTTGCAGAAACATGTTTATTTCTGCTGAAAAACACGTTTTGACCCTTTCTGCACACTGGGGTTAAGGGCTGAGTGTGTTGGCACTTCTGAGCCTTGCTGTTACAAGTATATTCAGCTGTCTGAAAAAACGTGTTTATTTCGGGCTGAAAAACACGTTTTGAAAAGTGTGATGTTACTGCCTCATAACTTACATGGGGTTGACCAAACTTGCAGAAACATGTTTATTTCTGATGAAAAACACGTTTTGACCCTTTCTGCACACTGGGGTTAAGGGCTGAGTGTGTTGGCACTTCTGAGCCTTGCTGTTACAAGTATATTCAGCTGTCTGAAAAAACGTGTTTATTTCGGGCTGAAAAACACGTTTTGAAAAGTGTGATGTTACTGCCCCATAACTTACATGGGGTTGACCAAACTTGCAGAAACATGTTTATTTCTGCTGAAAAACACGTTTTGACACTTTCTGTACACTGGGGTTAAGGGCTGAGTGTGTGGGCTCTTCTGAGCCTTGCTGTTACAAGGAGATTCATTTGACTGAAAAAACGCGTTTATTTCGGGCTGAAAAACACGTTTTGAAAAGTGTGATGTTACTGCCCCATAACTTACATGGGGTTGACCAAACTTACAGAAACATGTTTATTTCTGCTGAAAAACACGTTTTGACCCTTTCTGCACACTGGGGTTAAGGGCTGAGTGTGTTGGCTCTTCTGAGCCTTGCTGTTACAAGTAGATTCAGCTGTCTGAAAAAACGTGTTTATTTCGGGCTGAAAAACACGTTTTGAAAAGTGTGATGTTACTGCCCCATAACTTACATGGGGTTGACCAAACTTGCAGAAACATGTTTATTTCAGCTGAAAAACACGTTTTGACACTTTCTGCACACTGGGGTTAAGGGCTGAGTGTGTTGGCTCTTCTGAGCCTTGCTGTTACAAGTAGATTCAGCTGTCTGAAAAAACGTGTTTATTTCGGGCTGAAAAACACGTTTTGAAAAGTGTGATGTTACTGCCCCATAACTTACATGGGGTTGACCAAACTTGCAGAAACATGTTTATTTCTGCTGAAAAACACGTTTTGACACTTTCTGTACACTGGGGTTAAGGGCTGAGTGTGTGGGCTCTTCTGAGCCTTGCTGTTACAAGGAGATTCAGTTGTCTGAAAAAACGCGTTTATTTCGGGCTGAAAAACACGTTTTGAAAAGTGTGATGTTACTGCCCCATAACTTACATGGGGTTGACCAAACTTGCAGAAACATGTTTATTTCTGCTGAAAAACACGTTTTGACCCTTTCTGCACACTGGGGTTAAGGGCTGAGTGTGTTGGCACTTCTGAGCCTTGCTGTTACAAGTATATTCAGCTGTCTGAAAAAACGTGTTTATTTCGGGCTGAAAAACACGTTTTGAAAAGTGTGATGTTACTGCCCCATAACTTACATGGGGTTGACCAAACTTGCAGAAACATGTTTATTTCTGCTGAAAAACACGTTTTGACAATTTCTGCACACTGGGGTTAAGGGCTGAGTGTGTGGGCTCTTTTGAGCCTTGCTGTTACAAGGAGATTCAGTTGCCTGAAAAAACGCGTTTATTTCGGGCTGAAAAACACGTTTTGAAAAGTGTGATTTTACTGCCCCATAACTTACATGGGGTTGACCAAACTTGCAGAAACATGTTTATTTCTACTGAAAAACACGTTTTGACCCTTTCTGCACACTGGGGTTAAGGGTTGAGTGTGTGGGCACTTCTGAGCATTGCTGTTACAAGTAGATTCAGTTGTCTGAAAAAACGCGTTTATTTCGGGCTGAAAAACACGTTTTGAAAACTGTGATGTTACTGCCCCATAACTTACATGGGGTTGACCAAACTTGCAGAAACATGTTTATTTCTGCTGAAAAACACGTTTTGACCCTTTCTGCACACTGGGGTTAAGGGCTGAGTGTGTTGGCACTTCTGAGCCTTGCTGTTACAAATAGATTCAGCTGTCTGAAAAAACGTGTTTATTTCGGGCTGAAAAACACGTTTTGAAAAGTGTGATGTTACTGCCCCATAACTTACATGGGGTTGACCAAACTTGCAGAAACATGTTTATTTCTGCTGAAAAACACGTTTTGACACTTTCTGTACACTGGGGTTAAGGGCTGAGTGTGTGGGCTCTTCTGAGCCTTGCTGTTACAAGGAGATTCAGTTGCCTGAAAAAACGCGTTTATTTCGGGCTGAAAAACACGTTTTGAAAAGTGTGATGTTACTGCCCCATAACTTACATGGGGTTGACCAAACTTGCAGAAACATGTTTATTTCTGCTGAAAAACACGTTTTGACACTTTCTGTACACTGGGGTTAAGGGCTGAGTGTGTGGGCTCTTCTGAGCCTTGCTGTTACAAGGAGATTCAGTTGTCTGAAAAAACGCGTTTATTTCGGGCTGAAAAACACGTTTTGAAAAGTGTGATGTTACTGCCCCATAACTTACATGGGGTTGACCAAACTTGCAGAAACATGTTTATTTCTGCTGAAAAAACACGTTTTGACACTTTCTGTACACTGGGGTTAAGGGCTGAGTGTGTGGGCTCTTCTGAGCCTTGCTGTTACAAGGAGATTCAGTTGTCTGAAAAAACGCGTTTATTTCGGGCTGAAAAACACGTTTTGAAAAGTGTGATGTTACTGCCCCATAACTTACATGGGGTTGACCAAACTTGCAGAAACATGTTTATTTCTGCTGAAAAACACGTTTTGACACTTTCTGTACACTGGGGTTAAGGGCTGAGTGCGTGGGCTCTTCTGAGCCTTGCTGTTACAAGGAGATTCAGTTGTCTGAAAAAACGCGTTTATTTCGGGCTGAAAAACACGTTTTGAAAAGTGTGATGTTACTGCCCCATAACTTACATGGGGTTGACCAAACTTGCAGAAACATGTTTATTTCTGCTGAAAAACACGTTTTGACCCTTTCTGCACACTGGGGTTAAGGGCTGAGTGTGTTGGCACTTCTGAGCCTTGCTGTTACAAGTATATTCAGCTGTCTGAAAAAACGTGTTTATTTCGGGCTGAAAAACACGTTTTGAAAAGTGTGATGTTACTGCCTCATAACTTACATGGGGTTGACCAAACTTGCAGAAACATGTTTATTTCTGATGAAAAACACGTTTTGACCCTTTCTGCACACTGGGGTTAAGGGCTGAGTGTGTTGGCACTTCTGAGCCTTGCTGTTACAAGTATATTCAGCTGTCTGAAAAAACGTGTTTATTTCGGGCTGAAAAACACGTTTTGAAAAGTGTGATGTTACTGCCCCATAACTTACATGGGGTTGACCAAACTTGCAGAAACATGTTTATTTCTGCTGAAAAACACGTTTTGACACTTTCTGTACACTGGGGTTAAGGGCTGAGTGTGTGGGCTCTTCTGAGCCTTGCTGTTACAAGGAGATTCATTTGACTGAAAAAACGCGTTTATTTCGGGCTGAAAAACACGTTTTGAAAAGTGTGATGTTACTGCCCCATAACTTACATGGGGTTGACCAAACTTGCAGAAACATGTTTATTTCTGCTGAAAAACACGTTTTGACCCTTTCTGCACACTGGGGTTAAGGGTTGAGTGTGTGGGCATTTCTGAGCCTTGCTGTTACAAGTAGATTCAGTTGTCTGAAAAAACGCGTTTATTTCGGGCTGAAAAACACGTTTTGAAAAGTGTGATGTTACTGCCCCATAACTTACATGGGGTTGACCAAACTTGCAGAAACATGTTTATTTCTGCTGAAAAACACGTTTTGACCCTTTCTGCACACTGGGGTTAAGGGCTGAGTGTGTTGGCACTTCTGAGCCTTGCTGTTACAAGTAGATTCAGTTGCCTGAAAAAACGTGTTTATTTCGGGCTGAAAAACACGTTTTGAAAAGTGTGATGTTACTGCCCCATAACTTACATGGGGTTGACCAAACTTGCAGAAACATGTTTATTTCTGCTGAAAAACACGTTTTGACAATTTCTGCACACTGGGGTTAAGGGTTGAGTGTGTGGGCACTTCTGAGCCTTGCTGTTACAAGTAGATTCAGTTGCCTGAAAAAACGCGTTTATTTCTGGCTGAAAAACACGTTTTGAAAAGTGTGATGTTATTGCCCCATAACTTACATGGGGTTGACCAAACTTGCAGAAACATGTTTATTTCTGCTGAAAAACACGTTTTGACCCTTTCTGCACACTGGGGTTAAGGGCTGAGTGTGTTGGCTCTTCTGAGCCTTGCTGTTACAAGTAGATTCAGCTGTCTGAAAAAACGTGTTTATTTCGGGCTGAAAAACACTTTTTGAAAAGTGTGATGTTACTGCCCCATAACTTACATGGGGTTGACAAAACTTGCAGAAACATGTTTATTTCTGCAGAAAAACACGTTTTGACCCTTTCTGCACACTGGGGTTAAGGGTTGAGTGTGTGGGCACTTCTGAGCATTGCTGTTACAAGTAGATTCAGTTGACTGAAAAAACGCGTTTATTTCGGGCTGAAAAACACGTTTTGAAAACTGTGATGTTACTGCCCCATAACTTACATGGTGTTGACCAAACTTGCAGAAACATGTTTATTTCTGCTGAAAAACACGTTTTGACCCTTTCTGCACACTGGGGTTAAGGGCTGAGTGTGTTGGCACTTCTGAGCCTTGCTGTTACAAGTAGATTCAGCTGTCTGAAAAAACGTGTTTATTTCGGGCTGAAAAACACGTTTTGAAAAGTGTGATGTTACTGCCCCATAACTTACATGGGGTTGACCAAACTTGCAGAAACATGTTTATTTCTGCTGAAAAACACGTTTTGACCCTTTCTGCACACTGGGGTTAAGGGCTGAGTGTGTTGGCACTTCTGAGCCTTGCTGTTACAAGTAGATTCAGCTGTCTGAAAAAACGTGTTTATTTCTGGCTGAAAAACACGTTTTGAAAAGTGTGATGTTACTGCCCCATCACTTACATGGGGTTGACCAAACTTGCAGAAACATGTTTATTTCTGCTGAAAAACACGTTTTGACCCTTTCTGCACACTGGGGTTAAGGGCTGAGTGTGTTGGCACTTCTGAGCCTTGCTGTTACAAGTAGATTCAGCTGTCTGAAAAAACGTGTTTATTTCGGGCTGAAAAACACGTTTTGAAAAGTGTGATGTTACTGCCCCATAACTTACATGGGGTTGACCAAACTTGCAGAAACATGTTTATTTCTGCTGAAAAACACGTTTTGACAATTTCTGCACACTGGGGTTAAGGGCTGAGTGTGTGGGCTCTTTTGAGCCTTGCTGTTACAAGGAGATTCATTTGCCTGAAAAAACGCGTTTATTTCGGGCTGAAAAACACGTTTTGAAAAGTGTGATGTTACTGCCCCATAACTTACATGGGGTTGACCAAACTTACAGAAACATGTTTATTTCTGCTGAAAAACACGTTTTGACCCTTTCTGCACACTGGGGTTAAGGGCTGAGTGTGTTGGCTCTTCTGAGCCTTGCTGTTACAAGTAGATTCAGCTGTCTGAAAAAACGTGTTTATTTCGGGCTGAAAAACACGTTTTGAAAAGTGTGATGTTACTGCCCCATAACTTACATGGGGTTGACCAAACTTGCAGAAACATGTTTATTTCAGCTGAAAAACACGTTTTGACACTTTCTGTACACTGGGGTTAAGGGCTGAGTGTGTGGGCTCTTCTGAGCCTTGCTGTTACAAGGAGATTCAGTTGTCTGAAAAAACGCGTTTATTTCGGGCTGAAAAACACGTTTTGAAAAGTGTGATGTTACTGCCCCATAACTTACATGGGGTTGACCAAACTTGCAGAAACATGTTTATTTCTGCTGAAAAACACGTTTTGACCCTTTCTGCACACTGGGGTTAAGGGTTGAGTGTGTGGGCATTTCTGAGCCTTGCTGTTACAAGTAGATTCAGTTGTCTGAAAAAACGCGTTTATTTCGGGCTGAAAAACACGTTTTGAAAAGTGTGATGTTACTGCCCCATAACTTACATGGGGTTGACCAAACTTGCAGAAACATGTTTATTTCTGCTGAAAAACACGTTTTGACAATTTCTGCACACTGGGGTTAAGGGCTGAGTGTGTGGGCTCTTTTGAGCCTTGCTGTTACAAGGAGATTCAGTTGCCTGAAAAAACGCGTTTATTTCGGGCTGAAAAACACGTTTTGAAAAGTGTGATGTTACTGCCCCATAACTTACATGGGGTTGACCAAACTTGCAGAAACATGTTTATTTCTGCTGAAAAACACGTTTTGACACTTTCTGTACACTGGGGTTAAGGGTTGAGTGTGTGGGCACTTCTGAGCCTTGCTGTTACAAGTAGATTCAGTTGCCTGAAAAAACGCGTTTATTTCTGGCTGAAAAACACGTTTTGAAAAGTGTGATGTTATTGCCCCATAACTTACATGGGGTTGACCAAACTTGCAGAAACATGTTTATTTCTGCTGAAAAACACGTTTTGACCCTTTCTGCACACTGGGGTTAAGGGCTGAGTGTGTTGGCACTTCTGAGCCTTGCTGTTACAAGTAGATTCAGCTGTCTGAAAAAACGTGTTTATTTCGGGCTGAAAAACACGTTTTGAAAAGTGTGATGTTACTGCCCCATAACTTACATGGGGTTGACCAAACTTGCAGAAACATGTTTATTTCTGCTGAAAAACACGTTTTGACCCTTTCTGCACACTGGGGTTAAGGGTTGAGTGTGTGGGCACTTCTGAGCCTTGCTGTTACAAGTAGATTCAGTTGTCTGAAAAAACGCGTTTATTTCGGGCTGAAAAACACGTTTTGAAAAGTATGATGTTACTGCCCCATAACTTACATGGGGTTGACCAAACTTGCAGAAACATGTTTATTTCTGCTGAAAAACACGTTTTGACAATTTCTGCACACTGGGGTTAAGGGCTGAGTGTGTGGGCTCTTTTGAGCCTTGCTGTTACAAGGAGATTCAGTTGCCTGAAAAAACGCGTTTATTTCGGGCTGAAAAACACGTTTTGAAAAGTGTGATGTTACTGCCCCATAACTTACATGGGGTTGACCAAACTTGCAGAAACATGTTTCTTTCTGCTGAAAAACACGTTTTGACCCTTTCTGCACACTGGGGTTAAGGGCTGAGTGTGTTGGCTCTTCTGAGCCTTACTGTTACAAGTAGATTCAGCTGTCTGAAAAAACGTGTTTATTTCGGGCTGAAAAACACTTTTTGAAAAGTGTGATGTTACTGCCCCATAACTTACATGGGGTTGACAAAACTTGCAGAAACATGTTTATTTCTGCAGAAAAACACGTTTTGACCCTTTCTGCACACTGGGGTTAAGGGTTGAGTGTGTGGGCACTTCTGAGCATTGCTGTTACAAGTAGATTCAGTTGTCTGAAAAAACGCGTTTATTTCGGGCTGAAAAACACGTTTTGAAAACTGTGATGTTACTGCCCCATAACTTACATGGTGTTGACCAAACTTGCAGAAACATGTTTATTTCTGCTGAAAAACACGTTTTGACCCTTTCTGCACACTGGGATTAAGGGCTGAGTGTGTTGGCACTTCTGAGCCTTGCTGTTACAAGTAGATTCAGCTGTCTGAAAAAACGTGTTTATTTCGGGCTGAAAAACACGTTTTGAAAAGTGTGATGTTACTGCCCCATAACTTACATGGGGTTGACCAAACTTGCAGAAACATGTTTATTTCTGCTGAAAAACACGTTTTGACCCTTTCTGCACACTGGGGTTAAGGGCTGAGTGTGTTGGCACTTCTGAGCCTTGCTGTTACAAGTAGATTCAGCTGTCTGAAAAAACGTGTTTATTTCGGGCTGAAAAACACGTTTTGAAAAGTGTGATGTTACTGCCCCATAACTTACATGGGGTTGACCAAACTTGCAGAAACATGTTTATTTCTGCTGAAAAACACGTTTTGACCCTTTCTGCACACTGGGGTTAAGGGCTGAGTGTGTTGGCACTTCTGAGCCTTGCTGTTACAAGTAGATTCAGCTGTCTGAAAAAACGTGTTTATTTCGGGCTGAAAAACACGTTTTGAAAAGTGTGATGTTACTGCCCCATAACTTACATGGGGTTGACCAAACTTGCAGAAACATGTTTATTTCTGCTGAAAAACACGTTTTGACCCTTTCTGCACACTGGGGTTAAGGGCTGAGTGTGTTGGCACTTCTGAGCCTTGCTGTTACAAGTAGATTCAGCTGTCTGAAAAAACGTGTTTATTTCGGGCTGAAAAACACGTTTTGAAAAGTGTGATGTTACTGCCCCATAACTTACATGGGGTTGACCAAACTTGCAGAAACATGTTTATTTCTGCTGAAAAACACGTTTTGACACTTTCTGTACACTGGGGTTAAGGGCTGAGTGTGTGGGCTCTTCTGAGCCTTGCTGTTACAAGGAGATTCAGTTGTCTGAAAAAACGCGTTTATTTCGGGCTGAAAAACACGTTTTGAAAAGTGTGATGTTACTGCCCCATAACTTACATGGGGTTGACCAAACTTGCAGAAACGTTTATTTCGGCTGAAAAACACGTTTTGACCCTTTCTGCACACTGGGGTTAAGGGCTGAGCGTGTTGGCACTTCTGAGCCTTGCTGTTACAAGTAGATTCAGCTGTCTGAAAAAACGTGTTTATTTCGGGCTGAAAAACACGTTTTGAAAAGTGTGATGTTACTGCCCCATAACTTACATGGGGTTGACCAAACTTGCAGAAACATGTTTATTTCTGCTGAAAAACACGTTTTGACCCTTCCTGCACACTGGGGTTAAGGGCTGAGTGTGTTGGCACTTCTGAGCCTTGCTGTTACAAGTAGATTCAGCTGTCTGAAAAAACGTGTTTATTTCGGGCTGAAAAACACGTTTTGAAAAGTGTGATGTTACTGCCCCATAACTTACATGGGGTTGACCAAACTTGCAGAAACATGTTTATTTCTGCTGAAAAACACGTTTTGACACTTTCTGTACACTGGGGTTAAGGGCTGAGTGTGTGGGCTCTTCTGAGCCTTGCTGTTACAAGGAGATTCATTTGCCTGAAAAAACGCGTTTATTTCGGGCTGAAAAACACGTTTTGAAAAGTGTGATGTTACTGCCCCATAACTTACATGGGGTTGACCAAACTTGCAGAAACATGTTTATTTCTGCTGAAAAACACGTTTTGACCCTTTCTGCACACTGGGGTTAAGGGCTGAGTGTGTTGGCACTTCTGAGCCTTGCTGTTACAAGTAGATTCAGCTGTCTGAAAAAACGTGTTTATTTCGGGCTGAAAAACACGTTTTGAAAAGTGTGATGTTACTGCCCCATAACTTACATGGGGTTGACCAAACTTGCAGAAACATGTTTATTTCTGCTGAAAAACACGTTTTGACCCTTTCTGCACACTGGGGTTAAGGGTTGAGTGTGTGGGCACTTCTGAGCCTTGCTGTTACAAGTAGATTCAGTTGTCTGAAAAAACGCGTTTATTTCGGGCTGAAAAACACGTTTTGAAAAGTATGATGTTACTGCCCCATAACTTACATGGGGTTGACCAAACTTGCAGAAACATGTTTATTTCTGCTGAAAAACACGTTTTGACAATTTCTGCACACTGGGGTTAAGGGCTGAGTGTGTGGGCTCTTTTGAGCCTTGCTGTTACAAGGAGATTCAGTTGCCTGAAAAAACGCGTTTATTTCGGGCTGAAAAACACGTTTTGAAAAGTGTGATGTTACTGCCCCATAACTTACATGGGGTTGACCAAACTTGCAGAAACATGTTTCTTTCTGCTGAAAAACACGTTTTGACCCTTTCTGCACACTGGGGTTAAGGGTTGAGTGTGTGGGCACTTCTGAGCATTGCTGTTACAAGTAGATTCAGTTGTCTGAAAAAACGCGTTTATTTCGGGCTGAAAAACACGTTTTGAAAACTGTGATGTTACTGCCCCATAACTTACATGGTGTTGACCAAACTTGCAGAAACATGTTTATTTCTGCTGAAAAACACGTTTTGACCCTTTCTGCACACTGGGATTAAGGGCTGAGTGTGTTGGCACTTCTGAGCCTTGCTGTTACAAGTAGATTCAGCTGTCTGAAAAAACGTGTTTATTTCGGGCTGAAAAACACGTTTTGAAAAGTGTGATGTTACTGCCCCATAACTTACATGGGGTTGACCAAACTTGCAGAAACATGTTTCTTTCTGCTGAAAAACACGTTTTGACCCTTTCTGCACACTGGGGTTAAGGGCTGAGTGTGTTGGCTCTTCTGAGCCTTACTGTTACAAGTAGATTCAGCTGTCTGAAAAAACGTGTTTATTTCGGGCTGAAAAACACTTTTTGAAAAGTGTGATGTTACTGCCCCATAACTTACATGGGGTTGACAAAACTTGCAGAAACATGTTTATTTCTGCAGAAAAACACGTTTTGACCCTTTCTGCACACTGGGGTTAAGGGTTGAGTGTGTGGGCACTTCTGAGCATTGCTGTTACAAGTAGATTCAGTTGTCTGAAAAAACGCGTTTATTTCGGGCTGAAAAACACGTTTTGAAAACTGTGATGTTACTGCCCCATAACTTACATGGTGTTGACCAAACTTGCAGAAACATGTTTATTTCTGCTGAAAAACACGTTTTGACCCTTTCTGCACACTGGGATTAAGGGCTGAGTGTGTTGGCACTTCTGAGCCTTGCTGTTACAAGTAGATTCAGCTGTCTGAAAAAACGTGTTTATTTCGGGCTGAAAAACACGTTTTGAAAAGTGTGATGTTACTGCCCCATAACTTACATGGGGTTGACCAAACTTGCAGAAACATGTTTATTTCTGCTGAAAAACACGTTTTGACCCTTTCTGCACACTGGGGTTAAGGGCTGAGTGTGTTGGCACTTCTGAGCCTTGCTGTTACAAGTAGATTCAGCTGTCTGAAAAAACGTGTTTATTTCGGGCTGAAAAACACGTTTTGAAAAGTGTGATGTTACTGCCCCATAACTTACATGGGGTTGACCAAACTTGCAGAAACATGTTTATTTCTGCTGAAAAACACGTTTTGACCCTTTCTGCACACTGGGGTTAAGGGCTGAGTGTGTTGGCACTTCTGAGCCTTGCTGTTACAAGTAGATTCAGCTGTCTGAAAAAACGTGTTTATTTCGGGCTGAAAAACACGTTTTGAAAAGTGTGATGTTACTGCCCCATAACTTACATGGGGTTGACCAAACTTGCAGAAACATGTTTATTTCTGCTGAAAAACACGTTTTGACCCTTTCTGCACACTGGGGTTAAGGGCTGAGTGTGTTGGCACTTCTGAGCCTTGCTGTTACAAGTAGATTCAGCTGTCTGAAAAAACGTGTTTATTTCGGGCTGAAAAACACGTTTTGAAAAGTGTGATGTTACTGCCCCATAACTTACATGGGGTTGACCAAACTTGCAGAAACATGTTTATTTCTGCTGAAAAACACGTTTTGACACTTTCTGTACACTGGGGTTAAGGGCTGAGTGTGTGGGCTCTTCTGAGCCTTGCTGTTACAAGGAGATTCAGTTGTCTGAAAAAACGCGTTTATTTCGGGCTGAAAAACACGTTTTGAAAAGTGTGATGTTACTGCCCCATAACTTACATGGGGTTGACCAAACTTGCAGAAACGTTTATTTCGGCTGAAAAACACGTTTTGACCCTTTCTGCACACTGGGGTTAAGGGCTGAGCGTGTTGGCACTTCTGAGCCTTGCTGTTACAAGTAGATTCAGCTGTCTGAAAAAACGTGTTTATTTCGGGCTGAAAAACACGTTTTGAAAAGTGTGATGTTACTGCCCCATAACTTACATGGGGTTGACCAAACTTGCAGAAACATGTTTATTTCTGCTGAAAAACACGTTTTGACCCTTCCTGCACACTGGGGTTAAGGGCTGAGTGTGTTGGCACTTCTGAGCCTTGCTGTTACAAGTAGATTCAGCTGTCTGAAAAAACGTGTTTATTTCGGGCTGAAAAACACGTTTTGAAAAGTGTGATGTTACTGCCCCATAACTTACATGGGGTTGACCAAACTTGCAGAAACATGTTTATTTCTGCTGAAAAACACGTTTTGACACTTTCTGTACACTGGGGTTAAGGGCTGAGTGTGTGGGCTCTTCTGAGCCTTGCTGTTACAAGGAGATTCATTTGCCTGAAAAAACGCGTTTATTTCGGGCTGAAAAACACGTTTTGAAAAGTGTGATGTTACTGCCCCATAACTTACATGGGGTTGACCAAACTTGCAGAAACATGTTTATTTCTGCTGAAAAACACGTTTTGACCCTTTCTGCACACTGGGGTTAAGGGCTGAGTGTGTTGGCACTTCTGAGCCTTGCTGTTACAAGTAGATTCAGCTGTCTGAAAAAACGTGTTTATTTCGGGCTGAAAAACACGTTTTGAAAAGTGTGATGTTACTGCCCCATAACTTACATGGGGTTGACCAAACTTGCAGAAACATGTTTATTTCTGCTGAAAAACACGTTTTGACCCTTTCTGCACACTGGGGTTAAGGGTTGAGTGTGTGGGCACTTCTGAGCCTTGCTGTTACAAGTAGATTCAGTTGTCTGAAAAAACGCGTTTATTTCGGGCTGAAAAACACGTTTTGAAAAGTATGATGTTACTGCCCCATAACTTACATGGGGTTGACCAAACTTGCAGAAACATGTTTATTTCTGCTGAAAAACACGTTTTGACAATTTCTGCACACTGGGGTTAAGGGCTGAGTGTGTGGGCTCTTTTGAGCCTTGCTGTTACAAGGAGATTCAGTTGCCTGAAAAAACGCGTTTATTTCGGGCTGAAAAACACGTTTTGAAAAGTGTGATGTTACTGCCCCATAACTTACATGGGGTTGACCAAACTTGCAGAAACATGTTTCTTTCTGCTGAAAAACACGTTTTGACCCTTTCTGCACACTGGGGTTAAGGGTTGAGTGTGTGGGCACTTCTGAGCATTGCTGTTACAAGTAGATTCAGTTGTCTGAAAAAACGCGTTTATTTCGGGCTGAAAAACACGTTTTGAAAACTGTGATGTTACTGCCCCATAACTTACATGGTGTTGACCAAACTTGCAGAAACATGTTTATTTCTGCTGAAAAACACGTTTTGACCCTTTCTGCACACTGGGATTAAGGGCTGAGTGTGTTGGCACTTCTGAGCCTTGCTGTTACAAGTAGATTCAGCTGTCTGAAAAAACGTGTTTATTTCGGGCTGAAAAACACGTTTTGAAAAGTGTGATGTTACTGCCCCATAACTTACATGGGGTTGACCAAACTTGCAGAAACATGTTTATTTCTGCTGAAAAACACGTTTTGACCCTTTCTGCACACTGGGGTTAAGGGCTGAGTGTGTTGGCACTTCTGAGCCTTGCTGTTACAAGTAGATTCAGCTGTCTGAAAAAACGTGTTTATTTCGGGCTGAAAAACACGTTTTGAAAAGTGTGATGTTACTGCCCCATAACTTACATGGGGTTGACCAAACTTGCAGAAACATGTTTATTTCTGCTGAAAAACACGTTTTGACCCTTTCTGCACACTGGGGTTAAGGGCTGAGTGTGTTGGCACTTCTGAGCCTTGCTGTTACAAGTAGATTCAGCTGTCTGAAAAAACGTGTTTATTTCGGGCTGAAAAACACGTTTTGAAAAGTGTGATGTTACTGCCCCATAACTTACATGGGGTTGACCAAACTTGCAGAAACATGTTTATTTCTGCTGAAAAACACGTTTTGACACTTTCTGTACACTGGGGTTAAGGGCTGAGTGTGTGGGCTCTTCTGAGCCTTGCTGTTACAAGGAGATTCAGTTGTCTGAAAAAACGCGTTTATTTCGGGCTGAAAAACACGTTTTGAAAAGTGTGATGTTACTGCCCCATAACTTACATGGGGTTGACCAAACTTGCAGAAACATGTTTATTTCTGCTGAAAAACACGTTTTGACACTTTCTGTACACTGGGGTTAAGGGCTGAGTGTGTGGGCTCTTCTGAGCCTTGCTGTTACAAGGAGATTCAGTTGTCTGAAAAAACGCGTTTATTTCGGGCTGAAAAACACGTTTTGAAAAGTGTGATGTTACTGCCCCATAACTTACATGGGGTTGACCAAACTTGCAGAAACATGTTTATTTCGGCTGAAAAACACGTTTTGACCCTTTCTGCACACTGGGGTTAAGGGCTGAGCGTGTTGGCACTTCTGAGCCTTGCTGTTACAAGTAGATTCAGCTGTCTGAAAAAACGTGTTTATTTCGGGCTGAAAAACACGTTTTGAAAAGTGTGATGTTACTGCCCCATAACTTACATGGGGTTGACCAAACTTGCAGAAACATGTTTATTTCTGCTGAAAAACACGTTTTGACCCTTCCTGCACACTGGGGTTAAGGGCTGAGTGTGTTGGCACTTCTGAGCCTTGCTGTTACAAGTAGATTCAGCTGTCTGAAAAAACGTGTTTATTTCGGGCTGAAAAACACGTTTTGAAAAGTGTGATGTTACTGCCCCATAACTTACATGGGGTTGACCAAACTTGCAGAAACATGTTTATTTCTGCTGAAAAACACGTTTTGACACTTTCTGTACACTGGGGTTAAGGGCTGAGTGTGTGGGCTCTTCTGAGCCTTGCTGTTACAAGGAGATTCATTTGCCTGAAAAAACGCGTTTATTTCGGGCTGAAAAACACGTTTTGAAAAGTGTGATGTTACTGCCCCATAACTTACATGGGGTTGACCAAACTTGCAGAAACATGTTTATTTCTGCTGAAAAACACGTTTTGACCCTTTCTGCACACTGGGGTTAAGGGCTGAGTGTGTTGGCTCTTCTGAGCCTTGCTGTTACAAGTAGATTCAGCTGTCTGAAAAAACGTGTTTATTTCGGGCTGAAAAACACGTTTTGAAAAGTGTGATGTTACTGCCCCATAACTTACATGGGGTTGACCAAACTTGCAGAAACATGTTTATTTCTGCTGAAAAACAAGTTTTGACACTTTCTGTACACTGGGGTTAAGGGCTGAGTGTGTGGGCTCTTCTGAGCCTTGCTGTTACAAGGAGATTCAGTTGTCTGAAAAAACGCGTTTATTTCGGGCTGAAAAACACGTTTTGAAAAGTGTGATGTTACTGCCCCATAACTTACATGGGGTTGACCAAACTTGCAGAAACATGTTTATTTCTGCTGAAAAACACGTTTTGACCCTTTCTGCACACTGGGGTTAAGGGCTGAGTGTGTTGGCACTTCTGAGCCTTGCTGTTACAAGTATATTCAGCTGTCTGAAAAAACGTGTTTATTTCGGGCTGAAAAACACGTTTTGAAAAGTGTGATGTTACTGCCCCATAACTTACATGGGGTTGACCAAACTTGCAGAAACATGTTTATTTCTGCTGAAAAACACGTTTTGACAATTTCTGCACACTGGGGTTAAGGGCTGAGTGTGTGGGCTCTTTTGAGCCTTGCTGTTACAAGGAGATTCAGTTGCCTGAAAAAACGCGTTTATTTCGGGCTGAAAAACACGTTTTGAAAAGTGTGATTTTACTGCCCCATAACTTACATGGGGTTGACCAAACTTGCAGAAACATGTTTATTTCTGCTGAAAAACACGTTTTGACCCTTTCTGCACACTGGGGTTAAGGGTTGAGTGTGTGGGCACTTCTGAGCATTGCTGTTACAAGTAGATTCAGTTGTCTGAAAAAACGCGTTTATTTCGGGCTGAAAAACACGTTTTGAAAACTGTGATGTTACTGCCCCATAACTTACATGGGGTTGACCAAACTTGCAGAAACATGTTTATTTCTGCTGAAAAACACGTTTTGACCCTTTCTGCACACTGGGGTTAAGGGCTGAGTGTGTTGGCACTTCTGAGCCTTGCTGTTACAAATAGATTCAGCTGTCTGAAAAAACGTGTTTATTTCGGGCTGAAAAACACGTTTTGAAAAGTGTGATGTTACTGCCCCATAACTTACATGGGGTTGACCAAACTTGCAGAAACATGTTTATTTCTGCTGAAAAACACGTTTTGACACTTTCTGTACACTGGGGTTAAGGGCTGAGTGTGTGGGCTCTTCTGAGCCTTGCTGTTACAAGGAGATTCAGTTGCCTGAAAAAACGCGTTTATTTCGGGCTGAAAAACACGTTTTGAAAAGTGTGATGTTACTGCCCCATAACTTACATGGGGTTGACCAAACTTGCAGAAACATGTTTATTTCTGCTGAAAAACACGTTTTGACACTTTCTGTACACTGGGGTTAAGGGCTGAGTGTGTGGGCTCTTCTGAGCCTTGCTGTTACAAGGAGATTCAGTTGTCTGAAAAAACGCGTTTATTTCGGGCTGAAAAACACGTTTTGAAAAGTGTGATGTTACTGCCCCATAACTTACATGGGGTTGACCAAACTTGCAGAAACATGTTTATTTCTGCTGAAAAACACGTTTTGACACTTTCTGTACACTGGGGTTAAGGGCTGAGTGTGTGGGCTCTTCTGAGCCTTGCTGTTACAAGGAGATTCAGTTGTCTGAAAAAACGCTTTTATTTCGGGCTGAAAAACACGTTTTGAAAAGTGTGATGTTACTGCCCCATAACTTACATGGGGTTGACCAAACTTGCAGAAACATGTTTATTTCTGCTGAAAAACACGTTTTGACACTTTCTGTACACTGGGGTTAAGGGCTGAGTGCGTGGGCTCTTCTGAGCCTTGCTGTTACAAGGAGATTCAGTTGTCTGAAAAAACGCGTTTATTTCGGGCTGAAAAACACGTTTTGAAAAGTGTGATGTTACTGCCCCATAACTTACATGGGGTTGACCAAACTTGCAGAAACATGTTTATTTCTGCTGAAAAACACGTTTTGACCCTTTCTGCACACTGGGGTTAAGGGCTGAGTGTGTTGGCACTTCTGAGCCTTGCTGTTACAAGTATATTCAGCTGTCTGAAAAAACGTGTTTATTTCGGGCTGAAAAACACGTTTTGAAAAGTGTGATGTTACTGCCTCATAAGTTACATGGGGTTGACCAAACTTGCAGAAACATGTTTATTTCTGCTGAAAAACACGTTTTGACCCTTTCTGCACACTGGGGTTAAGGGCTGAGTGTGTTGGCACTTCTGAGCCTTGCTGTTACAAGTATATTCAGCTGTCTGAAAAAACGTGTTTATTTCGGGCTGAAAAACACGTTTTGAAAAGTGTGATGTTACTGCCCCATAACTTACATGGGGTTGACCAAACTTGCAGAAACATGTTTATTTCTGCTGAAAAACACGTTTTGACACTTTCTGTACACTGGGGTTAAGGGCTGAGTGTGTGGGCTCTTCTGAGCCTTGCTGTTACAAGGAGATTCATTTGCCTGAAAAAACGCGTTTATTTCGGGCTGAAAAACACGTTTTGAAAAGTGTGATGTTACTGCCCCATAACTTACATGGGGTTGACCAAACTTACAGAAACATGTTTATTTCTGCTGAAAAACACGTTTTGACCCTTTCTGCACACTGGGGTTAAGGGCTGAGTGTGTTGGCTCTTCTGAGCCTTGCTGTTACAAGTAGATTCAGCTGTCTGAAAAAACGTGTTTATTTCGGGCTGAAAAACACGTTTTGAAAAGTGTGATGTTACTGCCCCATAACTTACATGGGGTTGACCAAACTTGCAGAAACATGTTTATTTCAGCTGAAAAACACGTTTTGACACTTTCTGTACACTGGGGTTAAGGGCTGAGTGTGTGGGCTCTTCTGAGCCTTGCTGTTACAAGGAGATTCAGTTGTCTGAAAAAACGCGTTTATTTCGGGCTGAAAAACACGTTTTGAAAAGTGTGATGTTACTGCCCCATAACTTACATGGGGTTGACCAAACTTGCAGAAACATGTTTATTTCTGCTGAAAAACACGTTTTGACCCTTTCTGCACACTGGGGTTAAGGGTTGAGTGTGTGGGCATTTCTGAGCCTTGCTGTTACAAGTAGATTCAGTTGTCTGAAAAAACGCGTTTATTTCGGGCTGAAAAACACGTTTTGAAAAGTGTGATGTTACTGCCCCATAACTTACATGGGGTTGACCAAACTTGCAGAAACATGTTTATTTCTGCTGAAAAACACGTTTTGACCCTTTCTGCACACTGGGGTTAAGGGTTGAGTGTGTGGGCACTTCTGAGCCTTGCTGTTACAAGTAGATTCAGTTGTCTGAAAAAACGCGTTTATTTCGGGCTGAAAAACACGTTTTGAAAAGTGTGATGTTACTGCCCCATAACTTACATGGGGTTGACCAAACTTACAGAAACATGTTTATTTCTGCTGAAAAACATGTTTTGACCCTTTCTGCACACTGGGGTTAAGGGCTGAGTGTGTTGGCTCTTCTGAGCCTTGCTGTTACAAGTAGATTCAGCTGTCTGAAAAAACGTGTTTATTTCGGGCTGAAAAACACGTTTTGAAAAGTGTGATGTTACTGCCCCATAACTTACATGGGGTTGACCAAACTTGCAGAAACATGTTTATTTCAGCTGAAAAACACGTTTTGACACTTTCTGTACACTGGGGTTAAGGGCTGAGTGTGTGGGCTCTTCTGAGCCTTGCTGTTACAAGGAGATTCAGTTGTCTGAAAAAACGCGTTTATTTCGGGCTGAAAAACACGTTTTGAAAAGTGTGATGTTACTGCCCCATAACTTACATGGGGTTGACCAAACTTGCAGAAACATGTTTATTTCTGCTGAAAAACACGTTTTGACCCTTTCTGCACACTGGGGTTAAGGGTTGAGTGTGTGGGCACTTCTGAGCCTTGCTGTTACAAGTAGATTCAGTTGCCTGAAAAAACGCGTTTATTTCTGGCTGAAAAACACGTTTTGAAAAGTATGATGTTACTGTCCCATAACTTACATGGGGTTGACCAAACTTGCAGAAACATGTTTATTTCTGCTGAAAAACACGTTTTGACCCTTTCTGCACACTGGGGTTAAGGGCTGAGTGTGTTGGCACTTCTGAGACTTGCTGTTACAAGTATATTCAGCTGTCTGAAAAAACGTGTTTATTTCGGGCTGAAAAACACGTTTTGAAAAGTGTGATGTTACTGCCCCATAACTTACATGGGGTTGACCAAACTTGCAGAAACATGTTTATTTCTGCTGAAAAACACGTTTTGACCCTTTCTGCACACTGGGGTTAAGGGTTGAGTGTGTGGGCACTTCTGAGCCTTGCTGTTACAAGTAGATTCAGTTGTCTGAAAAAACGCGTTTATTTCGGGCTGAAAAACACGTTTTGAAAAGTATGATGTTACTGCCCCATAACTTACATGGGGTTGACCAAACTTACAGAAACATGTTTATTTCTGCTGAAAAACACGTTTTGACCCTTTCTGCACACTGGGGTTAAGGGTTGAGTGTGTGGGCACTTCTGAGCCTTGCTGTTACAAGTAGATTCAGTTGTCTGAAAAAACGCGTTTATTTCGGGCTGAAAAACACGTTTTGAAAAGTATGATGTTACTGCCCCATAACTTACATGGGGTTGACCAAACTTACAGAAACATGTTTATTTCTGCTGAAAAACATGTTTTGACCCTTTCTGCACACTGGGGTTAAGGGCTGAGTGTGTTGGCTCTTCTGAGCCTTGCTGTTACAAGTAGATTCAGCTGTCTGAAAAAACGTGTTTATTTCGGGCTGAAAAACACGTTTTGAAAAGTGTGATGTTACTGCCCCATAACTTACATGGGGTTGACCAAACTTGCAGAAACATGTTTATTTCAGCTGAAAAACACGTTTTGACACTTTCTGTACACTGGGGTTAAGGGCTGAGTGTGTGGGCTCTTCTGAGCCTTGCTGTTACAAGGAGATTCAGTTGTCTGAAAAAACGCGTTTATTTCGGGCTGAAAAACACGTTTTGAAAAGTGTGATGTTACTGCCCCATAACTTACATGGGGTTGACCAAACTTGCAGAAACATGTTTATTTCTGCTGAAAAACACGTTTTGACCCTTTCTGCACACTGGGGTTAAGGGCTGAGTGTGTTGGCACTTCTGAGCCTTGCTGTTACAAATAGATTCAGCTGTCTGAAAAAACGTGTTTATTTCGGGCTGAAAAACACGTTTTGAAAAGTGTGATGTTACTGCCCCATAACTTACATGGGGTTGACCAAACTTGCAGAAACATGTTTATTTCTGCTGAAAAACACGTTTTGACACTTTCTGTACACTGGGGTTAAGGGCTGAGTGTGTGGGCTCTTCTGAGCCTTGCTGTTACAAGGAGATTCAGTTGCCTGAAAAAACGCGTTTATTTCGGGCTGAAAAACACGTTTTGAAAAGTGTGATGTTACTGCCCCATAACTTACATGGGGTTGACCAAACTTGCAGAAACATGTTTATTTCTGCTGAAAAACACGTTTTGACACTTTCTGTACACTGGGGTTAAGGGCTGAGTGTGTGGGCTCTTCTGAGCCTTGCTGTTACAAGGAGATTCAGTTGTCTGAAAAAACGCGTTTATTTCGGGCTGAAAAACACGTTTTGAAAAGTGTGATGTTACTGCCCCATAACTTACATGGGGTTGACCAAACTTGCAGAAACATGTTTATTTCTGCTGAAAAACACGTTTTGACACTTTCTGTACACTGGGGTTAAGGGCTGAGTGTGTGGGCTCTTCTGAGCCTTGCTGTTACAAGGAGATTCAGTTGTCTGAAAAAACGCTTTTATTTCGGGCTGAAAAACACGTTTTGAAAAGTGTGATGTTACTGCCCCATAACTTACATGGGGTTGACCAAACTTGCAGAAACATGTTTATTTCTGCTGAAAAACACGTTTTGACACTTTCTGTACACTGGGGTTAAGGGCTGAGTGCGTGGGCTCTTCTGAGCCTTGCTGTTACAAGGAGATTCAGTTGTCTGAAAAAACGCGTTTATTTCGGGCTGAAAAACACGTTTTGAAAAGTGTGATGTTACTGCCCCATAACTTACATGGGGTTGACCAAACTTGCAGAAACATGTTTATTTCTGCTGAAAAACACGTTTTGACCCTTTCTGCACACTGGGGTTAAGGGCTGAGTGTGTTGGCACTTCTGAGCCTTGCTGTTACAAGTATATTCAGCTGTCTGAAAAAACGTGTTTATTTCGGGCTGAAAAACACGTTTTGAAAAGAGTGATGTTACTGCCTCATAACTTACATGGGGTTGACCAAACTTGCAGAAACATGTTTATTTCTGCTGAAAAACACGTTTTGACCCTTTCTGCACACTGGGGTTAAGGGCTGAGTGTGTTGGCACTTCTGAGCCTTGCTGTTACAAGTATATTCAGCTGTCTGAAAAAACGTGTTTATTTCGGGCTGAAAAACACGTTTTGAAAAGTGTGATGTTACTGCCCCATAACTTACATGGGGTTGACCAAACTTGCAGAAACATGTTTATTTCTGCTGAAAAACACGTTTTGACACTTTCTGTACACTGGGGTTAAGGGCTGAGTGTGTGGGCTCTTCTGAGCCTTGCTGTTACAAGGAGATTCAGTTGTCTGAAAAAACGCGTTTATTTCGGGCTGAAAAACACGTTTTGAAAAGTGTGATGTTACTGCCCCATAACTTACATGGGGTTGACCAAACTTGCAGAAACATGTTTATTTCTGCTGAAAAACACGTTTTGACCCTTTCTGCACACTGGGGTTAAGGGCTGAGTGTGTTGGCACTTCTGAGCCTTGCTGTTACAAGTATATTCAGTTGTCTGAAAAAACGCGTTTATTTCGGGCTGAAAAACACGTTTTGAAAAGTGTGATGTTACTGCCCCATAACTTACATGGGGTTGACCAAACTTGCAGAAACATGTTTATTTCTGCTGAAAAACACGTTTTGACCCTTTCTGCACACTGGGGTTAAGGGCTGAGTGTGTTGGCACTTCTGAGCCTTGCTGTTACAAGTATATTCAGCTGTCTGAAAAAACGTGTTTATTTCGGGCTGAAAAACACGTTTTGAAAAGTGTGATGTTACTGCCTCATAACTTACATGGGGTTGACCAAACTTGCAGAAACATGTTTATTTCTGCTGAAAAACACGTTTTGACAATTTCTGCACACTGGGGTTAAGGGCTGAGTGTGTGGGCTCTTTTGAGCCTTGCTGTTACAAGGAGATTCAGTTGCCTGAAAAAACGCGTTTATTTCGGGCTGAAAAACACGTTTTGAAAAGTGTGATTTTACTGCCCCATAACTTACATGGGGTTGACCAAACTTGCAGAAACATGTTTATTTCTGCTGAAAAACACGTTTTGACCCTTTCTGCACACTGGGGTTAAGGGTTGAGTGTGTGGGCACTTCTGAGCATTGCTGTTACAAGTAGATTCAGTTGTCTGAAAAAACGCGTTTATTTCGGGCTGAAAAACACGTTTTGAAAACTGTGATGTTACTGCCCCATAACTTACATGGGGTTGACCAAACTTGCAGAAACATGTTTATTTCTGCTGAAAAACACGTTTTGACCCTTTCTGCACACTGGGGTTAAGGGCTGAGTGTGTTGGCACTTCTGAGCCTTGCTGTTACAAGTATATTCAGCTGTCTGAAAAAACGTGTTTATTTCGGGCTGAAAAACACGTTTTGAAAAGTGTGATGTTACTGCCTCATAACTTACATGGGGTTGACCAAACTTGCAGAAACATGTTTATTTCTGCTGAAAAACACGTTTTGACAATTTCTGCACACTGGGGTTAAGGGCTGAGTGTGTGGGCTCTTTTGAGCCTTGCTGTTACAAGGAGATTCAGTTGCCTGAAAAAACGCGTTTATTTCGGGCTGAAAAACACGTTTTGAAAAGTGTGATTTTACTGCCCCATAACTTACATGGGGTTGACCAAACTTGCAGAAACATGTTTATTTCTGCTGAAAAACACGTTTTGACCCTTTCTGCACACTGGGGTTAAGGGTTGAGTGTGTGGGCACTTCTGAGCATTGCTGTTACAAGTAGATTCAGTTGTCTGAAAAAACGCGTTTATTTCGGGCTGAAAAACACGTTTTGAAAACTGTGATGTTACTGCCCCATAACTTACATGGGGTTGACCAAACTTGCAGAAACATGTTTATTTCTGCTGAAAAACACGTTTTGACACTTTCTGTACACTGGGGTTAAGGGCTGAGTGTGTGGGCTCTTCTGAGCCTTGCTGTTACAAGGAGATTCAGTTGCCTGAAAAAACGCGTTTATTTCGGGCTGAAAAACACGTTTTGAAAAGTGTGATGTTACTGCCCCATAACTTACATGGGGTTGACCAAACTTGCAGAAACATGTTTATTTCTGCTGAAAAACACGTTTTGACACTTTCTGTACACTGGGGTTAAGGGCTGAGTGTGTGGGCTCTTCTGAGCCTTGCTGTTACAAGGAGATTCAGTTGTCTGAAAAAACGCGTTTATTTCGGGCTGAAAAACACGTTTTGAAAAGTGTGATGTTACTGCCCCATAACTTACATGGGGTTGACCAAACTTGCAGAAACATGTTTATTTCTGCTGAAAAACACGTTTTGACACTTTCTGTACACTGGGGTTAAGGGCTGAGTGTGTGGGCTCTTCTGAGCCTTGCTGTTACAAGGAGATTCAGTTGTCTGAAAAAACGCGTTTATTTCGGGCTGAAAAACACGTTTTGAAAAGTGTGATGTTACTCCCCCATAACTTACATGGGGTTGACCAAACTTGCAGAAACATGTTTATTTCTGCTGAAAAACACGTTTTGACACTTTCTGTACACTGGGGTTAAGGGCTGAGTGCGTGGGCTCTTCTGAGCCTTGCTGTTACAAGGAGATTCAGTTGTCTGAAAAAACGCGTTTATTTCGGGCTGAAAAACACGTTTTGAAAAGTGTGATGTTACTGCCCCATAACTTACATGGGGTTGACCAAACTTGCAGAAACATGTTTATTTCTGCTGAAAAACACGTTTTGACCCTTTCTGCACACTGGGGTTAAGGGCTGAGTGTGTTGGCACTTCTGAGCCTTGCTGTTACAAGTATATTCAGCTGTCTGAAAAAACGTGTTTATTTCGGGCTGAAAAACACGTTTTGAAAAGTGTGATGTTACTGCCCCATAACTTACATGGGGTTGACCAAACTTGCAGAAACATGTTTATTTCTGCTGAAAAACACGTTTTGACACTTTCTGTACACTGGGGTTAAGGGCTGAGTGTGTGGGCTCTTCTGAGCCTTGCTGTTACAAGGAGATTCATTTGCCTGAAAAAACGCGTTTATTTCGGGCTGAAAAACACGTTTTGAAAAGTGTGATGTTACTGCCCCATAACTTACATGGGGTTGACCAAACTTACAGAAACATGTTTATTTCTGCTGAAAAACACGTTTTGACCCTTTCTGCACACTGGGGTTAAGGGCTGAGTGTGTTGGCTCTTCTGAGCCTTGCTGTTACAAGTAGATTCAGCTGTCTGAAAAAACGTGTTTATTTCGGGCTGAAAAACACGTTTTGAAAAGTGTGATGTTACTGCCCCATAACTTACATGGGGTTGACCAAACTTGCAGAAACATGTTTATTTCAGCTGAAAAACACGTTTTGACACTTTCTGTACACTGGGGTTAAGGGCTGAGTGTGTGGGCTCTTCTGAGCCTTGCTGTTACAAGGAGATTCAGTTGTCTGAAAAAACGCGTTTATTTCGGGCTGAAAAACACGTTTTGAAAAGTGTGATGTTACTGCCCCATAACTTACATGGGGTTGACCAAACTTGCAGAAACATGTTTATTTCTGCTGAAAAACACGTTTTGACCCTTTCTGCACACTGGGGTTAAGGGTTGAGTGTGTGGGCATTTCTGAGCCTTGCTGTTACAAGTAGATTCAGTTGTCTGAAAAAACGCGTTTATTTCGTGCTGAAAAACACGTTTTGAAAAGTGTGATGTTACTGCCCCATAACTTACATGGGGTTGACCAAACTTGCAGAAACATGTTTATTTCTGCTGAAAAACACGTTTTGACAATTTCTGCACACTGGGGTTAAGGGCTGAGTGTGTGGGCTCTTTTGAGCCTTGCTGTTACAAGGAGATTCAGTTGCCTGAAAAAACGCGTTTATTTCGGGCTGAAAAACACGTTTTGAAAAGTGTGATGTTACTGCCCCATAACTTACATGGGGTTGACCAAACTTGCAGAAACATGTTTATTTCTGCTGAAAAACACGTTTTGACACTTTCTGTACACTGGGGTTAAGGGTTGAGTGTGTGGGCACTTCTGAGCCTTGCTGTTACAAGTAGATTCAGTTGCCTGAAAAAACGCGTTTATTTCTGGCTGAAAAACACGTTTTGAAAAGTGTGATGTTATTGCCCCATAACTTACATGGGGTTGACCAAACTTGCAGAAACATGTTTATTTCTGCTGAAAAACACGTTTTGACCCTTTCTGCACACTGGGGTTAAGGGCTGAGTGTGTTGGCACTTCTGAGCCTTGCTGTTACAAGTAGATTCAGCTGTCTGAAAAAACGTGTTTATTTCGGGCTGAAAAACACGTTTTGAAAAGTGTGATGTTACTGCCCCATAACTTACATGGGGTTGACCAAACTTGCAGAAACATGTTTATTTCTGCTGAAAAACACGTTTTGACCCTTTCTGCACACTGGGGTTAAGGGTTGAGTGTGTGGGCACTTCTGAGCCTTGCTGTTACAAGTAGATTCAGTTGTCTGAAAAAACGCGTTTATTTCGGGCTGAAAAACACGTTTTGAAAAGTATGATGTTACTGCCCCATAACTTACATGGGGTTGACCAAACTTGCAGAAACATGTTTATTTCTGCTGAAAAACACGTTTTGACAATTTCTGCACACTGGGGTTAAGGGCTGAGTGTGTGGGCTCTTTTGAGCCTTGCTGTTACAAGGAGATTCAGTTGCCTGAAAAAACGCGTTTATTTCGGGCTGAAAAACACGTTTTGAAAAGTGTGATGTTACTGCCCCATAACTTACATGGGGTTGACCAAACTTGCAGAAACATGTTTCTTTCTGCTGAAAAACACGTTTTGACCCTTTCTGCACACTGGGGTTAAGGGCTGAGTGTGTTGGCTCTTCTGAGCCTTGCTGTTACAAGGAGATTCAGTTGTCTGAAAAAACGCGTTTATTTCGGGCTGAAAAACACGTTTTGAAAAGTGTGATGTTACTGCCCCATAACTTACATGGGGTTGACCAAACTTGCAGAAACATGTTTATTTCTGCTGAAAAACACGTTTTGACCCTTTCTGCACACTGGGGTTAAGGGCTGAGTGTGTTGGCACTTCTGAGCCTTGCTGTTACAAGTATATTCAGTTGTCTGAAAAAACGCGTTTATTTCGGGCTGAAAAACACGTTTTGAAAAGTGTGATGTTACTGCCCCATAACTTACATGGGGTTGACCAAACTTGCAGAAACATGTTTATTTCTGCTGAAAAACACGTTTTGACCCTTTCTGCACACTGGGGTTAAGGGCTGAGTGTGTTGGCACTTCTGAGCCTTGCTGTTACAAGTATATTCAGTTGTCTGAAAAAACGCGTTTATTTCGGGCTGAAAAACACGTTTTGAAAAGTGTGATGTTACTGCCCCATAACTTACATGGGGTTGACCAAACTTGCAGAAACATGTTTATTTCTGCTGAAAAACACGTTTTGACCCTTTCTGCACACTGGGGTTAAGGGCTGAGTGTGTTGGCACTTCTGAGCCTTGCTGTTACAAGTATATTCAGCTGTCTGAAAAAACGTGTTTATTTCGGGCTGAAAAACACGTTTTGAAAAGTGTGATGTTACTGCCTCATAACTTACATGGGGTTGACCAAACTTGCAGAAACATGTTTATTTCTGCTGAAAAACACGTTTTGACAATTTCTGCACACTGGGGTTAAGGGCTGAGTGTGTGGGCTCTTTTGAGCCTTGCTGTTACAAGGAGATTCAGTTGCCTGAAAAAACGCGTTTATTTCGGGCTGAAAAACACGTTTTGAAAAGTGTGATTTTACTGCCCCATAACTTACATGGGGTTGACCAAACTTGCAGAAACATGTTTATTTCTGCTGAAAAACACGTTTTGACCCTTTCTGCACACTGGGGTTAAGGGTTGAGTGTGTGGGCACTTCTGAGCATTGCTGTTACAAGTAGATTCAGTTGTCTGAAAAAACGCGTTTATTTCGGGCTGAAAAACACGTTTTGAAAACTGTGATGTTACTGCCCCATAACTTACATGGGGTTGACCAAACTTGCAGAAACATGTTTATTTCTGCTGAAAAACACGTTTTGACCCTTTCTGCACACTGGGGTTAAGGGCTGAGTGTGTTGGCACTTCTGAGCCTTGCTGTTACAAGTATATTCAGCTGTCTGAAAAAACGTGTTTATTTCGGGCTGAAAAACACGTTTTGAAAAGTGTGATGTTACTGCCTCATAACTTACATGGGGTTGACCAAACTTGCAGAAACATGTTTATTTCTGCTGAAAAACACGTTTTGACAATTTCTGCACACTGGGGTTAAGGGCTGAGTGTGTGGGCTCTTTTGAGCCTTGCTGTTACAAGGAGATTCAGTTGCCTGAAAAAACGCGTTTATTTCGGGCTGAAAAACACGTTTTGAAAAGTGTGATTTTACTGCCCCATAACTTACATGGGGTTGACCAAACTTGCAGAAACATGTTTATTTCTGCTGAAAAACACGTTTTGACCCTTTCTGCACACTGGGGTTAAGGGTTGAGTGTGTGGGCACTTCTGAGCATTGCTGTTACAAGTAGATTCAGTTGTCTGAAAAAACGCGTTTATTTCGGGCTGAAAAACACGTTTTGAAAACTGTGATGTTACTGCCCCATAACTTACATGGGGTTGACCAAACTTGCAGAAACATGTTTATTTCTGCTGAAAAACACGTTTTGACACTTTCTGTACACTGGGGTTAAGGGCTGAGTGTGTGGGCTCTTCTGAGCCTTGCTGTTACAAGGAGATTCAGTTGCCTGAAAAAACGCGTTTATTTCGGGCTGAAAAACACGTTTTGAAAAGTGTGATGTTACTGCCCCATAACTTACATGGGGTTGACCAAACTTGCAGAAACATGTTTATTTCTGCTGAAAAACACGTTTTGACACTTTCTGTACACTGGGGTTAAGGGCTGAGTGTGTGGGCTCTTCTGAGCCTTGCTGTTACAAGGAGATTCAGTTGTCTGAAAAAACGCGTTTATTTCGGGCTGAAAAACACGTTTTGAAAAGTGTGATGTTACTGCCCCATAACTTACATGGGGTTGACCAAACTTGCAGAAACATGTTTATTTCTGCTGAAAAACACGTTTTGACACTTTCTGTACACTGGGGTTAAGGGCTGAGTGTGTGGGCTCTTCTGAGCCTTGCTGTTACAAGGAGATTCAGTTGTCTGAAAAAACGCGTTTATTTCGGGCTGAAAAACACGTTTTGAAAAGTGTGATGTTACTGCCCCATAACTTACATGGGGTTGACCAAACTTGCAGAAACATGTTTATTTCTGCTGAAAAACACGTTTTGACACTTTCTGTACACTGGGGTTAAGGGCTGAGTGCGTGGGCTCTTCTGAGCCTTGCTGTTACAAGGAGATTCAGTTGTCTGAAAAAACGCGTTTATTTCGGGCTGAAAAACACGTTTTGAAAAGTGTGATGTTACTGCCCCATAACTTACATGGGGTTGACCAAACTTGCAGAAACATGTTTATTTCTGCTGAAAAACACGTTTTGACCCTTTCTGCACACTGGGGTTAAGGGCTGAGTGTGTTGGCACTTCTGAGCCTTGCTGTTACAAGTATATTCAGCTGTCTGAAAAAACGTGTTTATTTCGGGCTGAAAAACACGTTTTGAAAAGTGTGATGTTACTGCCCCATAACTTACATGGGGTTGACCAAACTTGCAGAAACATGTTTATTTCTGCTGAAAAACACGTTTTGACACTTTCTGTACACTGGGGTTAAGGGCTGAGTGTGTGGGCTCTTCTGAGCCTTGCTGTTACAAGGAGATTCATTTGCCTGAAAAAACGCGTTTATTTCGGGCTGAAAAACACGTTTTGAAAAGTGTGATGTTACTGCCCCATAACTTACATGGGGTTGACCAAACTTACAGAAACATGTTTATTTCTGCTGAAAAACACGTTTTGACCCTTTCTGCACACTGGGGTTAAGGGCTGAGTGTGTTGGCTCTTCTGAGCCTTGCTGTTACAAGTAGATTCAGCTGTCTGAAAAAACGTGTTTATTTCGGGCTGAAAAACACGTTTTGAAAAGTGTGATGTTACTGCCCCATAACTTACATGGGGTTGACCAAACTTGCAGAAACATGTTTATTTCAGCTGAAAAACACGTTTTGACACTTTCTGTACACTGGGGTTAAGGGCTGAGTGTGTGGGCTCTTCTGAGCCTTGCTGTTACAAGGAGATTCAGTTGTCTGAAAAAACGCGTTTATTTCGGGCTGAAAAACACGTTTTGAAAAGTGTGATGTTACTGCCCCATAACTTACATGGGGTTGACCAAACTTGCAGAAACATGTTTATTTCTGCTGAAAAACACGTTTTGACCCTTTCTGCACACTGGGGTTAAGGGTTGAGTGTGTGGGCATTTCTGAGCCTTGCTGTTACAAGTAGATTCAGTTGTCTGAAAAAACGCGTTTATTTCGTGCTGAAAAACACGTTTTGAAAAGTGTGATGTTACTGCCCCATAACTTACATGGGGTTGACCAAACTTGCAGAAACATGTTTATTTCTGCTGAAAAACACGTTTTGACAATTTCTGCACACTGGGGTTAAGGGCTGAGTGTGTGGGCTCTTTTGAGCCTTGCTGTTACAAGGAGATTCAGTTGCCTGAAAAAACGCGTTTATTTCGGGCTGAAAAACACGTTTTGAAAAGTGTGATGTTACTGCCCCATAACTTACATGGGGTTGACCAAACTTGCAGAAACATGTTTATTTCTGCTGAAAAACACGTTTTGACACTTTCTGTACACTGGGGTTAAGGGTTGAGTGTGTGGGCACTTCTGAGCCTTGCTGTTACAAGTAGATTCAGTTGCCTGAAAAAACGCGTTTATTTCTGGCTGAAAAACACGTTTTGAAAAGTGTGATGTTATTGCCCCATAACTTACATGGGGTTGACCAAACTTGCAGAAACATGTTTATTTCTGCTGAAAAACACGTTTTGACCCTTTCTGCACACTGGGGTTAAGGGCTGAGTGTGTTGGCACTTCTGAGCCTTGCTGTTACAAGTAGATTCAGCTGTCTGAAAAAACGTGTTTATTTCGGGCTGAAAAACACGTTTTGAAAAGTGTGATGTTACTGCCCCATAACTTACATGGGGTTGACCAAACTTGCAGAAACATGTTTATTTCTGCTGAAAAACACGTTTTGACCCTTTCTGCACACTGGGGTTAAGGGTTGAGTGTGTGGGCACTTCTGAGCCTTGCTGTTACAAGTAGATTCAGTTGTCTGAAAAAACGCGTTTATTTCGGGCTGAAAAACACGTTTTGAAAAGTATGATGTTACTGCCCCATAACTTACATGGGGTTGACCAAACTTGCAGAAACATGTTTATTTCTGCTGAAAAACACGTTTTGACAATTTCTGCACACTGGGGTTAAGGGCTGAGTGTGTGGGCTCTTTTGAGCCTTGCTGTTACAAGGAGATTCAGTTGCCTGAAAAAACGCGTTTATTTCGGGCTGAAAAACACGTTTTGAAAAGTGTGATGTTACTGCCCCATAACTTACATGGGGTTGACCAAACTTGCAGAAACATGTTTCTTTCTGCTGAAAAACACGTTTTGACCCTTTCTGCACACTGGGGTTAAGGGCTGAGTGTGTTGGCTCTTCTGAGCCTTACTGTTACAAGTAGATTCAGCTGTCTGAAAAAACGTGTTTATTTCGGGCTGAAAAACACTTTTTGAAAAGTGTGATGTTACTGCCCCATAACTTACATGGGGTTGACAAAACTTGCAGAAACATGTTTATTTCTGCAGAAAAACACGTTTTGACCCTTTCTGCACACTGGGGTTAAGGGTTGAGTGTGTGGGCACTTCTGAGCATTGCTGTTACAAGTAGATTCAGTTGTCTGAAAAAACGCGTTTATTTCGGGCTGAAAAACACGTTTTGAAAACTGTGATGTTACTGCCCCATAACTTACATGGTGTTGACCAAACTTGCAGAAACATGTTTATTTCTGCTGAAAAACACGTTTTGACCCTTTCTGCACACTGGGATTAAGGGCTGAGTGTGTTGGCACTTCTGAGCCTTGCTGTTACAAGTAGATTCAGCTGTCTGAAAAAACGTGTTTATTTCGGGCTGAAAAACACGTTTTGAAAAGTGTGATGTTACTGCCCCATAACTTACATGGGGTTGACCAAACTTGCAGAAACATGTTTATTTCTGCTGAAAAACACGTTTTGACCCTTTCTGCACACTGGGGTTAAGGGCTGAGTGTGTTGGCACTTCTGAGCCTTGCTGTTACAAGTAGATTCAGCTGTCTGAAAAAACGTGTTTATTTCGGGCTGAAAAACACGTTTTGAAAAGTGTGATGTTACTGCCCCATAACTTACATGGGGTTGACCAAACTTGCAGAAACATGTTTATTTCTGCTGAAAAACACGTTTTGACCCTTTCTGCACACTGGGGTTAAGGGCTGAGTGTGTTGGCACTTCTGAGCCTTGCTGTTACAAGTAGATTCAGCTGTCTGAAAAAACGTGTTTATTTCGGGCTGAAAAACACGTTTTGAAAAGTGTGATGTTACTGCCCCATAACTTACATGGGGTTGACCAAACTTGCAGAAACATGTTTATTTCTGCTGAAAAACACGTTTTGACACTTTCTGTACACTGGGGTTAAGGGCTGAGTGTGTGGGCTCTTCTGAGCCTTGCTGTTACAAGGAGATTCAGTTGTCTGAAAAAACGCGTTTATTTCGGGCTGAAAAACACGTTTTGAAAAGTGTGATGTTACTGCCCCATAACTTACATGGGGTTGACCAAACTTGCAGAAACATGTTTATTTCGGCTGAAAAACACGTTTTGACCCTTTCTGCACACTGGGGTTAAGGGCTGAGCGTGTTGGCACTTCTGAGCCTTGCTGTTACAAGTAGATTCAGCTGTCTGAAAAAACGTGTTTATTTCGGGCTGAAAAACACGTTTTGAAAAGTGTGATGTTACTGCCCCATAACTTACATGGGGTTGACCAAACTTGCAGAAACATGTTTATTTCTGCTGAAAAACACGTTTTGACCCTTCCTGCACACTGGGGTTAAGGGCTGAGTGTGTTGGCACTTCTGAGCCTTGCTGTTACAAGTAGATTCAGCTGTCTGAAAAAACGTGTTTATTTCGGGCTGAAAAACACGTTTTGAAAAGTGTGATGTTACTGCCCCATAACTTACATGGGGTTGACCAAACTTGCAGAAACATGTTTATTTCTGCTGAAAAACACGTTTTGACACTTTCTGTACACTGGGGTTAAGGGCTGAGTGTGTGGGCTCTTCTGAGCCTTGCTGTTACAAGGAGATTCATTTGCCTGAAAAAACGCGTTTATTTCGGGCTGAAAAACACGTTTTGAAAAGTGTGATGTTACTGCCCCATAACTTACATGGGGTTGACCAAACTTGCAGAAACATGTTTATTTCTGCTGAAAAACACGTTTTGACCCTTTCTGCACACTGGGGTTAAGGGCTGAGTGTGTTGGCTCTTCTGAGCCTTGCTGTTACAAGTAGATTCAGCTGTCTGAAAAAACGTGTTTATTTCGGGCTGAAAAACACGTTTTGAAAAGTGTGATGTTACTGCCCCATAACTTACATGGGGTTGACCAAACTTGCAGAAACATGTTTATTTCTGCTGAAAAACACGTTTTGACACTTTCTGTACACTGGGGTTAAGGGCTGAGTGTGTGGGCTCTTCTGAGCCTTGCTGTTACAAGGAGATTCAGTTGTCTGAAAAAACGCGTTTATTTCGGGCTGAAAAACACGTTTTGAAAAGTGTGATGTTACTGCCCCATAACTTACATGGGGTTGACCAAACTTGCAGAAACATGTTTATTTCTGCTGAAAAACACGTTTTGACCCTTTCTGCACACTGGGGTTAAGGGCTGAGTGTGTTGGCACTTCTGAGCCTTGCTGTTACAAGTATATTCAGCTGTCTGAAAAAACGTGTTTATTTCGGGCTGAAAAACACGTTTTGAAAAGTGTGATGTTACTGCCCCATAACTTACATGGGGTTGACCAAACTTGCAGAAACATGTTTATTTCTGCTGAAAAACACGTTTTGACAATTTCTGCACACTGGGGTTAAGGGCTGAGTGTGTGGGCTCTTTTGAGCCTTGCTGTTACAAGGAGATTCAGTTGCCTGAAAAAACGCGTTTATTTCGGGCTGAAAAACACGTTTTGAAAAGTGTGATTTTACTGCCCCATAACTTACATGGGGTTGACCAAACTTGCAGAAACATGTTTATTTCTGCTGAAAAACACGTTTTGACCCTTTCTGCACACTGGGGTTAAGGGTTGAGTGTGTGGGCACTTCTGAGCATTGCTGTTACAAGTAGATTCAGTTGTCTGAAAAAACGCGTTTATTTCGGGCTGAAAAACACGTTTTGAAAACTGTGATGTTACTGCCCCATAACTTACATGGGGTTGACCAAACTTGCAGAAACATGTTTATTTCTGCTGAAAAACACGTTTTGACCCTTTCTGCACACTGGGGTTAAGGGCTGAGTGTGTTGGCACTTCTGAGCCTTGCTGTTACAAATAGATTCAGCTGTCTGAAAAAACGTGTTTATTTCGGGCTGAAAAACACGTTTTGAAAAGTGTGATGTTACTGCCCCATAACTTACATGGGGTTGACCAAACTTGCAGAAACATGTTTATTTCTGCTGAAAAACACGTTTTGACACTTTCTGTACACTGGGGTTAAGGGCTGAGTGTGTGGGCTCTTCTGAGCCTTGCTGTTACAAGGAGATTCAGTTGCCTGAAAAAACGCGTTTATTTCGGGCTGAAAAACACGTTTTGAAAAGTGTGATGTTACTGCCCCATAACTTACATGGGGTTGACCAAACTTGCAGAAACATGTTTATTTCTGCTGAAAAACACGTTTTGACACTTTCTGTACACTGGGGTTAAGGGCTGAGTGTGTGGGCTCTTCTGAGCCTTGCTGTTACAAGGAGATTCAGTTGTCTGAAAAAACGCGTTTATTTCGGGCTGAAAAACACGTTTTGAAAAGTGTGATGTTACTGCCCCATAACTTACATGGGGTTGACCAAACTTGCAGAAACATGTTTATTTCTGCTGAAAAACACGTTTTGACACTTTCTGTACACTGGGGTTAAGGGCTGAGTGTGTGGGCTCTTCTGAGCCTTGCTGTTACAAGGAGATTCAGTTGTCTGAAAAAACGCTTTTATTTCGGGCTGAAAAACACGTTTTGAAAAGTGTGATGTTACTGCCCCATAACTTACATGGGGTTGACCAAACTTGCAGAAACATGTTTATTTCTGCTGAAAAACACGTTTTGACACTTTCTGTACACTGGGGTTAAGGGCTGAGTGCGTGGGCTCTTCTGAGCCTTGCTGTTACAAGGAGATTCAGTTGTCTGAAAAAACGCGTTTATTTCGGGCTGAAAAACACGTTTTGAAAAGTGTGATGTTACTGCCCCATAACTTACATGGGGTTGACCAAACTTGCAGAAACATGTTTATTTCTGCTGAAAAACACGTTTTGACCCTTTCTGCACACTGGGGTTAAGGGCTGAGTGTGTTGGCACTTCTGAGCCTTGCTGTTACAAGTATATTCAGCTGTCTGAAAAAACGTGTTTATTTCGGGCTGAAAAACACGTTTTGAAAAGTGTGATGTTACTGCCTCATAAGTTACATGGGGTTGACCAAACTTGCAGAAACATGTTTATTTCTGCTGAAAAACACGTTTTGACCCTTTCTGCACACTGGGGTTAAGGGCTGAGTGTGTTGGCACTTCTGAGCCTTGCTGTTACAAGTATATTCAGCTGTCTGAAAAAACGTGTTTATTTCGGGCTGAAAAACACGTTTTGAAAAGTGTGATGTTACTGCCCCATAACTTACATGGGGTTGACCAAACTTGCAGAAACATGTTTATTTCTGCTGAAAAACACGTTTTGACACTTTCTGTACACTGGGGTTAAGGGCTGAGTGTGTGGGCTCTTCTGAGCCTTGCTGTTACAAGGAGATTCATTTGCCTGAAAAAACGCGTTTATTTCGGGCTGAAAAACACGTTTTGAAAAGTGTGATGTTACTGCCCCATAACTTACATGGGGTTGACCAAACTTACAGAAACATGTTTATTTCTGCTGAAAAACACGTTTTGACCCTTTCTGCACACTGGGGTTAAGGGCTGAGTGTGTTGGCTCTTCTGAGCCTTGCTGTTACAAGTAGATTCAGCTGTCTGAAAAAACGTGTTTATTTCGGGCTGAAAAACACGTTTTGAAAAGTGTGATGTTACTGCCCCATAACTTACATGGGGTTGACCAAACTTGCAGAAACATGTTTATTTCAGCTGAAAAACACGTTTTGACACTTTCTGTACACTGGGGTTAAGGGCTGAGTGTGTGGGCTCTTCTGAGCCTTGCTGTTACAAGGAGATTCAGTTGTCTGAAAAAACGCGTTTATTTCGGGCTGAAAAACACGTTTTGAAAAGTGTGATGTTACTGCCCCATAACTTACATGGGGTTGACCAAACTTGCAGAAACATGTTTATTTCTGCTGAAAAACACGTTTTGACCCTTTCTGCACACTGGGGTTAAGGGTTGAGTGTGTGGGCATTTCTGAGCCTTGCTGTTACAAGTAGATTCAGTTGTCTGAAAAAACGCGTTTATTTCGGGCTGAAAAACACGTTTTGAAAAGTGTGATGTTACTGCCCCATAACTTACATGGGGTTGACCAAACTTGCAGAAACATGTTTATTTCTGCTGAAAAACATGTTTTGACCCTTTCTGCACACTGGGGTTAAGGGCTGAGTGTGTTGGCTCTTCTGAGCCTTGCTGTTACAAGTAGATTCAGCTGTCTGAAAAAACGTGTTTATTTCGGGCTGAAAAACACGTTTTGAAAAGTGTGATGTTACTGCCCCATAACTTACATGGGGTTGACCAAACTTGCAGAAACATGTTTATTTCTGCTGAAAAACACGTTTTGACACTTTCTGTACACTGGGGTTAAGGGCTGAGTGTGTGGGCTCTTCTGAGCCTTGCTGTTACAAGGAGATTCAGTTGTCTGAAAAAACGCGTTTATTTCGGGCTGAAAAACACGTTTTGAAAAGTGTGATGTTACTGCCCCATAACTTACATGGGGTTGACCAAACTTGCAGAAACATGTTTATTTCGGCTGAAAAACACGTTTTGACCCTTTCTGCACACTGGGGTTAAGGGCTGAGCGTGTTGGCACTTCTGAGCCTTGCTGTTACAAGTAGATTCAGCTGTCTGAAAAAACGTGTTTATTTCGGGCTGAAAAACACGTTTTGAAAAGTGTGATGTTACTGCCCCATAACTTACATGGGGTTGACCAAACTTGCAGAAACATGTTTATTTCTGCTGAAAAACACGTTTTGACCCTTCCTGCACACTGGGGTTAAGGGCTGAGTGTGTTGGCACTTCTGAGCCTTGCTGTTACAAGTAGATTCAGCTGTCTGAAAAAACGTGTTTATTTCGGGCTGAAAAACACGTTTTGAAAAGTGTGATGTTACTGCCCCATAACTTACATGGGGTTGACCAAACTTGCAGAAACATGTTTATTTCTGCTGAAAAACACGTTTTGACACTTTCTGTACACTGGGGTTAAGGGCTGAGTGTGTGGGCTCTTCTGAGCCTTGCTGTTACAAGGAGATTCATTTGCCTGAAAAAACGCGTTTATTTCGGGCTGAAAAACACGTTTTGAAAAGTGTGATGTTACTGCCCCATAACTTACATGGGGTTGACCAAACTTGCAGAAACATGTTTATTTCTGCTGAAAAACACGTTTTGACCCTTTCTGCACACTGGGGTTAAGGGCTGAGTGTGTTGGCTCTTCTGAGCCTTGCTGTTACAAGTAGATTCAGCTGTCTGAAAAAACGTGTTTATTTCGGGCTGAAAAACACGTTTTGAAAAGTGTGATGTTACTGCCCCATAACTTACATGGGGTTGACCAAACTTGCAGAAACATGTTTATTTCTGCTGAAAAACACGTTTTGACACTTTCTGTACACTGGGGTTAAGGGCTGAGTGTGTGGGCTCTTCTGAGCCTTGCTGTTACAAGGAGATTCAGTTGTCTGAAAAAACGCGTTTATTTCGGGCTGAAAAACACGTTTTGAAAAGTGTGATGTTACTGCCCCATAACTTACATGGGGTTGACCAAACTTGCAGAAACATGTTTATTTCTGCTGAAAAACACGTTTTGACCCTTTCTGCACACTGGGGTTAAGGGCTGAGTGTGTTGGCACTTCTGAGCCTTGCTGTTACAAGTATATTCAGCTGTCTGAAAAAACGTGTTTATTTCGGGCTGAAAAACACGTTTTGAAAAGTGTGATGTTACTGCCCCATAACTTACATGGGGTTGACCAAACTTGCAGAAACATGTTTATTTCTGCTGAAAAACACGTTTTGACAATTTCTGCACACTGGGGTTAAGGGCTGAGTGTGTGGGCTCTTTTGAGCCTTGCTGTTACAAGGAGATTCAGTTGCCTGAAAAAACGCGTTTATTTCGGGCTGAAAAACACGTTTTGAAAAGTGTGATTTTACTGCCCCATAACTTACATGGGGTTGACCAAACTTGCAGAAACATGTTTATTTCTGCTGAAAAACACGTTTTGACCCTTTCTGCACACTGGGGTTAAGGGTTGAGTGTGTGGGCACTTCTGAGCATTGCTGTTACAAGTAGATTCAGTTGTCTGAAAAAACGCGTTTATTTCGGGCTGAAAAACACGTTTTGAAAACTGTGATGTTACTGCCCCATAACTTACATGGGGTTGACCAAACTTGCAGAAACATGTTTATTTCTGCTGAAAAACACGTTTTGACCCTTTCTGCACACTGGGGTTAAGGGCTGAGTGTGTTGGCACTTCTGAGCCTTGCTGTTACAAATAGATTCAGCTGTCTGAAAAAACGTGTTTATTTCGGGCTGAAAAACACGTTTTGAAAAGTGTGATGTTACTGCCCCATAACTTACATGGGGTTGACCAAACTTGCAGAAACATGTTTATTTCTGCTGAAAAACACGTTTTGACACTTTCTGTACACTGGGGTTAAGGGCTGAGTGTGTGGGCTCTTCTGAGCCTTGCTGTTACAAGGAGATTCAGTTGCCTGAAAAAACGCGTTTATTTCGGGCTGAAAAACACGTTTTGAAAAGTGTGATGTTACTGCCCCATAACTTACATGGGGTTGACCAAACTTGCAGAAACATGTTTATTTCTGCTGAAAAACACGTTTTGACACTTTCTGTACACTGGGGTTAAGGGCTGAGTGTGTGGGCTCTTCTGAGCCTTGCTGTTACAAGGAGATTCAGTTGTCTGAAAAAACGCGTTTATTTCGGGCTGAAAAACACGTTTTGAAAAGTGTGATGTTACTGCCCCATAACTTACATGGGGTTGACCAAACTTGCAGAAACATGTTTATTTCTGCTGAAAAACACGTTTTGACACTTTCTGTACACTGGGGTTAAGGGCTGAGTGTGTGGGCTCTTCTGAGCCTTGCTGTTACAAGGAGATTCAGTTGTCTGAAAAAACGCTTTTATTTCGGGCTGAAAAACACGTTTTGAAAAGTGTGATGTTACTGCCCCATAACTTACATGGGGTTGACCAAACTTGCAGAAACATGTTTATTTCTGCTGAAAAACACGTTTTGACACTTTCTGTACACTGGGGTTAAGGGCTGAGTGCGTGGGCTCTTCTGAGCCTTGCTGTTACAAGGAGATTCAGTTGTCTGAAAAAACGCGTTTATTTCGGGCTGAAAAACACGTTTTGAAAAGTGTGATGTTACTGCCCCATAACTTACATGGGGTTGACCAAACTTGCAGAAACATGTTTATTTCTGCTGAAAAACACGTTTTGACCCTTTCTGCACACTGGGGTTAAGGGCTGAGTGTGTTGGCACTTCTGAGCCTTGCTGTTACAAGTATATTCAGCTGTCTGAAAAAACGTGTTTATTTCGGGCTGAAAAACACGTTTTGAAAAGTGTGATGTTACTGCCTCATAAGTTACATGGGGTTGACCAAACTTGCAGAAACATGTTTATTTCTGCTGAAAAACACGTTTTGACCCTTTCTGCACACTGGGGTTAAGGGCTGAGTGTGTTGGCACTTCTGAGCCTTGCTGTTACAAGTATATTCAGCTGTCTGAAAAAACGTGTTTATTTCGGGCTGAAAAACACGTTTTGAAAAGTGTGATGTTACTGCCCCATAACTTACATGGGGTTGACCAAACTTGCAGAAACATGTTTATTTCTGCTGAAAAACACGTTTTGACACTTTCTGTACACTGGGGTTAATTGCTGAGTGTGTGGGCTCTTCTGAGCCTTGCTGTTACAAGGAGATTCATTTGCCTGAAAAAACGCGTTTATTTCGGGCTGAAAAACACGTTTTGAAAAGTGTGATGTTACTGCCCCATAACTTACATGGGGTTGACCAAACTTACAGAAACATGTTTATTTCTGCTGAAAAACACGTTTTGACCCTTTCTGCACACTGGGGTTAAGGGCTGAGTGTGTTGGCTCTTCTGAGCCTTGCTGTTACAAGTAGATTCAGCTGTCTGAAAAAACGTGTTTATTTCGGGCTGAAAAACACGTTTTGAAAAGTGTGATGTTACTGCCCCATAACTTACATGGGGTTGACCAAACTTGCAGAAACATGTTTATTTCAGCTGAAAAACACGTTTTGACACTTTCTGTACACTGGGGTTAAGGGCTGAGTGTGTGGGCTCTTCTGAGCCTTGCTGTTACAAGGAGATTCAGTTGTCTGAAAAAACGCGTTTATTTCGGGCTGAAAAACACGTTTTGAAAAGTGTGATGTTACTGCCCCATAACTTACATGGGGTTGACCAAACTTGCAGAAACATGTTTATTTCTGCTGAAAAACACGTTTTGACCCTTTCTGCACACTGGGGTTAAGGGTTGAGTGTGTGGGCATTTCTGAGCCTTGCTGTTACAAGTAGATTCAGTTGTCTGAAAAAACGCGTTTATTTCGGGCTGAAAAACACGTTTTGAAAAGTGTGATGTTACTGCCCCATAACTTACATGGGGTTGACCAAACTTGCAGAAACATGTTTATTTCTGCTGAAAAACATGTTTTGACCCTTTCTGCACACTGGGGTTAAGGGCTGAGTGTGTTGGCTCTTCTGAGCCTTGCTGTTACAAGTAGATTCAGCTGTCTGAAAAAACGTGTTTATTTCGGGCTGAAAAACACGTTTTGAAAAGTGTGATGTTACTGCCCCATAACTTACATGGGGTTGACCAAACTTGCAGAAACATGTTTATTTCTGCTGAAAAACACGTTTTGACACTTTCTGTACACTGGGGTTAAGGGCTGAGTGTGTGGGCTCTTCTGAGCCTTGCTGTTACAAGGAGATTCAGTTGTCTGAAAAAACGCGTTTATTTCGGGCTGAAAAACACGTTTTGAAAAGTGTGATGTTACTGCCCCATAACTTACATGGGGTTGACCAAACTTACAGAAACATGTTTATTTCTGCTGAAAAACACGTTTTGACCCTTTCTGCACACTGGGGTTAAGGGCTGAGTGTGTTGGCACTTCTGAGCCTTGCTGTTACAAGTATATTCAGCTGTCTGAAAAAACGTGTTTATTTCGGGCTGAAAAACACGTTTTGAAAAGTGTGATGTTACTGCCTCATAACTTACATGGGGTTGACCAAACTTGCAGAAACATGTTTATTTCTGCTGAAAAACACGTTTTGACAATTTCTGCACACTGGGGTTAAGGGCTGAGTGTGTGGGCTCTTTTGAGCCTTGCTGTTACAAGGAGATTCAGTTGCCTGAAAAAACGCGTTTATTTCGGGCTGAAAAACACGTTTTGAAAAGTGTGATTTTACTGCCCCATAACTTACATGGGGTTGACCAAACTTGCAGAAACATGTTTATTTCTGCTGAAAAACACGTTTTGACCCTTTCTGCACACTGGGGTTAAGGGTTGAGTGTGTGGGCACTTCTGAGCATTGCTGTTACAAGTAGATTCAGTTGTCTGAAAAAACGCGTTTATTTCGGGCTGAAAAACACGTTTTGAAAACTGTGATGTTACTGCCCCATAACTTACATGGGGTTGACCAAACTTGCAGAAACATGTTTATTTCTGCTGAAAAACACGTTTTGACCCTTTCTGCACACTGGGGTTAAGGGCTGAGTGTGTTGGCACTTCTGAGCCTTGCTGTTACAAATAGATTCAGCTGTCTGAAAAAACGTGTTTATTTCGGGCTGAAAAACACGTTTTGAAAAGTGTGATGTTACTGCCCCATAACTTACATGGGGTTGACCAAACTTGCAGAAACATGTTTATTTCTGCTGAAAAACACGTTTTGACACTTTCTGTACACTGGGGTTAAGGGCTGAGTGTGTGGGCTCTTCTGAGCCTTGCTGTTACAAGGAGATTCAGTTGCCTGAAAAAACGCGTTTATTTCGGGCTGAAAAACACGTTTTGAAAAGTGTGATGTTACTGCCCCATAACTTACATGGGGTTGACCAAACTTGCAGAAACATGTTTATTTCTGCTGAAAAACACGTTTTGACACTTTCTGTACACTGGGGTTAAGGGCTGAGTGTGTGGGCTCTTCTGAGCCTTGCTGTTACAAGGAGATTCAGTTGTCTGAAAAAACGCGTTTATTTCGGGCTGAAAAACACGTTTTGAAAAGTGTGATGTTACTGCCCCATAACTTACATGGGGTTGACCAAACTTGCAGAAACATGTTTATTTCTGCTGAAAAACACGTTTTGACACTTTCTGTACACTGGGGTTAAGGGCTGAGTGCGTGGGCTCTTCTGAGCCTTGCTGTTACAAGGAGATTCAGTTGTCTGAAAAAACGCGTTTATTTCGGGCTGAAAAACACGTTTTGAAAAGTGTGATGTTACTGCCCCATAACTTACATGGGGTTGACCAAACTTGCAGAAACATGTTTATTTCTGCTGAAAAACACGTTTTGACCCTTTCTGCACACTGGGGTTAAGGGCTGAGTGTGTTGGCACTTCTGAGCCTTGCTGTTACAAGTATATTCAGCTGTCTGAAAAAACGTGTTTATTTCGGGCTGAAAAACACGTTTTGAAAAGTGTGATGTTACTGCCCCATAACTTACATGGGGTTGACCAAACTTGCAGAAACATGTTTATTTCTGCTGAAAAACACGTTTTGACACTTTCTGTACACTGGGGTTAAGGGCTGAGTGTGTGGGCTCTTCTGAGCCTTGCTGTTACAAGGAGATTCATTTGCCTGAAAAAACGCGTTTATTTCGGGCTGAAAAACACGTTTTGAAAAGTGTGATGTTACTGCCCCATAACTTACATGGGGTTGACCAAACTTACAGAAACATGTTTATTTCTGCTGAAAAACACGTTTTGACCCTTTCTGCACACTGGGGTTAAGGGCTGAGTGTGTTGGCTCTTCTGAGCCTTGCTGTTACAAGTAGATTCAGCTGTCTGAAAAAACGTGTTTATTTCGGGCTGAAAAACACGTTTTGAAAAGTGTGATGTTACTGCCCCATAACTTACATGGGGTTGACCAAACTTGCAGAAACATGTTTATTTCAGCTGAAAAACACGTTTTGACACTTTCTGTACACTGGGGTTAAGGGCTGAGTGTGTGGGCTCTTCTGAGCCTTGCTGTTACAAGGAGATTCAGTTGTCTGAAAAAACGCGTTTATTTCGGGCTGAAAAACACGTTTTGAAAAGTGTGATGTTACTGCCCCATAACTTACATGGGGTTGACCAAACTTGCAGAAACATGTTTATTTCTGCTGAAAAACACGTTTTGACCCTTTCTGCACACTGGGGTTAAGGGTTGAGTGTGTGGGCATTTCTGAGCCTTGCTGTTACAAGTAGATTCAGTTGTCTGAAAAAACGCGTTTATTTCGGGCTGAAAAACACGTTTTGAAAAGTGTGATGTTACTGCCCCATAACTTACATGGGGTTGACCAAACTTGCAGAAACATGTTTATTTCTGCTGAAAAACACGTTTTGACAATTTCTGCACACTGGGGTTAAGGGCTGAGTGTGTGGGCTCTTTTGAGCCTTGCTGTTACAAGGAGATTCAGTTGCCTGAAAAAACGCGTTTATTTCGGGCTGAAAAACACGTTTTGAAAAGTGTGATGTTACTGCCCATAACTTACATGGGGTTGACCAAACTTGCAGAAACATGTTTATTTCTGCTGAAAAACACGTTTTGACACTTTCTGTACACTGGGGTTAAGGGTTGAGTGTGTGGGCACTTCTGAGCCTTGCTGTTACAAGTAGATTCAGTTGCCTGAAAAAACGCGTTTATTTCTGGCTGAAAAACACGTTTTGAAAAGTGTGATGTTATTGCCCCATAACTTACATGGGGTTGACCAAACTTGCAGAAACATGTTTATTTCTGCTGAAAAACACGTTTTGACCCTTTCTGCACACTGGGGTTAAGGGCTGAGTGTGTTGGCACTTCTGAGCCTTGCTGTTACAAGTAGATTCAGCTGTCTGAAAAAACGTGTTTATTTCGGGCTGAAAAACACGTTTTGAAAAGTGTGATGTTACTGCCCCATAACTTACATGGGGTTGACCAAACTTGCAGAAACATGTTTATTTCTGCTGAAAAACACGTTTTGACCCTTTCTGCACACTGGGGTTAAGGGTTGAGTGTGTGGGCACTTCTGAGCCTTGCTGTTACAAGTAGATTCAGTTGTCTGAAAAAACGCGTTTATTTCGGGCTGAAAAACACGTTTTGAAAAGTATGATGTTACTGCCCCATAACTTACATGGGGTTGACCAAACTTGCAGAAACATGTTTATTTCTGCTGAAAAACACGTTTTGACAATTTCTGCACACTGGGGTTAAGGGCTCAGTGTGTGGGCTCTTTTGAGCCTTGCTGTTACAAGGAGATTCAGTTGCCTGAAAAAACGCGTTTATTTCGGGCTGAAAAACACGTTTTGAAAAGTGTGATGTTACTGCCCCATAACTTACATGGGGTTGACCAAACTTGCAGAAACATGTTTCTTTCTGCTGAAAAACACGTTTTGACCCTTTCTGCACACTGGGGTTAAGGGCTGAGTGTGTTGGCTCTTCTGAGCCTTACTGTTACAAGTAGATTCAGCTGTCTGAAAAAACGTGTTTATTTCGGGCTGAAAAACACTTTTTGAAAAGTGTGATGTTACTGCCCCATAACTTACATGGGGTTGACAAAACTTGCAGAAACATGTTTATTTCTGCAGAAAAACACGTTTTGACCCTTTCTGCACACTGGGGTTAAGGGTTGAGTGTGTGGGCACTTCTGAGCATTGCTGTTACAAGTAGATTCAGTTGTCTGAAAAAACGCGTTTATTTCGGGCTGAAAAACACGTTTTGAAAACTGTGATGTTACTGCCCCATAACTTACATGGTGTTGACCAAACTTGCAGAAACATGTTTATTTCTGCTGAAAAACACGTTTTGACCCTTTCTGCACACTGGGATTAAGGGCTGAGTGTGTTGGCACTTCTGAGCCTTGCTGTTACAAGTAGATTCAGTTGTCTGAAAAAACGCGTTTATTTCGGGCTGAAAAACACGTTTTGAAAAGTGTGATGTTACTGCCCCATAACTTACATGGGGTTGACCAAACTTGCAGAAACATGTTTATTTCTGCTGAAAAACACGTTTTTACAATTTCTGCACACTGGGGTTAAGGGCTGAGTGTGTGGGCTCTTTTGAGCCTTGCTGTTACAAGGAGATTCAGTTGCCTGAAAAAACGCGTTTATTTCGGGCTGAAAAACACGTTTTGAAAAGTGTGATGTTACTGCCCATAACTTACATGGGGTTGACCAAACTTGCAGAAACATGTTTATTTCTGCTGAAAAACACGTTTTGACACTTTCTGTACACTGGGGTTAAGGGTTGAGTGTGTGGGCACTTCTGAGCCTTGCTGTTACAAGTAGATTCAGTTGCCTGAAAAAACGCGTTTATTTCTGGCTGAAAAACACGTTTTGAAAAGTGTGATGTTATTGCCCCATAACTTACATGGGGTTGACCAAACTTGCAGAAACATGTTTATTTCTGCTGAAAAACACGTTTTGACCCTTTCTGCACACTGGGGTTAAGGGCTGAGTGTGTTGGCACTTCTGAGCCTTGCTGTTACAAGTAGATTCAGCTGTCTGAAAAAACGTGTTTATTTCGGGCTGAAAAACACGTTTTGAAAAGTGTGATGTTACTGCCCCATAACTTACATGGGGTTGACCAAACTTGCAGAAACATGTTTATTTCTGCTGAAAAACACGTTTTGACCCTTTCTGCACACTGGGGTTAAGGGTTGAGTGTGTGGGCACTTCTGAGCCTTGCTGTTACAAGTAGATTCAGTTGTCTGAAAAAACGCGTTTATTTCGGGCTGAAAAACACGTTTTGAAAAGTATGATGTTACTGCCCCATAACTTACATGGGGTTGACCAAACTTGCAGAAACATGTTTATTTCTGCTGAAAAACACGTTTTGACAATTTCTGCACACTGGGGTTAAGGGCTGAGTGTGTGGGCTCTTTTGAGCCTTGCTGTTACAAGGAGATTCAGTTGCCTGAAAAAACGCGTTTATTTCGGGCTGAAAAACACGTTTTGAAAAGTGTGATGTTACTGCCCCATAACTTACATGGGGTTGACCAAACTTGCAGAAACATGTTTCTTTCTGCTGAAAAACACGTTTTGACCCTTTCTGCACACTGGGGTTAAGGGCTGAGTGTGTTGGCTCTTCTGAGCCTTACTGTTACAAGTAGATTCAGCTGTCTGAAAAAACGTGTTTATTTCGGGCTGAAAAACACTTTTTGAAAAGTGTGATGTTACTGCCCCATAACTTACATGGGGTTGACAAAACTTGCAGAAACATGTTTATTTCTGCAGAAAAACACGTTTTGACCCTTTCTGCACACTGGGGTTAAGGGTTGAGTGTGTGGGCACTTCTGAGCATTGCTGTTACAAGTAGATTCAGTTGTCTGAAAAAACGCGTTTATTTCGGGCTGAAAAACACGTTTTGAAAACTGTGATGTTACTGCCCCATAACTTACATGGTGTTGACCAAACTTGCAGAAACATGTTTATTTCTGCTGAAAAACACGTTTTGACCCTTTCTGCACACTGGGATTAAGGGCTGAGTGTGTTGGCACTTCTGAGCCTTGCTGTTACAAGTAGATTCAGCTGTCTGAAAAAACGTGTTTATTTCGGGCTGAAAAACACGTTTTGAAAAGTGTGATGTTACTGCCCCATAACATACATGGGGTTGACCAAACTTGCAGAAACATGTTTATTTCTGCTGAAAAACACGTTTTGACACTTTCTGTACACTGGGGTTAAGGGCTGAGTGTGTGGGCTCTTCTGAGCCTTGCTGTTACAAGGAGATTCAGTTGTCTGAAAAAACGCGTTTATTTCGGGCTGAAAAACACGTTTTGAAAAGTGTGATGTTACTGCCCCATAACTTACATGGGGTTGACCAAACTTGCAGAAACATGTTTATTTCTGCTGAAAAACACGTTTTGACACTTTCTGTACACTGGGGTTAAGGGCTGAGTGCGTGGGCTCTTCTGAGCCTTGCTGTTACAAGGAGATTCAGTTGTCTGAAAAAACGCGTTTATTTCGGGCTGAAAAACACGTTTTGAAAAGTGTGATGTTACTGCCCCATAACTTACATGGGGTTGACCAAACTTGCAGAAACATGTTTATTTCTGCTGAAAAACACGTTTTGACCCTTTCTGCACACTGGGGTTAAGGGCTGAGTGTGTTGGCACTTCTGAGCCTTGCTGTTACAAGTATATTCAGCTGTCTGAAAAAACGTGTTTATTTCGGGCTGAAAAACACGTTTTGAAAAGTGTGATGTTACTGCCCCATAACTTACATGGGGTTGACCAAACTTGCAGAAACATGTTTATTTCTGCTGAAAAACACGTTTTGACACTTTCTGTACACTGGGGTTAAGGGCTGAGTGTGTGGGCTCTTCTGAGCCTTGCTGTTACAAGGAGATTCATTTGCCTGAAAAAACGCGTTTATTTCGGGCTGAAAAACACGTTTTGAAAAGTGTGATGTTACTGCCCCATAACTTACATGGGGTTGACCAAACTTACAGAAACATGTTTATTTCTGCTGAAAAACACGTTTTGACCCTTTCTGCACACTGGGGTTAAGGGCTGAGTGTGTTGGCTCTTCTGAGCCTTGCTGTTACAAGTAGATTCAGCTGTCTGAAAAAACGTGTTTATTTCGGGCTGAAAAACACGTTTTGAAAAGTGTGATGTTACTGCCCCATAACTTACATGGGGTTGACCAAACTTGCAGAAACATGTTTATTTCAGCTGAAAAACACGTTTTGACACTTTCTGTACACTGGGGTTAAGGGCTGAGTGTGTGGGCTCTTCTGAGCCTTGCTGTTACAAGGAGATTCAGTTGTCTGAAAAAACGCGTTTATTTCGGGCTGAAAAACACGTTTTGAAAAGTGTGATGTTACTGCCCCATAACTTACATGGGGTTGACCAAACTTGCAGAAACATGTTTATTTCTGCTGAAAAACACGTTTTGACCCTTTCTGCACACTGGGGTTAAGGGTTGAGTGTGTGGGCATTTCTGAGCCTTGCTGTTACAAGTAGATTCAGTTGTCTGAAAAAACGCGTTTATTTCGGGCTGAAAAACACGTTTTGAAAAGTGTGATGTTACTGCCCCATAACTTACATGGGGTTGACCAAACTTGCAGAAACATGTTTATTTCTGCTGAAAAACACGTTTTGACAATTTCTGCACACTGGGGTTAAGGGCTGAGTGTGTGGGCTCTTTTGAGCCTTGCTGTTACAAGGAGATTCAGTTGCCTGAAAAAACGCGTTTATTTCGGGCTGAAAAACACGTTTTGAAAAGTGTGATGTTACTGCCCATAACTTACATGGGGTTGACCAAACTTGCAGAAACATGTTTATTTCTGCTGAAAAACACGTTTTGACACTTTCTGTACACTGGGGTTAAGGGTTGAGTGTGTGGGCACTTCTGAGCCTTGCTGTTACAAGTAGATTCAGTTGCCTGAAAAAACGCGTTTATTTCTGGCTGAAAAACACGTTTTGAAAAGTGTGATGTTATTGCCCCATAACTTACATGGGGTTGACCAAACTTGCAGAAACATGTTTATTTCTGCTGAAAAACACGTTTTGACCCTTTCTGCACACTGGGGTTAAGGGCTGAGTGTGTTGGCACTTCTGAGCCTTGCTGTTACAAGTAGATTCAGCTGTCTGAAAAAACGTGTTTATTTCGGGCTGAAAAACACGTTTTGAAAAGTGTGATGTTACTGCCCCATAACTTACATGGGGTTGACCAAACTTGCAGAAACATGTTTATTTCTGCTGAAAAACACGTTTTGACCCTTTCTGCACACTGGGGTTAAGGGTTGAGTGTGTGGGCACTTCTGAGCCTTGCTGTTACAAGTAGATTCAGTTGTCTGAAAAAACGCGTTTATTTCGGGCTGAAAAACACGTTTTGAAAAGTATGATGTTACTGCCCCATAACTTACATGGGGTTGACCAAACTTGCAGAAACATGTTTATTTCTGCTGAAAAACACGTTTTGACAATTTCTGCACACTGGGGTTAAGGGCTGAGTGTGTGGGCTCTTTTGAGCCTTGCTGTTACAAGGAGATTCAGTTGCCTGAAAAAACGCGTTTATTTCGGGCTGAAAAACACGTTTTGAAAAGTGTGATGTTACTGCCCCATAACTTACATGGGGTTGACCAAACTTGCAGAAACATGTTTCTTTCTGCTGAAAAACACGTTTTGACCCTTTCTGCACACTGGGGTTAAGGGCTGAGTGTGTTGGCTCTTCTGAGCCTTACTGTTACAAGTAGATTCAGCTGTCTGAAAAAACGTGTTTATTTCGGGCTGAAAAACACTTTTTGAAAAGTGTGATGTTACTGCCCCATAACTTACATGGGGTTGACAAAACTTGCAGAAACATGTTTATTTCTGCAGAAAAACACGTTTTGACCCTTTCTGCACACTGGGGTTAAGGGTTGAGTGTGTGGGCACTTCTGAGCATTGCTGTTACAAGTAGATTCAGTTGTCTGAAAAAACGCGTTTATTTCGGGCTGAAAAACACGTTTTGAAAACTGTGATGTTACTGCCCCATAACTTACATGGTGTTGACCAAACTTGCAGAAACATGTTTATTTCTGCTGAAAAACACGTTTTGACCCTTTCTGCACACTGGGATTAAGGGCTGAGTGTGTTGGCACTTCTGAGCCTTGCTGTTACAAGTAGATTCAGTTGTCTGAAAAAACGCGTTTATTTCGGGCTGAAAAACACGTTTTGAAAAGTGTGATGTTACTGCCCCATAACTTACATGGGGTTGACCAAACTTGCAGAAACATGTTTATTTCTGCTGAAAAACACGTTTTGACAATTTCTGCACACTGGGGTTAAGGGCTGAGTGTGTGGGCTCTTTTGAGCCTTGCTGTTACAAGGAGATTCAGTTGCCTGAAAAAACGCGTTTATTTCGGGCTGAAAAACACGTTTTGAAAAGTGTGATGTTACTGCCCATAACTTACATGGGGTTGACCAAACTTGCAGAAACATGTTTATTTCTGCTGAAAAACACGTTTTGACACTTTCTGTACACTGGGGTTAAGGGTTGAGTGTGTGGGCACTTCTGAGCCTTGCTGTTACAAGTAGATTCAGTTGCCTGAAAAAACGCGTTTATTTCTGGCTGAAAAACACGTTTTGAAAAGTGTGATGTTATTGCCCCATAACTTACATGGGGTTGACCAAACTTGCAGAAACATGTTTATTTCTGCTGAAAAACACGTTTTGACCCTTTCTGCACACTGGGGTTAAGGGCTGAGTGTGTTGGCACTTCTGAGCCTTGCTGTTACAAGTAGATTCAGCTGTCTGAAAAAACGTGTTTATTTCGGGCTGAAAAACACGTTTTGAAAAGTGTGATGTTACTGCCCCATAACTTACATGGGGTTGACCAAACTTGCAGAAACATGTTTATTTCTGCTGAAAAACACGTTTTGACCCTTTCTGCACACTGGGGTTAAGGGTTGAGTGTGTGGGCACTTCTGAGCCTTGCTGTTACAAGTAGATTCAGTTGTCTGAAAAAACGCGTTTATTTCGGGCTGAAAAACACGTTTTGAAAAGTATGATGTTACTGCCCCATAACTTACATGGGGTTGACCAAACTTGCAGAAACATGTTTATTTCTGCTGAAAAACACGTTTTGACAATTTCTGCACACTGGGGTTAAGGGCTGAGTGTGTGGGCTCTTTTGAGCCTTGCTGTTACAAGGAGATTCAGTTGCCTGAAAAAACGCGTTTATTTCGGGCTGAAAAACACGTTTTGAAAAGTGTGATGTTACTGCCCCATAACTTACATGGGGTTGACCAAACTTGCAGAAACATGTTTCTTTCTGCTGAAAAACACGTTTTGACCCTTTCTGCACACTGGGGTTAAGGGCTGAGTGTGTTGGCTCTTCTGAGCCTTACTGTTACAAGTAGATTCAGCTGTCTGAAAAAACGTGTTTATTTCGGGCTGAAAAACACTTTTTGAAAAGTGTGATGTTACTGCCCCATAACTTACATGGGGTTGACAAAACTTGCAGAAACATGTTTATTTCTGCAGAAAAACACGTTTTGACCCTTTCTGCACACTGGGGTTAAGGGTTGAGTGTGTGGGCACTTCTGAGCATTGCTGTTACAAGTAGATTCAGTTGTCTGAAAAAACGCGTTTATTTCGGGCTGAAAAACACGTTTTGAAAACTGTGATGTTACTGCCCCATAACTTACATGGTGTTGACCAAACTTGCAGAAACATGTTTATTTCTGCTGAAAAACACGTTTTGACCCTTTCTGCACACTGGGATTAAGGGCTGAGTGTGTTGGCACTTCTGAGCCTTGCTGTTACAAGTAGATTCAGCTGTCTGAAAAAACGTGTTTATTTCGGGCTGAAAAACACGTTTTGAAAAGTGTGATGTTACTGCCCCATAACATACATGGGGTTGACCAAACTTGCAGAAACATGTTTATTTCTGCTGAAAAACACGTTTTGACCCTTTCTGCACACTGGGGTTAAGGGCTGAGTGTGTTGGCACTTCTGAGCCTTGCTGTTACAAGTAGATTCAGCTGTCTGAAAAAACGTGTTTATTTCGGGCTGAAAAACACGTTTTGAAAAGTGTGATGTTACTGCCCCATAACTTACATGGGGTTGACCAAACTTGCAGAAACATGTTTATTTCTGCTGAAAAACACGTTTTGACCCTTTCTGCACACTGGGGTTAAGGGCTGAGTGTGTTGGCACTTCTGAGCCTTGCTGTTACAAGTAGATTCAGCTGTCTGAAAAAACGTGTTTATTTCGGGCTGAAAAACACGTTTTGAAAAGTGTGATGTTACTGCCCCATAACTTACATGGGGTTGACCAAACTTGCAGAAACATGTTTATTTCTGCTGAAAAACACGTTTTGACACTTTCTGTACACTGGGGTTAAGGGCTGAGTGTGTGGGCTCTTCTGAGCCTTGCTGTTACAAGGAGATTCAGTTGTCTGAAAAAACGCGTTTATTTCGGGCTGAAAAACACGTTTTGAAAAGTGTGATGTTACTGCCCCATAACTTACATGGGGTTGACCAAACTTGCAGAAACATGTTTATTTCGGCTGAAAAACACGTTTTGACCCTTTCTGCACACTGGGGTTAAGGGCTGAGCGTGTTGGCACTTCTGAGCCTTGCTGTTACAAGTAGATTCAGCTGTCTGAAAAAACGTGTTTATTTCGGGCTGAAAAACACGTTTTGAAAAGTGTGATGTTACTGCCCCATAACTTACATGGGGTTGACCAAACTTGCAGAAACATGTTTATTTCTGCTGAAAAACACGTTTTGACACTTTCTGTACACTGGGGTTAAGGGCTGAGTTTGTGGGCTCTTCTGAGCCTTGCTGTTACAAGGAGATTCATTTGCCTGAAAAAACGCGTTTATTTCGGGCTGAAAAACACGTTTTGAAAAGTGTGATGTTACTGCCCCATAACTTACATGGGGTTGACCAAACTTGCAGAAACATGTTTATTTCTGCTGAAAAACACGTTTTGACCCTTTCTGCACACTGGGGTTAAGGGCTGAGTGTGTTGGCTCTTCTGAGCCTTGCTGTTACAAGTAGATTCAGCTGTCTGAAAAAACGTGTTTATTTCGGGCTGAAAAACACGTTTTGAAAAGTGTGATGTTACTGCCCCATAACTTACATGGGGTTGACCAAACTTGCAGAAACATGTTTATTTCTGCTGAAAAACACGTTTTGACACTTTCTGTACACTGGGGTTAAGGGCTGAGTGTGTGGGCTCTTCTGAGCCTTGCTGTTACAAGGAGATTCAGTTGTCTGAAAAAACGCGTTTATTTCGGGCTGAAAAACACGTTTTGAAAAGTGTGATGTTACTGCCCCATAACTTACATGGGGTTGACCAAACTTGCAGAAACATGTTTATTTCTGCTGAAAAACACGTTTTGACCCTTTCTGCACACTGTGTTTAAGGGCTGAGTGTGTTGGCACTTCTGAGCCTTGCTGTTACAAGTATATTCAGCTGTCTGAAAAAACGTGTTTATTTCGGGCTGAAAAACACGTTTTGAAAAGTGTGATGTTACTGCCCCATAACTTACATGGGGTTGACCAAACTTGCAGAAACATGTTTATTTCTGCTGAAAAACACGTTTTGACAATTTCTGCACACTGGGGTTAAGGGCTGAGTGTGTGGGCTCTTTTGAGCCTTGCTGTTACAAGGAGATTCAGTTGCCTGAAAAAACGCGTTTATTTCGGGCTGAAAAACACGTTTTGAAAAGTGTGATTTTACTGCCCCATAACTTACATGGGGTTGACCAAACTTGCAGAAACATGTTTATTTCTGCTGAAAAACACGTTTTGACCCTTTCTGCACACTGGGGTTAAGGGTTGAGTGTGTGGGCACTTCTGAGCATTGCTGTTACAAGTAGATTCAGTTGTCTGAAAAAACGCGTTTATTTCGGGCTGAAAAACACGTTTTGAAAACTGTGATGTTACTGCCCCATAACTTACATGGGGTTGACCAAACTTGCAGAAACATGTTTATTTCTGCTGAAAAACACGTTTTGACCCTTTCTGCACACTGGGGTTAAGGGCTGAGTGTGTTGGCACTTCTGAGCCTTGCTGTTACAAATAGATTCAGCTGTCTGAAAAAACGTGTTTATTTCGGGCTGAAAAACACGTTTTGAAAAGTGTGATGTTACTGCCCCATAACTTACATGGGGTTGACCAAACTTGCAGAAACATGTTTATTTCTGCTGAAAAACACGTTTTGACACTTTCTGTACACTGGGGTTAAGGGCTGAGTGTGTGGGCTCTTCTGAGCCTTGCTGTTACAAGGAGATTCAGTTGTCTGAAAAAACGCTTTTATTTCGGGCTGAAAAACACGTTTTGAAAAGTGTGATGTTACTGCCCCATAACTTACATGGGGTTGACCAAACTTGCAGAAACATGTTTATTTCTGCTGAAAAACACGTTTTGACACTTTCTGTACACTGGGGTTAAGGGCTGAGTGCGTGGGCTCTTCTGAGCCTTGCTGTTACAAGGAGATTCAGTTGTCTGAAAAAACGCGTTTATTTCGGGCTGAAAAACACGTTTTGAAAAGTGTGATGTTACTGCCCCATAACTTACATGGGGTTGACCAAACTTGCAGAAACATGTTTATTTCTGCTGAAAAACACGTTTTGACCCTTTCTGCACACTGGGGTTAAGGGCTGAGTGTGTTGGCACTTCTGAGCCTTGCTGTTACAAGTATATTCAGCTGTCTGAAAAAACGTGTTTATTTCGGGCTGAAAAACACGTTTTGAAAAGTGTGATGTTACTGCCTCATAAGTTACATGGGGTTGACCAAACTTGCAGAAACATGTTTATTTCTGCTGAAAAACACGTTTTGACCCTTTCTGCACACTGGGGTTAAGGGCTGAGTGTGTTGGCACTTCTGAGCCTTGCTGTTACAAGTATATTCAGCTGTCTGAAAAAACGTGTTTATTTCGGGCTGAAAAACACGTTTTGAAAAGTGTGATGTTACTGCCCCATAACTTACATGGGGTTGACCAAACTTGCAGAAACATGTTTATTTCTGCTGAAAAACACGTTTTGACACTTTCTGTACACTGGGGTTAAGGGCTGAGTGTGTGGGCTCTTCTGAGCCTTGCTGTTACAAGGAGATTCATTTGCCTGAAAAAATGCGTTTATTTCGGGCTGAAAAACACGTTTTGAAAAGTGTGATGTTACTGCCCCATAACTTACATGGGGTTGACCAAACTTACAGAAACATGTTTATTTCTGCTGAAAAACACGTTTTGACCCTTTCTGCACACTGGGGTTAAGGGCTGAGTGTGTTGGCTCTTCTGAGCCTTGCTGTTACAAGTAGATTCAGCTGTCTGAAAAAACGTGTTTATTTCGGTCTGAAAAACACGTTTTGAAAAGTGTGATGTTACTGCCCCATAACTTACATGGGGTTGACCAAACTTGCAGAAACATGTTTATTTCAGCTGAAAAACACGTTTTGACACTTTCTGTACACTGGGGTTAAGGGCTGAGTGTGTGGGCTCTTCTGAGCCTTGCTGTTACAAGGAGATTCAGTTGTCTGAAAAAACGCGTTTATTTCGGGCTGAAAAACACGTTTTGAAAAGTGTGATGTTACTGCCCCATAACTTACATGGGGTTGACCAAACTTGCAGAAACATGTTTATTTCTGCTGAAAAACACGTTTTGACCCTTTCTGCACACTGGGGTTAAGGGTTGAGTGTGTGGGCATTTCTGAGCCTTGCTGTTACAAGTAGATTCAGTTGTCTGAAAAAACGCGTTTATTTCGGGCTGAAAAACACGTTTTGAAAAGTGTGATGTTACTGCCCCATAACTTACATGGGGTTGACCAAACTTGCAGAAACATGTTTATTTCTGCTGAAAAACACGTTTTGACCCTTTCTGCACACTGGGGTTAAGGGTTGAGTGTGTGGGCACTTCTGAGCCTTGCTGTTACAAGTAGATTCAGTTGTCTGAAAAAACGCGTTTATTTCGGGCTGAAAAACACGTTTTGAAAAGTGTGATGTTACTGCCCCATAACTTACATGGGGTTGACCAAACTTACAGAAACATGTTTATTTCTGCTGAAAAACATGTTTTGACCCTTTCTGCACACTGGGGTTAAGGGCTGAGTGTGTTGGCTCTTCTGAGCCTTGCTGTTACAAGTAGATTCAGCTGTCTGAAAAAACGTGTTTATTTCGGGCTGAAAAACACGTTTTGAAAAGTGTGATGTTACTGCCCCATAACTTACATGGGGTTGACCAAACTTGCAGAAACATGTTTATTTCAGCTGAAAAACACGTTTTGACACTTTCTGTACACTGGGGTTAAGGGCTGAGTGTGTGGGCTCTTCTGAGCCTTGCTGTTACAAGGAGATTCAGTTGTCTGAAAAAACGCGTTTATTTCGGGCTGAAAAACACGTTTTGAAAAGTGTGATGTTACTGCCCCATAACTTACATGGGGTTGACCAAACTTGCAGAAACATGTTTATTTCTGCTGAAAAACACGTTTTGACCCTTTCTGCACACTGGGGTTAAGGGTTGAGTGTGTGGGCACTTCTGAGCCTTGCTGTTACAAGTAGATTCAGTTGCCTGAAAAAACGCGTTTATTTCTGGCTGAAAAACACGTTTTGAAAAGTATGATGTTACTGTCCCATAACTTACATGGGGTTGACCAAACTTGCAGAAACATGTTTATTTCTGCTGAAAAACACGTTTTGACCCTTTCTGCACACTGGGGTTAAGGGCTGAGTGTGTTGGCACTTCTGAGACTTGCTGTTACAAGTATATTCAGCTGTCTGAAAAAACGTGTTTATTTCGGGCTGAAAAACACGTTTTGAAAAGTGTGATGTTACTGCCCCATAACTTACATGGGGTTGACCAAACTTGCAGAAACATGTTTATTTCTGCTGAAAAACACGTTTTGACCCTTTCTGCACACTGGGGTTAAGGGTTGAGTGTGTGGGCACTTCTGAGCCTTGCTGTTACAAGTAGATTCAGTTGTCTGAAAAAACGCGTTTATTTCGGGCTGAAAAACACGTTTTGAAAAGTATGATGTTACTGCCCCATAACTTACATGGGGTTGACCAAACTTACAGAAACATGTTTATTTCTGCTGAAAAACACGTTTTGACCCTTTCTGCACACTGGGGTTAAGGGTTGTGTGTGTGGGCACTTCTGAGCCTTGCTGTTACAAGTAGATTCAGTTGTCTGAAAAAACGCGTTTATTTCGGGCTGAAAAACACGTTTTGAAAAGTATGATGTTACTGCCCCATAACTTACATGGGGTTGACCAAACTTACAGAAACATGTTTATTTCTGCTGAAAAACATGTTTTGACCCTTTCTGCACACTGGGGTTAAGGGCTGAGTGTGTTGGCTCTTCTGAGCCTTGCTGTTACAAGTAGATTCAGCTGTCTGAAAAAACGTGTTTATTTCGGGCTGAAAAACACGTTTTGAAAAGTGTGATGTTACTGCCCCATAACTTACATGGGGTTGACCAAACTTGCAGAAACATGTTTATTTCAGCTGAAAAACACGTTTTGACACTTTCTGTACACTGGGGTTAAGGGCTGAGTGTGTGGGCTCTTCTGAGCCTTGCTGTTACAAGGAGATTCAGTTGTCTGAAAAAACGCGTTTATTTCGGGCTGAAAAACACGTTTTGAAAAGTGTGATGTTACTGCCCCATAACTTACATGGGGTTGACCAAACTTGCAGAAACATGTTTATTTCTGCTGAAAAACACGTTTTGACCCTTTCTGCACACTGGGGTTAAGGGCTGAGTGTGTTGGCACTTCTGAGCCTTGCTGTTACAAATAGATTCAGCTGTCTGAAAAAACGTGTTTATTTCGGGCTGAAAAACACGTTTTGAAAAGTGTGATGTTACTGCCCCATAACTTACATGGGGTTGACCAAACTTGCAGAAACATGTTTATTTCTGCTGAAAAACACGTTTTGACACTTTCTGTACACTGGGGTTAAGGGCTGAGTGTGTGGGCTCTTCTGAGCCTTGCTGTTACAAGGAGATTCAGTTGCCTGAAAAAACGCGTTTATTTCGGGCTGAAAAACACGTTTTGAAAAGTGTGATGTTACTGCCCCATAACTTACATGGGGTTGACCAAACTTGCAGAAACATGTTTATTTCTGCTGAAAAACACGTTTTGACACTTTCTGTACACTGGGGTTAAGGGCTGAGTGTGTGGGCTCTTCTGAGCCTTGCTGTTACAAGGAGATTCAGTTGTCTGAAAAAACGCGTTTATTTCGGGCTGAAAAACACGTTTTGAAAAGTGTGATGTTACTGCCCCATAACTTACATGGGGTTGACCAAACTTGCAGAAACATGTTTATTTCTGCTGAAAAACACGTTTTGACACTTTCTGTACACTGGGGTTAAGGGCTGAGTGTGTGGGCTCTTCTGAGCCTTGCTGTTACAAGGAGATTCAGTTGTCTGAAAAAACGCTTTTATTTCGGGCTGAAAAACACGTTTTGAAAAGTGTGATGTTACTGCCCCATAACTTACATGGGGTTGACCAAACTTGCAGAAACATGTTTATTTCTGCTGAAAAACACGTTTTGACACTTTCTGTACACTGGGGTTAAGGGCTGAGTGCGTGGGCTCTTCTGAGCCTTGCTGTTACAAGGAGATTCAGTTGTCTGAAAAAACGCGTTTATTTCGGGCTGAAAAACACGTTTTGAAAAGTGTGATGTTACTGCCCCATAACTTACATGGGGTTGACCAAACTTGCAGAAACATGTTTATTTCTGCTGAAAAACACGTTTTGACCCTTTCTGCACACTGGGGTTAAGGGCTGAGTGTGTTGGCACTTCTGAGCCTTGCTGTTACAAGTATATTCAGCTGTCTGAAAAAACGTGTTTATTTCGGGCTGAAAAACACGTTTTGAAAAGAGTGATGTTACTGCCTCATAACTTACATGGGGTTGACCAAACTTGCAGAAACATGTTTATTTCTGCTGAAAAACACGTTTTGACCCTTTCTGCACACTGGGGTTAAGGGCTGAGTGTGTTGGCACTTCTGAGCCTTGCTGTTACAAGTATATTCAGCTGTCTGAAAAAACGTGTTTATTTCGGGCTGAAAAACACGTTTTGAAAAGTGTGATGTTACTGCCCCATAACTTACATGGGGTTGACCAAACTTGCAGAAACATGTTTATTTCTGCTGAAAAACACGTTTTGACACTTTCTGTACACTGGGGTTAAGGGCTGAGTGTGTGGGCTCTTTTGAGCCTTGCTGTTACAAGGAGATTCAGTTGTCTGAAAAAACGCGTTTATTTCGGGCTGAAAAACACGTTTTGAAAAGTGTGATGTTACTGCCCCATAACTTACATGGGGTTGACCAAACTTGCAGAAACATGTTTATTTCTGCTGAAAAACACGTTTTGACCCTTTCTGCACACTGGGGTTAAGGGCTGAGTGTGTTGGCACTTCTGAGCCTTGCTGTTACAAGTATATTCAGTTGTCTGAAAAAACGCGTTTATTTCGGGCTGAAAAACACGTTTTGAAAAGTGTGATGTTACTGCCCCATAACTTACATGGGGTTGACCAAACTTGCAGAAACATGTTTATTTCTGCTGAAAAACACGTTTTGACCCTTTCTGCACACTGGGGTTAAGGGCTGAGTGTGTTGGCACTTCTGAGCCTTGCTGTTACAAGTATATTCAGCTGTCTGAAAAAACGTGTTTATTTCGGGCTGAAAAACACGTTTTGAAAAGTGTGATGTTACTGCCTCATAACTTACATGGGGTTGACCAAACTTGCAGAAACATGTTTATTTCTGCTGAAAAACACGTTTTGACAATTTCTGCACACTGGGGTTAAGGGCTGAGTGTGTGGGCTCTTTTGAGCCTTGCTGTTACAAGGAGATTCAGTTGCCTGAAAAAACGCGTTTATTTCGGGCTGAAAAACACGTTTTGAAAAGTGTGATTTTACTGCCCCATAACTTACATGGGGTTGACCAAACTTGCAGAAACATGTTTATTTCTGCTGAAAAACACGTTTTGACCCTTTCTGCACACTGGGGTTAAGGGTTGAGTGTGTGGGCACTTCTGAGCATTGCTGTTACAAGTAGATTCAGTTGTCTGAAAAAACGCGTTTATTTCGGGCTGAAAAACACGTTTTGAAAACTGTGATGTTACTGCCCCATAACTTACATGGGGTTGACCAAACTTGCAGAAACATGTTTATTTCTGCTGAAAAACACGTTTTGACCCTTTCTGCACACTGGGGTTAAGGGCTGAGTGTGTTGGCACTTCTGAGCCTTGCTGTTACAAATAGATTCAGCTGTCTGAAAAAACGTGTTTATTTCGGGCTGAAAAACACGTTTTGAAAAGTGTGATGTTACTGCCCCATAACTTACATGGGGTTGACCAAACTTGCAGAAACATGTTTATTTCTGCTGAAAAACACGTTTTGACACTTTCTGTACACTGGGGTTAAGGGCTGAGTGTGTGGGCTCTTCTGAGCCTTGCTGTTACAAGGAGATTCAGTTGCCTGAAAAAACGCGTTTATTTCGGGCTGAAAAACACGTTTTGAAAAGTGTGATGTTACTGCCCCATAACTTACATGGGGTTGACCAAACTTGCAGAAACATGTTTATTTCTGCTGAAAAACACGTTTTGACACTTTCTGTACACTGGGGTTAAGGGCTGAGTGTGTGGGCTCTTCTGAGCCTTGCTGTTACAAGGAGATTCAGTTGTCTGAAAAAACGCGTTTATTTCGGGCTGAAAAACACGTTTTGAAAAGTGTGATGTTACTGCCCCATAACTTACATGGGGTTGACCAAACTTGCAGAAACATGTTTATTTCTGCTGAAAAACACGTTTTGACACTTTCTGTACACTGGGGTTAAGGGCTGAGTGTGTGGGCTCTTCTGAGCCTTGCTGTTACAAGGAGATTCAGTTGTCTGAAAAAACGCGTTTATTTCGGGCTGAAAAACACGTTTTGAAAAGTGTGATGTTACTGCCCCATAACTTACATGGGGTTGACCAAACTTGCAGAAACATGTTTATTTCTGCTGAAAAACACGTTTTGACACTTTCTGTACACTGGGGTTAAGGGCTGAGTGCGTGGGCTCTTCTGAGCCTTGCTGTTACAAGGAGATTCAGTTGTCTGAAAAAACGCGTTTATTTCGGGCTGAAAAACACGTTTTGAAAAGTGTGATGTTACTGCCCCATAACTTACATGGGGTTGACCAAACTTGCAGAAACATGTTTATTTCTGCTGAAAAACACGTTTTGACCCTTTCTGCACACTGGGGTTAAGGGCTGAGTGTGTTGGCACTTCTGAGCCTTGCTGTTACAAGTATATTCAGCTGTCTGAAAAAACGTGTTTATTTCGGGCTGAAAAACACGTTTTGAAAAGTGTGATGTTACTGCCCCATAACTTACATGGGGTTGACCAAACTTGCAGAAACATGTTTATTTCTGCTGAAAAACACGTTTTGACACTTTCTGTACACTGGGGTTAAGGGCTGAGTGTGTGGGCTCTTCTGAGCCTTGCTGTTACAAGGAGATTCATTTGCCTGAAAAAACGCGTTTATTTCGGGCTGAAAAACACGTTTTGAAAAGTGTGATGTTACTGCCCCATAACTTACATGGGGTTGACCAAACTTACAGAAACATGTTTATTTCTGCTGAAAAACACGTTTTGACCCTTTCTGCACACTGGGGTTAAGGGCTGAGTGTGTTGGCTCTTCTGAGCCTTGCTGTTACAAGTAGATTCAGCTGTCTGAAAAAACGTGTTTATTTCGGGCTGAAAAACACGTTTTGAAAAGTGTGATGTTACTGCCCCATAACTTACATGGGGTTGACCAAACTTGCAGAAACATGTTTATTTCAGCTGAAAAACACGTTTTGACACTTTCTGTACACTGGGGTTAAGGGCTGAGTGTGTGGGCTCTTCTGAGCCTTGCTGTTACAAGGAGATTCAGTTGTCTGAAAAAACGCGTTTATTTCGGGCTGAAAAACACGTTTTGAAAAGTGTGATGTTACTGCCCCATAACTTACATGGGGTTGACCAAACTTGCAGAAACATGTTTATTTCTGCTGAAAAACACGTTTTGACCCTTTCTGCACACTGGGGTTAAGGGTTGAGTGTGTGGGCATTTCTGAGCCTTGCTGTTACAAGTAGATTCAGTTGTCTGAAAAAACGCGTTTATTTCGGGCTGAAAAACACGTTTTGAAAAGTGTGATGTTACTGCCCCATAACTTACATGGGGTTGAGCAAACTTGCAGAAACATGTTTATTTCTGCTGAAAAACACGTTTTGACAATTTCTGCACACTGGGGTTAAGGGCTGAGTGTGTGGGCTCTTTTGAGCCTTGCTGTTACAAGGAGATTCAGTTGCCTGAAAAAACGCGTTTATTTCGGGCTGAAAAACACGTTTTGAAAAGTGTGATGTTATTGCCCCATAACTTACATGGGGTTGACCAAACTTGCAGAAACATGTTTATTTCTGCTGAAAAACACGTTTTGACCCTTTCTGCACACTGGGGTTAAGGGCTGAGTGTGTTGGCACTTCTGAGCCTTGCTGTTACAAGTAGATTCAGCTGTCTGAAAAAACGTGTTTATTTCGGGCTGAAAAACACGTTTTGAAAAGTGTGATGTTACTGCCCCATAACTTACATGGGGTTGACCAAACTTGCAGAAACATGTTTATTTCTGCTGAAAAACACGTTTTGACCCTTTCTGCACACTGGGGTTAAGGGTTGAGTGTGTGGGCACTTCTGAGCCTTGCTGTTACAAGTAGATTCAGTTGTCTGAAAAAACGCGTTTATTTCGGGCTGAAAAACACGTTTTGAAAAGTATGATGTTACTGCCCCATAACTTACATGGGGTTGACCAAACTTGCAGAAACATGTTTATTTCTGCTGAAAAACACGTTTTGACAATTTCTGCACACTGGGGTTAAGGGCTGAGTGTGTGGGCTCTTTTGAGCCTTGCTGTTACAAGGAGATTCAGTTGCCTGAAAAAACGCGTTTATTTCGGGCTGAAAAACACGTTTTGAAAAGTGTGATGTTACTGCCCCATAACTTACATGGGGTTGACCAAACTTGCAGAAACATGTTTATTTCTGCTGAAAAACACGTTTTGACCCTTTCTGCACACTGGGGTTAAGGGCTGAGTGTGTTGGCTCTTCTGAGCCTTACTGTTACAAGTAGATTCAGCTGTCTGAAAAAACGTGTTTATTTCGGGCTGAAAAACACTTTTTGAAAAGTGTGATGTTACTGCCCCATAACTTACATGGGGTTGACAAAACTTGCAGAAACATGTTTATTTCTGCAGAAAAACACGTTTTGACCCTTTCTGCACACTGGGGTTAAGGGTTGAGTGTGTGGGCACTTCTGAGCATTGCTGTTACAAGTAGATTCAGTTGTCTGAAAAAACGCGTTTATTTCGGGCTGAAAAACACGTTTTGAAAACTGTGATGTTACTGCCCCATAACTTACATGGTGTTGACCAAACTTGCAGAAACATGTTTATTTCTGCTGAAAAACACGTTTTGACCCTTTCTGCACACTGGGATTAAGGGCTGAGTGTGTTGGCACTTCTGAGCCTTGCTGTTACAAGTAGATTCAGCTGTCTGAAAAAACGTGTTTATTTCGGGCTGAAAAACACGTTTTGAAAAGTGTGATGTTACTGCCCCATAACTTACATGGGGTTGACCAAACTTGCAGAAACATGTTTATTTCTGCTGAAAAACACGTTTTGACCCTTTCTGCACACTGGGGTTAAGGGCTGAGTGTGTTGGCACTTCTGAGCCTTGCTGTTACAAGTAGATTCAGCTGTCTGAAAAAACGTGTTTATTTCGGGCTGAAAAACACGTTTTGAAAAGTGTGATGTTACTGCCCCATAACTTACATGGGGTTGACCAAACTTGCAGAAACATGTTTATTTCTGCTGAAAAACACGTTTTGACCCTTTCTGCACACTGGGGTTAAGGGCTGAGTGTGTTGGCACTTCTGAGCCTTGCTGTTACAAGTAGATTCAGCTGTCTGAAAAAACGTGTTTATTTCGGGCTGAAAAACACGTTTTGAAAAGTGTGATGTTACTGCCCCATAACTTACATGGGGTTGACCAAACTTGCAGAAACATGTTTATTTCTGCTGAAAAACACGTTTTGACAATTTCTGCACACTGGGGTTAAGGGCTGAGTGTGTGGGCTCTTTTGAGCCTTGCTGTTACAAGGAGATTCAGTTGTCTGAAAAAACGCGTTTATTTCGGGCTGAAAAACACGTTTTGAAAAGTGTGATGTTACTGCCCCATAACTTAAATGGGGTTGACCAAACTTGCAGAAACATGTTTATTTCTGCTGAAAAACACGTTTTGACACTTTCTGTACACTGGGGTTAAGGGCTGAGTGTGTGGGCTCTTCTGAGCCTTGCTGTTACAAGGAGATTCAGTTGTCTGAAAAAACGCGTTTATTTCGGGCTGAAAAACACGTTTTGAAAAGTGTGATGTTACTGCCCCATAACTTACATGGGGTTGACCAAACTTGCAGAAACATGTTTATTTCGGCTGAAAAACACGTTTTGACCCTTTCTGCACACTGGGGTTAAGGGCTGAGCGTGTTGGCACTTCTGAGCCTTGCTGTTACAAGTAGATTCAGCTGTCTGAAAAAACGTGTTTATTTCGGGCTGAAAAACACGTTTTGAAAAGTGTGATGTTACTGCCCCATAACTTACATGGGGTTGACCAAACTTGCAGAAACATGTTTATTTCTGCTGAAAAACACGTTTTGACACTTTCTGTACACTGGGGTTAAGGGCTGAGTGTGTGGGCTCTTCTGAACCTTGCTGTTACAAGGAGATTCAGTTGCCTGAAAAAACGCGTTTATTTCGGGCTGAAAAACACGTTTTGAAAAGTGTGATGTTACTGCCCCATAACTTACATGGGGTTGACCAAACTTGCAGAAACATGTTTATTTCTGCTGAAAAACACGTTTTGACCCTTCCTGCACACTGGGGTTAAGGGCTGAGTGTGTTGGCACTTCTGAGCCTTGCTGTTACAAGTAGATTCAGCTGTCTGAAAAAACGTGTTTATTTCGGGCTGAAAAACACGTTTTGAAAAGTGTGATGTTACTGCCCCATAACTTACATGGGGTTGACCAAACTTGCAGAAACATGTTTATTTCTGCTGAAAAACACGTTTTGACACTTTCTGTACACTGGGGTTAAGGGCTGAGTGTGTGGGCTCTTCTGAGCCTTGCTGTTACAAGGAGATTCATTTGCCTGAAAAAACGCGTTTATTTCGGGCTGAAAAACACGTTTTGAAAAGTGTGATGTTACTGCCCCATAACTTACATGGGGTTGACCAAACTTGCAGAAACATGTTTATTTCTGCTGAAAAACACGTTTTGACCCTTTCTGCACACTGGGGTTAAGGGCTGAGTGTGTTGGCTCTTCTGAGCCTTGCTGTTACAAGTAGATTCAGCTGTCTGAAAAAACGTGTTTATTTCGGGCTGAAAAACACGTTTTGAAAAGTGTGATGTTACTGCCCCATAACTTACATGGGGTTGACCAAACTTGCAGAAACATGTTTATTTCTGCTGAAAAACACGTTTTGACACTTTCTGTACACTGGGGTTAAGGGCTGAGTGTGTGGGCTCTTCTGAGCCTTGCTGTTACAAGGAGATTCAGTTGTCTGAAAAAACGCGTTTATTTCGGGCTGAAAAACACGTTTTGAAAAGTGTGATGTTACTGCCCCATAACTTACATGGGGTTGACCAAACTTGCAGAAACATGTTTATTTCTGCTGAAAAACACGTTTTGACCCTTTCTGCACACTGGGGTTAAGGGCTGAGTGTGTTGGCACTTCTGAGCCTTGCTGTTACAAGTATATTCAGCTGTCTGAAAAAACGTGTTTATTTCGGGCTGAAAAACACGTTTTGAAAAGTGTGATGTTACTGCCCCATAACTTACATGGGGTTGACCAAACTTGCAGAAACATGTTTATTTCTGCTGAAAAACACGTTTTGACAATTTCTGCACACTGGGGTTAAGGGCTGAGTGTGTGGGCTCTTTTGAGCCTTGCTGTTACAAGGAGATTCAGTTGCCTGAAAAACGCGTTTATTTCGGGCTGAAAAACACGTTTTGAAAAGTGTGATTTTACTGCCCCATAACTTACATGGGGTTGACCAAACTTGCAGAAACATGTTTATTTCTGCTGAAAAACACGTTTTGACCCTTTCTGCACACTGGGGTTAAGGGCTGAGTGTGTTGGCACTTCTGAGCCTTGCTGTTACAAATAGATTCAGCTGTCTGAAAAAACGTGTTTATTTCGGGCTGAAAAACACGTTTTGAAAAGTGTGATGTTACTGCCCCATAACTTACATGGGGTTGACCAAACTTGCAGAAACATGTTTATTTCTGCTGAAAAACACGTTTTGACACTTTCTGTACACTGGGGTTAAGGGCTGAGTGTGTGGGCTCTTCTGAGCCTTGCTGTTACAAGGAGATTCAGTTGCCTGAAAAAACGCGTTTATTTCGGGCTGAAAAACACGTTTTGAAAAGTGTGATGTTACTGCCCCATAACTTACATGGGGTTGACCAAACTTGCAGAAACATGTTTATTTCTGCTGAAAAACACGTTTTGACACTTTCTGTACACTGGGGTTAAGGGCTGAGTGTGTGGGCTCTTCTGAGCCTTGCTGTTACAAGGAGATTCAGTTGTCTGAAAAAACGCGTTTATTTCGGGCTGAAAAACACGTTTTGAAAAGTGTGATGTTACTGCCCCATAACTTACATGGGGTTGAGCAAACTTGCAGAAACATGTTTATTTCTGCTGAAAAACACGTTTTGACAATTTCTGCACACTGGGGTTAAGGGCTGAGTGTGTGGGCTCTTTTGAGCCTTGCTGTTACAAGGAGATTCAGTTGCCTGAAAAAACGCGTTTATTTCGGGCTGAAAAACACGTTTTGAAAAGTGTGATGTTATTGCCCCATAACTTACATGGGGTTGACCAAACTTGCAGAAACATGTTTATTTCTGCTGAAAAACACGTTTTGACCCTTTCTGCACACTGGGGTTAAGGGCTGAGTGTGTTGGCACTTCTGAGCCTTGCTGTTACAAGTAGATTCAGCTGTCTGAAAAAACGTGTTTATTTCGGGCTGAAAAACACGTTTTGAAAAGTGTGATGTTACTGCCCCATAACTTACATGGGGTTGACCAAACTTGCAGAAACATGTTTATTTCTGCTGAAAAACACGTTTTGACCCTTTCTGCACACTGGGGTTAAGGGTTGAGTGTGTGGGCACTTCTGAGCCTTGCTGTTACAAGTAGATTCAGTTGTCTGAAAAAACGCGTTTATTTCGGGCTGAAAAACACGTTTTGAAAAGTATGATGTTACTGCCCCATAACTTACATGGGGTTGACCAAACTTGCAGAAACATGTTTATTTCTGCTGAAAAACACGTTTTGACAATTTCTGCACACTGGGGTTAAGGGCTGAGTGTGTGGGCTCTTTTGAGCCTTGCTGTTACAAGGAGATTCAGTTGCCTGAAAAAACGCGTTTATTTCGGGCTGAAAAACACGTTTTGAAAAGTGTGATGTTACTGCCCCATAACTTACATGGGGTTGACCAAACTTGCAGAAACATGTTTATTTCTGCTGAAAAACACGTTTTGACCCTTTCTGCACACTGGGGTTAAGGGCTGAGTGTGTTGGCTCTTCTGAGCCTTACTGTTACAAGTAGATTCAGCTGTCTGAAAAAACGTGTTTATTTCGGGCTGAAAAACACTTTTTGAAAAGTGTGATGTTACTGCCCCATAACTTACATGGGGTTGACAAAACTTGCAGAAACATGTTTATTTCTGCAGAAAAACACGTTTTGACCCTTTCTGCACACTGGGGTTAAGGGTTGAGTGTGTGGGCACTTCTGAGCATTGCTGTTACAAGTAGATTCAGTTGTCTGAAAAAACGCGTTTATTTCGGGCTGAAAAACACGTTTTGAAAACTGTGATGTTACTGCCCCATAACTTACATGGTGTTGACCAAACTTGCAGAAACATGTTTATTTCTGCTGAAAAACACGTTTTGACCCTTTCTGCACACTGGGATTAAGGGCTGAGTGTGTTGGCACTTCTGAGCCTTGCTGTTACAAGTAGATTCAGCTGTCTGAAAAAACGTGTTTATTTCGGGCTGAAAAACACGTTTTGAAAAGTGTGATGTTACTGCCCCATAACTTACATGGGGTTGACCAAACTTGCAGAAACATGTTTATTTCTGCTGAAAAACACGTTTTGACCCTTTCTGCACACTGGGGTTAAGGGCTGAGTGTGTTGGCACTTCTGAGCCTTGCTGTTACAAGTAGATTCAGCTGTCTGAAAAAACGTGTTTATTTCGGGCTGAAAAACACGTTTTGAAAAGTGTGATGTTACTGCCCCATAACTTACATGGGGTTGACCAAACTTGCAGAAACATGTTTATTTCTGCTGAAAAACACGTTTTGACCCTTTCTGCACACTGGGGTTAAGGGCTGAGTGTGTTGGCACTTCTGAGCCTTGCTGTTACAAGTAGATTCAGCTGTCTGAAAAAACGTGTTTATTTCGGGCTGAAAAACACGTTTTGAAAAGTGTGATGTTACTGCCCCATAACTTACATGGGGTTGACCAAACTTGCAGAAACATGTTTATTTCTGCTGAAAAACACGTTTTGACAATTTCTGCACACTGGGGTTAAGGGCTGAGTGTGTGGGCTCTTTTGAGCCTTGCTGTTACAAGGAGATTCAGTTGTCTGAAAAAACGCGTTTATTTCGGGCTGAAAAACACGTTTTGAAAAGTGTGATGTTACTGCCCCATAACTTAAATGGGGTTGACCAAACTTGCAGAAACATGTTTATTTCTGCTGAAAAACACGTTTTGACACTTTCTGTACACTGGGGTTAAGGGCTGAGTGTGTGGGCTCTTCTGAGCCTTGCTGTTACAAGGAGATTCAGTTGTCTGAAAAAACGCGTTTATTTCGGGCTGAAAAACACGTTTTGAAAAGTGTGATGTTACTGCCCCATAACTTACATGGGGTTGACCAAACTTGCAGAAACATGTTTATTTCGGCTGAAAAACACGTTTTGACCCTTTCTGCACACTGGGGTTAAGGGCTGAGCGTGTTGGCACTTCTGAGCCTTGCTGTTACAAGTAGATTCAGCTGTCTGAAAAAACGTGTTTATTTCGGGCTGAAAAACACGTTTTGAAAAGTGTGATGTTACTGCCCCATAACTTACATGGGGTTGACCAAACTTGCAGAAACATGTTTATTTCTGCTGAAAAACACGTTTTGACACTTTCTGTACACTGGGGTTAAGGGCTGAGTGTGTGGGCTCTTCTGAACCTTGCTGTTACAAGGAGATTCAGTTGCCTGAAAAAACGCGTTTATTTCGGGCTGAAAAACACGTTTTGAAAAGTGTGATGTTACTGCCCCATAACTTACATGGGGTTGACCAAACTTGCAGAAACATGTTTATTTCTGCTGAAAAACACGTTTTGACCCTTCCTGCACACTGGGGTTAAGGGCTGAGTGTGTTGGCACTTCTGAGCCTTGCTGTTACAAGTAGATTCAGCTGTCTGAAAAAACGTGTTTATTTCGGGCTGAAAAACACGTTTTGAAAAGTGTGATGTTACTGCCCCATAACTTACATGGGGTTGACCAAACTTGCAGAAACATGTTTATTTCTGCTGAAAAACACGTTTTGACACTTTCTGTACACTGGGGTTAAGGGCTGAGTGTGTGGGCTCTTCTGAGCCTTGCTGTTACAAGGAGATTCATTTGCCTGAAAAAACGCGTTTATTTCGGGCTGAAAAACACGTTTTGAAAAGTGTGATGTTACTGCCCCATAACTTACATGGGGTTGACCAAACTTGCAGAAACATGTTTATTTCTGCTGAAAAACACGTTTTGACCCTTTCTGCACACTGGGGTTAAGGGCTGAGTGTGTTGGCTCTTCTGAGCCTTGCTGTTACAAGTAGATTCAGCTGTCTGAAAAAACGTGTTTATTTCGGGCTGAAAAACACGTTTTGAAAAGTGTGATGTTACTGCCCCATAACTTACATGGGGTTGACCAAACTTGCAGAAACATGTTTATTTCTGCTGAAAAACACGTTTTGACACTTTCTGTACACTGGGGTTAAGGGCTGAGTGTGTGGGCTCTTCTGAGCCTTGCTGTTACAAGGAGATTCAGTTGTCTGAAAAAACGCGTTTATTTCGGGCTGAAAAACACGTTTTGAAAAGTGTGATGTTACTGCCCCATAACTTACATGGGGTTGACCAAACTTGCAGAAACATGTTTATTTCTGCTGAAAAACACGTTTTGACCCTTTCTGCACACTGGGGTTAAGGGCTGAGTGTGTTGGCACTTCTGAGCCTTGCTGTTACAAGTATATTCAGCTGTCTGAAAAAACGTGTTTATTTCGGGCTGAAAAACACGTTTTGAAAAGTGTGATGTTACTGCCCCATAACTTACATGGGGTTGACCAAACTTGCAGAAACATGTTTATTTCTGCTGAAAAACACGTTTTGACAATTTCTGCACACTGGGGTTAAGGGCTGAGTGTGTGGGCTCTTTTGAGCCTTGCTGTTACAAGGAGATTCAGTTGCCTGAAAAACGCGTTTATTTCGGGCTGAAAAACACGTTTTGAAAAGTGTGATTTTACTGCCCCATAACTTACATGGGGTTGACCAAACTTGCAGAAACATGTTTATTTCTGCTGAAAAACACGTTTTGACCCTTTCTGCACACTGGGGTTAAGGGCTGAGTGTGTTGGCACTTCTGAGCCTTGCTGTTACAAATAGATTCAGCTGTCTGAAAAAACGTGTTTATTTCGGGCTGAAAAACACGTTTTGAAAAGTGTGATGTTACTGCCCCATAACTTACATGGGGTTGACCAAACTTGCAGAAACATGTTTATTTCTGCTGAAAAACACGTTTTGACACTTTCTGTACACTGGGGTTAAGGGCTGAGTGTGTGGGCTCTTCTGAGCCTTGCTGTTACAAGGAGATTCAGTTGCCTGAAAAAACGCGTTTATTTCGGGCTGAAAAACACGTTTTGAAAAGTGTGATGTTACTGCCCCATAACTTACATGGGGTTGACCAAACTTGCAGAAACATGTTTATTTCTGCTGAAAAACACGTTTTGACACTTTCTGTACACTGGGGTTAAGGGCTGAGTGTGTGGGCTCTTCTGAGCCTTGCTGTTACAAGGAGATTCAGTTGTCTGAAAAAACGCGTTTATTTCGGGCTGAAAAACACGTTTTGAAAAGTGTGATGTTACTGCCCCATAACTTACATGGGGTTGACCAAACTTGCAGAAACATGTTTATTTCTGCTGAAAAACACGTTTTGACCCTTTCTGCACACTGGGGTTAAGGGCTGAGTGTGTTGGCACTTCTGAGCCTTGCTGTTACAAGTATATTCAGCTGTCTGAAAAAACGTGTTTATTTCGGGCTGAAAAACACGTTTTGAAAAGTGTGATGTTACTGCCCCATAACTTACATGGGGTTGACCAAACTTGCAGAAACATGTTTATTTCTGCTGAAAAACACGTTTTGACAATTTCTGCACACTGGGGTTAAGGGCTGAGTGTGTGGGCTCTTTTGAGCCTTGCTGTTACAAGGAGATTCAGTTGCCTGAAAAACGCGTTTATTTCGGGCTGAAAAACACGTTTTGAAAAGTGTGATTTTACTGCCCCATAACTTACATGGGGTTGACCAAACTTGCAGAAACATGTTTATTTCTGCTGAAAAACACGTTTTGACCCTTTCTGCACACTGGGGTTAAGGGCTGAGTGTGTTGGCACTTCTGAGCCTTGCTGTTACAAATAGATTCAGCTGTCTGAAAAAACGTGTTTATTTCGGGCTGAAAAACACGTTTTGAAAAGTGTGATGTTACTGCCCCATAACTTACATGGGGTTGACCAAACTTGCAGAAACATGTTTATTTCTGCTGAAAAACACGTTTTGACACTTTCTGTACACTGGGGTTAAGGGCTGAGTGTGTGGGCTCTTCTGAGCCTTGCTGTTACAAGGAGATTCAGTTGCCTGAAAAAACGCGTTTATTTCGGGCTGAAAAACACGTTTTGAAAAGTGTGATGTTACTGCCCCATAACTTACATGGGGTTGACCAAACTTGCAGAAACATGTTTATTTCTGCTGAAAAACACGTTTTGACACTTTCTGTACACTGGGGTTAAGGGCTGAGTGTGTGGGCTCTTCTGAGCCTTGCTGTTACAAGGAGATTCAGTTGTCTGAAAAAACGCGTTTATTTCGGGCTGAAAAACACGTTTTGAAAAGTGTGATGTTACTGCCCCATAACTTACATGGGGTTGAGCAAACTTGCAGAAACATGTTTATTTCTGCTGAAAAACACGTTTTGACAATTTCTGCACACTGGGGTTAAGGGCTGAGTGTGTGGGCTCTTTTGAGCCTTGCTGTTACAAGGAGATTCAGTTGCCTGAAAAAACGCGTTTATTTCGGGCTGAAAAACACGTTTTGAAAAGTGTGATGTTATTGCCCCATAACTTACATGGGGTTGACCAAACTTGCAGAAACATGTTTATTTCTGCTGAAAAACACGTTTTGACCCTTTCTGCACACTGGGGTTAAGGGCTGAGTGTGTTGGCACTTCTGAGCCTTGCTGTTACAAGTAGATTCAGCTGTCTGAAAAAACGTGTTTATTTCGGGCTGAAAAACACGTTTTGAAAAGTGTGATGTTACTGCCCCATAACTTACATGGGGTTGACCAAACTTGCAGAAACATGTTTATTTCTGCTGAAAAACACGTTTTGACCCTTTCTGCACACTGGGGTTAAGGGTTGAGTGTGTGGGCACTTCTGAGCCTTGCTGTTACAAGTAGATTCAGTTGTCTGAAAAAACGCGTTTATTTCGGGCTGAAAAACACGTTTTGAAAAGTATGATGTTACTGCCCCATAACTTACATGGGGTTGACCAAACTTGCAGAAACATGTTTATTTCTGCTGAAAAACACGTTTTGACAATTTCTGCACACTGGGGTTAAGGGCTGAGTGTGTGGGCTCTTTTGAGCCTTGCTGTTACAAGGAGATTCAGTTGCCTGAAAAAACGCGTTTATTTCGGGCTGAAAAACACGTTTTGAAAAGTGTGATGTTACTGCCCCATAACTTACATGGGGTTGACCAAACTTGCAGAAACATGTTTATTTCTGCTGAAAAACACGTTTTGACCCTTTCTGCACACTGGGGTTAAGGGCTGAGTGTGTTGGCTCTTCTGAGCCTTACTGTTACAAGTAGATTCAGCTGTCTGAAAAAACGTGTTTATTTCGGGCTGAAAAACACTTTTTGAAAAGTGTGATGTTACTGCCCCATAACTTACATGGGGTTGACAAAACTTGCAGAAACATGTTTATTTCTGCAGAAAAACACGTTTTGACCCTTTCTGCACACTGGGGTTAAGGGTTGAGTGTGTGGGCACTTCTGAGCATTGCTGTTACAAGTAGATTCAGTTGTCTGAAAAAACGCGTTTATTTCGGGCTGAAAAACACGTTTTGAAAACTGTGATGTTACTGCCCCATAACTTACATGGTGTTGACCAAACTTGCAGAAACATGTTTATTTCTGCTGAAAAACACGTTTTGACCCTTTCTGCACACTGGGATTAAGGGCTGAGTGTGTTGGCACTTCTGAGCCTTGCTGTTACAAGTAGATTCAGCTGTCTGAAAAAACGCGTTTATTTCGGGCTGAAAAACACGTTTTGAAAAGTGTGATGTTACTGCCCCATAACTTAAATGGGGTTGACCAAACTTGCAGAAACATGTTTATTTCTGCTGAAAAACACGTTTTGACACTTTCTGTACACTGGGGTTAAGGGCTGAGTGTGTGGGCTCTTCTGAGCCTTGCTGTTACAAGGAGATTCAGTTGTCTGAAAAAACGCGTTTATTTCGGGCTGAAAAACACGTTTTGAAAAGTGTGATGTTACTGCCCCATAACTTACATGGGGTTGACCAAACTTGCAGAAACATGTTTATTTCGGCTGAAAAACACGTTTTGACCCTTTCTGCACACTGGGGTTAAGGGCTGAGCGTGTTGGCACTTCTGAGCCTTGCTGTTACAAGTAGATTCAGCTGTCTGAAAAAACGTGTTTATTTCGGGCTGAAAAACACGTTTTGAAAAGTGTGATGTTACTGCCCCATAACTTACATGGGGTTGACCAAACTTGCAGAAACATGTTTATTTCTGCTGAAAAACACGTTTTGACACTTTCTGTACACTGGGGTTAAGGGCTGAGTGTGTGGGCTCTTCTGAACCTTGCTGTTACAAGGAGATTCAGTTGCCTGAAAAAACGCGTTTATTTCGGGCTGAAAAACACGTTTTGAAAAGTGTGATGTTACTGCCCCATAACTTACATGGGGTTGACCAAACTTGCAGAAACATGTTTATTTCTGCTGAAAAACACGTTTTGACCCTTCCTGCACACTGGGGTTAAGGGCTGAGTGTGTTGGCACTTCTGAGCCTTGCTGTTACAAGTAGATTCAGCTGTCTGAAAAAACGTGTTTATTTCGGGCTGAAAAACACGTTTTGAAAAGTGTGATGTTACTGCCCCATAACTTACATGGGGTTGACCAAACTTGCAGAAACATGTTTATTTCTGCTGAAAAACACGTTTTGACACTTTCTGTACACTGGGGTTAAGGGCTGAGTGTGTGGGCTCTTCTGAGCCTTGCTGTTACAAGGAGATTCATTTGCCTGAAAAAACGCGTTTATTTCGGGCTGAAAAACACGTTTTGAAAAGTGTGATGTTACTGCCCCATAACTTACATGGGGTTGACCAAACTTGCAGAAACATGTTTATTTCTGCTGAAAAACACGTTTTGACCCTTTCTGCACACTGGGGTTAAGGGCTGAGTGTGTTGGCTCTTCTGAGCCTTGCTGTTACAAGTAGATTCAGCTGTCTGAAAAAACGTGTTTATTTCGGGCTGAAAAACACGTTTTGAAAAGTGTGATGTTACTGCCCCATAACTTACATGGGGTTGACCAAACTTGCAGAAACATGTTTATTTCTGCTGAAAAACACGTTTTGACACTTTCTGTACACTGGGGTTAAGGGCTGAGTGTGTGGGCTCTTCTGAGCCTTGCTGTTACAAGGAGATTCAGTTGTCTGAAAAAACGCGTTTATTTCGGGCTGAAAAACACGTTTTGAAAAGTGTGATGTTACTGCCCCATAACTTACATGGGGTTGACCAAACTTGCAGAAACATGTTTATTTCTGCTGAAAAACACGTTTTGACCCTTTCTGCACACTGGGGTTAAGGGCTGAGTGTGTTGGCACTTCTGAGCCTTGCTGTTACAAGTATATTCAGCTGTCTGAAAAAACGTGTTTATTTCGGGCTGAAAAACACGTTTTGAAAAGTGTGATGTTACTGCCCCATAACTTACATGGGGTTGACCAAACTTGCAGAAACATGTTTATTTCTGCTGAAAAACACGTTTTGACAATTTCTGCACACTGGGGTTAAGGGCTGAGTGTGTGGGCTCTTTTGAGCCTTGCTGTTACAAGGAGATTCAGTTGCCTGAAAAACGCGTTTATTTCGGGCTGAAAAACACGTTTTGAAAAGTGTGATTTTACTGCCCCATAACTTACATGGGGTTGACCAAACTTGCAGAAACATGTTTATTTCTGCTGAAAAACACGTTTTGACCCTTTCTGCACACTGGGGTTAAGGGCTGAGTGTGTTGGCACTTCTGAGCCTTGCTGTTACAAATAGATTCAGCTGTCTGAAAAAACGTGTTTATTTCGGGCTGAAAAACACGTTTTGAAAAGTGTGATGTTACTGCCCCATAACTTACATGGGGTTGACCAAACTTGCAGAAACATGTTTATTTCTGCTGAAAAACACGTTTTGACACTTTCTGTACACTGGGGTTAAGGGCTGAGTGTGTGGGCTCTTCTGAGCCTTGCTGTTACAAGGAGATTCAGTTGCCTGAAAAAACGCGTTTATTTCGGGCTGAAAAACACGTTTTGAAAAGTGTGATGTTACTGCCCCATAACTTACATGGGGTTGACCAAACTTGCAGAAACATGTTTATTTCTGCTGAAAAACACGTTTTGACACTTTCTGTACACTGGGGTTAAGGGCTGAGTGTGTGGGCTCTTCTGAGCCTTGCTGTTACAAGGAGATTCAGTTGTCTGAAAAAACGCGTTTATTTCGGGCTGAAAAACACGTTTTGAAAAGTGTGATGTTACTGCCCCATAACTTACATGGGGTTGACCAAACTTGCAGAAACATGTTTATTTCTGCTGAAAAACACGTTTTGACCCTTTCTGCACACTGGGGTTAAGGGCTGAGTGTGTTGGCACTTCTGAGCCTTGCTGTTACAAGTATATTCAGCTGTCTGAAAAAACGTGTTTATTTCGGGCTGAAAAACACGTTTTGAAAAGTGTGATGTTACTGCCCCATAACTTACATGGGGTTGACCAAACTTGCAGAAACATGTTTATTTCTGCTGAAAAACACGTTTTGACCCTTTCTGCACACTGGGGTTAAGGGCTGAGTGTGTTGGCACTTCTGAGACTTGCTGTTACAAGTATATTCAGCTGTCTGAAAAAACGTGTTTATTTCGGGCTGAAAAACACGTTTTGAAAAGTGTGATGTTACTGCCCCATAACTTACATGGGGTTGACCAAACTTGCAGAAACATGTTTATTTCTGCTGAAAAACACGTTTTGACCCTTTCTGCACACTGGGGTTAAGGGTTGAGTGTGTGGGCACTTCTGAGCCTTGCTGTTACAAGTAGATTCAGTTGTCTGAAAAAACGCGTTTATTTCGGGCTGAAAAACACGTTTTGAAAAGTATGATGTTACTGCCCCATAACTTACATGGGGTTGACCAAACTTACAGAAACATGTTTATTTCTGCTGAAAAACACGTTTTGACCCTTTCTGCACACTGGGGTTAAGGGTTGAGTGTGTGGGCACTTCTGAGCCTTGCTGTTACAAGTAGATTCAGTTGTCTGAAAAAACGCGTTTATTTCGGGCTGAAAAACACGTTTTGAAAAGTATGATGTTACTGCCCCATAACTTACATGGGGTTGACCAAACTTACAGAAACATGTTTATTTCTGCTGAAAAACATGTTTTGACCCTTTCTGCACACTGGGGTTAAGGGCTGAGTGTGTTGGCTCTTCTGAGCCTTGCTGTTACAAGTAGATTCAGCTGTCTGAAAAAACGTGTTTATTTCGGGCTGAAAAACACGTTTTGAAAAGTGTGATGTTACTGCCCCATAACTTACATGGGGTTGACCAAACTTGCAGAAACATGTTTATTTCAGCTGAAAAACACGTTTTGACACTTTCTGTACACTGGGGTTAAGGGCTGAGTGTGTGGGCTCTTCTGAGCCTTGCTGTTACAAGGAGATTCAGTTGTCTGAAAAAACGCGTTTATTTCGGGCTGAAAAACACGTTTTGAAAAGTGTGATGTTACTGCCCCATAACTTACATGGGGTTGACCAAACTTGCAGAAACATGTTTATTTCTGCTGAAAAACACGTTTTGACCCTTTCTGCACACTGGGGTTAAGGGTTGAGTGTGTGGGCACTTCTGAGCCTTGCTGTTACAAGTAGATTCAGTTGCCTGAAAAAACGCGTTTATTTCTGGCTGAAAAACACGTTTTGAAAAGTATGATGTTACTGCCCCATAACTTACATGGGGTTGACCAAACTTGCAGAAACATGTTTATTTCTGCTGAAAAACACGTTTTGACCCTTTCTGCACACTGGGGTTAAGGGCTGAGTGTGTTGGCACTTCTGAGCCTTGCTGTTACAAGTAGATTCAGCTGTCTGAAAAAACGTGTTTATTTCGGGCTGAAAAACACGTTTTGAAAAGTGTGATGTTACTGCCCCATAACTTACATGGGGTTGACCAAACTTGCAGAAACATGTTTATTTCTGCTGAAAAACACGTTTTGACCCTTTCTGCACACTGGGGTTAAGGGTTGAGTGTGTGGGCACTTCTGAGCCTTGCTGTTACAAGTAGATTCAGTTGTCTGAAAAAACGCGTTTATTTCGGGCTGAAAAACACGTTTTGAAAAGTGTGATGTTACTGCCCCATAACTTACATGGGGTTGACCAAACTTGCAGAAACATGTTTATTTCTGCTGAAAAACACGTTTTGACCCTTTCTGCACACTGGGGTTAAGGGCTGAGTGTGTTGGCACTTCTGAGCCTTGCAGTTACAAGGAGATTCAGCTGTCTGAAAAAACGTGTTTATTTCGGGTTGAAAAACACGTTTTGAAAAGTGTGATGTTACTGCCCCATAACTTACATGGGGTTGACCAAACTTGCAGAAACATGTTTATTTCTGCTGAAAAACACGTTTTGACAATTTCTGCACACTGGGGTTAAGGGCTGAGTGTGTGGGCTCTTTTGAGCCTTGCTGTTACAAGGAGATTCAGTTGCCTGAAAAAACGCGTTTATTTCGGGCTGAAAAACACGTTTTGAAAAGTGTGATGTTACTGCCCCATAACTTACATGGGGTTGACCAAACTTGCAGAAACATGTTTATTTCTGCTGAAAAACACGTTTTGACACTTTCTGTACACTGGGGTTAAGGGTTGAGTGTGTGGGCACTTCTGAGCCTTGCTGTTACAAGTAGATTCAGTTGCCTGAAAAAACGCGTTTATTTCTGGCTGAAAAACACGTTTTGAAAAGTGTGATGTTACTGCCCCATAACTTACATGGGGTTGACCAAACTTGCAGAAACATGTTTATTTCTGCTGAAAAACACGTTTTGACACTTTCTGTACACTGGGGTTAAGGGCTGAGTGTGTGGGCTCTTCTGAGCCTTGCTGTAACAAGGAGATTCAGTTGCCTGAAAAAACGCGTTTATTTCGGGCTGAAATACACGTTTTGAAAAGTGTGATGTCACTGCCTGATAACTTACATGGGGTTGACCAAACTTGCAGAAACATGTTTATTTCTGCTGAAAAACACGTTTTGACCCTTTCTGCACACTGGGGTTAAGGGTTGACTGTGTGGGCACTTCTGAGCATTGCTGTTACAAGTAGATTCAGTTGTCTGAAAAAACGCGTTTATTTCGGGCTGAAAAACACGTTTTGAAAAGTGTGATGTTACTGCCCCATAACTTACATGGGGTTGACCAAACTTGCAGAAACATGTTTATTTCTGCTGAAAAACACGTTTTGACCCTTTCTGCACACTGGGGTTAAGGGCTGAGTGTGTTGGCACTTCTGAGCCTTGCTGTTACAAGTAGATTCAGCTGTCTGAAAAAACGTGTTTATTTCGGGCTGAAAAACACGTTTTGAAAAGTGTGATGTTACTGCCCCATAACTTACATGGGGTTGACCAAACTTGCAGAAACATGTTTATTTCTGCTGAAAAACACGTTTTGACAATTTCTGCACACTCTGGTTAAGGGCTGAGTGTGTGGGCTCTTTTGAGCCTTGCTGTTACAAGGAGATTCAGTTGCCTGAAAAAACGCGTTTATTTCGGGCTGAAAAACACGTTTTGAAAAGTGTGATGTTACTGCCCCATAACTTACATGGGGTTGACCAAACTTGCAGAAACATGTTTATTTCTGCTGAAAAACACGTTTTGACCCTTTCTGCACACTGGGGTTAAGGGCTGAGTGTGTTGGCACTTCTGAGCCTTGCTGTTACAAGTAGATTCAGCTGTCTGAAAAAACGTGTTTATTTCGGGCTGAAAAACACGTTTTGAAAAGTGTGATGTTACTGCCCCATAACTTAAATGGGGTTGACCAAACTTGCAGAAACATGTTTATTTCTGCTGAAAAACACGTTTTGACACTTTCTGTACACTGGGGTTAAGGGCTGAGTGTGTGGGCTCTTCTGAGCCTTGCTGTTACAAGGAGATTCAGTTGTCTGAAAAAACGCGTTTATTTCGGGCTGAAAAACACGTTTTGAAAAGTGTGATGTTACTGCCCCATAACTTACATGGGGTTGACCAAACTTGCAGAAACATGTTTATTTCTGCTGAAAAACACGTTTTGACCCTTTCTGCACACTGGGGTTAAGGGCTGAGTGTGTTGGATCTTCTGAGCCTTGCTGTTACAAGTAGATTCAGCTGTCTGAAAAAACGAGTTTATTTCGGGCTGAAAAACATGTTTTGAAAAGTGTGATGTTACTGCCCCATAACTTACATGGGGTTGACCAAACTTGCAGAAACATGTTTATTTCTGCTGAAAAACACGTTTTGACACTTTCTGTACACTGGGGTTAAGGGCTGAGTGTGTGGGCTCTTCTGAGCCTTGCTGTTACAAGGAGATTCATTTGCCTGAAAAAAACGCGTTTATTTCGGGCTGAAAAACACGTTTTGAAAAGTGTGATGTTACTGCCCCATAACTTACATGGGGTTGACCAAACTTACAGAAACATGTTTATTTCTGCTGAAAAACACGTTTTGACCCTTTCTGCACACTGGGGTTAAGGGCTGAGTGTGTTGGCTCTTCTGAGCCTTGCTGTTACAAGTAGATTCAGCTGTCTGAAAAAACGTGTTTATTTCGGGCTGAAAAACACGTTTTGAAAAGTGTGATGTTACTGCCCCATAACTTACATGGGGTTGACCAAACTTGCAGAAACATGTTTATTTCAGCTGAAAAACACGTTTTGATACTTTCTGTACACTGGGGTTAAGGGCTGAGTGTGTGGGCTCTTCTGAGCCTTGCTGTTACAAGGAGATTCAGTTGTCTGAAAAAACGCGTTTATTTCGGGCTGAAAAACACGTTTTGAAAAGTGTGATGTTACTGCCCCATAACTTACATGGGGTTGACCAAACTTGCAGAAACATGTTTATTTCTGCTGAAAAACACGTTTTGACCCTTTCTGCACACTGGGGTTAAGGGTTGAGTGTGTGGGCATTTCTGAGCCTTGCTGTTACAAGTAGATTCAGTTGTCTGAAAAAACGCGTTTATTTCGGGCTGAAAAACACGTTTTGAAAAGTGTGATGTTACTGCCCCATAACTTACATGGGGTTGACCAAACTTGCAGAAACATGTTTATTTCTGCTGAAAAACACGTTTTGACCCTTTCTGCACACTGGGGTTAAGGGCTGAGTGTGTTGGCACTTCTGAGCCTTGCTGTTACAAGTAGATTCAGCTGTCTGAAAAAACGTGTTCATTTCGGGCTGAAAAACACGTTTTGAAAAGTGTGATGTTACTGCCCCATAACTTACATGGGGTTGACCAAACTTGCAGAAACATGTTTATTTCTGCTGAAAAACACGTTTTGACAATTTCTGCACACTGGGGTTAAGGGCTGAGTGTGTGGGCTCTTTTGAGCCTTGCTGTTACAAGGAGATTCAGTTGCCTGAAAAAACGCGTTTATTTCGGGCTGAAAAACACGTTTTGAAAAGTGTGATGTTACTGCCCCATAACTTACATGGGGTTGACCAAACTTGCAGAAACATGTTTATTTCTGCTGAAAAACACGTTTTGACCCTTTCTGCACACTGGGGTTAAGGGCTGAGTGTGTTGGCACTTCTGAGCCTTGCTGTTACAAGTAGATTCAGCTGTCTGAAAAAACGTGTTCATTTCGGGCTGAAAAACACGTTTTGAAAAGTTTGATGTTACTGCCCCATAACTTACATGGGGTTGACCAAACTTACAGAAACATGTTTATTTCTGCTGAAAAACACGTTTTGACCCTTTCTGCACACTGGGGTTAAGGGCTGAGTGTGTTGGCTCTTCTGAGCCTTGCTGTTACAAGTAGATTCAGCTGTCTGAAAAAACATGTTTATTTCGGGCTGAAAAACACGTTTTGAAAAGTGTGATGTTACTGCCCCATAACTTACATGGGGTTGACCAAACTTGCAGAAACATGTTTATTTCAGCTGAAAAACACGTTTTGACACTTTCTGTACACTGGGGTTAAGGGCTGAGTGTGTAGGCTCTTCTGAGCCTTGCTGTTACAAGGAGATTCAGTTGTCTGAAAAAACGCGTTTATTTCGGGCTGAAAAACACGTTTTGAAAAGTGTGATGTTACTGCCCCATAACTTACATGGGGTTGACCAAACTTGCAGAAACATGTTTATTTCTGCTGAAAAACACGTTTTGACCCTTTCTGCACACTGGGGTTAAGGGTTGAGTGTGTGGGCACTTCTGAGCCTTGCTGTTACAAGTAGATTCAGTTGCCTGAAAAAACGCGTTTATTTCTGGCTGAAAAACACGTTTTGAAAAGTATGATGTTACTGCCCCATAACTTACATGGGGTTGACCAAACTTGCAGAAACATGTTTATTTCTGCTGAAAAACACGTTTTGACCCTTTCTGCACACTGGGGTTAAGGGCTGAGTGTGTTGGCACTTCTGAGCCTTGCTGTTACAAGTATATTCAGCTGTCTGAAAAAACGTGTTTATTTCGGGCTGAAAAACACGTTTTGAAAAGTGTGATGTTACTGCCCCATAACTTACATGGGGTTGACCAAACTTGCAGAAACATGTTTATTTCTGCTGAAAAACACGTTTTGACCCTTTCTGCACACTGGGGTTAAGGGTTGAGTGTGTGGGCACTTCTGAGCCTTGCTGTTACAAGTAGATTCAGTTGTCTGAAAAAACGCGTTTATTTCGGGCTGAAAAACACGTTTTGAAAAGTATGATGTTACTGCCCCATAACATACATGGGGTTGACCAAACTTGCAGAAACATGTTTATTTCTGCTGAAAAACACGTTTTGACCCTTTCTGCACACTGGGGTTAAGGGCTGAGTGTGTTGGCTCTTCTGAGCCTTGCTGTTACAAGTAGATTCAGCTGTCTGAAAAAACGTGTTTAATTCAGAATGAAAAAACACGTATTGAAAAGTGTGATGTTACTGCCCCATAACTTACATGGGGTTGACCAAACTTGCAGAAACATGTTTATTTCTGCTGAAAAACACGTTTTGACAATTTCTGCACACTGGGGTTAAGGGCTGAGTGTGTGGGCTCTTTTGAGCCTTGCTGTTACAAGTAGATTCAGTTGTCTGAAAAAACGCGTTTATTTCGGGCTGAAAAACACGTTTTGAAAAGTGTGATGTTACTGCCCCATAACTTACATGGGGTTGACCAAACTTGCAGAAACATGTTTATTTCTGCTGAAAAACACGTTTTGACAATTTCTGCACACTGGGGTTAAGGGCTGAGTGTGTGGGCTCTTTTGAGCCTTGCTGTTACAAGGAGATTCAGTTGCCTGAAAAAACGCGTTTATTTCGGGCTGAAAAACACGTTTTGAAAAGTGTGATGTTACTGCCCCATAACTTACATGGGGTTGACCAAACTTGCAGAAACATGTTTATTTCTGCTGAAAAACACGTTTTGACACTTTCTGTACACTGGGGTTAAGGGTTGAGTGTGTGGGCACTTCTGAGCCTTGCTGTTACAAGTAGATTCAGTTGCCTGAAAAAACGCGTTTATTTCTGGCTGAAAAACACGTTTTGAAAAGTGTGATGTTACTGCCCCATAACTTACATGGGGTTGACCAAACTTGCAGAAACATGTTTATTTCTGCTGAAAAACACGTTTTGACACTTTCTGTACACTGGGGTTAAGGGCTGAGTGTGTGGGCTCTTCTGAGCCTTGCTGTTACAAGGAGATTCAGTTGCCTGAAAAAACGCGTTTATTTCGGGCTGAAATACACGTTTTGAAAAGTGTGATGTCACTGCCCGATAACTTACATGGGGTTGACCAAACTTGCAGAAACATGTTTATTTCTGCTGAAAAACACGTTTTGACCCTTTCTGCACACTGGGGTTAAGGGTTGAGTGTGTGGGCACTTCTGAGCATTGCTGTTACAAGTAGATTCAGTTGTCTGAAAAAACGCGTTTATTTCGGGCTGAAAAACACGTTTTGAAAACTGTGATGTTACTGCCCCATAACTTACATGGGGTTGACCAAACTTGCAGAAACATGTTTATTTCTGCTGAAAAACACGTTTTGACCCTTTCTGCACACTGGGGTTAAGGGCTGAGTGTGTTGGCACTTCTGAGCCTTGCTGTTACAAGTAGATTCAGCTGTCTGAAAAAACGTGTTTATTTCGGGCTGAAAAACACGTTTTGAAAAGTGTGATGTTACTGCCCCATAACTTACATGGGGTTGACCAAACTTGCAGAAACATGTTTATTTCTGCTGAAAAACACGTTTTGACAATTTCTGCACACTCTGGTTAAGGGCTGAGTGTGTGGGCTCTTTTGAGCCTTGCTGTTACAAGGAGATTCAGTTGCCTGAAAAAACGCGTTTATTTCGGGCTGAAAAACACGTTTTGAAAAGTGTGATGTTACTGCCCCATAACTTACATGGGGTTGACCAAACTTGCAGAAACATGTTTATTTCTGCTGAAAAACACGTTTTGACACTTTCTGTACACTGGGGTTAAGGGCTGAGTGTGTGGGCTCTTCTGAGCCTTGCTGTTACAAGGAGATTCAGTTGTCTGAAAAAACGCGTTTATTTCGGGCTGAAAAACACGTTTTGAAAAGTGTGATGTTACTGCCCCATAACTTACATGGGGTTGACCAAACTTGCAGAAACATGTTTATTTCTGCTGAAAAACACGTTTTGACCCTTTCTGCACACTGGGGTTAAGGGTTGAGTGTGTGGGCACTTCTGAGCCTTGCTGTTACAAGTAGATTCAGTTGTCTGAAAAAACGCGTTTATTTCGGGCTGAAAAACACGTTTTGAAAAGTGTGATGTTACTGCCCCATAACTTACATGGGGTTGACCAAACTTGCAGAAACATGTTTATTTCTGCTGAAAAACACGTTTTGACCCTTTCTGCACACTGGGGTTAAGGGCTGAGTGTGTTGGCACTTCTGAGCCTTGCTGTTACAAGTAGATTCAGCTGTCTGAAAAAACGTGTTTATTTCGGGCTGAAAAACACGTTTTGAAAAGTGTGATGTTACTGCCCCATAACTTACATGGGGTTGACCAAACTTGCAGAAACATGTTTATTTCTGCTGAAAAACACGTTTTGACAATTTCTGCACACTGGGGTTAAGGGCTGAGTGTGTGGGCTCTTTTGAGCCTTGCTGTTACAAGGAGATTCAGTTGCCTGAAAAAACGCGTTTATTTCGGGCTGAAAAACACGTTTTGAAAAGTGTGATGTTACTGCCCCATAACTTACATGGGGTTGACCAAACTTGCAGAAACATGTTTATTTCTGCTGAAAAACACGTTTTGACCCTTTCTGCACACTGGGGTTAAGGGCTGAGTGTGTTGGCTCTTCTGAGCCTTGCTGTTACAAGTAGATTCAGCTGTCTGAAAAAACGTGTTTATTTCGGGCTGAAAAACACTTTTTGAAAAGTGTGATGTTACTGCCCCATAACTTACATGGGGTTGACCAAACTTGCAGAAACATGTTTATTTCTGCAGAAAAACACGTTTTGACCCTTTCTGCACACTGGGGTTAAGGGTTGAGTGTGTGGGCACTTCTGAGCATTGCTGTTACAAGTAGATTCAGTTGTCTGAAAAAACGCGTTTATTTCGGGCTGAAAAACACGTTTTGAAAACTGTGATGTTACTGCCCCATAACTTACATGGGGTTGACCAAACTTGCAGAAACATGTTTATTTCTGCTGAAAAACACGTTTTGACCCTTTCTGCACACTGGGGTTAAGGGCTGAGTGTGTTGGCACTTCTGAGCCTTGCTGTTACAAGTAGATTCAGCTGTCTGAAAAAACGTGTTTATTTCGGGCTGAAAAACACGTTTTGAAAAGTGTGATGTTACTGCCCCATAACTTACATGGGGTTGACCAAACTTGCAGAAACATGTTTATTTCTGCTGAAAAACACGTTTTGACACTTTCTGTACACTGGGGTTAAGGGCTGAGTGTGTGGGCTCTTCTGAGCCTTGCTGTTACAAGGAGATTCAGTTGCCTGAAAAAACGCGTTTATTTCGTGCTGAAAAACACGTTTTGAAAAGTGTGATGTTACTGCCCCATAACTTAAATGGGGTTGACCAAACTTGCAGAAACATGTTTATTTCTGCTGAAAAACACGTTTTGACCCTTTCTGCACACTGGGGTTAAGGGCTGAGTGTGTGGGCTCTTCTGAGCCTTGCTGTTACAAGGAGATTCAGTTGTCTGAAAAAACGCGTTTATTTCGGGCTGAAAAACACGTTTTGAAAAGTGTGATGTTACTGCCCCATAACTTACATGGGGTTGACCAAACTTGCAGAAACATGTTTATTTCTGCTGAAAAACACGTTTTGACCCTTTCTGCACACTGGGGTTAAGGGCTGAGTGTGTTGGCACTTCTGAGCCTTGCTGTTACAAGTAGATTCAGCTGTCTGAAAAAACGTGTTTATTTCGGGCTGAAAAACACGTTTTGAAAAGTGTGATGTTACTGCCCCATAACTTACATGGGGTTGACCAAACTTGCAGAAACATGTTTATTTCTGCTGAAAAACACGTTTTGACACTTTCTGTACACTGGGGTTAAGGGCTGAGTGTGTGGGCTCTTCTGAGCCTTGCTGTTACAAGGAGATTCAGTTGTCTGAAAAAACGCGTTTATTTCGGGCTGAAAAACACGTTTTGAAAACTGTGATGTTACTGCCCCATAACTTACATGGGGTTGACCAAACTTACAGAAACATGTTTATTTCTGCTGAAAAACACGTTTTGACCCTTTCTGCACACTGGGGTTAAGGGCTGAGTGTGTTGGCTCTTCTGAGCCTTGCTGTTACAAGTAGATTCAGCTGTCTGAAAAAACGTGTTTATTTCGGGCTGAAAAACACGTTTTGAAAAGTGTGATGTTACTGCCCCATAACTTACATGGGGTTGACCAAACTTGCAGAAACATGTTTATTTCAGCTGAAAAACACGTTTTGACACTTTCTGTACACTGGGGTTAAGGGCTGAGTGTGTGGGCTCTTCTGAGCCTTGCTGTTACAAGGAGATTCAGTTGTCTGAAAAAACGCGTTTATTTCGGGCTGAAAAACACGTTTTGAAAAGTGTGATGTTACTGCCCCATAACTTACATGGGGTTGACCAAACTTGCAGAAACATGTTTATTTCTGCTGAAAAACACGTTTTGACCCTTTCTGCACACTGGGGTTAAGGGTTGAGTGTGTGGGCATTTCTGAGCCTTGCTGTTACAAGTAGATTCAGTTGTCAGAAAAAACGCGTTTATTTCGGGCTGAAAAACACGTTTTGAAAAGTGTGATGTTACTGCCCCATAACTTACATGGGGTTGACCAAACTTGCAGAAACATGTTTATTTCTGCTGAAAAACACGTTTTGACCCTTTCTGCACACTGGGGTTAAGGGCTGAGTGTGTTGGCACTTCTGAGCCTTGCTGTTACAAGTAGATTCAGCTGTCTGAAAAAACGTGTTCATTTCGGGCTGAAAAACACGTTTTGAAAAGTGTGATGTTACTGCCCCATAACTTACATGGGGTTGACCAAACTTGCAGAAACATGTTTATTTCTGCTGAAAAACACGTTTTGACAATTTCTGCACACTGGGGTTAAGGGCTGAGTGTGTGGGCTCTTTTGAGCCTTGCTGTTACAAGGAGATTCAGTTGCCTGAAAAAACGCGTTTATTTCGGGCTGAAAAACACGTTTTGAAAAGTGTGATGTTACTGCCCCATAACTTACATGGGGTTGACCAAACTTGCAGAAACATGTTTATTTCTGCTGAAAAACACGTTTTGACCCTTTCTGCACACTGGGGTTAAGGGCTGAGTGTGTTGGCACTTCTGAGCCTTGCTGTTACAAGTAGATTCAGCTGTCTGAAAAAACGTGTTCATTTCGGGCTGAAAAACACGTTTTGAAAAGTTTGATGTTACTGCCCCATAACTTACATGGGGTTGACCAAACTTACAGAAACATGTTTATTTCTGCTGAAAAACACGTTTTGACCCTTTCTGCACACTGGGGTTAAGGGCTGAGTGTGTTGGCTCTTCTGAGCCTTGCTGTTACAAGTAGATTCAGCTGTCTGAAAAAACATGTTTATTTCGGGCTGAAAAACACGTTTTGAAAAGTGTGATGTTACTGCCCCATAACTTACATGGGGTTGACCAAACTTGCAGAAACATGTTTATTTCAGCTGAAAAACACGTTTTGACACTTTCTGTACACTGGGGTTAAGGGCTGAGTGTGTGGGCTCTTCTGAGCCTTGCTGTTACAAGGAGATTCAGTTGTCTGAAAAAACGCGTTTATTTCGGGCTGAAAAACACTTTTTGAAAAGTGTGATGTTACTGCCCCATAACTTACATGGGGTTGACCAAACTTGCAGAAACATGTTTATTTCTGCAGAAAAACACGTTTTGACCCTTTCTGCACACTGGGGTTAAGGGTTGAGTGTGTGGGCACTTCTGAGCATTGCTGTTACAAGTAGATTCAGTTGTCTGAAAAAACGCGTTTATTTCGGGCTGAAAAACACGTTTTGAAAACTGTGATGTTACTGCCCCATAACTTACATGGGGTTGACCAAACTTGCAGAAACATGTTTATTTCTGCTGAAAAACACGTTTTGACCCTTTCTGCACACTGGGGTTAAGGGCTGAGTGTGTTGGCACTTCTGAGCCTTGCGTTACAAGTAGATTCAGCTGTCTGAAAAAACGTGTTTATTTCGGGCTGAAAAACACGTTTTGAAAAGTGTGATGTTACTGCCCCATAACTTACATGGGGTTGACCAAACTTGCAGAAACATGTTTATTTCTGCTGAAAAACACGTTTTGACACTTTCTGTACACTGGGGTTAAGGGCTGAGTGTGTGGGCTCTTCTGAGTCTTGCTGTTACAAGGAGATTCAGTTGCCTGAAAAAACGCGTTTATTTCGTGCTGAAAAACACGTTTTGAAAAGTGTGATGTTACTGCCCCATAACTTAAATGGGGTTGACCAAACTTGCAGAAACATGTTTATTTCTGCTGAAAAACACGTTTTGACCCTTTCTGCACACTGGGGTTAAGGGCTGAGTGTGTGGGCTCTTCTGAGCCTTGCTGTTACAAGGAGATTCAGTTGTCTGAAAAAACGCGTTTATTTCGGGCTGAAAAACACGTTTTGAAAAGTGTGATGTTACTGCCCCATAACTTACATGGGGTTGACCAAACTTGCAGAAACATGTTTATTTCTGCTGAAAAACACGTTTTGACCCTTTCTGCACACTGGGGTTAAGGGCTGAGTGTGTTGGCACTTCTGAGCCTTGCTGTTACAAGTAGATTCAGCTGTCTGAAAAAACGTGTTTATTTCGGGCTGAAAAACACGTTTTGAAAAGTGTGATGTTACTGCCCCATAACTTACATGGGGTTGACCAAACTTGCAGAAACATGTTTATTTCTGCTGAAAAACACGTTTTGACACTTTCTGTACACTGGGGTTAAGGGCTGAGTGTGTTGGCTCTTCTGAGCCTTGCTGTTACAAGGAGATTCAGTTGTCTGAAAAAACGCGTTTATTTCGGGCTGAAAAACACGTTTTGAAAACTGTGATGTTACTGCCCCATAACTTACATGGGGTTGACCAAACTTACAGAAACATGTTTATTTCTGCTGAAAAACACGTTTTGACCCTTTCTGCACACTGGGGTTAAGGGCTGAGTGTGTTGGCTCTTCTGAGCCTTGCTGTTACAAGTAGATTCAGCTGTCTGAAAAAACGTGTTTATTTCGGGCTGAAAAACACGTTTTGAAAAGTGTGATGTTACTGCCCCATAACTTACATGGGGTTGACCAAACTTGCAGAAACATGTTTATTTCAGCTGAAAAACACGTTTTGACACTTTCTGTACACTGGGGTTAAGGGCTGAGTGTGTGGGCTCTTCTGAGCCTTGCTGTTACAAGGAGATTCAGTTGTCTGAAAAAACGCGTTTATTTCGGGCTGAAAAACACGTTTTGAAAAGTGTGATGTTACTGCCCCATAACTTACATGGGGTTGACCAAACTTGCAGAAACATGTTTATTTCTGCTGAAAAACACGTTTTGACCCTTTCTGCACACTGGGGTTAAGGGTTGAGTGTGTGGGCATTTCTGAGCCTTGCTGTTACAAGTAGATTCAGTTGTCTGAAAAAACGCGTTTATTTCGGGCTGAAAAACACGTTTTGAAAAGTGTGATGTTACTGCCCCATAACTTACATGGGGTTGACCAAACTTGCAGAAACATGTTTATTTCTGCTGAAAAACACGTTTTGACCCTTTCTGCACACTGGGGTTAAGGGCTGAGTGTGTTGGCACTTCTGAGCCTTGCTGTTACAAGTAGATTCAGCTGTCTGAAAAAACGTGTTCATTTCGGGCTGAAAAACACGTTTTGAAAAGTGTGATGTTACTGCCCCATAACTTACATGGGGTTGACCAAACTTGCAGAAACATGTTTATTTCTGCTGAAAAACACGTTTTGACAATTTCTGCACACTGGGGTTAAGGGCTGAGTGTGTGGGCTCTTTTGAGCCTTGCTGTTACAAGGAGATTCAGTTGCCTGAAAAAACGCGTTTATTTCGGGCTGAAAAACACGTTTTGAAAAGTGTGATGTTACTGCCCCATAACTTACATGGGGTTGACCAAACTTGCAGAAACATGTTTATTTCTGCTGAAAAACACGTTTTGACCCTTTCTGCACACTGGGGTTAAGGGCTGAGTGTGTTGGCACTTCTGAGCCTTGCTGTTACAAGTAGATTCAGCTGTCTGAAAAAACGTGTTCATTTCGGGCTGAAAAACACGTTTTGAAAAGTTTGATGTTACTGCCCCATAACTTACATGGGGTTGACCAAACTTACAGAAACATGTTTATTTCTGCTGAAAAACACGTTTTGACCCTTTCTGCACACTGGGGTTAAGGGCTGAGTGTGTTGGCTCTTCTGAGCCTTGCTGTTACAAGTAGATTCAGCTGTCTGAAAAAACATGTTTATTTCGGGCTGAAAAACACGTTTTGAAAAGTGTGATGTTACTGCCCCATAACTTACATGGGGTTGACCAAACTTGCAGAAACATGTTTATTTCAGCTGAAAAACACGTTTTGACACTTTCTGTACACTTGGGTTAAGGGCTGAGTGTGTGGGCTCTTCTGAGCCTTGCTGTTACAAGGAGATTCAGTTGTCTGAAAAAACGCGTTTATTTCGGGCTGAAAAACACGTTTTGAAAAGTGTGATGTTACTGCCCCATAACTTACATGGGGTTGACCAAACTTGCAGAAACATGTTTATTTCTGCTGAAAAACACGTTTTGACCCTTTCTGCACACTGGGGTTAAGGGTTGAGTGTGTGGGCACTTCTGAGCCTTGCTGTTACAAGTAGATTCAGTTGCCTGAAAAAACGCGTTTATTTCTGGCTGAAAAACACGTTTTGAAAAGTATGATGTTACTGCCCCATAACTTACATGGGGTTGACCAAACTTGCAGAAACATGTTTATTTCTGCTGAAAAACACGTTTTGACCCTTTCTGCACACTGGGGTTAAGGGCTGAGTGTGTTGGCACTTCTGAGCCTTGCTGTTACAAGTATATTCAGTTGTCTGAAAAAACGCGTTTATTTCGGGCTGAAAAACACGTTTTGAAAAGTATGATGTTACTGCCCCATAACTTACATGGGGTTGACCAAACTTGCAGAAACATGTTTATTTCTGCTGAAAAACACGTTTTGACCCTTTCTGCACACTGGGGTTAAGGGTTGAGTGTGTGGGCACTTCTGAGCCTTGCTGTTACAAGTAGATTCAGTTGTCTGAAAAAACGCGTTTATTTCGGGCTGAAAAACACGTTTTGAAAAGTATGATGTTACTGCCCCATAACTTACATGGGGTTGACCAAACTTGCAGAAACATGTTTATTTCTGCTGAAAAACACGTTTTGACAATTTCTGCACACTGGGGTTAAGGGCTGAGTGTGTGGGCTCTTTTGAGCCTTGCTGTTACAAGGAGATTCAGTTGCCTGAAAAAACGCGTTTATTTCGGGCTGAAAAACACGTTTTGAAAAGTGTGATGTTACTGCCCCATAACTTACATGGGGTTGACCAAACTTGCAGAAACATGTTTATTTCTGCTGAAAAACACGTTTTGACACTTTCTGTACACTGGGGTTAAGGGTTGAGTGTGTGGGCACTTCTGAGCCTTGCTGTTACAAGTAGATTCAGTTGCCTGAAAAAACGCGTTTATTTCTGGCTGAAAAACACGTTTTGAAAAGTGTGATGTTACTGCCCCATAACTTACATGGGGTTGACCAAACTTGCAGAAACATGTTTATTTCTGCTGAAAAACACGTTTTGACAATTTCTGCACACTGGGGTTAAGGGCTGAGTGTGTGGGCTCTTTTGAGCCTTGCTGTTACAAGGAGATTCAGTTGCCTGAAAAAACGCGTTTATTTCGGGCTGAAAAACACGTTTTGAAAAGTGTGATGTTACTGCCCCATAACTTACATGGGGATGACCAAACTTGCAGAAACATGTTTATTTCTGCTGAAAAACACGTTTTGACACTTTCTGTACACTGGGGTTAAGGGTTGAGTGTGTGGGCACTTCTGAGCCTTGCTGTTACAAGTAGATTCAGTTGCCTGAAAAAACGCGTTTATTTCTGGCTGAAAAACACGTTTTGAAAAGTGTGATGTTACTGCCCCATAACTTACATGGGGTTGACCAAACTTGCAGAAACATGTTTATTTCTGCTGAAAAACACGTTTTGACACTTTCTGTACACTGGGGTTAAGGGCTGAGTGTGTGGGCTCTTCTGAGCCTTGCTGTTACAAGGAGATTCAGTTGCCTGAAAAAACGCGTTTATTTCGGGCTGAAATACACGTTTTGAAAAGTGTGATGTCACTGCCCGATAACTTACATGGGGTTGACCAAACTTGCAGAAACATGTTTATTTCTGCTGAAAAACACGTTTTGACCCTTTCTGCACACTGGGGTTAAGGGTTGAGTGTGTGGGCACTTCTGAGCATTGCTGTTACAAGTAGATTCAGTTGTCTGAAAAAACGCGTTTATTTCGGGCTGAAAAACACGTTTTGAAAACTGTGATGTTACTGCCCCATAACTTACATGGGGTTGACCAAACTTGCAGAAACATGTTTATTTCTGCTGAAAAACACGTTTTGACCCTTTCTGCACACTGGGGTTAAGGGCTGAGTGTGTTGGCACTTCTGAGCCTTGCTGTTACAAGTAGATTCAGCTGTCTGAAAAAACGTGTTTATTTCGGGCTGAAAAACACGTTTTGAAAAGTGTGATGTTACTGCCCCATAACTTACATGGGGTTGACCAAACTTGCAGAAACATGTTTATTTCTGCTGAAAAACACGTTTTGACACTTTCTGTACACTGGGGTTAAGGGCTGAGTGTGTGGGCTCTTCTGAGCCTTGCTGTTACAAGGAGATTCAGTTGCCTGAAAAAACGCGTTTATTTCGGGCTGAAAAACACGTTTTGAAAAGTGTGATGTTACTGCCCCATAACTTACATGGGGTTGACCAAACTTGCAGAAACATGTTTATTTCTGCTGAAAAACACGTTTTGACACTTTCTGTACACTGGGGTTAAGGGCTGAGTGTGTGGGCTCTTCTGAGCCTTGCTGTTACAAGGAGATTCAGTTGTCTGAAAAAACGCGTTTATTTCGGGCTGAAAAACACGTTTTGAAAAGTGTGATGTTACTGCCCCATAACTTACATGGGGTTGACCAAACTTGCAGAAACATGTTTATTTCTGCTGAAAAACACGTTTTGACCCTTTCTGCACACTGGGGTTAAGGGTTGAGTGTGTGGGCACTTCTGAGCCTTGCTGTTACAAGTAGATTCAGTTGTCTGAAAAAACGCGTTTATTTCGGGCTGAAAAACACGTTTTGAAAAGTGTGATGTTACTGCCCCATAACTTACATGGGGTTGACCAAACTTGCAGAAACATGTTTATTTCTGCTGAAAAACACGTTTTGACCCTTTCTGCACACTGGGGTTAAGGGCTGAGTGTGTTGGCACTTCTGAGCCTTGCTGTTACAAGTAGATTCAGCTGTCTGAAAAAACGTGTTTATTTCGGGCTGAAAAACACGTTTTGAAAAGTGTGATGTTACTGCCCCATAACTTACATGGGGTTGACCAAACTTGCAGAAACATGTTTATTTCTGCTGAAAAACACGTTTTGACAATTTCTGCACACTGGGGTTAAGGGCTGAGTGTGTGGGCTCTTTTGAGCCTTGCTGTTACAAGGAGATTCAGTTGCCTGAAAAAACGCGTTTATTTCGGGCTGAAAAACACGTTTTGAAAAGTGTGATGTTACTGCCCCATAACTTACATGGGGTTGACCAAACTTGCAGAAACATGTTTATTTCTGCTGAAAAACACGTTTTGACACTTTCTGCACACTGGGGTTAAGGGCTGAGTGTGTTGGCTCTTCTGAGCCTTGCTGTTACAAGTAGATTCAGCTGTCTGAAAAAACGTGTTTATTTCGGGCTGAAAAACACTTTTTGAAAAGTGTGATGTTACTGCCCCATAACTTACATGGGGTTGACCAAACTTGCAGAAACATGTTTATTTCTGCAGAAAAACACGTTTTGACCCTTTCTGCACACTGGGGTTAAGGGTTGAGTGTGTGGGCACTTCTGAGCATTGCTGTTACAAGTAGGTTCAGTTGTCTGAAAAAACGCGTTTATTTCGGGCTGAAAAACACGTTTTGAAAACTGTGATGTTACTGCCCCATAACTTACATGGGGTTGACCAAACTTGCAGAAACATGTTTATTTCTGCTGAAAAACACGTTTTGACCCTTTCTGCACACTGGGGTTAAGGGCTGAGTGTGTTGGCACTTCTGAGCCTTGCTGTTACAAGTAGATTCAGCTGTCTGAAAAAACGTGTTTATTTCGGGCTGAAAAACACGTTTTGAAAAGTGTGATGTTACTGCCCCATAACTTACATGGGGTTGACCAAACTTGCAGAAACATGTTTATTTCTGCTGAAAAACACGTTTTGACACTTTCTGTACACTGGGGTTAAGGGCTGAGTGTGTGGGCTCTTCTGAGCCTTGCTGTTACAAGGAGATTCAGTTGCCTGAAAAAACGCGTTTATTTCGTGCTGAAAAACACGTTTTGAAAAGTGTGATGTTACTGCCCCATAACTTAAATGGGGTTGACCAAACTTGCAGAAACATGTTTATTTCTGCTGAAAAACACGTTTTGACCCTTTCTGCACACTGGGGTTAAGGGCTGAGTGTGTTGGCACTTCTGAGCCTTGCTGTTACAAGTAGATTCAGCTGTCTGAAAAAACGTGTTTATTTCGGGCTGAAAAACACGTTTTGAAAAGTGTGATGTTACTGCCCCATAACTTACATGGGGTTGACCAAACTTGCAGAAACATGTTTATTTCTGCTGAAAAACACGTTTTGACACTTTCTGTACACTGGGGTTAAGGGCTGAGTGTGTGGGCTCTTCTGAGCCTTGCTGTTACAAGGAGATTCAGTTGCCTGAAAAAACGCGTTTATTTCGTGCTGAAAAACACGTTTTGAAAAGTGTGATGTTACTGCCCCATAACTTAAATGGGGTTGACCAAACTTGCAGAAACATGTTTATTTCTGCTGAAAAACACGTTTTGACCCTTTCTGCACACTGGGGTTAAGGGCTGAGTGTGTTGGCACTTCTGAGCCTTGCTGTTACAAGTAGATTCAGCTGTCTGAAAAAACGTGTTTATTTCGGGCTGAAAAACACGTTTTGAAAAGTGTGATGTTACTGCCCCATAACTTACATGGGGTTGACCAAACTTGCAGAAACATGTTTATTTCTGCTGAAAAACACGTTTTGACACTTTCTGTACACTGGGGTTAAGGGCTGAGTGTGTGGGCTCTTCTGAGCCTTGCTGTTACAAGGAGATTCAGTTGTCTGAAAAAACGCGTTTATTTCGGGCTGAAAAACACGTTTTGAAAAGTGTGATGTTACTGCCCCATAACTTACATGGGGTTGACCAAACTTGCAGAAACATGTTTATTTCTGCTGAAAAACACGTTTTGACCCTTTCTGCACACTGGGGTTAAGGGCTGAGTGTGTTGGCACTTCTGAGCCTTGCTGTTACAAGTATATTCAGCTGTCTGAAAAAACGTGTTTATTTCGGGCTGAAAAACACGTTTTGAAAAGTGTGATGTTACTGCCCCATAACTTACATGGGGTTGACCAAACTTGCAGAAACATGTTTATTTCTGCTGAAAAACACGTTTTGACACTTTCTGTACACTGGGGTTAAGGGCTGAGTGTGTGGGCTCTTCTGAGCCTTGCTGTTACAAGGAGATTCAGTTGTCTGAAAAAACGCGTTTATTTCGGGCTGAAAAACACGTTTTGAAAAGTGTGATGTTACTGCCCCATAACTTACATGGGGTTGACCAAACTTGCAGAAACATGTTTATTTCTGCTGAAAAACACGTTTTGACACTTTCTGTACACTGGGGTTAAGGGCTGAGTGCGTGGGCTCTTCTGAGCCTTGCTGTTACAAGGAGATTCAGTTGTCTGAAAAAACGCGTTTATTTCGGGCTGAAAAACACGTTTTGAAAAGTGTGATGTTACTGCCCCATAACTTACATGGGGTTGACCAAACTTGCAGAAACATGTTTATTTCTGCTGAAAAACACGTTTTGACCCTTTCTGCACACTGGGGTTAAGGGCTGAGTGTGTTGGCTCTTCTGAGCCTTGCTGTTACAAGTAGATTCAGCTGTCTGAAAAAACGAGTTTATTTCGGGCTGAAAAACACGTTTTGAAAAGTGTGATGTTACTGCCCCATAACTTACATGGGGTTGACCAAACTTGCAGAAACATGTTTATTTCTGCTGAAAAACACGTTTTGACACTTTCTGTACACTGGGGTTAAGGGCTGAGTGTGTGGGCTCTTCTGAGCCTTGCTGTTACAAGGAGATTCATTTGCCTGAAAAAAACGCGTTTATTTCGGGCTGAAAAACACGTTTTGAAAACTGTGATGTTACTGCCCCATAACTTACATGGGGTTGACCAAACTTACAGAAACATGTTTATTTCTGCTGAAAAACACGTTTTGACCCTTTCTGCACACTGGGGTTAAGGGCTGAGTGTGTTGGCTCTTCTGAGCCTTGCTGTTACAAGTAGATTCAGCTGTCTGAAAAAACGTGTTTATTTCGGGCTGAAAAACACGTTTTGAAAAGTGTGATGTTACTGCCCCATAACTTACATGGGGTTGACCAAACTTGCAGAAACATGTTTATTTCAGCTGAAAAACACGTTTTGACACTTTCTGTACACTGGGGTTAAGGGCTGAGTGTGTGGGCTCTTCTGAGCCTTGCTGTTACAAGGAGATTCAGTTGTCTGAAAAAACGCGTTTATTTCGGGCTGAAAAACACGTTTTGAAAAGTGTGATGTTACTGCCCCATAACTTACATGGGGTTGACCAAACTTGCAGAAACATGTTTATTTCTGCTGAAAAACACGTTTTGACCCTTTCTGCACACTGGGGTTAAGGGCTGAGTGTGTTGGCACTTCTGAGCCTTGCTGTTACAAGTAGATTCAGCTGTCTGAAAAAACGTGTTCATTTCGGGCTGAAAAACACGTTTTGAAAAGTGTGATGTTACTGCCCCATAACTTACATGGGGTTGACCAAACTTGCAGAAACATGTTTATTTCTGCTGAAAAACACGTTTTGACAATTTCTGCACACTGGGGTTAAGGGCTGAGTGTGTGGGCTCTTTTGAGCCTTGCTGTTACAAGGAGATTCAGTTGCCTGAAAAAACGCGTTTATTTCGGGCTGAAAAACACGTTTTGAAAAGTGTGATGTTACTGCCCCATAACTTACATGGGGTTGACCAAACTTGCAGAAACATGTTTATTTCTGCTGAAAAACACGTTTTGACCCTTTCTGCACACTGGGGTTAAGGGCTGAGTGTGTTGGCACTTCTGAGCCTTGCTGTTACAAGTAGATTCAGCTGTCTGAAAAAACGTGTTCATTTCGGGCTGAAAAACACGTTTTGAAAAGTTTGATGTTACTGCCCCATAACTTACATGGGGTTGACCAAACTTACAGAAACATGTTTATTTCTGCTGAAAAACACGTTTTGACCCTTTCTGCACACTGGGGTTAAGGGCTGAGTGTGTTGGCTCTTCTGAGCCTTGCTGTTACAAGTAGATTCAGCTGTCTGAAAAAACATGTTTATTTCGGGCTGAAAAACACGTTTTGAAAAGTGTGATGTTACTGCCCCATAACTTACATGGGGTTGACCAAACTTGCAGAAACATGTTTATTTCAGCTGAAAAACACGTTTTGACACTTTCTGTACACTGGGGTTAAGGGCTGAGTGTGTGGGCTCTTCTGAGCCTTGCTGTTACAAGGAGATTCAGTTGTCTGAAAAAACGCGTTTATTTCGGGCTGAAAAACACGTTTTGAAAAGTGTGATGTTACTGCCCCATAACTTACATGGGGTTGACCAAACTTGCAGAAACATGTTTATTTCTGCTGAAAAACACGTTTTGACCCTTTCTGCACACTGGGGTTAAGGGTTGAGTGTGTGGGCACTTCTGAGCCTTGCTGTTACAAGTAGATTCAGTTGCCTGAAAAAACGCGTTTATTTCTGGCTGAAAAACACGTTTTGAAAAGTATGATGTTACTGCCCCATAACTTACATGGGGTTGACCAAACTTGCAGAAACATGTTTATTTCTGCTGAAAAACACGTTTTGACCCTTTCTGCACACTGGGGTTAAGGGCTGAGTGTGTTGGCACTTCTGAGCCTTGCTGTTACAAGTATATTCAGCTGTCTGAAAAAACGTGTTTATTTCGGGCTGAAAAACACGTTTTGAAAAGTGTGATGTTACTGCCCCATAACTTACATGGGGTTGACCAAACTTGCAGAAACATGTTTATTTCTGCTGAAAAACACGTTTTGACCCTTTCTGCACACTGGGGTTAAGGGTTGAGTGTGTGGGCACTTCTGAGCCTTGCTGTTACAAGTAGATTCAGTTGTCTGAAAAAACGCGTTTATTTCGGGCTGAAAAACACGTTTTGAAAAGTATGATGTTACTGCCCCATAACTTACATGGGGTTGACCAAACTTGCAGAAACATGTTTATTTCTGCTGAAAAACACGTTTTGACCCTTTCTGCACACTGGGGTTAAGGGCTGAGTGTGTTGGCTCTTCTGAGCCTTGCTGTTACAAGTAGATTCAGCTGTCTGAAAAAACGTGTTTAATTCAGAATGAAAAAACACGTATTGAAAAGTGTGATGTTACTGCCCCATAACTTACATGGGGTTGACCAAACTTGCAGAAACATGTTTATTTCAGCTGAAAAACACGTTTTGACACTTTCTGTACACTGGGGTTAAGGGCTGAGTGTGTGGGCTCTTCTGAGCCTTGCTGTTACAAGGAGATTCAGTTGTCTGAAAAAACGCGTTTATTTCGGGCTGAAAAACACGTTTTGAAAAGTGTGATGTTACTGCCCCATAACTTACATGGGGTTGACCAAACTTGCAGAAACATGTTTATTTCTGCTGAAAAACACGTTTTGACCCTTTCTGCACACTGGGGTTAAGGGTTGAGTGTGTGGGCACTTCTGAGCCTTGCTGTTACAAGTAGATTCAGTTGTCTGAAAAAACGCGTTTATTTCGGGCTGAAAAACACGTTTTGAAAAGTGTGATGTTACTGCCCCATAACTTACATGGGGTTGACCAAACTTGCAGAAACATGTTTATTTCTGCTGAAAAACACGTTTTGACAATTTCTGCACACTGGGGTTAAGGGCTGAGTGTGTGGGCTCTTTTGAGCCTTGCTGTTACAAGGAGATTCAGTTGCCTGAAAAAACGCGTTTATTTCGGGCTGAAAAACACGTTTTGAAAAGTGTGATGTTACTGCCCCATAACTTACATGGGGTTGACCAAACTTGCAGAAACATGTTTATTTCTGCTGAAAAACACGTTTTGACACTTTCTGTACACTGGGGTTAAGGGTTGAGTGTGTGGGCACTTCTGAGCCTTGCTGTTACAAGTAGATTCAGTTGCCTGAAAAAACGCGTTTATTTCTGGCTGAAAAACACGTTTTGAAAAGTGTGATGTTACTGCCCCATAACTTACATGGGGTTGACCAAACTTGCAGAAACATGTTTATTTCTGCTGAAAAACACGTTTTGACACTTTCTGTACACTGGGGTTAAGGGCTGAGTGTGTGGGCTCTTCTGAGCCTTGCTGTTACAAGGAGATTCAGTTGCCTGAAAAAACGCGTTTATTTCGGGCTGAAATACACGTTTTGAAAAGTGTGATGTCACTGCCCGATAACTTACATGGGGTTGACCAAACTTGCAGAAACATGTTTATTTCTGCTGAAAAACACGTTTTGACCCTTTCTGCACACTGGGGTTAAGGGTTGAGTGTGTGGGCACTTCTGAGCATTGCTGTTACAAGTAGATTCAGTTGTCTGAAAAAACGCGTTTATTTCGGGCTGAAAAACACGTTTTGAAAACTGTGATGTTACTGCCCCATAACTTACATGGGGTTGACCAAACTTGCAGAAACATGTTTATTTCTGCTGAAAAACACGTTTTGACCCTTTCTGCACACTGGGGTTAAGGGCTGAGTGTGTTGGAACTTCTGAGCCTTGCTGTTACAAGTAGATTCAGCTGTCTGAAAAAACGTGTTTATTTCGGGCTGAAAAACACGTTTTGAAAAGTGTGATGTTACTGCCCCATAACTTACATGGGGTTGACCAAACTTGCAGAAACATGTTTATTTCTGCTGAAAAACACGTTTTGACCCTTTCTGCACACTGGGGTTAAGGGCTGAGTGTGTTGGCACTTCTGAGCCTTGCTGTTACAAGTATATTCAGCTGTCTGAAAAAACGTGTTTATTTCGGGCTGAAAAACACGTTTTGAAAAGTGTGATGTTACTGCCCCATAACTTACATGGGGTTGACCAAACTTGCAGAAACATGTTTATTTCTGCTGAAAAACACGTTTTGACACTTTCTGTACACTGGGGTTAAGGGCTGAGTGTGTGGGCTCTTCTGAGCCTTGCTGTTACAAGGAGATTCAGTTGTCTGAAAAAACGCGTTTATTTCGGGCTGAAAAACACGTTTTGAAAAGTGTGATGTTACTGCCCCATAACTTACATGGGGTTGACCAAACTTGCAGAAACATGTTTATTTCTGCTGAAAAACACGTTTTGACACTTTCTGTACACTGGGGTTAAGGGCTGAGTGCGTGGGCTCTTCTGAGCCTTGCTGTTACAAGGAGATTCAGTTGTCTGAAAAAACGCGTTTATTTCGGGCTGAAAAACACGTTTTGAAAAGTGTGATGTTACTGCCCCATAACTTACATGGGGTTGACCAAACTTGCAGAAACATGTTTATTTCTGCTGAAAAACACGTTTTGACCCTTTCTGCACACTGGGGTTAAGGGCTGAGTGTGTTGGCTCTTCTGAGCCTTGCTGTTACAAGTAGATTCAGCTGTCTGAAAAAACGAGTTTATTTCGGGCTGAAAAACACGTTTTGAAAAGTGTGATGTTACTGCCCCATAACTTACATGGGGTTGACCAAACTTGCAGAAACATGTTTATTTCTGCTGAAAAACACGTTTTGACACTTTCTGTACACTGGGGTTAAGGGCTGAGTGTGTGGGCTCTTCTGAGCCTTGCTGTTACAAGGAGATTCATTTGCCTGAAAAAAACGCGTTTATTTCGGGCTGAAAAACACGTTTTGAAAACTGTGATGTTACTGCCCCATAACTTACATGGGGTTGACCAAACTTACAGAAACATGTTTATTTCTGCTGAAAAACACGTTTTGACCCTTTCTGCACACTGGGGTTAAGGGCTGAGTGTGTTGGCTCTTCTGAGCCTTGCTGTTACAAGTAGATTCAGCTGTCTGAAAAAACGTGTTTATTTCGGGCTGAAAAACACGTTTTGAAAAGTGTGATGTTACTGCCCCATAACTTACATGGGGTTGACCAAACTTGCAGAAACATGTTTATTTCAGCTGAAAAACACGTTTTGACACTTTCTGTACACTGGGGTTAAGGGCTGAGTGTGTGGGCTCTTCTGAGCCTTGCTGTTACAAGGAGATTCAGTTGTCTGAAAAAACGCGTTTATTTCGGGCTGAAAAACACGTTTTGAAAAGTGTGATGTTACTGCCCCATAACTTACATGGGGTTGACCAAACTTGCAGAAACATGTTTATTTCTGCTGAAAAACACGTTTTGACCCTTTCTGCACACTGGGGTTAAGGGCTGAGTGTGTTGGCACTTCTGAGCCTTGCTGTTACAAGTAGATTCAGCTGTCTGAAAAAACGTGTTCATTTCGGGCTGAAAAACACGTTTTGAAAAGTGTGATGTTACTGCCCCATAACTTACATGGGGTTGACCAAACTTGCAGAAACATGTTTATTTCTGCTGAAAAACACGTTTTGACAATTTCTGCACACTGGGGTTAAGGGCTGAGTGTGTGGGCTCTTTTGAGCCTTGCTGTTACAAGGAGATTCAGTTGCCTGAAAAAACGCGTTTATTTCGGGCTGAAAAACACGTTTTGAAAAGTGTGATGTTACTGCCCCATAACTTACATGGGGTTGACCAAACTTGCAGAAACATGTTTATTTCTGCTGAAAAACACGTTTTGACCCTTTCTGCACACTGGGGTTAAGGGCTGAGTGTGTTGGCACTTCTGAGCCTTGCTGTTACAAGTAGATTCAGCTGTCTGAAAAAACGTGTTCATTTCGGGTGAAAAACACGTTTTGAAAAGTTTGATGTTACTGCCCCATAACTTACATGGGGTTGACCAAACTTACAGAAACATGTTTATTTCTGCTGAAAAACACGTTTTGACCCTTTCTGCACACTGGGGTTAAGGGCTGAGTGTGTTGGCTCTTCTGAGCCTTGCTGTTACAAGTAGATTCAGCTGTCTGAAAAAACATGTTTATTTCGGGCTGAAAAACACGTTTTGAAAAGTGTGATGTTACTGCCCCATAACTTACATGGGGTTGACCAAACTTGCAGAAACATGTTTATTTCAGCTGAAAAACACGTTTTGACACTTTCTGTACACTGGGGTTAAGGGCTGAGTGTGTGGGCTCTTCTGAGCCTTGCTGTTACAAGGAGATTCAGTTGTCTGAAAAAACGCGTTTATTTCGGGCTGAAAAACACGTTTTGAAAAGTGTGATGTTACTGCCCCATAACTTACATGGGGTTGACCAAACTTGCAGAAACATGTTTATTTCTGCTGAAAAACACGTTTTGACCCTTTCTGCACACTGGGGTTAAGGGTTGAGTGTGTGGGCACTTCTGAGCCTTGCTGTTACAAGTAGATTCAGTTGCCTGAAAAAACGCGTTTATTTCTGGCTGAAAAACACGTTTTGAAAAGTATGATGTTACTGCCCCATAACTTACATGGGGTTGACCAAACTTGCAGAAACATGTTTATTTCTGCTGAAAAACACGTTTTGACCCTTTCTGCACACTGGGGTTAAGGGCTGAGTGTGTTGGCACTTCTGAGCCTTGCTGTTACAAGTATATTCAGCTGTCTGAAAAAACGTGTTTATTTCGGGCTGAAAAACACGTTTTGAAAAGTGTGATGTTACTGCCCCATAACTTACATGGGGTTGACCAAACTTGCAGAAACATGTTTATTTCTGCTGAAAAACACGTTTTGACCCTTTCTGCACACTGGGGTTAAGGGTTGAGTGTGTGGGCACTTCTGAGCCTTGCTGTTACAAGTAGATTCAGTTGTCTGAAAAAACGCGTTTATTTCGGGCTGAAAAACACGTTTTGAAAAGTATGATGTTACTGCCCCATAACTTACATGGGGTTGACCAAACTTGCAGAAACATGTTTATTTCTGCTGAAAAACACGTTTTGACCCTTTCTGCACACTGGGGTTAAGGGCTGAGTGTGTTGGCTCTTCTGAGCCTTGCTGTTACAAGTAGATTCAGCTGTCTGAAAAAACGTGTTTAATTCAGAATGAAAAAACACGTATTGAAAAGTGTGATGTTACTGCCCCATAACTTACATGGGGTTGACCAAACTTGCAGAAACATGTTTATTTCAGCTGAAAAACACGTTTTGACACTTTCTGTACACTGGGGTTAAGGGCTGAGTGTGTGGGCTCTTCTGAGCCTTGCTGTTACAAGGAGATTCAGTTGTCTGAAAAAACGCGTTTATTTCGGGCTGAAAAACACGTTTTGAAAAGTGTGATGTTACTGCCCCATAACTTACATGGGGTTGACCAAACTTGCAGAAACATGTTTATTTCTGCTGAAAAACACGTTTTGACCCTTTCTGCACACTGGGGTTAAGGGTTGAGTGTGTGGGCACTTCTGAGCCTTGCTGTTACAAGTAGATTCAGTTGTCTGAAAAAACGCGTTTATTTCGGGCTGAAAAACACGTTTTGAAAAGTGTGATGTTACTGCCCCATAACTTACATGGGGTTGACCAAACTTGCAGAAACATGTTTATTTCTGCTGAAAAACACGTTTTGACAATTTCTGCACACTGGGGTTAAGGGCTGAGTGTGTGGGCTCTTTTGAGCCTTGCTGTTACAAGGAGATTCAGTTGCCTGAAAAAACGCGTTTATTTCGGGCTGAAAAACACGTTTTGAAAAGTGTGATGTTACTGCCCCATAACTTACATGGGGTTGACCAAACTTGCAGAAACATGTTTATTTCTGCTGAAAAACACGTTTTGACACTTTCTGTACACTGGGGTTAAGGGTTGAGTGTGTGGGCACTTCTGAGCCTTGCTGTTACAAGTAGATTCAGTTGCCTGAAAAAACGCGTTTATTTCTGGCTGAAAAACACGTTTTGAAAAGTGTGATGTTACTGCCCCATAACTTACATGGGGTTGACCAAACTTGCAGAAACATGTTTATTTCTGCTGAAAAACACGTTTTGACACTTTCTGTACACTGGGGTTAAGGGCTGAGTGTGTGGGCTCTTCTGAGCCTTGCTGTTACAAGGAGATTCAGTTGCCTGAAAAAACGCGTTTATTTCGGGCTGAAATACACGTTTTGAAAAGTGTGATGTCACTGCCCGATAACTTACATGGGGTTGACCAAACTTGCAGAAACATGTTTATTTCTGCTGAAAAACACGTTTTGACCCTTTCTGCACACTGGGGTTAAGGGTTGAGTGTGTGGGCACTTCTGAGCATTGCTGTTACAAGTAGATTCAGTTGTCTGAAAAAACGCGTTTATTTCGGGCTGAAAAACACGTTTTGAAAACTGTGATGTTACTGCCCCATAACTTACATGGGGTTGACCAAACTTGCAGAAACATGTTTATTTCTGCTGAAAAACACGTTTTGACCCTTTCTGCACACTGGGGTTAAGGGCTGAGTGTGTTGGAACTTCTGAGCCTTGCTGTTACAAGTAGATTCAGCTGTCTGAAAAAACGTGTTTATTTCGGGCTGAAAAACACGTTTTGAAAAGTGTGATGTTACTGCCCCATAACTTACATGGGGTTGACCAAACTTGCAGAAACATGTTTATTTCTGCTGAAAAACACGTTTTGACAATTTCTGCACACTCTGGTTAAGGGCTGAGTGTGTGGGCTCTTTTGAGCCTTGCTGTTACAAGGAGATTCAGTTGCCTGAAAAAACGCGTTTATTTCGGGCTGAAAAACACGTTTTGAAAAGTGTGATGTTACTGCCCCATAACTTACATGGGGTTGACCAAACTTGCAGAAACATGTTTATTTCTGCTGAAAAACACGTTTTGACACTTTCTGTACACTGGGGTTAAGGGCTGAGTGTGTGGGCTCTTCTGAGCCTTGCTGTTACAAGGAGATTCAGTTGTCTGAAAAAACGCGTTTATTTCGGGCTGAAAAACACGTTTTGAAAAGTGTGATGTTACTGCCCCATAACTTACATGGGGTTGACCAAACTTGCAGAAACATGTTTATTTCTGCTGAAAAACACGTTTTGACCCTTTCTGCACACTGGGGTTAAGGGTTGAGTGTGTGGGCACTTCTGAGCCTTGCTGTTACAAGTAGATTCAGTTGTCTGAAAAAACGCGTTTATTTCGGGCTGAAAAACACGTTTTGAAAAGTGTGATGTTACTGCCCCATAACTTACATGGGGTTGACCAAACTTGCAGAAACATGTTTATTTCTGCTGAAAAACACGTTTTGACCCTTTCTGCACACTGGGGTTAAGGGCTGAGTGTGTTGGCACTTCTGAGCCTTGCTGTTACAAGTAGATTCAGCTGTCTGAAAAAACGTGTTTATTTCGGGCTGAAAAACACGTTTTGAAAAGTGTGATGTTACTGCCCCATAACTTACATGGGGTTGACCAAACTTGCAGAAACATGTTTATTTCTGCTGAAAAACACGTTTTGACAATTTCTGCACACTGGGGTTAAGGGCTGAGTGTGTGGGCTCTTTTGAGCCTTGCTGTTACAAGGAGATTCAGTTGCCTGAAAAAACGCGTTTATTTCGGGCTGAAAAACACGTTTTGAAAAGTGTGATGTTACTGCCCCATAACTTACATGGGGTTGACCAAACTTGCAGAAACATGTTTATTTCTGCTGAAAAACACGTTTTGACCCTTTCTGCACACTGGGGTTAAGGGCTGAGTGTGTTGGCTCTTCTGAGCCTTGCTGTTACAAGTAGATTCAGCTGTCTGAAAAAACGTGTTTATTTCGGGCTGAAAAACACTTTTTGAAAAGTGTGATGTTACTGCCCCATAACTTACATGGGGTTGACCAAACTTGCAGAAACATGTTTATTTCTGCAGAAAAACACGTTTTGACCCTTTCTGCACACTGGGGTTAAGGGTTGAGTGTGTGGGCACTTCTGAGCATTGCTGTTACAAGTAGATTCAGCTGTCTGAAAAAACGTGTTTATTTCGGGCTGAAAAACACTTTTTGAAAAGTGTGATGTTACTGCCCCATAACTTACATGGGGTTGACCAAACTTGCAGAAACATGTTTATTTCTGCTGAAAAACACGTTTTGACACTTTCTGTACACTGGGGTTAAGGGCTGAGTGTGTGGGCTCTTCTGAGCCTTGCTGTTACAAGGAGATTCAGTTGCCTGAAAAAACGCGTTTATTTCGTGCTGAAAAACACGTTTTGAAAAGTGTGATGTTACTGCCCCATAACTTAAATGGGGTTGACCAAACTTGCAGAAACATGTTTATTTCTGCTGAAAAACACGTTTTGACCCTTTCTGCACACTGGGGTTAAGGGCTGAGTGTGTGGGCTCTTCTGAGCCTTGCTGTTACAAGGAGATTCAGTTGTCTGAAAAAACGCGTTTATTTCGGGCTGAAAAACACGTTTTGAAAAGTGTGATGTTACTGCCCCATAACTTACATGGGGTTGACCAAACTTGCAGAAACATGTTTATTTCTGCTGAAAAACACGTTTTGACCCTTTCTGCACACTGGGGTTAAGGGCTGAGTGTGTTGGCACTTCTGAGCCTTGCTGTTACAAGTAGATTCAGCTGTCTGAAAAAACGTGTTTTTTTCGGGCTGAAAAACACGTTTTGAAAAGTGTGATGTTACTGCCCCATAACTTACATGGGGTTGACCAAACTTGCAGAAACGTTTATTTCTGCTGAAAAACACGTTTTGACACTTTCTGTACACTGGGGTTAAGGGCTGAGTGTGTGGGCTCTTCTGAGCCTTGCTGTTACAAGGAGATTCAGTTGTCTGAAAAAACGCGTTTATTTCGGGCTGAAAAACACGTTTTGAAAAGTGTGATGTTACTGCCCCATAACTTACATGGGGTTGACCAAACTTGCAGAAACATGTTTATTTCTGCTGAAAAACACGTTTTGACCCTTTCTGCACACTGGGGTTAAGGGCTGAGTGTGTTGGCACTTCTGAGCCTTGCTGTTACAAGTATATTCAGCTGTCTGAAAAAACGTGTTTATTTCGGGCTGAAAAACACGTTTTGAAAAGTGTGATGTTACTGCCCCATAACTTACATGGGGTTGACCAAACTTGCAGAAACATGTTTATTTCTGCTGAAAAACACGTTTTGACCCTTTCTGCACACTGGGGTTAAGGGCTGAGTGTGTTGGCTCTTCTGAGCCTTGCTGTTACAAGTAGATTCAGCTGTCTGAAAAAACGAGTTTATTTCGGGCTGAAAAACACGTTTTGAAAAGTGTGATGTTACTGCCCCATAACTTACATGGGGTTGACCAAACTTGCAGAAACATGTTTATTTCTGCTGAAAAACACGTTTTGACCCTTTCTGCACACTGGGGTTAAGGGTTGAGTGTGTGGGCACTTCTGAGCAGTGGTGTTACAAGTAGATTCAGTTGTCTGAAAAAACGCGTTTATTTCGGGCTGAAAAACACGTTTTGAAAAGTGTGATGTTACTGCCCCATAACTTACATGGGGTTGACCAAACTTGCAGAAACATGTTTATTTCTGCTGAAAAACACGTTTTGACACTTTCTGTACACTGGGGTTAAGGGCTGAGTGTGTGGGCTCTTCTGAGCCTTGCTGTTACAAGGAGATTCAGTTGCCTGAAAAAACGCGTTTATTTCGGGCTGAAAAACACGTTTTGAAAAGTGTGATGTTACTGCCCCATAACTTACATGGGGTTGACCAAACTTGCAGAAACATGTTTATTTCTGCTGAAAAACACGTTTTGACCCTTTCTGCACACTGGGGTTAAGGGCTGAGTGTGTTGGCTCTTCTGAGCCTTGCTGTTACAAGTAGATTCAGCTGTCTGAAAAAACGTGTTTATTTCGGGCTGAAAAACACGTTTTGAAAAGTGTGATGTTACTGCCTCATAACTTACATGGGGTTGACCAAACTTGCAGAAACATGTTTATTTCTGCTGAAAAACACGTTTTGACCCTTTCTGCACACTGGGGTTAAGGGCTGAGTGTGTTGGCTCTTCTGAGCCTTGCTGTTACAAGTAGATTCAGCTGTCTGAAAAAACGAGTTTATTTCGGGCTGAAAAACACGTTTTGAAAAGTGTGATGTTACTGCCCCATAACTTACATGGGGTTGACCAAACTTGCAGAAACATGTTTATTTCTGCTGAAAAACACGTTTTGACCCTTTCTGCACACTGGGGTTAAGGGTTGAGTGTGTGGGCACTTCTGAGCAGTGGTGTTACAAGTAGATTCAGTTGTCTGAAAAAACGCGTTTATTTCGGGCTGAAAAACACGTTTTGAAAAGTGTGATGTTACTGCCCCATAACTTACATGGGGTTGACCAAACTTGCAGAAACATGTTTATTTCTGCTGAAAAACACGTTTTGACACTTTCTGTACACTGGGGTTAAGGGCTGAGTGTGTGGGCTCTTCTGAGCCTTGCTGTTACAAGGAGATTCAGTTGCCTGAAAAAACGCGTTTATTTCGGGCTGAAAAACACGTTTTGAAAAGTGTGATGTTACTGCCCCATAACTTACATGGGGTTGACCAAACTTGCAGAAACATGTTTATTTCTGCTGAAAAACACGTTTTGACCCTTTCTGCACACTGGGGTTAAGGGCTGAGTGTGTTGGCTCTTCTGAGCCTTGCTGTTACAAGTAGATTCAGCTGTCTGAAAAAACGTGTTTATTTCGGGCTGAAAAACACGTTTTGAAAAGTGTGATGTTACTGCCTCATAACTTACATGGGGTTGACCAAATTTGCAGAAACATGTTTATTTCTGCTGAAAAACACGTTTTGACCCTTTCTGCACACTGGGGTTAAGGGCTGAGTGTGTTGGCACTTCTGAGCCTTGCTGTTACAAGTATATTCAGCTGTCTGAAAAAACGTGTTTATTTCGGGCTGAAAAACACGTTTTGAAAAGTGTGATGTTACTGCCCCATAACTTACATGGGGTTGACCAAACTTGCAGAAACATGTTTATTTCTGCTGAAAAACACGTTTTGACACTTTCTGTACACTGGGGTTAAGGGCTGAGTGTGTGGGCTCTTCTGAGCCTTGCTGTTACAAGGAGATTCATTTGCCTGAAAAAAAGCGTTTATTTCGGGCTGAAAAACACGTTTTGAAAACTGTGATGTTACTGCCCCATAACTTACATGGGGTTGACCAAACTTGCAGAAACATGTTTATTTCTGCTGAAAAACACGTTTTGACCCTTTCTGCACACTGGGGTTAAGGGCTGAGTGTGTTGGCTCTTCTGAGCCTTGCTGTTACAAGTAGATTCAGCTGTCTGAAAAAACGTGTTTATTTCGGGCTGAAAAACACGTTTTGAAAAGTGTGATGTTACTGCCTCATAACTTACATGGGGTTGACCAAACTTGCAGAAACATGTTTATTTCTGCTGAAAAACACGTTTTGACCCTTTCTGCACACTGGGGTTAAGGGCTGAGTGTGTTGGCTCTTCTGAGCCTTGCTGTTACAAGTAGATTCAGCTGTCTGAAAAAACGTGTTTATTTCGGGCTGAAAAACACGTTTTGAAAAGTGTGATGTTACTGCCTCATAACTTACATGGGGTTGACCAAACTTGCAGAAACATGTTTATTTCTGCTGAAAAACACGTTTTGACCCTTTCTGCACACTGGGGTTAAGGGCTGAGTGTGTTGGCACTTCTGAGCCTTGCTGTTACAAGTATATTCAGCTGTCTGAAAAAACGTGTTTATTTCGGGCTGAAAAACACGTTTTGAAAAGTGTGATGTTACTGCCCCATAACTTACATGGGGTTGACCAAACTTGCAGAAACATGTTTATTTCTGCTGAAAAACACGTTTTGACACTTTCTGTACACTGGGGTTAAGGGCTGAGTGTGTGGGCTCTTCTGAGCCTTGCTGTTACAAGGAGATTCATTTGCCTGAAAAAAACGCGTTTATTTCGGGCTGAAAAACACGTTTTGAAAACTGTGATGTTACTGCCCCATAACTTACATGGGGTTGACCAAACTTACAGAAACATGTTTATTTCTGCTGAAAAACACGTTTTGACCCTTTCTGCACACTGGGGTTAAGGGCTGAGTGTGTTGGCTCTTCTGAGCCTTGCTGTTACAAGTAGATTCAGCTGTCTGAAAAAACGTGTTTATTTCGGGCTGAAAAACACGTTTTGAAAAGTGTGATGTTACTGCCCCATAACTTACATGGGGTTGACCAAACTTGCAGAAACATGTTTATTTCAGCTGAAAAACACGTTTTGACACTTTCTGTACACTGGGGTTAAGGGCTGAGTGTGTGGGCTCTTCTGAGCCTTGCTGTTACAAGGAGATTCAGTTGTCTGAAAAAACGCGTTTATTTCGGGCTGAAAAACACGTTTTGAAAAGTGTGATGTTACTGCCCCATAACTTACATGGGGTTGACCAAACTTGCAGAAACATGTTTATTTCTGCTGAAAAACACGTTTTGACCCTTTCTGCACACTGGGGTTAAGGGTTGAGTGTGTGGGCATTTCTGAGCCTTGCTGTTACAAGTAGATTCAGTTGTCTGAAAAAACGCGTTTATTTCGGGCTGAAAAACACGTTTTGAAAAGTGTGATGTTACTGCCCCATAACTTACATGGGGTTGACCAAACTTGCAGAAACATGTTTATTTCTGCTGAAAAACACGTTTTGACCCTTTCTGCACACTGGGGTTAAGGGCTGAGTGTGTTGGCACTTCTGAGCCTTGCTGTTACAAGTAGATTCAGCTGTCTGAAAAAACGTGTTCATTTCGGGCTGAAAAACACGTTTTGAAAAGTGTGATGTTACTGCCCCATAACTTACATGGGGTTGACCAAACTTGCAGAAACATGTTTATTTCTGCTGAAAAACACGTTTTGACAATTTCTGCACACTGGGGTTAAGGGCTGAGTGTGTGGGCTCTTTTGAGCCTTGCTGTTACAAGGAGATTCAGTTGCCTGAAAAAACGCGTTTATTTCGGGCTGAAAAACACGTTTTGAAAAGTGTGATGTTACTGCCCCATAACTTACATGGGGTTGACCAAACTTGCAGAAACATGTTTATTTCTGCTGAAAAACACGTTTTGACCCTTTCTGCACACTGGGGTTAAGGGCTGAGTGTGTTGGCACTTCTGAGCCTTGCTGTTACAAGTAGATTCAGCTGTCTGAAAAAACGTGTTCATTTCGGGCTGAAAAACACGTTTTGAAAAGTTTGATGTTACTGCCCCATAACTTACATGGGGTTGACCAAACTTACAGAAACATGTTTATTTCTGCTGAAAAACACGTTTTGACCCTTTCTGCACACTGGGGTTAAGGGCTGAGTGTGTTGGCTCTTCTGAGCCTTGCTGTTACAAGTAGATTCAGCTGTCTGAAAAAACATGTTTATTTCGGGCTGAAAAACACGTTTTGAAAAGTGTGATGTTACTGCCCCATAACTTACATGGGGTTGACCAAACTTGCAGAAACATGTTTATTTCAGCTGAAAAACACGTTTTGACACTTTCTGTACACTGGGGTTAAGGGCTGAGTGTGTGGGCTCTTCTGAGCCTTGCTGTTACAAGTAGATTCAGTTGCCTGAAAAAACGCGTTTATTTCTGGCTGAAAAACACGTTTTGAAAAGTATGATGTTACTGCCCCATAACTTACATGGGGTTGACCAAACTTGCAGAAACATGTTTATTTCTGCTGAAAAACACGTTTTGACCCTTTCTGCACACTGGGGTTAAGGGCTGAGTGTGTTGGCATTTCTGAGCCTTGCTGTTACAAGTATATTCAGCTGTCTGAAAAAACGTGTTTATTTCGGGCTGAAAAACACGTTTTGAAAAGTGTGATGTTACTGCCCCATAACTTACATGGGGTTGACCAAACTTGCAGACACATGTTTATTTCTGCTGAAAAACACGTTTTGACCCTTTCTGCACACTGGGGTTAAGGGTTGAGTGTGTGGGCACTTCTGAGCCTTGCTGTTACAAGTAGATTCAGTTGTCTGAAAAAACGCGTTTATTTCGGGCTGAAAAACACGTTTTGAAAAGTATGATGTTACTGCCCCATAACTTACATGGGGTTGACCAAACTTGCAGAAACATGTTTATTTCTGCTGAAAAACACGTTTTGACCCTTTCTGCACACTGGGGTTAAGGGCTGAGTGTGTTGGCTCTTCTGAGCCTTGCTGTTACAAGTAGATTCAGCTGTCTGAAAAAACGTGTTTAATTCAGAATGAAAAAACACGTATTGAAAAGTGTGATGTTACTGCCCCATAACTTACATGGGGTTGACCAAACTTGCAGAAACATGTTTATTTCAGCTGAAAAACACGTTTTGACACTTTCTGTACACTGGGGTTAAGGGCTGAGTGTGTGGGCTCTTCTGAGCCTTGCTGTTACAAGGAGATTCAGTTGTCTGAAAAAACGCGTTTATTTCGGGCTGAAAAACACGTTTTGAAAAGTGTGATGTTACTGCCCCATAACTTACATGGGGTTGACCAAACTTGCAGAAACATGTTTATTTCTGCTGAAAAACACGTTTTGACCCTTTCTGCACACTGGGGTTAAGGGTTGAGTGTGTGGGCACTTCTGAGCCTTGCTGTTACAAGTAGATTCAGTTGTCTGAAAAAACGCGTTTATTTCGGGCTGAAAAACACGTTTTGAAAAGTGTGATGTTACTGCCCCATAACTTACATGGGGTTGACCAAACTTGCAGAAACATGTTTATTTCTGCTGAAAAACACGTTTTGACAATTTCTGCACACTGGGGTTAAGGGCTGAGTGTGTGGGCTCTTTTGAGCCTTGCTGTTACAAGGAGATTCAGTTGCCTGAAAAAACGCGTTTATTTCGGGCTGAAAAACACGTTTTGAAAAGTGTGATGTTACTGCCCCATAACTTACATGGGGTTGACCAAACTTGCAGAAACATGTTTATTTCTGCTGAAAAACACGTTTTGACACTTTTTGTACACTGGGGTTAAGGGTTGAGTGTGTGGGCACTTCTGAGCCTTGCTGTTACAAGTAGATTCAGTTGCCTGAAAAAACGCGTTTATTTCTGGCTGAAAAACACGTTTTGAAAAGTGTGATGTTACTGCCCCATAACTTACATGGGGTTGACCAAACTTGCAGAAACATGTTTATTTCTGCTGAAAAACACGTTTTGACACTTTCTGTACACTGGGGTTAAGGGCTGAGTGTGTGGGCTCTTCTGAGCCTTGCTGTTACAAGGAGATTCAGTTGTCTGAAAAAACGCGTTTATTTCGGGCTGAAAAACACGTTTTGAAAAGTGTGATGTTACTGCCCCATAACTTACATGGGGTTGACCAAACTTGCAGAAACATGTTTATTTCTGCTGAAAAACACGTTTTGACCCTTTCTGCACACTGGGGTTAAGGGTTGAGTGTGTGGGCATTTCTGAGCCTTGCTGTTACAAGTAGATTCAGTTGTCTGAAAAAACGCGTTTATTTCGGGCTGAAAAACACGTTTTGAAAAGTGTGATGTTACTGCCCCATAACTTACATGGGGTTGACCAAACTTGCAGAAACATGTTTATTTCTGCTGAAAAACACGTTTTGACCCTTTCTGCACACTGGGGTTAAGGGCTGAGTGTGTTGGCACTTCTGAGCCTTGCTGTTACAAGTAGATTCAGCTGTCTGAAAAAACGTGTTCATTTCGGGCTGAAAAACACGTTTTGAAAAGTGTGATGTTACTGCCCCATAACTTACATGGGGTTGACCAAACTTGCAGAAACATGTTTATTTCTGCTGAAAAACACGTTTTGACAATTTCTGCACACTGGGGTTAAGGGCTGAGTGTGTGGGCTCTTTTGAGCCTTGCTGTTACAAGGAGATTCAGTTGCCTGAAAAAACGCGTTTATTTCGGGCTGAAAAACACGTTTTGAAAAGTGTGATGTTACTGCCCCATAACTTACATGGGGTTGACCAAACTTGCAGAAACATGTTTATTTCTGCTGAAAAACACGTTTTGACCCTTTCTGCACACTGGGGTTAAGGGCTGAGTGTGTTGGCACTTCTGAGCCTTGCTGTTACAAGTAGATTCAGCTGTCTGAAAAAACGTGTTCATTTCGGGCTGAAAAACACGTTTTGAAAAGTTTGATGTTACTGCCCCATAACTTACATGGGGTTGACCAAACTTACAGAAACATGTTTATTTCTGCTGAAAAACACGTTTTGACCCTTTCTGCACACTGGGGTTAAGGGCTGAGTGTGTTGGCTCTTCTGAGCCTTGCTGTTACAAGTAGATTCAGCTGTCTGAAAAAACATGTTTATTTCGGGCTGAAAAACACGTTTTGAAAAGTGTGATGTTACTGCCCCATAACTTACATGGGGTTGACCAAACTTGCAGAAACATGTTTATTTCAGCTGAAAAACACGTTTTGACACTTTCTGTACACTGGGGTTAAGGGCTGAGTGTGTGGGCTCTTCTGAGCCTTGCTGTTACAAGTAGATTCAGTTGCCTGAAAAAACGCGTTTATTTCTGGCTGAAAAACACGTTTTGAAAAGTATGATGTTACTGCCCCATAACTTACATGGGGTTGACCAAACTTGCAGAAACATGTTTATTTCTGCTGAAAAACACGTTTTGACCCTTTCTGCACACTGGGGTTAAGGGCTGAGTGTGTTGGCATTTCTGAGCCTTGCTGTTACAAGTATATTCAGCTGTCTGAAAAAACGTGTTTATTTCGGGCTGAAAAACACGTTTTGAAAAGTGTGATGTTACTGCCCCATAACTTACATGGGGTTGACCAAACTTGCAGACACATGTTTATTTCTGCTGAAAAACACGTTTTGACCCTTTCTGCACACTGGGGTTAAGGGTTGAGTGTGTGGGCACTTCTGAGCCTTGCTGTTACAAGTAGATTCAGTTGTCTGAAAAAACGCGTTTATTTCGGGCTGAAAAACACGTTTTGAAAAGTATGATGTTACTGCCCCATAACTTACATGGGGTTGACCAAACTTGCAGAAACATGTTTATTTCTGCTGAAAAACACGTTTTGACCCTTTCTGCACACTGGGGTTAAGGGCTGAGTGTGTTGGCTCTTCTGAGCCTTGCTGTTACAAGTAGATTCAGCTGTCTGAAAAAACGTGTTTAATTCAGAATGAAAAAACACGTATTGAAAAGTGTGATGTTACTGCCCCATAACTTACATGGGGTTGACCAAACTTGCAGAAACATGTTTATTTCAGCTGAAAAACACGTTTTGACACTTTCTGTACACTGGGGTTAAGGGCTGAGTGTGTGGGCTCTTCTGAGCCTTGCTGTTACAAGGAGATTCAGTTGTCTGAAAAAACGCGTTTATTTCGGGCTGAAAAACACGTTTTGAAAAGTGTGATGTTACTGCCCCATAACTTACATGGGGTTGACCAAACTTGCAGAAACATGTTTATTTCTGCTGAAAAACACGTTTTGACCCTTTCTGCACACTGGGGTTAAGGGTTGAGTGTGTGGGCACTTCTGAGCCTTGCTGTTACAAGTAGATTCAGTTGTCTGAAAAAACGCGTTTATTTCGGGCTGAAAAACACGTTTTGAAAAGTGTGATGTTACTGCCCCATAACTTACATGGGGTTGACCAAACTTGCAGAAACATGTTTATTTCTGCTGAAAAACACGTTTTGACAATTTCTGCACACTGGGGTTAAGGGCTGAGTGTGTGGGCTCTTTTGAGCCTTGCTGTTACAAGGAGATTCAGTTGCCTGAAAAAACGCGTTTATTTCGGGCTGAAAAACACGTTTTGAAAAGTGTGATGTTACTGCCCCATAACTTACATGGGGTTGACCAAACTTGCAGAAACATGTTTATTTCTGCTGAAAAACACGTTTTGACACTTTTTGTACACTGGGGTTAAGGGTTGAGTGTGTGGGCACTTCTGAGCCTTGCTGTTACAAGTAGATTCAGTTGCCTGAAAAAACGCGTTTATTTCTGGCTGAAAAACACGTTTTGAAAAGTGTGATGTTACTGCCCCATAACTTACATGGGGTTGACCAAACTTGCAGAAACATGTTTATTTCTGCTGAAAAACACGTTTTGACACTTTCTGTACACTGGGGTTAAGGGCTGAGTGTGTGGGCTCTTCTGAGCCTTGCTGTTACAAGGAGATTCAGTTGCCTGAAAAAACGCGTTTATTTCGGGCTGAAATACACGTTTTGAAAAGTGTGATGTCACTGCCCGATAACTTACATGGGGTTGACCAAACTTGCAGAAACATGTTTATTTCTGCTGAAAAACACGTTTTGACCCTTTCTGCACACTGGGGTTAAGGGTTGAGTGTGTGGGCACTTCTGAGCATTGCTGTTACAAGTAGATTCAGTTGTCTGAAAAAACGCGTTTATTTCGGGCTGAAAAACACGTTTTGAAAACTGTGATGTTACTGCCCCATAACTTACATGGGGTTGACCAAACTTGCAGAAACATGTTTATTTCTGCTGAAAAACACGTTTTGACCCTTTCTGCACACTGGGGTTAAGGGCTGAGTGTGTTGGCACTTCTGAGCCTTGCTGTTACAAGTAGATTCAGCTGTCTGAAAAAACGTGTTTATTTCGGGCTGAAAAACACGTTTTGAAAAGTGTGATGTTACTGCCCCATAACTTACATGGGGTTGACCAAACTTGCAGAAACATGTTTATTTCTGCTGAAAAACACGTTTTGACAATTTCTGCACACTCTGGTTAAGGGCTGAGTGTGTGGGCTCTTTTGAGCCTTGCTGTTACAAGGAGATTCAGTTGCCTGAAAAAACGCGTTTATTTCGGGCTGAAAAACACGTTTTGAAAAGTGTGATGTTACTGCCCCATAACTTACATGGGGTTGACCAAACTTGCAGAAACATGTTTATTTCTGCTGAAAAACACGTTTTGACACTTTCTGTACACTGGGGTTAAGGGCTGAGTGTGTGGGCTCTTCTGAGCCTTGCTGTTACAAGGAGATTCAGTTGTCTGAAAAAACGCGTTTATTTCGGGCTGAAAAACACGTTTTGAAAAGTGTGATGTTACTGCCCCATAACTTACATGGGGTTGACCAAACTTGCAGAAACATGTTTATGTCTGCTGAAAAACACGTTTTGACCCTTTCTGCACACTGGGGTTAAGGGTTGAGTGTGTGGGCACTTCTGAGCCTTGCTGTTACAAGTAGATTCAGTTGTCTGAAAAAACGCGTTTATTTCGGGCTGAAAAACACGTTTTGAAAAGTGTGATGTTACTGCCCCATAACTTACATGGGGTTGACCAAACTTGCAGAAACATGTTTATTTCTGCTGAAAAACACGTTTTGACCCTTTCTGCACACTGGGGTTAAGGGCTGAGTGTGTTGGCACTTCTGAGCCTTGCTGTTACAAGTAGATTCAGCTGTCTGAAAAAACGTGTTTATTTCGGGCTGAAAAACACGTTTTGAAAAGTGTGATGTTACTGCCCCATAACTTACATGGGGTTGACCAAACTTGCAGAAACATGTTTATTTCTGCTGAAAAACACGTTTTGACAATTTCTGCACACTGGGGTTAAGGGCTGAGTGTGTGGGCTCTTTTGAGCCTTGCTGTTACAAGGAGATTCAGTTGCCTGAAAAAACGCGTTTATTTCGGGCTGAAAAACACGTTTTGAAAAGTGTGATGTTACTGCCCCATAACTTACATGGGGTTGACCAAACTTGCAGAAACATGTTTATTTCTGCTGAAAAACACGTTTTGACCCTTTCTGCACACTGGGGTTAAGGGCTGAGTGTGTTGGCTCTTCTGAGCCTTGCTGTTACAAGTAGATTCAGCTGTCTGAAAAAACGTGTTTATTTCGGGCTGAAAAACACTTTTTGAAAAGTGTGATGTTACTGCCCCATAACTTACATGGGGTTGACCAAACTTGCAGAAACATGTTTATTTCTGCAGAAAAACACGTTTTGACCCTTTCTGCACACTGGGGTTAAGGGTTGAGTGTGTGGGCACTTCTGAGCATTGCTGTTACAAGTAGATTCAGTTGTCTGAAAAAACGCGTTTATTTCGGGCTGAAAAACACGTTTTGAAAACTGTGATGTTACTGCCCCATAACTTACATGGGGTTGACCAAACTTGCAGAAACATGTTTATTTCTGCTGAAAAACACGTTTTGACCCTTTCTGCACACTGGGGTTAAGGGCTGAGTGTGTTGGCACTTCTGAGCCTTGCTGTTACAAGTAGATTCAGCTGTCTGAAAAAACGTGTTTATTTCGGGCTGAAAAACACGTTTTGAAAAGTGTGATGTTACTGCCCCATAACTTACATGGGGTTGACCAAACTTGCAGAAACATGTTTATTTCTGCTGAAAAACACGTTTTGACACTTTCTGTACACTGGGGTTAAGGGCTGAGTGTGTGGGCTCTTCTGAGCCTTGCTGTTACAATTAGATTCAGTTGCCTGAAAAAACGCGTTTATTTCGTGCTGAAAAACACGTTTTGAAAAGTGTGATGTTACTGCCCCATAACTTAAATGGGGTTGACCAAACTTGCAGAAACATGTTTATTTCTGCTGAAAAACACGTTTTGACCCTTTCTGCACACTGGGGTTAAGGGCTGAGTGTGTGGGCTCTTCTGAGCCTTGCTGTTACAAGGAGATTCAGTTGTCTGAAAAAACGCGTTTATTTCGGGCTGAAAAACACGTTTTGAAAACTGTGATGTTACTGCCCCATAATTTACATGGGGTTGACCAAACTTGCAGAAACATGTTTATTTCTGCTGAAAAACACGTTTTGACCCTTTCTGCACACTGGGGTTAAGGGCTGAGTGTGTTGGCACTTCTGAGCCTTGCTGTTACAAGTAGATTCAGCTGTCTGAAAAAACGTGTTTATTTCGGGCTGAAAAACACGTTTTGAAATGTGTGATGTTACTGCCCCATAACTTACATGGGGTTGACCAAACTTGCAGAAACATGTTTATTTCTGCTGAAAAACACGTTTTGACACTTTCTGTACACTGGGGTTAAGGGCTGAGTGTGTGGGCTCTTCTGAGCCTTGCTGTTACAAGGAGATTCAGTTGTCTGAAAAAACGTGTTTATTTCGGGCTGAAAAACACGTTTTGAAAAGTGTGATGTTACTGCCCCATAACTTACATGGGGTTGACCAAACTTGCAGAAACATGTTTATTTCTGCTGAAAAACACGTTTTGACCCTTTCTGCACACTGGGGTTAAGGGCTGAGTGTGTTGGCACTTCTGAGCCTTGCTGTTACAAGTATATTCAGCTGTCTGAAAAAACGTGTTTATTTCGGGCTGAAAAACACGTTTTGAAAAGTGTGATGTTACTGCCCCATAACTTACATGGGGTTGACCAAACTTGCAGAAACATGTTTATTTCTGCTGAAAAACACGTTTTGACCCTTTCTGCACACTGGGGTTAAGGGCTGAGTGTGTTGGCTCTTCTGAGCCTTGCTGTTACAAGTAGATTCAGCTGTCTGAAAAAACGAGTTTATTTCGGGCTGAAAAACACGTTTTGAAAAGTGTGATGTTACTGCCCCATAACTTACATGGGGTTGACCAAACTTGCAGAAACATGTTTATTTCTGCTGAAAAACACGTTTTGACCCTTTCTGCACACTGGGGTTAAGGGTTGAGTGTGTGGGCACTTCTGAGCAGTGGTGTTACAAGTAGATTCAGTTGTCTGAAAAAACGCGTTTATTTCGGGCTGAAAAACACGTTTTGAAAAGTGTGATGTTACTGCCCCATAACTTACATGGGGTTGACCAAACTTGCAGAAACATGTTTATTTCTGCTGAAAAACACGTTTTGACACTTTCTGTACACTGGGGTTAAGGGCTGAGTGTGTGGGCTCTTCTGAGCCTTGCTGTTACAAGGAGATTCAGTTGCCTGAAAAAACGCGTTTATTTCGGGCTGAAAAACACGTTTTGAAAAGTGTGATGTTACTGCCCCATAACTTACATGGGGTTGACCAAACTTGCAGAAACATGTTTATTTCTGCTGAAAAACACGTTTTGACCCTTTCTGCACACTGGGGTTAAGGGCTGAGTGTGTTGGCACTTCTGAGCCTTGCTGTTACAAGTAGATTCAGCTGTCTGAAAAAACGTGTTTATTTCGGGCTGAAAAACACGTTTTGAAAAGTGTGATGTTACTGCCCCATAACTTACATGGGGTTGACCAAACTTGCAGAAACATGTTTATTTCTGCTGAAAAACACGTTTTGACACTTTCTGTACACTGGGGTTAAGGGCTGAGTGTGTGGGCTCTTCTGAGCCTTGCTGTTACAAGGAGATTCAGTTGTCTGAAAAAACGCGTTTATTTCGGGCTGAAAAACACGTTTTGAAAAGTGTGATGTTACTGCCCCATAACTTACATGGGGTTGACCAAACTTGCAGAAACATGTTTATTTCTGCTGAAAAACACGTTTTGACCCTTTCTGCACACTGGGGTTAAGGGCTGAGTGTGTTGGCACTTCTGAGCCTTGCTGTTACAAGTATATTCAGCTGTCTGAAAAAACGTGTTTATTTCGGGCTGAAAAACACGTTTTGAAAAGTGTGATGTTACTGCCCCATAACTTACATGGGGTTGACCAAACTTGCAGAAACATGTTTATTTCTGCTGAAAAACACGTTTTGACCCTTTCTGCACACTGGGGTTAAGGGCTGAGTGTGTTGGCTCTTCTGAGCCTTGCTGTTACAAGTAGATTCAGCTGTCTGAAAAAACGAGTTTATTTCGGGCTGAAAAACACGTTTTGAAAAGTGTGATGTTACTGCCCCATAACTTACATGGGGTTGACCAAACTTGCAGAAACATGTTTATTTCTGCTGAAAAACACGTTTTGACCCTTTCTGCACACTGGGGTTAAGGGTTGAGTGTGTGGGCTCTTCTGAGCCTTGCTGTTACAAGGAGATTCAGTTGCCTGAAAAAACGCGTTTATTTCGGGCTGAAAAACACGTTTTGAAAAGTGTGATGTTACTGCCCCATAACTTACATGGGGTTGACCAAACTTGCAGAAACATGTTTATTTCTGCTGAAAAACACGTTTTGACACTTTCTGTACACTGGGGTTAAGGGCTGAGTGTGTGGGCTCTTCTGAGCCTTGCTGTTACAAGGAGATTCAGTTGTCTGAAAAAACGCGTTTATTTCGGGCTGAAAAACACGTTTTGAAAAGTGTGATGTTACTGCCCCATAACTTACATGGGGTTGACCAAACTTGCAGAAACATGTTTATTTCTGCTGAAAAACACGTTTTGACCCTTTCTGCAAACTGGGGTTAAGGGCTGAGTGTGTTGGCACTTCTGAGCCTTGCTGTTACAAGTATATTCAGCTGTCTGAAAAAACGCGTTTATTTCGGGCTGAAAAATACGTTTTGAAAAGTGTGATGTTACTGCCCCATAACTTACATGGGGTTGACCAAACTTGCAGAAACATGTTTATTTCTGCTGAAAAACACGTTTTGACACTTTCTGTACACTGGGGTTAAGGGCTGAGTGTGTGGGCACTTCTGAGCCTTGCTGTTACAAGTAGATTCAGTTGTCTGAAAAAACGCGTTTATTTCGGGCTGAAAAACACGTTTTGAAAAGTGTGATGTTACTGCCCCATAACTTACATGGGGTTGACCAAACTTGCAGAAACATGTTTATTTCTGCTGAAAAACACGTTTTGACCCTTTCTGCACACTGGGGTTAAGGGCTGAGTGTGTTGGCTCTTCTGAGCCTTGCTGTTACAAGTAGATTCAGCTGTCTGAAAAAACGAGTTTATTTCGGGCTGAAAAACACGTTTTGAAAAGTGTGATGTTACTGCCCCATAACTTACATGGGGTTGACCAAACTTGCAGAAACATGTTTATTTCTGCTGAAAAACACGTTTTGACACTTTCTGTACACTGGGGTTAAGGGCTGAGTGTGTGGGCTCTTCTGAGCCTTGCTGTTACAAGGAGATTCAGTTGCCTGAAAAAACGTGTTTATTTCGGGCTGAAAAACACGTTTTGAAAAGTGTGATGTTACTGCCCCATAACTTACATGGGGTTGACCAAACTTGCAGAAACATGTTTATTTCTGCTGAAAAACACGTTTTGACACTTTCTGTACACTGGGGTTAAGGGCTGAGTGTGTGGGCTCTTCTGAGCCTTGCTGTTACAAGGAGATTCAGTTGTCTGAAAAAACGCGTTTATTTCGGGCTGAAAAACACGTTTTGAAAAGTGTGATGTTACTGCCCCATAACTTACATGGGGTTGACCAAACTTGCAGAAACATGTTTATTTCTGCTGAAAAACACGTTTTGACCCTTTCTGCACACTGGGGTTAAGGGCTGAGTGTGTTGGCACTTCTGAGCCTTGCTGTTACAAGTATATTCAGCTGTCTGAAAAAACGTGTTTATTTCGGGCTGAAAAACACGTTTTGAAAAGTGTGATGTTACTGCCCCATAACTTACATGGGGTTGACCAAACTTGCAGAAACATGTTTATTTCTGCTGAAAAACACGTTTTGACCCTTTCTGCACACTGGGGTTAAGGGCTGAGTGTGTTGGCTCTTCTGAGCCTTGCTGTTACAAGTAGATTCAGCTGTCTGAAAAAACGAGTTTATTTCGGGCTGAAAAACACGTTTTGAAAAGTGTGATGTTACTGCCCCATAACTTACATGGGGTTGACCAAACTTGCAGAAACATGTTTATTTCTGCTGAAAAACACGTTTTGACCCTTTCTGCACACTGGGGTTAAGGGTTGAGTGTGTGGGCTCTTCTGAGCCTTGCTGTTACAAGGAGATTCAGTTGCCTGAAAAAACGCGTTTATTTCGGGCTGAAAAACACGTTTTGAAAAGTGTGATGTTACTGCCCCATAACTTACATGGGGTTGACCAAACTTGCAGAAACATGTTTATTTCTGCTGAAAAACACGTTTTGACACTTTCTGTACACTGGGGTTAAGGGCTGAGTGTGTGGGCTCTTCTGAGCCTTGCTGTTACAAGGAGATTCAGTTGTCTGAAAAAACGCGTTTATTTCGGGCTGAAAAACACGTTTTGAAAAGTGTGATGTTACTGCCCCATAACTTACATGGGGTTGACCAAACTTGCAGAAACATGTTTATTTCTGCTGAAAAACACGTTTTGACCCTTTCTGCAAACTGGGGTTAAGGGCTGAGTGTGTTGGCACTTCTGAGCCTTGCTGTTACAAGTATATTCAGCTGTCTGAAAAAACGCGTTTATTTCGGGCTGAAAAACACGTTTTGAAAAGTGTGATGTTACTGCCCCATAACTTACATGGGGTTGACCAAACTTGCAGAAACATGTTTATTTCTGCTGAAAAACACGTTTTGACACTTTCTGTACACTGGGGTTAAGGGCTGAGTGTGTGGGCACTTCTGAGCCTTGCTGTTACAAGTAGATTCAGTTGTCTGAAAAAACGCGTTTATTTCGGGCTGAAAAACACGTTTTGAAAAGTGTGATGTTACTGCCCCATAACTTACATGGGGTTGACCAAACTTGCAGAAACATGTTTATTTCTGCTGAAAAACACGTTTTGACCCTTTCTGCACACTGGGGTTAAGGGCTGAGTGTGTTGGCTCTTCTGAGCCTTGCTGTTACAAGTAGATTCAGCTGTCTGAAAAAACGAGTTTATTTCGGGCTGAAAAACACGTTTTGAAAAGTGTGATGTTACTGCCCCATAACTTACATGGGGTTGACCAAACTTGCAGAAACATGTTTATTTCTGCTGAAAAACACGTTTTGACACTTTCTGTACACTGGGGTTAAGGGCTGAGTGTGTGGGCTCTTCTGAGCCTTGCTGTTACAAGGAGATTCAGTTGCCTGAAAAAACGCGTTTATTTCGGGCTGAAAAACACGTTTTGAAAACTGTGATGTTACTGCCCCATAACTTACATGGGGTTGACCAAACTTGCAGAAACATGTTTATTTCTGCTGAAAAACACGTTTTGACACTTTCTGTACACTGGGGTTAAGGGCTGAGTGTGTGGGCTCTTCTGAGCCTTGCTGTTACAAGGAGATTCAGTTGTCTGAAAAAACGCGTTTATTTCGGGCTGAAAAACACGTTTTGAAAAGTGTGATGTTACTGCCCCATAACTTACATGGGGTTGACCAAACTTGCAGAAACATGTTTATTTCTGCTGAAAAACACGTTTTGACCCTTTCTGCACACTGGGGTTAAGGGCTGAGTGTGTTGGCACTTCTGAGCCTTGCTGTTACAAGTATATTCAGCTGTCTGAAAAAACGTGTTTATTTCGGGCTGAAAAACACGTTTTGAAAAGTGTGATGTTACTGCCCCATAACTTACATGGGGTTGACCAAACTTGCAGAAACATGTTTATTTCTGCTGAAAAACACGTTTTGACACTTTCTGTACACTGGGGTTAAGGGTTGAGTGTGTGGGCACTTCTGAGCCTTGCTGTTACAAGTAGATTCAGTTGCCTGAAAAAACGCGTTTATTTCGGGCTGAAAAACACGTTTTGAAAAGTGTGATGTTACTGCCCCATAACTTACATGGGGTTGACCAAACTTGCAGAAACATGTTTATTTCTGCTGAAAAACACGTTTTGACCCTTTCTGCACACTGGGGTTAAGGGCTGAGTGTGTTGGCACTTCTGAGCCTTGCTGTTACAAGTAGATTCAGCTGTCTGAAAAAACGTGTTTATTTCGGGCTGAAAAACACGTTTTGAAAAGTGTGATGTTACTGCCCCATAACTTACATGGGGTTGACCAAACTTGCAGAAACATGTTTATTTCTGCTGAAAAACACGTTTTGACAATTTCTGCACACTCTGGTTAAGGGCTGAGTGTGTGGGCTCTTTTGAGCCTTGCTGTTACAAGGAGATTCAGTTGCCTGAAAAAACGCGTTTATTTCGGGCTGAAAAACACGTTTTGAAAAGTGTGATGTTACTGCCCCATAACTTACATGGGGTTGACCAAACTTGCAGAAACATGTTTATTTCTGCTGAAAAACACGTTTTGACACTTTCTGTACACTGGGGTTAAGGGCTGAGTGTGTGGGCTCTTCTGAGCCTTGCTGTTACAAGGAGATTCAGTTGTCTGAAAAAACGCGTTTATTTCGGGCTGAAAAACACGTTTTGAAAAGTGTGATGTTACTGCCCCATAACTTACATGGGGTTGACCAAACTTGCAGAAACATGTTTATTTCTGCTGAAAAACACGTTTTGACCCTTTCTGCACACTGGGGTTAAGGGTTGAGTGTGTGGGCACTTCTGAGCCTTGCTGTTACAAGTAGATTCAGTTGTCTGAAAAAACGCGTTTATTTCGGGCTGAAAAACACGTTTTGAAAAGTGTGATGTTACTGCCCCATAACTTACATGGGGTTGACCAAACTTGCAGAAACATGTTTATTTCTGCTGAAAAACACGTTTTGACCCTTTCTGCACACTGGGGTTAAGGGCTGAGTGTGTTGGCACTTCTGAGCCTTGCTGTTACAAGTAGATTCAGCTGTCTGAAAAAACGTGTTTATTTCGGGCTGAAAAACACGTTTTGAAAAGTGTGATGTTACTGCCCCATAACTTACATGGGGTTGACCAAACTTGCAGAAACATGTTTATTTCTGCTGAAAAACACGTTTTGACAATTTCTGCACACTGGGGTTAAGGGCTGAGTGTGTGGGCTCTTTTGAGCCTTGCTGTTACAAGGAGATTCAGTTGCCTGAAAAAACGCGTTTATTTCGGGCTGAAAAACACGTTTTGAAAAGTGTGATGTTACTGCCCCATAACTTACATGGGGTTGACCAAACTTGCAGAAACATGTTTATTTCTGCTGAAAAACACGTTTTGACCCTTTCTGCACACTGGGGTTAAGGGTTGAGTGTGTGGGCACTTCTGAGCAGTGGTGTTACAAGTAGATTCAGTTGTCTGAAAAAACGCGTTTATTTCGGGCTGAAAAACACGTTTTGAAAAGTGTGATGTTACTGCCCCATAACTTACATGGGGTTGACCAAACTTGCAGAAACATGTTTATTTCTGCTGAAAAACACGTTTTGACACTTTCTGTACACTGGGGTTAAGGGCTGAGTGTGTGGGCTCTTCTGAGCCTTGCTGTTACAAGGAGATTCAGTTGCCTGAAAAAACGCGTTTATTTCGGGCTGAAAAACACGTTTTGAAAAGTGTGATGTTACTGCCCCATAACTTACATGGGGTTGACCAAACTTGCAGAAACATGTTTATTTCTGCTGAAAAACACGTTTTGACCCTTTCTGCACACTGGGGTTAAGGGCTGAGTGTGTTGGCTCTTCTGAGCCTTGCTGTTACAAGTAGATTCAGCTGTCTGAAAAAACGTGTTTATTTCGGGCTGAAAAACACGTTTTGAAAAGTGTGATGTTACTGCCTCATAACTTACATGGGGTTGACCAAACTTGCAGAAACATGTTTATTTCTGCTGAAAAACACGTTTTGACCCTTTCTGCACACTGGGGTTAAGGGCTGAGTGTGTTGGCTCTTCTGAGCCTTGCTGTTACAAGTAGATTCAGCTGTCTGAAAAAACGAGTTTATTTCGGGCTGAAAAACACGTTTTGAAAAGTGTGATGTTACTGCCCCATAACTTACATGGGGTTGACCAAACTTGCAGAAACATGTTTATTTCTGCTGAAAAACACGTTTTGACCCTTTCTGCACACTGGGGTTAAGGGTTGAGTGTGTGGGCACTTCTGAGCAGTGGTGTTACAAGTAGATTCAGTTGTCTGAAAAAACGCGTTTATTTCGGGCTGAAAAACACGTTTTGAAAAGTGTGATGTTACTGCCCCATAACTTACATGGGGTTGACCAAACTTGCAGAAACATGTTTATTTCTGCTGAAAAACACGTTTTGACACTTTCTGTACACTGGGGTTAAGGGCTGAGTGTGTGGGCTCTTTTGAGCCTTGCTGTTACAAGGAGATTCAGTTGCCTGAAAAAACGCGTTTATTTCGGGCTGAAAAACACGTTTTGAAAAGTGTGATGTTACTGCCCCATAACTTACATGGGGTTGACCAAACTTGCAGAAACATGTTTATTTCTGCTGAAAAACACGTTTTGACACTTTCTGTACACTGGGGTTAAGGGCTGAGTGTGTGGGCTCTTCTGAGCCTTGCTGTTACAAGGAGATTCAGTTGTCTGAAAAAACGCGTTTATTTCGGGCTGAAAAACACGTTTTGAAAAGTGTGATGTTACTGCCCCATAACTTACATGGGGTTGACCAAACTTGCAGAAACATGTTTATTTCTGCTGAAAAACACGTTTTGACAATTTCTGCACACTGGGGTTAAGGGCTGAGTGTGTGGGCTCTTTTGAGCCTTGCTGTTACAAGGAGATTCAGTTGCCTGAAAAAACGCGTTTATTTCGGGCTGAAAAACACGTTTTGAAAAGTGTGATGTTACTGCCCCATAACTTACATGGGGTTGACCAAACTTGCAGAAACATGTTTATTTCTGCTGAAAAACACGTTTTGACCCTTTCTGCACACTGGGGTTAAGGGTTGAGTGTGTGGGCACTTCTGAGCAGTGGTGTTACAAGTAGATTCAGTTGTCTGAAAAAACGCGTTTATTTCGGGCTGAAAAACACGTTTTGAAAAGTGTGATGTTACTGCCCCATAACTTACATGGGGTTGACCAAACTTGCAGAAACATGTTTATTTCTGCTGAAAAACACGTTTTGACACTTTCTGTACACTGGGGTTAAGGGCTGAGTGTGTGGGCTCTTCTGAGCCTTGCTGTTACAAGGAGATTCAGTTGCCTGAAAAAACGCGTTTATTTCGGGCTGAAAAACACGTTTTGAAAAGTGTGATGTTACTGCCCCATAACTTACATGGGGTTGACCAAACTTGCAGAAACATGTTTATTTCTGCTGAAAAACACGTTTTGACCCTTTCTGCACACTGGGGTTAAGGGCTGAGTGTGTTGGCTCTTCTGAGCCTTGCTGTTACAAGTAGATTCAGCTGTCTGAAAAAACGTGTTTATTTCGGGCTGAAAAACACGTTTTGAAAAGTGTGATGTTACTGCCTCATAACTTACATGGGGTTGACCAAACTTGCAGAAACATGTTTATTTCTGCTGAAAAACACGTTTTGACCCTTTCTGCACACTGGGGTTAAGGGCTGAGTGTGTTGGCTCTTCTGAGCCTTGCTGTTACAAGTAGATTCAGCTGTCTGAAAAAACGAGTTTATTTCGGGCTGAAAAACACGTTTTGAAAAGTGTGATGTTACTGCCCCATAACTTACATGGGGTTGACCAAACTTGCAGAAACATGTTTATTTCTGCTGAAAAACACGTTTTGACCCTTTCTGCACACTGGGGTTAAGGGTTGAGTGTGTGGGCACTTCTGAGCAGTGGTGTTACAAGTAGATTCAGTTGTCTGAAAAAACGCGTTTATTTCGGGCTGAAAAACACGTTTTGAAAAGTGTGATGTTACTGCCCCATAACTTACATGGGGTTGACCAAACTTGCAGAAACATGTTTATTTCTGCTGAAAAACACGTTTTGACCCTTTCTGCACACTGGGGTTAAGGGCTGAGTGTGTTGGCACTTCTGAGCCTTGCTGTTACAAGTATATTCAGCTGTCTGAAAAAACGTGTTTATTTCGGGCTGAAAAACACGTTTTGAAAAGTGTGATGTTACTGCCCCATAACTTACATGGGGTTGACCAAACTTGCAGAAACATGTTTATTTCTGCTGAAAAACACGTTTTGACACTTTCTGTACACTGGGGTTAAGGGTTGAGTGTGTGGGCACTTCTGAGCCTTGCTGTTACAAGTAGATTCAGTTGCCTGAAAAAACGCGTTTATTTCGGGCTGAAAAACACGTTTTGAAAAGTGTGATGCTACTGCCCCATAACTTACATGGGGTTGACCAAACTTGCAGAAACATGTTTATTTCTGCTGAAAAACACGTTTTGACCCTTTCTGCACACTGGGGTTAAGGGCTGAGTGTGTTGGCACTTCTGAGCCTTGCTGTTACAAGTAGATTCAGCTGTCTGAAAAAACGTGTTTATTTCGGGCTGAAAAACACGTTTTGAAAAGTGTGATGTTACTGCCCCATAACTTACATGGGGTTGACCAAACTTGCAGAAACATGTTTATTTCTGCTGAAAAACACGTTTTGACAATTTCTGCACACTCTGGTTAAGGGCTGAGTGTGTGGGCTCTTTTGAGCCTTGCTGTTACAAGTATATTCAGCTGTCTGAAAAAACGTGTTTATTTCGGGCTGAAAAACACGTTTTGAAAAGTGTGATGTTACTGCCCCATAACTTACATGGGGTTGACCAAACTTGCAGAAACATGTTTATTTCTGCTGAAAAACACGTTTTGACACTTTCTGTACACTGGGGTTAAGGGTTGAGTGTGTGGGCACTTCTGAGCCTTGCTGTTACAAGTAGATTCAGTTGCCTGAAAAAACGCGTTTATTTCGGGCTGAAAAACACGTTTTGAAAAGTGTGATGTTACTGCCCCATAACTTACATGGGGTTGACCAAACTTGCAGAAACATGTTTATTTCTGCTGAAAAACACGTTTTGACCCTTTCTGCACACTGGGGTTAAGGGCTGAGTGTGTTGGCACTTCTGAGCCTTGCTGTTACAAGTAGATTCAGCTGTCTGAAAAAACGTGTTTATTTCGGGCTGAAAAACACGTTTTGAAAAGTGTGATGTTACTGCCCCATAACTTACATGGGGTTGACCAAACTTGCAGAAACATGTTTATTTCTGCTGAAAAACACGTTTTGACAATTTCTGCACACTCTGGTTAAGGGCTGAGTGTGTGGGCTCTTTTGAGCCTTGCTGTTACAAGGAGATTCAGTTGCCTGAAAAAACGCGTTTATTTCGGGCTGAAAAACACGTTTTGAAAAGTGTGATGTTACTGCCCCATAACTTACATGGGGTTGACCAAACTTGCAGAAACATGTTTATTTCTGCTGAAAAACACGTTTTGACACTTTCTGTACACTGGGGTTAAGGGCTGAGTGTGTGGGCTCTTCTGAGCCTTGCTGTTACAAGGAGATTCAGTTGTCTGAAAAAACGCGTTTATTTCGGGCTGAAAAACACGTTTTGAAAAGTGTGATGTTACTGCCCCATAACTTACATGGGGTTGACCAAACTTGCAGAAACATGTTTATTTCTGCTGAAAAACACGTTTTGACCCTTTCTGCACACTGGGGTTAAGGGTTGAGTGTGTGGGCACTTCTGAGCCTTGCTGTTACAAGTAGATTCAGTTGTCTGAAAAAACGCGTTTATTTCGGGCTGAAAAACACGTTTTGAAAAGTGTGATGTTACTGCCCCATAACTTACATGGGGTTGACCAAACTTGCAGAAACATGTTTATTTCTGCTGAAAAACACGTTTTGACCCTTTCTGCACACTGGGGTTAAGGGCTGAGTGTGTTGGCACTTCTGAGCCTTGCTGTTACAAGTAGATTCAGCTGTCTGAAAAAACGTGTTTATTTCGGGCTGAAAAACACGTTTTGAAAAGTGTGATGTTACTGCCCCATAACTTACATGGGGTTGACCAAACTTGCAGAAACATGTTTATTTCTGCTGAAAAACACGTTTTGACAATTTCTGCACACTGGGGTTAAGGGCTGAGTGTGTGGGCTCTTTTGAGCCTTGCTGTTACAAGGAGATTCAGTTGCCTGAAAAAACGCGTTTATTTCGGGCTGAAAAACACGTTTTGAAAAGTGTGATGTTACTGCCCCATAACTTACATGGGGTTGACCAAACTTGCAGAAACATGTTTATTTCTGCTGAAAAACACGTTTTGACCCTTTCTGCACACTGGGGTTAAGGGTTGAGTGTGTGGGCACTTCTGAGCAGTGGTGTTACAAGTAGATTCAGTTGTCTGAAAAAACGCGTTTATTTCGGGCTGAAAAACACGTTTTGAAAAGTGTGATGTTACTGCCCCATAACTTACATGGGGTTGACCAAACTTGCAGAAACATGTTTATTTCTGCTGAAAAACACGTTTTGACACTTTCTGTACACTGGGGTTAAGGGCTGAGTGTGTGGGCTCTTCTGAGCCTTGCTGTTACAAGGAGATTCAGTTGCCTGAAAAAACGCGTTTATTTCGGGCTGAAAAACACGTTTTGAAAAGTGTGATGTTACTGCCCCATAACTTACATGGGGTTGACCAAACTTGCAGAAACATGTTTATTTCTGCTGAAAAACACGTTTTGACCCTTTCTGCACACTGGGGTTAAGGGCTGAGTGTGTTGGCTCTTCTGAGCCTTGCTGTTACAAGTAGATTCAGCTGTCTGAAAAAACGTGTTTATTTCGGGCTGAAAAACACGTTTTGAAAAGTGTGATGTTACTGCCTCATAACTTACATGGGGTTGACCAAACTTGCAGAAACATGTTTATTTCTGCTGAAAAACACGTTTTGACCCTTTCTGCACACTGGGGTTAAGGGCTGAGTGTGTTGGCTCTTCTGAGCCTTGCTGTTACAAGTAGATTCAGCTGTCTGAAAAAACGAGTTTATTTCGGGCTGAAAAACACGTTTTGAAAAGTGTGATGTTACTGCCCCATAACTTACATGGGGTTGACCAAACTTGCAGAAACATGTTTATTTCTGCTGAAAAACACGTTTTGACCCTTTCTGCACACTGGGGTTAAGGGTTGAGTGTGTGGGCACTTCTGAGCAGTGGTGTTACAAGTAGATTCAGTTGTCTGACAAAACGCGTTTATTTCGGGCTGAAAAACACGTTTTGAAAAGTGTGATGTTACTGCCCCATAACTTACATGGGGTTGACCAAACTTGCAGAAACATGTTTATTTCTGCTGAAAAACACGTTTTGACACTTTCTGTACACTGGGGTTAAGGGCTGAGTGTGTGGGCTCTTCTGAGCCTTGCTGTTACAAGGAGATTCAGTTGCCTGAAAAAACGCGTTTATTTCGGGCTGAAAAACACGTTTTGAAAAGTGTGATGTTACTGCCCCATAACTTACATGGGGTTGACCAAACTTGCAGAAACATGTTTATTTCTGCTGAAAAACACGTTTTGACCCTTTCTGCACACTGGGGTTAAGGGCTGAGTGTGTTGGCTCTTCTGAGCCTTGCTGTTACAAGTAGATTCAGCTGTCTGAAAAAACGTGTTTATTTCGGGCTGAAAAACACGTTTTGAAAAGTGTGATGTTACTGCCTCATAACTTACATGGGGTTGACCAAACTTGCAGAAACATGTTTATTTCTGCTGAAAAACACGTTTTGACCCTTTCTGCACACTGGGGTTAAGGGCTGAGTGTGTTGGCACTTCTGAGCCTTGCTGTTACAAGTATATTCAGCTGTCTGAAAAAACGTGTTTATTTCGGGCTGAAAAACACGTTTTGAAAAGTGTGATGTTACTGCCCCATAACTTACATGGGGTTGACCAAACTTGCAGAAACATGTTTATTTCTGCTGAAAAACACGTTTTGACACTTTCTGTACACTGGGGTTAAGGGCTGAGTGTGTGGGCTCTTCTGAGCCTTGCTGTTACAAGGAGATTCATTTGCCTGAAAAAAACGCGTTTATTTCGGGCTGAAAAACACGTTTTGAAAACTGTGATGTTACTGCCCCATAACTTACATGGGGTTGACCAAACTTGCAGAAACATGTTTATTTCTGCTGAAAAACACGTTTTGACCCTTTCTGCACACTGGGGTTAAGGGCTGAGTGTGTGGGCTCTTCTGAGCCTTGCTGTTACAAGGAGATTCAGCTGTCTGAAAAAACGTGTTTATTTCGGGCTGAAAAACACGTTTTGAAAAGTGTGATGTTACTGCCTCATAACTTACATGGGGTTGACCAAACTTGCAGAAACATGTTTATTTCTGCTGAAAAACACGTTTTGACCCTTTCTGCACACTGGGGTTAAGGGCTGAGTGTGTTGGCTCTTCTGAGCCTTGCTGTTACAAGTAGATTCAGCTGTCTGAAAAAACGAGTTTATTTCGGGCTGAAAAACACGTTTTGAAAAGTGTGATGTTACTGCCCCATAACTTACATGGGGTTGACCAAACTTGCAGAAACATGTTTATTTCTGCTGAAAAACACGTTTTGACCCTTTCTGCACACTGGGGTTAAGGGTTGAGTGTGTGGGCACTTCTGAGCAGTGGTGTTACAAGTAGATTCAGTTGTCTGAAAAAACGCGTTTATTTCGGGCTGAAAAACACGTTTTGAAAAGTGTGATGTTACTGCCCCATAACTTACATGGGGTTGACCAAACTTGCAGAAACATGTTTATTTCTGCTGAAAAACACGTTTTGACACTTTCTGTACACTGGGGTTAAGGGCTGAGTGTGTGGGCTCTTCTGAGCCTTGCTGTTACAAGGAGATTCAGTTGCCTGAAAAAACGCGTTTATTTCGGGCTGAAAAACACGTTTTGAAAAGTGTGATGTTACTGCCCCATAACTTACATGGGGTTGACCAAACTTGCAGAAACATGTTTATTTCTGCTGAAAAACACGTTTTGACCCTTTCTGCACACTGGGGTTAAGGGCTGAGTGTGTTGGCTCTTCTGAGCCTTGCTGTTACAAGTAGATTCAGCTGTCTGAAAAAACGTGTTTATTTCGGGCTGAAAAACACGTTTTGAAAAGTGTGATGTTACTGCCTCATAACTTACATGGGGTTGACCAAACTTGCAGAAACATGTTTATTTCTGCTGAAAAACACGTTTTGACCCTTTCTGCACACTGGGGTTAAGGGCTGAGTGTGTTGGCTCTTCTGAGCCTTGCTGTTACAAGTAGATTCAGCTGTCTGAAAAAACGAGTTTATTTCGGGCTGAAAAACACGTTTTGAAAAGTGTGATGTTACTGCCCCATAACTTACATGGGGTTGACCAAACTTGCAGAAACATGTTTATTTCTGCTGAAAAACACGTTTTGACCCTTTCTGCACACTGGGGTTAAGGGTTGAGTGTGTGGGCACTTCTGAGCAGTGGTGTTACAAGTAGATTCAGTTGTCTGAAAAAACGCGTTTATTTCGGGCTGAAAAACACGTTTTGAAAAGTGTGATGTTACTGCCCCATAACTTACATGGGGTTGACCAAACTTGCAGAAACATGTTTATTTCTGCTGAAAAACACGTTTTGACACTTTCTGTACACTGGGGTTAAGGGCTGAGTGTGTGGGCTCTTCTGAGCCTTGCTGTTACAAGGAGATTCAGTTGCCTGAAAAAACGCGTTTATTTCGGGCTGAAAAACACGTTTTGAAAAGTGTGATGTTACTGCCCCATAACTTACATGGGGTTGACCAAACTTGCAGAAACATGTTTATTTCTGCTGAAAAACACGTTTTGACCCTTTCTGCACACTGGGGTTAAGGGCTGAGTGCGTTGGCTCTTCTGAGCCTTGCTGTTACAAGTAGATTCAGCTGTCTGAAAAAACGTGTTTATTTCGGGCTGAAAAACACGTTTTGAAAAGTGTGATGTTACTGCCTCATAACTTACATGGGGTTGACCAAACTTGCAGAAACATGTTTATTTCTGCTGAAAAACACGTTTTGACCCTTTCTGCACACTGGGGTTAAGGGTTGAGTGTGTGGGCACTTCTGAGCAGTGGTGTTACAAGTAGATTCAGTTGTCTGAAAAAACGCGTTTATTTCGGGCTGAAAAACACGTTTTGAAAAGTGTGATGTTACTGCCCCATAACTTACATGGGGTTGACCAAACTTGCAGAAACATGTTTATTTCTGCTGAAAAACACGTTTTGACACTTTCTGTACACTGGGGTTAAGGGCTGAGTGTGTGGGCTCTTCTGAGCCTTGCTGTTACAAGGAGATTCAGTTGCCTGAAAAAACGCGTTTATTTCGGGCTGAAAAACACGTTTTGAAAAGTGTGATGTTACTGCCCCATAACTTACATGGGGTTGACCAAACTTGCAGAAACATGTTTATTTCTGCTGAAAAACACGTTTTGACCCTTTCTGCACACTGGGGTTAAGGGCTGAGTGTGTTGGCACTTCTGAGCCTTGCTGTTACAAGTAGATTCAGCTGTCTGAAAAAACGTGTTTATTTCGGGCTGAAAAACACGTTTTGAAAAGTGTGATGTTACTGCCCCATAACTTACATGGGGTTGACCAAACTTGCAGAAACATGTTTATTTCTGCTGAAAAACACGTTTTGACAATTTCTGCACACTCTGGTTAAGGGCTGAGTGTGTGGGCTCTTTTGAGCCTTGCTGTTACAAGGAGATTCAGTTGCCTGAAAAAACGCGTTTATTTCGGGCTGAAAAACACGTTTTGAAAAGTGTGATGTTACTGCCCCATAACTTACATGGGGTTGACCAAACTTGCAGAAACATGTTTATTTCTGCTGAAAAACACGTTTTGACACTTTCTGTACACTGGGGTTAAGGGCTGAGTGTGTGGGCTCTTCTGAGCCTTGCTGTTACAAGGAGATTCAGTTGTCTGAAAAAACGCGTTTATTTCGGGCTGAAAAACACGTTTTGAAAAGTGTGATGTTACTGCCCCATAACTTACATGGGGTTGACCAAACTTGCAGAAACATGTTTATTTCTGCTGAAAAACACGTTTTGACCCTTTCTGCACACTGGGGTTAAGGGTTGAGTGTGTGGGCACTTCTGAGCCTTGCTGTTACAAGTAGATTCAGTTGTCTGAAAAAACGCGTTTATTTCGGGCTGAAAAACACGTTTTGAAAAGTGTGATGTTACTGCCCCATAACTTACATGGGGTTGACCAAACTTGCAGAAACATGTTTATTTCTGCTGAAAAACACGTTTTGACCCTTTCTGCACACTGGGGTTAAGGGCTGAGTGTGTTGGCACTTCTGAGCCTTGCTGTTACAAGTAGATTCAGCTGTCTGAAAAAACGTGTTTATTTCGGGCTGAAAAACACGTTTTGAAAAGTGTGATGTTACTGCCCCATAACTTACATGGGGTTGACCAAACTTGCAGAAACATGTTTATTTCTGCTGAAAAACACGTTTTGACAATTTCTGCACACTGGGGTTAAGGGCTGAGTGTGTGGGCTCTTTTGAGCCTTGCTGTTACAAGGAGATTCAGTTGCCTGAAAAAACGCGTTTATTTCGGGCTGAAAAACACGTTTTGAAAAGTGTGATGTTACTGCCCCATAACTTACATGGGGTTGACCAAACTTGCAGAAACATGTTTATTTCTGCTGAAAAACACGTTTTGACCCTTTCTGCACACTGGGGTTAAGGGTTGAGTGTGTGGGCACTTCTGAGCAGTGGTGTTACAAGTAGATTCAGTTGTCTGAAAAAACGCGTTTATTTCGGGCTGAAAAACACGTTTTGAAAAGTGTGATGTTACTGCCCCATAACTTACATGGGGTTGACCAAACTTGCAGAAACATGTTTATTTCTGCTGAAAAACACGTTTTGACACTTTCTGTACACTGGGGTTAAGGGCTGAGTGTGTGGGCTCTTCTGAGCCTTGCTGTTACAAGGAGATTCAGTTGCCTGAAAAAACGCGTTTATTTCGGGCTGAAAAACACGTTTTGAAAAGTGTGATGTTACTGCCCCATAACTTACATGGGGTTGACCAAACTTGCAGAAACATGTTTATTTCTGCTGAAAAACACGTTTTGACCCTTTCTGCACACTGGGGTTAAGGGCTGAGTGTGTTGGCTCTTCTGAGCCTTGCTGTTACAAGTAGATTCAGCTGTCTGAAAAAACGTGTTTATTTCGGGCTGAAAAACACGTTTTGAAAAGTGTGATGTTACTGCCTCATAACTTACATGGGGTTGACCAAACTTGCAGAAACATGTTTATTTCTGCTGAAAAACACGTTTTGACCCTTTCTGCACACTGGGGTTAAGGGCTGAGTGTGTTGGCTCTTCTGAGCCTTGCTGTTACAAGTAGATTCAGCTGTCTGAAAAAACGAGTTTATTTCGGGCTGAAAAACACGTTTTGAAAAGTGTGATGTTACTGCCCCATAACTTACATGGGGTTGACCAAACTTGCAGAAACATGTTTATTTCTGCTGAAAAACACGTTTTGACCCTTTCTGCACACTGGGGTTAAGGGTTGAGTGTGTGGGCACTTCTGAGCAGTGGTGTTACAAGTAGATTCAGTTGTCTGAAAAAACGCGTTTATTTCGGGCTGAAAAACACGTTTTGAAAAGTGTGATGTTACTGCCCCATAACTTACATGGGGTTGACCAAACTTGCAGAAACATGTTTATTTCTGCTGAAAAACACGTTTTGACCCTTTCTGCACACTGGGGTTAAGGGCTGAGTGTGTGGGCTCTTCTGAGCCTTGCTGTTACAAGGAGATTCAGTTGTCTGAAAAAACGCGTTTATTTCGGGCTGAAAAACACGTTTTGAAAAGTGTGATGTTACTGCCCCATAACTTACATGGGGTTGACCAAACTTGCAGAAACATGTTTATTTCTGCTGAAAAACACGTTTTGACCCTTTCTGCAAACTGGGGTTAAGGGCTGAGTGTGTTGGCACTTCTGAGCCTTGCTGTTACAAGTATATTCAGCTGTCTGAAAAAACGCGTTTATTTCGGGCTGAAAAACACGTTTTGAAAAGTGTGATGTTACTGCCCCATAACTTACATGGGGTTGACCAAACTTGCAGAAACATGTTTATTTCTGCTGAAAAACACGTTTTGACACTTTCTGTACACTGGGGTTAAGGGCTGAGTGTGTGGGCACTTCTGAGCCTTGCTGTTACAAGTAGATTCAGTTGTCTGAAAAAACGCGTTTATTTCGGGCTGAAAAACACGTTTTGAAAAGTGTGATGTTACTGCCCCATAACTTACATGGGGTTGACCAAACTTGCAGAAACATGTTTATTTCTGCTGAAAAACACGTTTTGACCCTTTCTGCAAACTGGGGTTAAGGGCTGAGTGTGTTGGCACTTCTGAGCCTTGCTGTTACAAGTATATTCAGCTGTCTGAAAAAACGCGTTTATTTCGGGCTGAAAAACACGTTTTGAAAAGTGTGATGTTACTGCCCCATAACTTACATGGGGTTGACCAAACTTGCAGAAACATGTTTATTTCTGCTGAAAAACACGTTTTGACACTTTCTGCACACTGGGGTTAAGGGTTGAGTGTGTGGGCACTTCTGAGCAGTGGTGTTACAAGTAGATTCAGTTGTCTGAAAAAACGCGTTTATTTCGGGCTGAAAAACACGTTTTGAAAAGTGTGATGTTACTGCCCCATAACTTACATGGGGTTGACCAAACTTGCAGAAACATGTTTATTTCTGCTGAAAAACACGTTTTGACCCTTTCTGCACACTGGGGTTAAGGGCTGAGTGTGTTGGCACTTCTGAGCCTTGCTGTTACAAGTAGATTCAGCTGTCTGAAAAAACGTGTTTATTTCGGGCTGAAAAACACGTTTTGAAAAGTGTGATGTTACTGCCCCATAACTTACATGGGGTTGACCAAACTTGCAGAAACATGTTTATTTCTGCTGAAAAACACGTTTTGACAATTTCTGCACACTCTGGTTAAGGGCTGAGTGTGTGGGCTCTTTTGAGCCTTGCTGTTACAAGGAGATTCAGTTGCCTGAAAAAACGCGTTTATTTCGGGCTGAAAAACACGTTTTGAAAAGTGTGATGTTACTGCCCCATAACTTACATGGGGTTGACCAAACTTGCAGAAACATGTTTATTTCTGCTGAAAAACACGTTTTGACACTTTCTGTACACTGGGGTTAAGGGCTGAGTGTGTGGGCTCTTCTGAGCCTTGCTGTTACAAGGAGATTCAGTTGTCTGAAAAAACGCGTTTATTTCGGGCTGAAAAACACGTTTTGAAAAGTGTGATGTTACTGCCCCATAACTTACATGGGGTTGACCAAACTTGCAGAAACATGTTTATTTCTGCTGAAAAACACGTTTTGACCCTTTCTGCACACTGGGGTTAAGGGTTGAGTGTGTGGGCACTTCTGAGCCTTGCTGTTACAAGTAGATTCAGTTGTCTGAAAAAACGCGTTTATTTCGGGCTGAAAAACACGTTTTGAAAAGTGTGATGTTACTGCCCCATAACTTACATGGGGTTGACCAAACTTGCAGAAACATGTTTATTTCTGCTGAAAAACACGTTTTGACCCTTTCTGCACACTGGGGTTAAGGGCTGAGTGTGTTGGCACTTCTGAGCCTTGCTGTTACAAGTAGATTCAGCTGTCTGAAAAAACGTGTTTATTTCGGGCTGAAAAACACGTTTTGAAAAGTGTGATGTTACTGCCCCATAACTTACATGGGGTTGACCAAACTTGCAGAAACATGTTTATTTCTGCTGAAAAACACGTTTTGACAATTTCTGCACACTGGGGTTAAGGGCTGAGTGTGTGGGCTCTTTTGAGCCTTGCTGTTACAAGGAGATTCAGTTGCCTGAAAAAACGCATTTATTTCGGGCTGAAAAACACGTTTTGAAAAGTGTGATGTTACTGCCCCATAACTTACATGGGGTTGACCAAACTTGCAGAAACATGTTTATTTCTGCTGAAAAACACGTTTTGACCCTTTCTGCACACTGGGGTTAAGGGTTGAGTGTGTGGGCACTTCTGAGCAGTGGTGTTACAAGTAGATTCAGTTGTCTGAAAAAACGCGTTTATTTCGGGCTGAAAAACACGTTTTGAAAAGTGTGATGTTACTGCCCCATAACTTACATGGGGTTGACCAAACTTGCAGAAACATGTTTATTTCTGCTGAAAAACACGTTTTGACACTTTCTGTACACTGGGGTTAAGGGCTGAGTGTGTGGGCTCTTCTGAGCCTTGCTGTTACAAGGAGATTCAGTTGCCTGAAAAAACGCGTTTATTTCGGGCTGAAAAACACGTTTTGAAAAGTGTGATGTTACTGCCCCATAACTTACATGGGGTTGACCAAACTTGCAGAAACATGTTTATTTCTGCTGAAAAACACGTTTTGACCCTTTCTGCACACTGGGGTTAAGGGCTGAGTGTGTTGGCTCTTCTGAGCCTTGCTGTTACAAGTAGATTCAGCTGTCTGAAAAAACGTGTTTATTTCGGGCTGAAAAACACGTTTTGAAAAGTGTGATGTTACTGCCTCATAACTTACATGGGGTTGACCAAACTTGCAGAAACATGTTTATTTCTGCTGAAAAACACGTTTTGACCCTTTCTGCACACTGGGGTTAAGGGCTGAGTGTGTTGGCTCTTCTGAGCCTTGCTGTTACAAGTAGATTCAGCTGTCTGAAAAAACGAGTTTATTTCGGGCTGAAAAACACGTTTTGAAAAGTGTGATGTTACTGCCCCATAACTTACATGGGGTTGACCAAACTTGCAGAAACATGTTTATTTCTGCTGAAAAACACGTTTTGACCCTTTCTGCACACTGGGGTTAAGGGTTGAGTGTGTGGGCACTTCTGAGCAGTGGTGTTACAAGTAGATTCAGTTGTCTGAAAAAACGCGTTTATTTCGGGCTGAAAAACACGTTTTGAAAAGTGTGATGTTACTGCCCCATAACTTACATGGGGTTGACCAAACTTGCAGAAACATGTTTATTTCTGCTGAAAAACACGTTTTGACCCTTTCTGCACACTGGGGTTAAGGGCTGAGTGTGTGGGCTCTTCTGAGCCTTGCTGTTACAAGGAGATTCAGTTGTCTGAAAAAACGCGTTTATTTCGGGCTGAAAAACACGTTTTGAAAAGTGTGATGTTACTGCCCCATAACTTACATGGGGTTGACCAAACTTGCAGAAACATGTTTATTTCTGCTGAAAAACACGTTTTGACCCTTTCTGCAAACTGGGGTTAAGGGCTGAGTGTGTTGGCACTTCTGAGCCTTGCTGTTACAAGTATATTCAGCTGTCTGAAAAAACGCGTTTATTTCGGGCTGAAAAACACGTTTTGAAAAGTGTGATGTTACTGCCCCATAACTTACATGGGGTTGACCAAACTTGCAGAAACATGTTTATTTCTGCTGAAAAACACGTTTTGACACTTTCTGTACACTGGGGTTAAGGGCTGAGTGTGTGGGCACTTCTGAGCCTTGCTGTTACAAGTAGATTCAGTTGTCTGAAAAAACGCGTTTATTTCGGGCTGAAAAACACGTTTTGAAAAGTGTGATGTTACTGCCCCATAACTTACATGGGGTTGACCAAACTTGCAGAAACATGTTTATTTCTGCTGAAAAACACGTTTTGACCCTTTCTGCAAACTGGGGTTAAGGGCTGAGTGTGTTGGCACTTCTGAGCCTTGCTGTTACAAGTATATTCAGCTGTCTGAAAAAACGCGTTTATTTCGGGCTGAAAAACACGTTTTGAAAAGTGTTATGTTACTGCCCCATAACTTACATGGGGTTGACCAAACTTGCAGAAACATGTTTATTTCTGCTGAAAAACACGTTTTGACACTTTCTGCACACTGGGGTTAAGGGTTGAGTGTGTGGGCACTTCTGAGCAGTGGTGTTACAAGTAGATTCAGTTGTCTGAAAAAACGCGTTTATTTCGGGCTGAAAAACACGTTTTGAAAAGTGTGATGTTACTGCCCCATAACTTACATGGGGTTGACCAAACTTGCAGAAACATGTTTATTTCTGCTGAAAAACACGTTTTGACCCTTTCTGCACACTGGGGTTAAGGGCTGAGTGTGTTGGCACTTCTGAGCCTTGCTGTTACAAGTAGATTCAGCTGTCTGAAAAAACGTGTTTATTTCGGGCTGAAAAACACGTTTTGAAAAGTGTGATGTTACTGCCCCATAACTTACATGGGGTTGACCAAACTTGCAGAAACATGTTTATTTCTGCTGAAAAACACGTTTTGACAATTTCTGCACACTCTGGTTAAGGGCTGAGTGTGTGGGCTCTTTTGAGCCTTGCTGTTACAAGGAGATTCAGTTGCCTGAAAAAACGCGTTTATTTCGGGCTGAAAAACACGTTTTGAAAAGTGTGATGTTACTGCCCCATAACTTACATGGGGTTGACCAAACTTGCAGAAACATGTTTATTTCTGCTGAAAAACACGTTTTGACACTTTCTGTACACTGGGGTTAAGGGCTGAGTGTGTGGGCTCTTCTGAGCCTTGCTGTTACAAGGAGATTCAGTTGTCTGAAAAAACGCGTTTATTTCGGGCTGAAAAACACGTTTTGAAAAGTGTGATGTTACTGCCCCATAACTTACATGGGGTTGACCAAACTTGCAGAAACATGTTTATTTCTGCTGAAAAACACGTTTTGACCCTTTCTGCACACTGGGGTTAAGGGTTGAGTGTGTGGGCACTTCTGAGCCTTGCTGTTACAAGTAGATTCAGTTGTCTGAAAAAACGCGTTTATTTCGGGCTGAAAAACACGTTTTGAAAAGTGTGATGTTACTGCCCCATAACTTACATGGGGTTGACCAAACTTGCAGAAACATGTTTATTTCTGCTGAAAAACACGTTTTGACCCTTTCTGCACACTGGGGTTAAGGGCTGAGTGTGTTGGCACTTCTGAGCCTTGCTGTTACAAGTAGATTCAGCTGTCTGAAAAAACGTGTTTATTTCGGGCTGAAAAACACGTTTTGAAAAGTGTGATGTTACTGCCCCATAACTTACATGGGGTTGACCAAACTTGCAGAAACATGTTTATTTCTGCTGAAAAACACGTTTTGACAATTTCTGCACACTGGGGTTAAGGGCTGAGTGTGTGGGCTCTTTTGAGCCTTGCTGTTACAAGGAGATTCAGTTGCCTGAAAAAACGCGTTTATTTCGGGCTGAAAAACACGTTTTGAAAAGTGTGATGTTACTGCCCCATAACTTACATGGGGTTGACCAAACTTGCAGAAACATGTTTATTTCTGCTGAAAAACACGTTTTGACCCTTTCTGCACACTGGGGTTAAGGGTTGAGTGTGTGGGCACTTCTGAGCAGTGGTGTTACAAGTAGATTCAGTTGTCTGAAAAAACGCGTTTATTTCGGGCTGAAAAACACGTTTTGAAAAGTGTGATGTTACTGCCCCATAACTTACATGGGGTTGACCAAACTTGCAGAAACATGTTTATTTCTGCTGAAAAACACGTTTTGACACTTTCTGTACACTGGGGTTAAGGGCTGAGTGTGTGGGCTCTTCTGAGCCTTGCTGTTACAAGGAGATTCAGTTGCCTGAAAAAACGCGTTTATTTCGGGCTGAAAAACACGTTTTGAAAAGTGTGATGTTACTGCCCCATAACTTACATGGGGTTGACCAAACTTGCAGAAACATGTTTATTTCTGCTGAAAAACACGTTTTGACCCTTTCTGCACACTGGGGTTAAGGGCTGAGTGTGTTGGCTCTTCTGAGCCTTGCTGTTACAAGTAGATTCAGCTGTCTGAAAAAACGTGTTTATTTCGGGCTGAAAAACACGTTTTGAAAAGTGTGATGTTACTGCCTCATAACTTACATGGGGTTGACCAAACTTGCAGAAACATGTTTATTTCTGCTGAAAAACACGTTTTGACCCTTTCTGCACACTGGGGTTAAGGGCTGAGTGTGTTGGCTCTTCTGAGCCTTGCTGTTACAAGTAGATTCAGCTGTCTGAAAAAACGAGTTTATTTCGGGCTGAAAAACACGTTTTGAAAAGTGTGATGTTACTGCCCCATAACTTACATGGGGTTGACCAAACTTGCAGAAACATGTTTATTTCTGCTGAAAAACACGTTTTGACCCTTTCTGCACACTGGGGTTAAGGGTTGAGTGTGTGGGCACTTCTGAGCAGTGGTGTTACAAGTAGATTCAGTTGTCTGAAAAAACGCGTTTATTTCGGGCTGAAAAACACGTTTTGAAAAGTGTGATGTTACTGCCCCATAACTTACATGGGGTTGACCAAACTTGCAGAAACATGTTTATTTCTGCTGAAAAACACGTTTTGACCCTTTCTGCACACTGGGGTTAAGGGCTGAGTGTGTGGGCTCTTCTGAGCCTTGCTGTTACAAGGAGATTCAGTTGTCTGAAAAAACGCGTTTATTTCGGGCTGAAAAACACGTTTTGAAAAGTGTGATGTTACTGCCCCATAACTTACATGGGGTTGACCAAACTTGCAGAAACATGTTTATTTCTGCTGAAAAACACGTTTTGACCCTTTCTGCAAACTGGGGTTAAGGGCTGAGTGTGTTGGCACTTCTGAGCCTTGCTGTTACAAGTATATTCAGCTGTCTGAAAAAACGCGTTTATTTCGGGCTGAAAAACACGTTTTGAAAAGTGTGATGTTACTGCCCCATAACTTACATGGGGTTGACCAAACTTGCAGAAACATGTTTATTTCTGCTGAAAAACACGTTTTGACACTTTCTGTACACTGGGGTTAAGGGCTGAGTGTGTGGGCACTTCTGAGCCTTGCTGTTACAAGTAGATTCAGTTGTCTGAAAAAACGCGTTTATTTCGGGCTGAAAAACACGTTTTGAAAAGTGTGATGTTACTGCCCCATAACTTACATGGGGTTGACCAAACTTGCAGAAACATGTTTATTTCTGCTGAAAAACACGTTTTGACCCTTTCTGCAAACTGGGGTTAAGGGCTGAGTGTGTTGGCACTTCTGAGCCTTGCTGTTACAAGTATATTCAGCTGTCTGAAAAAACGCGTTTATTTCGGGCTGAAAAACACGTTTTGAAAAGTGTGATGTTACTGCCCCATAACTTACATGGGGTTGACCAAACTTGCAGAAACATGTTTATTTCTGCTGAAAAACACGTTTTGACACTTTCTGCACACTGGGGTTAAGGGTTGAGTGTGTGGGCACTTCTGAGCAGTGGTGTTACAAGTAGATTCAGTTGTCTGAAAAAACGCGTTTATTTCGGGCTGAAAAACACGTTTTGAAAAGTGTGATGTTACTGCCCCATAACTTACATGGGGTTGACCAAACTTGCAGAAACATGTTTATTTCTGCTGAAAAACACGTTTTGACCCTTTCTGCACACTGGGGTTAAGGGCTGAGTGTGTTGGCACTTCTGAGCCTTGCTGTTACAAGTAGATTCAGCTGTCTGAAAAAACGTGTTTATTTCGGGCTGAAAAACACGTTTTGAAAAGTGTGATGTTACTGCCCCATAACTTACATGGGGTTGACCAAACTTGCAGAAACATGTTTATTTCTGCTGAAAAACACGTTTTGACAATTTCTGCACACTCTGGTTAAGGGCTGAGTGTGTGGGCTCTTTTGAGCCTTGCTGTTACAAGGAGATTCAGTTGCCTGAAAAAACGCGTTTATTTCGGGCTGAAAAACACGTTTTGAAAAGTGTGATGTTACTGCCCCATAACTTACATGGGGTTGACCAAACTTGCAGAAACATGTTTATTTCTGCTGAAAAACACGTTTTGACACTTTCTGTACACTGGGGTTAAGGGCTGAGTGTGTGGGCTCTTCTGAGCCTTGCTGTTACAAGGAGATTCAGTTGTCTGAAAAAACGCGTTTATTTCGGGCTGAAAAACACGTTTTGAAAAGTGTGATGTTACTGCCCCATAACTTACATGGGGTTGACCAAACTTGCAGAAACATGTTTATTTCTGCTGAAAAACACGTTTTGACCCTTTCTGCACACTGGGGTTAAGGGTTGAGTGTGTGGGCACTTCTGAGCCTTGCTGTTACAAGTAGATTCAGTTGTCTGAAAAAACGCGTTTATTTCGGGCTGAAAAACACGTTTTGAAAAGTGTGATGTTACTGCCCCATAACTTACATGGGGTTGACCAAACTTGCAGAAACATGTTTATTTCTGCTGAAAAACACGTTTTGACCCTTTCTGCACACTGGGGTTAAGGGCTGAGTGTGTTGGCACTTCTGAGCCTTGCTGTTACAAGTAGATTCAGCTGTCTGAAAAAACGTGTTTATTTCGGGCTGAAAAACACGTTTTGAAAAGTGTGATGTTACTGCCCCATAACTTACATGGGGTTGACCAAACTTGCAGAAACATGTTTATTTCTGCTGAAAAACACGTTTTGACAATTTCTGCACACTGGGGTTAAGGGCTGAGTGTGTGGGCTCTTTTGAGCCTTGCTGTTACAAGGAGATTCAGTTGCCTGAAAAAACGCGTTTATTTCGGGCTGAAAAACACGTTTTGAAAAGTGTGATGTTACTGCCCCATAACTTACATGGGGTTGACCAAACTTGCAGAAACATGTTTATTTCTGCTGAAAAACACGTTTTGACCCTTTCTGCACACTGGGGTTAAGGGTTGAGTGTGTGGGCACTTCTGAGCAGTGGTGTTACAAGTAGATTCAGTTGTCTGAAAAAACGCGTTTATTTCGGGCTGAAAAACACGTTTTGAAAAGTGTGATGTTACTGCCCCATAACTTACATGGGGTTGACCAAACTTGCAGAAACATGTTTATTTCTGCTGAAAAACACGTTTTGACACTTTCTGTACACTGGGGTTAAGGGCTGAGTGTGTGGGCTCTTCTGAGCCTTGCTGTTACAAGGAGATTCAGTTGCCTGAAAAAACGCGTTTATTTCGGGCTGAAAAACACGTTTTGAAAAGTGTGATGTTACTGCCCCATAACTTACATGGGGTTGACCAAACTTGCAGAAACATGTTTATTTCTGCTGAAAAACACGTTTTGACCCTTTCTGCACACTGGGGTTAAGGGCTGAGTGTGTTGGCTCTTCTGAGCCTTGCTGTTACAAGTAGATTCAGCTGTCTGAAAAAACGTGTTTATTTCGGGCTGAAAAACACGTTTTGAAAAGTGTGATGTTACTGCCTCATAACTTACATGGGGTTGACCAAACTTGCAGAAACATGTTTATTTCTGCTGAAAAACACGTTTTGACCCTTTCTGCACACTGGGGTTAAGGGCTGAGTGTGTTGGCTCTTCTGAGCCTTGCTGTTACAAGTAGATTCAGCTGTCTGAAAAAACGAGTTTATTTCGGGCTGAAAAACACGTTTTGAAAAGTGTGATGTTACTGCCCCATAACTTACATGGGGTTGACCAAACTTGCAGAAACATGTTTATTTCTGCTGAAAAACACGTTTTGACCCTTTCTGCACACTGGGGTTAAGGGTTGAGTGTGTGGGCACTTCTGAGCAGTGGTGTTACAAGTAGATTCAGTTGTCTGAAAAAACGCGTTTATTTCGGGCTGAAAAACACGTTTTGAAAAGTGTGATGTTACTGCCCCATAACTTACATGGGGTTGACCAAACTTGCAGAAACATGTTTATTTCTGCTGAAAAACACGTTTTGACCCTTTCTGCACACTGGGGTTAAGGGCTGAGTGTGTGGGCTCTTCTGAGCCTTGCTGTTACAAGGAGATTCAGTTGTCTGAAAAAACGCGTTTATTTCGGGCTGAAAAACACGTTTTGAAAAGTGTGATGTTACTGCCCCATAACTTACATGGGGTTGACCAAACTTGCAGAAACATGTTTATTTCTGCTGAAAAACACGTTTTGACCCTTTCTGCAAACTGGGGTTAAGGGCTGAGTGTGTTGGCACTTCTGAGCCTTGCTGTTACAAGTATATTCAGCTGTCTGAAAAAACGCGTTTATTTCGGGCTGAAAAACACGTTTTGAAAAGTGTGATGTTACTGCCCCATAACTTACATGGGGTTGACCAAACTTGCAGAAACATGTTTATTTCTGCTGAAAAACACGTTTTGACACTTTCTGTACACTGGGGTTAAGGGCTGAGTGTGTGGGCACTTCTGAGCCTTGCTGTTACAAGTAGATTCAGTTGTCTGAAAAAACGCGTTTATTTCGGGCTGAAAAACACGTTTTGAAAAGTGTGATGTTACTGCCCCATAACTTACATGGGGTTGACCAAACTTGCAGAAACATGTTTATTTCTGCTGAAAAACACGTTTTGACCCTTTCTGCAAACTGGGGTTAAGGGCTGAGTGTGTTGGCACTTCTGAGCCTTGCTGTTACAAGTATATTCAGCTGTCTGAAAAAACGCGTTTATTTCGGGCTGAAAAACACGTTTTGAAAAGTGTGATGTTACTGCCCCATAACTTACATGGGGTTGACCAAACTTGCAGAAACATGTTTATTTCTGCTGAAAAACACGTTTTGACACTTTCTGCACACTGGGGTTAAGGGTTGAGTGTGTGGGCACTTCTGAGCAGTGGTGTTACAAGTAGATTCAGTTGTCTGAAAAAACGCGTTTATTTCGGGCTGAAAAACACGTTTTGAAAAGTGTGATGTTACTGCCCCATAACTTACATGGGGTTGACCAAACTTGCAGAAACATGTTTATTTCTGCTGAAAAACACGTTTTGACCCTTTCTGCACACTGGGGTTAAGGGCTGAGTGTGTTGGCACTTCTGAGCCTTGCTGTTACAAGTAGATTCAGCTGTCTGAAAAAACGTGTTTATTTCGGGCTGAAAAACACGTTTTGAAAAGTGTGATGTTACTGCCCCATAACTTACATGGGGTTGACCAAACTTGCAGAAACATGTTTATTTCTGCTGAAAAACACGTTTTGACAATTTCTGCACACTCTGGTTAAGGGCTGAGTGTGTGGGCTCTTTTGAGCCTTGCTGTTACAAGGAGATTCAGTTGCCTGAAAAAACGCGTTTATTTCGGGCTGAAAAACACGTTTTGAAAAGTGTGATGTTACTGCCCCATAACTTACATGGGGTTGACCAAACTTGCAGAAACATGTTTATTTCTGCTGAAAAACACGTTTTGACACTTTCTGTACACTGGGGTTAAGGGCTGAGTGTGTGGGCTCTTCTGAGCCTTGCTGTTACAAGGAGATTCAGTTGTCTGAAAAAACGCGTTTATTTCGGGCTGAAAAACACGTTTTGAAAAGTGTGATGTTACTGCCCCATAACTTACATGGGGTTGACCAAACTTGCAGAAACATGTTTATTTCTGCTGAAAAACACGTTTTGACCCTTTCTGCACACTGGGGTTAAGGGTTGAGTGTGTGGGCACTTCTGAGCCTTGCTGTTACAAGTAGATTCAGTTGTCTGAAAAAACGCGTTTATTTCGGGCTGAAAAACACGTTTTGAAAAGTGTGATGTTACTGCCCCATAACTTACATGGGGTTGACCAAACTTGCAGAAACATGTTTATTTCTGCTGAAAAACACGTTTTGACCCTTTCTGCACACTGGGGTTAAGGGCTGAGTGTGTTGGCACTTCTGAGCCTTGCTGTTACAAGTAGATTCAGCTGTCTGAAAAAACGTGTTTATTTCGGGCTGAAAAACACGTTTTGAAAAGTGTGATGTTACTGCCCCATAACTTACATGGGGTTGACCAAACTTGCAGAAACATGTTTATTTCTGCTGAAAAACACGTTTTGACAATTTCTGCACACTGGGGTTAAGGGCTGAGTGTGTGGGCTCTTTTGAGCCTTGCTGTTACAAGGAGATTCAGTTGCCTGAAAAAACGCGTTTATTTCGGGCTGAAAAACACGTTTTGAAAAGTGTGATGTTACTGCCCCATAACTTACATGGGGTTGACCAAACTTGCAGAAACATGTTTATTTCTGCTGAAAAACACGTTTTGACCCTTTCTGCACACTGGGGTTAAGGGTTGAGTGTGTGGGCACTTCTGAGCAGTGGTGTTACAAGTAGATTCAGTTGTCTGAAAAAACGCGTTTATTTCGGGCTGAAAAACACGTTTTGAAAAGTGTGATGTTACTGCCCCATAACTTACATGGGGTTGACCAAACTTGCAGAAACATGTTTATTTCTGCTGAAAAACACGTTTTGACACTTTCTGTACACTGGGGTTAAGGGCTGAGTGTGTGGGCTCTTCTGAGCCTTGCTGTTACAAGGAGATTCAGTTGCCTGAAAAAACGCGTTTATTTCGGGCTGAAAAACACGTTTTGAAAAGTGTGATGTTACTGCCCCATAACTTACATGGGGTTGACCAAACTTGCAGAAACATGTTTATTTCTGCTGAAAAACACGTTTTGACCCTTTCTGCACACTGGGGTTAAGGGCTGAGTGTGTTGGCTCTTCTGAGCCTTGCTGTTACAAGTAGATTCAGCTGTCTGAAAAAACGTGTTTATTTCGGGCTGAAAAACACGTTTTGAAAAGTGTGATGTTACTGCCTCATAACTTACATGGGGTTGACCAAACTTGCAGAAACATGTTTATTTCTGCTGAAAAACACGTTTTGACCCTTTCTGCACACTGGGGTTAAGGGCTGAGTGTGTTGGCTCTTCTGAGCCTTGCTGTTACAAGTAGATTCAGCTGTCTGAAAAAACGAGTTTATTTCGGGCTGAAAAACACGTTTTGAAAAGTGTGATGTTACTGCCCCATAACTTACATGGGGTTGACCAAACTTGCAGAAACATGTTTATTTCTGCTGAAAAACACGTTTTGACCCTTTCTGCACACTGGGGTTAAGGGTTGAGTGTGTGGGCACTTCTGAGCAGTGGTGTTACAAGTAGATTCAGTTGTCTGAAAAAACGCGTTTATTTCGGGCTGAAAAACACGTTTTGAAAAGTGTGATGTTACTGCCCCATAACTTACATGGGGTTGACCAAACTTGCAGAAACATGTTTATTTCTGCTGAAAAACACGTTTTGACCCTTTCTGCACACTGGGGTTAAGGGCTGAGTGTGTGGGCTCTTCTGAGCCTTGCTGTTACAATGAGATTCAGTTGTCTGAAAAAACGCGTTTATTTCGGGCTGAAAAACACGTTTTGAAAAGTGTGATGTTACTGCCCCATAACTTACATGGGGTTGACCAAACTTGCAGAAACATGTTTATTTCTGCTGAAAAACACGTTTTGACCCTTTCTGCAAACTGGGGTTAAGGGCTGAGTGTGTTGGCACTTCTGAGCCTTGCTGTTACAAGTATATTCAGCTGTCTGAAAAAACGCGTTTATTTCGGGCTGAAAAACACGTTTTGAAAAGTGTGATGTTACTGCCCCATAACTTACATGGGGTTGACCAAACTTGCAGAAACATGTTTATTTCTGCTGAAAAACACGTTTTGACCCTTTCTGCACACTGGGGTTAAGGGTTGAGTGTGTGGGCACTTCTGAGCAGTGGTGTTACAAGTAGATTCAGTTGTCTGAAAAAACGCGTTTATTTCGGGCTGAAAAACACGTTTTGAAAAGTGTGATGTTACTGCCCCATAACTTACATGGGGTTGACCAAACTTGCAGAAACATGTTTATTTCTGCTGAAAAACACGTTTTGACCCTTTCTGCACACTGGGGTTAAGGGCTGAGTGTGTTGGCACTTCTGAGCCTTGCTGTTACAAGTAGATTCAGCTGTCTGAAAAAACGTGTTTATTTCGGGCTGAAAAACACGTTTTGAAAAGTGTGATGTTACTGCCCCATAACTTACATGGGGTTGACCAAACTTGCAGAAACATGTTTATTTCTGCTGAAAAACACGTTTTGACAATTTCTGCACACTCTGGTTAAGGGCTGAGTGTGTGGGCTCTTTTGAGCCTTGCTGTTACAAGGAGATTCAGTTGCCTGAAAAAACGCGTTTATTTCGGGCTGAAAAACACGTTTTGAAAAGTGTGATGTTACTGCCCCATAACTTACATGGGGTTGACCAAACTTGCAGAAACATGTTTATTTCTGCTGAAAAACACGTTTTGACACTTTCTGTACACTGGGGTTAAGGGCTGAGTGTGTGGGCTCTTCTGAGCCTTGCTGTTACAAGGAGATTCAGTTGTCTGAAAAAACGCGTTTATTTCGGGCTGAAAAACACGTTTTGAAAAGTGTGATGTTACTGCCCCATAACTTACATGGGGTTGACCAAACTTGCAGAAACATGTTTATTTCTGCTGAAAAACACGTTTTGACCCTTTCTGCACACTGGGGTTAAGGGTTGAGTGTGTGGGCACTTCTGAGCCTTGCTGTTACAAGTAGATTCAGTTGTCTGAAAAAACGCGTTTATTTCGGGCTGAAAAACACGTTTTGAAAAGTGTGATGTTACTGCCCCATAACTTACATGGGGTTGACCAAACTTGCAGAAACATGTTTATTTCTGCTGAAAAACACGTTTTGACCCTTTCTGCACACTGGGGTTAAGGGCTGAGTGTGTTGGCACTTCTGAGCCTTGCTGTTACAAGTAGATTCAGCTGTCTGAAAAAACGTGTTTATTTCGGGCTGAAAAACACGTTTTGAAAAGTGTGATGTTACTGCCCCATAACTTACATGGGGTTGACCAAACTTGCAGAAACATGTTTATTTCTGCTGAAAAACACGTTTTGACAATTTCTGCACACTGGGGTTAAGGGCTGAGTGTGTGGGCTCTTTTGAGCCTTGCTGTTACAAGGAGATTCAGTTGCCTGAAAAAACGCGTTTATTTCGGGCTGAAAAACACGTTTTGAAAAGTGTGATGTTACTGCCCCATAACTTACATGGGGTTGACCAAACTTGCAGAAACATGTTTATTTCTGCTGAAAAACACGTTTTGACCCTTTCTGCACACTGGGGTTAAGGGTTGAGTGTGTGGGCACTTCTGAGCAGTGGTGTTACAAGTAGATTCAGTTGTCTGAAAAAACGCGTTTATTTCGGGCTGAAAAACACGTTTTGAAAAGTGTGATGTTACTGCCCCATAACTTACATGGGGTTGACCAAACTTGCAGAAACATGTTTATTTCTGCTGAAAAACACGTTTTGACACTTTCTGTACACTGGGGTTAAGGGCTGAGTGTGTGGGCTCTTCTGAGCCTTGCTGTTACAAGGAGATTCAGTTGCCTGAAAAAACGCGTTTATTTCGGGCTGAAAAACACGTTTTGAAAAGTGTGATGTTACTGCCCCATAACTTACATGGGGTTGACCAAACTTGCAGAAACATGTTTATTTCTGCTGAAAAACACGTTTTGACCCTTTCTGCACACTGGGGTTAAGGGCTGAGTGTGTTGGCTCTTCTGAGCCTTGCTGTTACAAGTAGATTCAGCTGTCTGAAAAAACGTGTTTATTTCGGGCTGAAAAACACGTTTTGAAAAGTGTGATGTTACTGCCTCATAACTTACATGGGGTTGACCAAACTTGCAGAAACATGTTTATTTCTGCTGAAAAACACGTTTTGACCCTTTCTGCACACTGGGGTTAAGGGCTGAGTGTGTTGGCTCTTCTGAGCCTTGCTGTTACAAGTAGATTCAGCTGTCTGAAAAAACGAGTTTATTTCGGGCTGAAAAACACGTTTTGAAAAGTGTGATGTTACTGCCCCATAACTTACATGGGGTTGACCAAACTTGCAGAAACATGTTTATTTCTGCTGAAAAACACGTTTTGACCCTTTCTGCACACTGGGGTTAAGGGTTGAGTGTGTGGGCACTTCTGAGCAGTGGTGTTACAAGTAGATTCAGTTGTCTGAAAAAACGCGTTTATTTCGGGCTGAAAAACACGTTTTGAAAAGTGTGATGTTACTGCCCCATAACTTACATGGGGTTGACCAAACTTGCAGAAACATGTTTATTTCTGCTGAAAAACACGTTTTGACCCTTTCTGCACACTGGGGTTAAGGGCTGAGTGTGTGGGCTCTTCTGAGCCTTGCTGTTACAAGGAGATTCAGTTGTCTGAAAAAACGCGTTTATTTCGGGCTGAAAAACACGTTTTGAAAAGTGTGATGTTACTGCCCCATAACTTACATGGGGTTGACCAAACTTGCAGAAACATGTTTATTTCTGCTGAAAAACACGTTTTGACCCTTTCTGCAAACTGGGGTTAAGGGCTGAGTGTGTTGGCACTTCTGAGCCTTGCTGTTACAAGTATATTCAGCTGTCTGAAAAAACGCGTTTATTTCGGGCTGAAAAACACGTTTTGAAAAGTGTGATGTTACTGCCCCATAACTTACATGGGGTTGACCAAACTTGCAGAAACATGTTTATTTCTGCTGAAAAACACGTTTTGACACTTTCTGTACACTGGGGTTAAGGGCTGAGTGTGTGGGCACTTCTGAGCCTTGCTGTTACAAGTAGATTCAGTTGTCTGAAAAAACGCGTTTATTTCGGGCTGAAAAACACGTTTTGAAAAGTGTGATGTTACTGCCCCATAACTTACATGGGGTTGACCAAACTTGCAGAAACATGTTTATTTCTGCTGAAAAACACGTTTTGACCCTTTCTGCAAACTGGGGTTAAGGGCTGAGTGTGTTGGCACTTCTGAGCCTTGCTGTTACAAGTATATTCAGCTGTCTGAAAAAACGCGTTTATTTCGGGCTGAAAAACACGTTTTGAAAAGTGTGATGTTACTGCCCCATAACTTACATGGGGTTGACCAAACTTGCAGAAACATGTTTATTTCTGCTGAAAAACACGTTTTGACACTTTCTGCACACTGGGGTTAAGGGTTGAGTGTGTGGGCACTTCTGAGCAGTGGTGTTACAAGTAGATTCAGTTGTCTGAAAAAACGCGTTTATTTCGGGCTGAAAAACACGTTTTGAAAAGTGTGATGTTACTGCCCCATAACTTACATGGGGTTGACCAAACTTGCAGAAACATGTTTATTTCTGCTGAAAAACACGTTTTGACCCTTTCTGCACACTGGGGTTAAGGGCTGAGTGTGTTGGCACTTCTGAGCCTTGCTGTTACAAGTAGATTCAGCTGTCTGAAAAAACGTGTTTATTTCGGGCTGAAAAACACGTTTTGAAAAGTGTGATGTTACTGCCCCATAACTTACATGGGGTTGACCAAACTTGCAGAAACATGTTTATTTCTGCTGAAAAACACGTTTTGACAATTTCTGCACACTCTGGTTAAGGGCTGAGTGTGTGGGCTCTTTTGAGCCTTGCTGTTACAAGGAGATTCAGTTGCCTGAAAAAACGCGTTTATTTCGGGCTGAAAAACACGTTTTGAAAAGTGTGATGTTACTGCCCCATAACTTACATGGGGTTGACCAAACTTGCAGAAACATGTTTATTTCTGCTGAAAAACACGTTTTGACACTTTCTGTACACTGGGGTTAAGGGCTGAGTGTGTGGGCTCTTCTGAGCCTTGCTGTTACAAGGAGATTCAGTTGTCTGAAAAAACGCGTTTATTTCGGGCTGAAAAACACGTTTTGAAAAGTGTGATGTTACTGCCCCATAACTTACATGGGGTTGACCAAACTTGCAGAAACATGTTTATTTCTGCTGAAAAACACGTTTTGACCCTTTCTGCACACTGGGGTTAAGGGTTGAGTGTGTGGGCACTTCTGAGCCTTGCTGTTACAAGTAGATTCAGTTGTCTGAAAAAACGCGTTTATTTCGGGCTGAAAAACACGTTTTGAAAAGTGTGATGTTACTGCCCCATAACTTACATGGGGTTGACCAAACTTGCAGAAACATGTTTATTTCTGCTGAAAAACACGTTTTGACCCTTTCTGCACACTGGGGTTAAGGGCTGAGTGTGTTGGCACTTCTGAGCCTTGCTGTTACAAGTAGATTCAGCTGTCTGAAAAAACGTGTTTATTTCGGGCTGAAAAACACGTTTTGAAAAGTGTGATGTTACTGCCCCATAACTTACATGGGGTTGACCAAACTTGCAGAAACATGTTTATTTCTGCTGAAAAACACGTTTTGACAATTTCTGCACACTGGGGTTAAGGGCTGAGTGTGTGGGCTCTTTTGAGCCTTGCTGTTACAAGGAGATTCAGTTGCCTGAAAAAACGCGTTTATTTCGGGCTGAAAAACACGTTTTGAAAAGTGTGATGTTACTGCCCCATAACTTACATGGGGTTGACCAAACTTGCAGAAACATGTTTATTTCTGCTGAAAAACACGTTTTGACCCTTTCTGCACACTGGGGTTAAGGGTTGAGTGTGTGGGCACTTCTGAGCAGTGGTGTTACAAGTAGATTCAGTTGTCTGAAAAAACGCGTTTATTTCGGGCTGAAAAACACGTTTTGAAAAGTGTGATGTTACTGCCCCATAACTTACATGGGGTTGACCAAACTTGCAGAAACATGTTTATTTCTGCTGAAAAACACGTTTTGACACTTTCTGTACACTGGGGTTAAGGGCTGAGTGTGTGGGCTCTTCTGAGCCTTGCTGTTACAAGGAGATTCAGTTGCCTGAAAAAACGCGTTTATTTCGGGCTGAAAAACACGTTTTGAAAAGTGTGATGTTACTGCCCCATAACTTACATGGGGTTGACCAAACTTGCAGAAACATGTTTATTTCTGCTGAAAAACACGTTTTGACCCTTTCTGCACACTGGGGTTAAGGGCTGAGTGTGTTGGCTCTTCTGAGCCTTGCTGTTACAAGTAGATTCAGCTGTCTGAAAAAACGTGTTTATTTCGGGCTGAAAAACACGTTTTGAAAAGTGTGATGTTACTGCCTCATAACTTACATGGGGTTGACCAAACTTGCAGAAACATGTTTATTTCTGCTGAAAAACACGTTTTGACCCTTTCTGCACACTGGGGTTAAGGGCTGAGTGTGTTGGCTCTTCTGAGCCTTGCTGTTACAAGTAGATTCAGCTGTCTGAAAAAACGAGTTTATTTCGGGCTGAAAAACACGTTTTGAAAAGTGTGATGTTACTGCCCCATAACTTACATGGGGTTGACCAAACTTGCAGAAACATGTTTATTTCTGCTGAAAAACACGTTTTGACCCTTTCTGCACACTGGGGTTAAGGGTTGAGTGTGTGGGCACTTCTGAGCAGTGGTGTTACAAGTAGATTCAGTTGTCTGAAAAAACGCGTTTATTTCGGGCTGAAAAACACGTTTTGAAAAGTGTGATGTTACTGCCCCATAACTTACATGGGGTTGACCAAACTTGCAGAAACATGTTTATTTCTGCTGAAAAACACGTTTTGACCCTTTCTGCACACTGGGGTTAAGGGCTGAGTGTGTGGGCTCTTCTGAGCCTTGCTGTTACAAGGAGATTCAGTTGTCTGAAAAAACGCGTTTATTTCGGGCTGAAAAACACGTTTTGAAAAGTGTGATGTTACTGCCCCATAACTTACATGGGGTTGACCAAACTTGCAGAAACATGTTTATTTCTGCTGAAAAACACGTTTTGACCCTTTCTGCAAACTGGGGTTAAGGGCTGAGTGTGTTGGCACTTCTGAGCCTTGCTGTTACAAGTATATTCAGCTGTCTGAAAAAACGCGTTTATTTCGGGCTGAAAAACACGTTTTGAAAAGTGTGATGTTACTGCCCCATAACTTACATGGGGTTGACCAAACTTGCAGAAACATGTTTATTTCTGCTGAAAAACACGTTTTGACCCTTTCTGCACACTGGGGTTAAGGGTTGAGTGTGTGGGCACTTCTGAGCAGTGGTGTTACAAGTAGATTCAGTTGTCTGAAAAAACGCGTTTATTTCGGGCTGAAAAACACGTTTTGAAAAGTGTGATGTTACTGCCCCATAACTTACATGGGGTTGACCAAACTTGCAGAAACATGTTTATATTTGCTGAAAAACACGTTTTGACACTTTCTGTACACTGGGGTTAAGGGCTGAGTGTGTGGGCTCTTCTGAGCCTTGCTGTTACAAGGAGATTCAGTTGCCTGAAAAAACGCGTTTATTTCGGGCTGAAAAACACGTTTTGAAAAGTGTGATGTTACTGCCCCATAACTTACATGGGGTTGACCGAACTTGCAGAAACATGTTTATTTCTGCTGAAAAACACGTTTTGACACTTTCTGTACACTGGGGTTAAGGGCTGAGTGTGTGGGCTCTTCTGAGCCTTGCTGTTACAAGGAGAGTCAGTTGTCTGAAAAAACGCGTTTATTTCGGGCTGAAAAACACGTTTTGAAAAGTGTGATGTTACTGCCCCATAACTTACATGGGGTTGACCAAACTTGCAGAAACATGTTTATTTCTGCTGAAAAACACGTTTTGACCCTTTCTGCAAACTGGGGTTAAGGGCTGAGTGTGTTGGCACTTCTGAGCCTTGCTGTTACAAGTATATTCAGCTGTCTGAAAAAACGCGTTTATTTCGGGCTGAAAAACACGTTTTGAAAAGTGTGATGTTACTGCCCCATAACTTACATGGGGTTGACCAAACGTGCAGAAACATGTTTATTTCTGCTGAAAAACACGTTTTGACCCTTTCTGCACACTGGGGTTAAGGGCTGAGTGTGTTGGCTCTTCTGAGCCTTGCTGTTACAAGTAGATTCAGCTGTCTGAAAAAACGAGTTTATTTCGGGCTGAAAAACACGTTTTGAAAAGTGTGATGTTACTGCCCCATAACTTACATGGGGTTGACCAAACTTGCAGAAACATGTTTATTTCTGCTGAAAAACACGTTTTGACACTTTCTGTACACTGGGGTTAAGGGCTGAGTGTGTGGGCTCTTCTGAGCCTTGCTGTTACAAGGAGATTCAGTTGCCTGAAAAAACGCGTTTATTTCGGGCTGAAAAACACGTTTTGAAAAGTGTGATGTTACTGCCCCATAACTTACATGGGGTTGACCAAACTTGCAGAAACATGTTTATTTCTGCTGAAAAACACGTTTTGACACTTTCTGTACACTGGGGTTAAGGGTTGAGTGTGTGGGCACTTCTGAGCCTTGCTGTTACAAGTAGATTCAGTTGTCTGAAAAAACGCGTTTATTTCGGGCTGAAAAACACGTTTTGAAAAGTGTGATGTTACTGCCCCATAACTTACATGGGGTTGACCAAACTTGCAGAAACATGTTTATTTCTGCTGAAAAACACGTTTTGACCCTTTCTGCACACTGGGGTTAAGGGCTGAGTGTGTTGGCACTTCTGAGCCTTGCTGTTACAAGTATATTCAGCTGTCTGAAAAAACGTGTTTATTTCGGGCTGAAAAACACGTTTTGAAAAGTGTGATGTTACTGCCCCATAACTTACATGGGGTTGACCAAACTTGCAGAAACATGTTTATTTCTGCTGAAAAACACGTTTTGACACTTTCTGTACACTGGGGTTAAGGGTTGAGTGTGTGGGCACTTCTGAGCCTTGCTGTTACAAGTAGATTCAGTTGCCTGAAAAAACGCGTTTATTTCGGGCTGAAAAACACGTTTTGAAAAGTGTGATGTTACTGCCCCATAACTTACATGGGGTTGACCAAACTTGCAGAAACATGTTTATTTCTGCTGAAAAACACGTTTTGACCCTTTCTGCACACTCTGGTTAAGGGCTGAGTGTGTGGGCTCTTTTGAGCCTTGCTGTTACAAGGAGATTCAGTTGCCTGAAAAAACGCGTTTATTTCGGGCTGAAAAACACGTTTTGAAAAGTGTGATGTTACTGCCCCATAACTTACATGGGGTTGACCAAACTTGCAGAAACATGTTTATTTCTGCTGAAAAACACGTTTTGACACTTTCTGTACACTGGGGTTAAGGGCTGAGTGTGTGGGCTCTTCTGAGCCTTGCTGTTACAAGGAGATTCAGTTGTCTGAAAAAACGCGTTTATTTCGGGCTGAAAAACACGTTTTGAAAAGTGTGATGTTACTGCCCCATAACTTACATGGGGTTGACCAAACTTGCAGAAACATGTTTATTTCTGCTGAAAAACACGTTTTGACCCTTTCTGCACACTGGGGTTAAGGGTTGAGTGTGTGGGCACTTCTGAGCCTTGCTGTTACAAGTAGATTCAGTTGTCTGAAAAAACGCGTTTATTTCGGGCTGAAAAACACGTTTTGAAAAGTGTGATGTTACTGCCCCATAACTTACATGGGGTTGACCAAACTTGCAGAAACATGTTTATTTCTGCTGAAAAACACGTTTTGACCCTTTCTGCACACTGGGGTTAAGGGCTGAGTGTGTTGGCACTTCTGAGCCTTGCTGTTACAAGTAGATTCAGCTGTCTGAAAAAACGTGTTTATTTCGGGCTGAAAAACACGTTTTGAAAAGTGTGATGTTACTGCCCCATAACTTACATGGGGTTGACCAAACTTGCAGAAACATGTTTATTTCTGCTGAAAAACACGTTTTGACAATTTCTGCACACTGGGGTTAAGGGCTGAGTGTGTGGGCTCTTTTGAGCCTTGCTGTTACAAGGAGATTCAGTTGCCTGAAAAAACGCGTTTATTTCGGGCTGAAAAACACGTTTTGAAAAGTGTGATGTTACTGCCCCATAACTTACATGGGGTTGACCAAACTTGCAGAAACATGTTTATTTCTGCTGAAAAACACGTTTTGACCCTTTCTGCACACTGGGGTTAAGGGTTGAGTGTGTGGGCACTTCTGAGCAGTGGTGTTACAAGTAGATTCAGTTGTCTGAAAAAACGCGTTTATTTCGGGCTGAAAAACACGTTTTGAAAAGTGTGATGTTACTGCCCCATAACTTACATGGGGTTGACCAAACTTGCAGAAACATGTTTATTTCTGCTGAAAAACACGTTTTGACACTTTCTGTACACTGGGGTTAAGGGCTGAGTGTGTGGGCTCTTCTGAGCCTTGCTGTTACAAGGAGATTCAGTTGCCTGAAAAAACGCGTTTATTTCGGGCTGAAAAACACGTTTTGAAAAGTGTGATGTTACTGCCCCATAACTTACATGGGGTTGACCAAACTTGCAGAAACATGTTTATTTCTGCTGAAAAACACGTTTTGACCCTTTCTGCACACTGGGGTTAAGGGCTGAGTGTGTTGGCTCTTCTGAGCCTTGCTGTTACAAGTAGATTCAGCTGTCTGAAAAAACGTGTTTATTTCGGGCTGAAAAACACGTTTTGAAAAGTGTGATGTTACTGCCTCATAACTTACATGGGGTTGACCAAACTTGCAGAAACATGTTTATTTCTGCTGAAAAACACGTTTTGACCCTTTCTGCACACTGGGGTTAAGGGCTGAGTGTGTTGGCTCTTCTGAGCCTTGCTGTTACAAGTAGATTCAGCTGTCTGAAAAAACGAGTTTATTTCGGGCTGAAAAACACGTTTTGAAAAGTGTGATGTTACTGCCCCATAACTTACATGGGGTTGACCAAACTTGCAGAAACATGTTTATTTCTGCTGAAAAACACGTTTTGACCCTTTCTGCACACTGGGGTTAAGGGTTGAGTGTGTGGGCACTTCTGAGCAGTGGTGTTACAAGTAGATTCAGTTGTCTGAAAAAACGCGTTTATTTCGGGCTGAAAAACACGTTTTGAAAAGTGTGATGTTACTGCCCCATAACTTACATGGGGTTGACCAAACTTGCAGAAACATGTTTATTTCTGCTGAAAAACACGTTTTGACCCTTTCTGCACACTGGGGTTAAGGGCTGAGTGTGTGGGCTCTTCTGAGCCTTGCTGTTACAAGGAGATTCAGTTGTCTGAAAAAACGCGTTTATTTCGGGCTGAAAAACACGTTTTGAAAAGTGTGATGTTACTGCCCCATAACTTACATGGGGTTGACCAAACTTGCAGAAACATGTTTATTTCTGCTGAAAAACACGTTTTGACCCTTTCTGCAAACTGGGGTTAAGGGCTGAGTGTGTTGGCACTTCTGAGCCTTGCTGTTACAAGTATATTCAGCTGTCTGAAAAAACGCGTTTATTTCGGGCTGAAAAACACGTTTTGAAAAGTGTGATGTTACTGCCCCATAACTTACATGGGGTTGACCAAACTTGCAGAAACATGTTTATTTCTGCTGAAAAACACGTTTTGACACTTTCTGTACACTGGGGTTAAGGGCTGAGTGTGTGGGCACTTCTGAGCCTTGCTGTTACAAGTAGATTCAGTTGTCTGAAAAAACGCGTTTATTTCGGGCTGAAAAACACGTTTTGAAAAGTGTGATGTTACTGCCCCATAACTTACATGGGGTTGACCAAACTTGCAGAAACATGTTTATTTCTGCTGAAAAACACGTTTTGACCCTTTCTGCAAACTGGGGTTAAGGGCTGAGTGTGTTGGCACTTCTGAGCCTTGCTGTTACAAGTATATTCAGCTGTCTGAAAAAACGCGTTTATTTCGGGCTGAAAAACACGTTTTGAAAAGTGTGATGTTACTGCCCCATAACTTACATGGGGTTGACCAAACTTGCAGAAACATGTTTATTTCTGCTGAAAAACACGTTTTGACACTTTCTGTACACTGGGGTTAAGGGCTGAGTGTGTGGGCACTTCTGAGCCTTGCTGTTACAAGTAGATTCAGTTGTCTGAAAAAACGCGTTTATTTCGGGCTGAAAAACACGTTTTGAAAAGTGTGATGTTACTGCCCCATAACTTACATGGGGTTGACCAAACTTGCAGAAACATGTTTATTTCTGCTGAAAAACACGTTTTGACCCTTTCTGCACACTGGGGTTAAGGGCTGAGTGTGTTGGCTCTTCTGAGCCTTGCTGTTACAAGTAGATTCAGCTGTCTGAAAAAACGAGTTTATTTCGGGCTGAAAAACACGTTTTGAAAAGTGTGATGTTACTGCCCCATAACTTACATGGGGTTGACCAAACTTGCAGAAACATGTTTATTTCTGCTGAAAAACACGTTTTGACACGTTCTGTACACTGGGGTTAAGGGCTGAGTGTGTGGGCTCTTCTGAGCCTTGCTGTTACAAGGAGATTCAGTTGCCTGAAAAAACGCGTTTATTTCGGGCTGAAAAACACGTTTTGAAAAGTGTGATGTTACTGCCCCATAACTTACATGGGGTTGACCAAACTTGCAGAAACATGTTTATTTCTGCTGAAAAACACGTTTTGACCCTTTCTGCACACTGGGGTTAAGGGTTGAGTGTGTGGGCACTTCTGAGCAGTGGTGTTACAAGTAGATTCAGTTGTCTGAAAAAACGCGTTTATTTCGGGCTGAAAAACACGTTTTGAAAAGTGTGATGTTACTGCCCCATAACTTACATGGGGTTGACCAAACTTGCAGAAACATGTTTATATTTGCTGAAAAACACGTTTTGACACTTTCTGTACACTGGGGTTAAGGGCTGAGTGTGTGGGCTCTTCTGAGCCTTGCTGTTACAAGGAGATTCAGTTGCCTGAAAAAACGCGTTTATTTCGGGCTGAAAAACACGTTTTGAAAAGTGTGATGTTACTGCCCCATAACTTACATGGGGTTGACCGAACTTGCAGAAACATGTTTATTTCTGCTGAAAAACACGTTTTGACACTTTCTGTACACTGGGGTTAAGGGCTGAGTGTGTGGGCTCTTCTGAGCCTTGCTGTTACAAGGAGAGTCAGTTGTCTGAAAAAACGCGTTTATTTCGGGCTGAAAAACACGTTTTGAAAAGTGTGATGTTACTGCCCCATAACTTACATGGGGTTGACCAAACTTGCAGAAACATGTTTATTTCTGCTGAAAAACACGTTTTGACCCTTTCTGCAAACTGGGGTTAAGGGCTGAGTGTGTTGGCACTTCTGAGCCTTGCTGTTACAAGTATATTCAGCTGCCTGAAAAAACGCGTTTATTTCGGGCTGAAAAACACGTTTTGAAAAGTGTGATGTTACTGCCCCATAACTTACATGGGGTTGACCAAACGTGCAGAAACATGTTTATTTCTGCTGAAAAACACGTTTTGACCCTTTCTGCACACTGGGGTTAAGGGCTGAGTGTGTTGGCTCTTCTGAGCCTTGCTGTTACAAGTAGATTCAGCTGTCTGAAAAAACGAGTTTATTTCGGGCTGAAAAACACGTTTTGAAAAGTGTGATGTTACTGCCCCATAACTTACATGGGGTTGACCAAACTTGCAGAAACATGTTTATTTCTGCTGAAAAACACGTTTTGACACTTTCTGTACACTGGGGTTAAGGGCTGAGTGTGTGGGCTCTTCTGAGCCTTGCTGTTACAAGGAGATTTAGTTGCCTGAAAAAACGCGTTTATTTCGGGCTGAAAAACACGTTTTGAAAAGTGTGATGTTACTGCCCCATAACTTACATGGGGTTGACCAAACTTGCAGAAACATGTTTATTTCTGCTGAAAAACACGTTTTGACACTTTCTGTACACTGGGGTTAAGGGTTGAGTGTGTGGGCACTTCTGAGCCTTGCTGTTACAAGTAGATTCAGTTGTCTGAAAAAACGCGTTTATTTCGGGCTGAAAAACACGTTTTGAAAAGTGTGATGTTACTGCCCCATAACTTACATGGGGTTGACCAAACTTGCAGAAACATGTTTATTTCTGCTGAAAAACACGTTTTGACCCTTTCTGCACACTGGGGTTAAGGGCTGAGTGTGTTGGCACTTCTGAGCCTTGCTGTTACAAGTATATTCAGCTGTCTGAAAAAACGTGTTTATTTCGGGCTGAAAAACACGTTTTGAAAAGTGTGATGTTACTGCCCCATAACTTACATGGGGTTGACCAAACTTGCAGAAACATGTTTATTTCTGCTGAAAAACACGTTTTGACACTTTCTGTACACTGGGGTTAAGGGTTGAGTGTGTGGGCACTTCTGAGCCTTGCTGTTACAAGTAGATTCAGTTGCCTGAAAAAACGCGTTTATTTCGGGCTGAAAAACACGTTTTGAAAAGTGTGATGTTACTGCCCCATAACTTACATGGGGTTGACCAAACTTGCAGAAACATGTTTATTTCTGCTGAAAAACACGTTTTGACCCTTTCTGCACACTGGGGTTAAGGGCTGAGTGTGTTGGCACTTCTGAGCCTTGCTGTTACAAGTAGATTCAGCTGTCTGAAAAAACGTGTTTATTTCGGGCTGAAAAACACGTTTTGAAAAGTGTGATGTTACTGCCCCATAACTTACATGGGGTTGACCAAACTTGCAGAAACATGTTTATTTCTGCTGAAAAACACGTTTTGACAATTTCTGCACACTCTGGTTAAGGGCTGAGTGTGTGGGCTCTTTTGAGCCTTGCTGTTACAAGGAGATTCAGTTGCCTGAAAAAACGCGTTTATTTCGGGCTGAAAAACACGTTTTGAAAAGTGTGATGTTACTGCCCCATAACTTACATGGGGTTGACCAAACTTGCAGAAACATGTTTATTTCTGCTGAAAAACACGTTTTGACACTTTCTGTACACTGGGGTTAAGGGCTGAGTGTGTGGGCTCTTCTGAGCCTTGCTGTTACAAGGAGATTCAGTTGTCTGAAAAAACGCGTTTATTTCGGGCTGAAAAACACGTTTTGAAAAGTGTGATGTTACTGCCCCATAACTTACATGGGGTTGACCAAACTTGCAGAAACATGTTTATTTCTGCTGAAAAACACGTTTTGACCCTTTCTGCACACTGGGGTTAAGGGTTGAGTGTGTGGGCACTTCTGAGCCTTGCTGTTACAAGTAGATTCAGTTGTCTGAAAAAACGCGTTTATTTCGGGCTGAAAAACACGTTTTGAAAAGTGTGATGTTACTGCCCCATAACTTACATGGGGTTGACCAAACTTGCAGAAACATGTTTATTTCTGCTGAAAAACACGTTTTGACCCTTTCTGCACACTGGGGTTAAGGGCTGAGTGTGTTGGCACTTCTGAGCCTTGCTGTTACAAGTAGATTCAGCTGTCTGAAAAAACGTGTTTATTTCGGGCTGAAAAACACGTTTTGAAAAGTGTGATGTTACTGCCCCATAACTTACATGGGGTTGACCAAACTTGCAGAAACATGTTTATTTCTGCTGAAAAACACGTTTTGACAATTTCTGCACACTGGGGTTAAGGGCTGAGTGTGTGGGCTCTTTTGAGCCTTGCTGTTACAAGGAGATTCAGTTGCCTGAAAAAACGCGTTTATTTCGGGCTGAAAAACACGTTTTGAAAAGTGTGATGTTACTGCCCCATAACTTACATGGGGTTGACCAAACTTGCAGAAACATGTTTATTTCTGCTGAAAAACACGTTTTGACCCTTTCTGCACACTGGGGTTAAGGGTTGAGTGTGTGGGCACTTCTGAGCAGTGGTGTTACAAGTAGATTCAGTTGTCTGAAAAAACGCGTTTATTTCGGGCTGAAAAACACGTTTTGAAAAGTGTGATGTTACTGCCCCATAACTTACATGGGGTTGACCAAACTTGCAGAAACATGTTTATTTCTGCTGAAAAACACGTTTTGACACTTTCTGTACACTGGGGTTAAGGGCTGAGTGTGTGGGCTCTTCTGAGCCTTGCTGTTACAAGGAGATTCAGTTGCCTGAAAAAACGCGTTTATTTCGGGCTGAAAAACACGTTTTGAAAAGTGTGATGTTACTGCCCCATAACTTACATGGGGTTGACCAAACTTGCAGAAACATGTTTATTTCTGCTGAAAAACACGTTTTGACCCTTTCTGCACACTGGGGTTAAGGGCTGAGTGTGTTGGCTCTTCTGAGCCTTGCTGTTACAAGTAGATTCAGCTGTCTGAAAAAACGTGTTTATTTCGGGCTGAAAAACACGTTTTGAAAAGTGTGATGTTACTGCCTCATAACTTACATGGGGTTGACCAAACTTGCAGAAACATGTTTATTTCTGCTGAAAAACACGTTTTGACCCTTTCTGCACACTGGGGTTAAGGGCTGAGTGTGTTGGCTCTTCTGAGCCTTGCTGTTACAAGTAGATTCAGCTGTCTGAAAAAACGAGTTTATTTCGGGCTGAAAAACACGTTTTGAAAAGTGTGATGTTACTGCCCCATAACTTACATGGGGTTGACCAAACTTGCAGAAACATGTTTATTTCTGCTGAAAAACACGTTTTGACCCTTTCTGCACACTGGGGTTAAGGGTTGAGTGTGTGGGCACTTCTGAGCAGTGGTGTTACAAGTAGATTCAGTTGTCTGAAAAAACGCGTTTATTTCGGGCTGAAAAACACGTTTTGAAAAGTGTGATGTTACTGCCCCATAACTTACATGGGGTTGACCAAACTTGCAGAAACATGTTTATTTCTGCTGAAAAACACGTTTTGACCCTTTCTGCACACTGGGGTTAAGGGCTGAGTGTGTGGGCTCTTCTGAGCCTTGCTGTTACAAGGAGATTCAGCTGTCTGAAAAAACGTGTTTATTTCGGGCTGAAAAACACGTTTTGAAAAGTGTGATGTTACTGCCTCATAACTTACATGGGGTTGACCAAACTTGCAGAAACATGTTTATTTCTGCTGAAAAACACGTTTTGACCCTTTCTGCACACTGGGGTTAAGGGCTTAGTGTGTTGGCACTTCTGAGCCTTGCTGTTACAAGTATATTCAGCTGTCTGAAAAAACGTGTTTATTTCGGGCTGAAAAACACGTTTTGAAAAGTGTGATGTTACTGCCCCATAACTTACATGGGGTTGACCAAACTTGCAGAAACATGTTTATTTCTGCTGAAAAACACGTTTTGACACTTTCTGTACACTGGGGTTAAGGGCTGAGTGTGTGGGCTCTTCTGAGCCTTGCTGTTACAAGGAGATTCATTTGCCTGAAAAAAACGCGTTTATTTCGGGCTGAAAAACACGTTTTGAAAACTGTGATGTTACTGCCCCATAACTTACATGGGGTTGACCAAACTTACAGAAACATGTTTATTTCTGCTGAAAAACACGTTTTGACCCTTTCTGCACACTGGGGTTAAGGGCTGAGTGTGTTGGCTCTTCTGAGCCTTGCTGTTACAAGTAGATTCAGCTGTCTGAAAAAACGTGTTTATTTCGGGCTGAAAAACACGTTTTGAAAGGTGTGATGTTACTGCCCCATAACTTACATGGGGTTGACCAAACTTGCAGAAACATGTTTATTTCAGCTGAAAAACACGTTTTGACACTTTCTGTACACTGGGGTTAAGGGCTGAGTGTGTGGGCTCTTCTGAGCCTTGCTGTTACAAGGAGATTCAGTTGTCTGAAAAAACGCGTTTATTTCGGGCTGAAAAACACGTTTTGAAAAGTGTGATGTTACTGCCCCATAACTTACATGTGGTTGACCAAACTTGCAGAAACATGTTTATTTCTGCTGAAAAACACGTTTTGACCCTTTCTGCACACTGGGGTTAAGGGTTGAGTGTGTGGGCATTTCTGAGCCTTGCTGTTACAAGTAGATTCAGTTGTCTGAAAAAACGCGTTTATTTCGGGCTGAAAAACACGTTTTGAAAAGTGTGATGTTACTGCCCCATAACTTACATGGGGTTGACCAAACTTGCAGAAACATGTTTATTTCTGCTGAAAAACACGTTTTGACCCTTTCTGCACACTGGGGTTAAGGGCTGAGTGTGTTGGCACTTCTGAGCCTTGCTGTTACAAGTAGATTCAGCTGTCTGAAAAAACGTGTTCATTTCGGGCTGAAAAACACGTTTTGAAAAGTGTGATGTTACTGCCCCATAACTTACATGGGGTTGACCAAACTTGCAGAAACATGTTTATTTCTGCTGAAAAACACGTTTTGACAATTTCTGCACACTGGGGTTAAGGGCTGAGTGTGTGGGCTCTTTTGAGCCTTGCTGTTACAAGGAGATTCAGTTGCCTGAAAAAACGCGTTTATTTCGGGCTGAAAAACACGTTTTGAAAAGTGTGATGTTACTGCCCCATAACTTACATGGGGTTGACCAAACTTGCAGAAACATGTTTATTTCTGCTGAAAAACACGTTTTGACCCTTTCTGCACACTGGGGTTAAGGGCTGAGTGTGTTGGCACTTCTGAGCCTTGCTGTTACAAGTAGATTCAGCTGTCTGAAAAAACGTGTTCATTTCGGGCTGAAAAACACGTTTTGAAAAGTTTGATGTTACTGCCCCATAACTTACATGGGGTTGACCAAACTTACAGAAACATGTTTATTTCTGCTGAAAAACACGTTTTGACCCTTTCTGCACACTGGGGTTAAGGGCTGAGTGTGTTGGCTCTTCTGAGCCTTGCTGTTACAAGTAGATTCAGCTGTCTGAAAAAACATGTTTATTTCGGGCTGAAAAACACGTTTTGAAAAGTGTGATGTTACTGCCCCATAACTTACATGGGGTTGACCAAACTTGCAGAAACATGTTTATTTCTGCTGAAAAACACGTTTTGACACTTTCTGTACACTGGGGTTAAGGGCTGAGTGTGTGGGCTCTTCTGAGCCTTGCTGTTACAAGGAGATTCATTTGCCTGAAAAAAACGCGTTTATTTCGGGCTGAAAAACACGTTTTGAAAACTGTGATGTTACTGCCCCATAACTTACATGGGGTTGACCAAACTTACAGAAACATGTTTATTTCTGCTGAAAAACACGTTTTGACCCTTTCTGCACACTGGGGTTAAGGGCTGAGTGTGTTGGCTCTTCTGAGCCTTGCTGTTACAAGTAGATTCAGCTGTCTGAAAAAACGTGTTTATTTCGGGCTGAAAAACACGTTTTGAAAGGTGTGATGTTACTGCCCCATAACTTACATGGGGTTGACCAAACTTGCAGAAACATGTTTATTTCAGCTGAAAAACACGTTTTGACACTTTCTGTACACTGGGGTTAAGGGCTGAGTGTGTGGGCTCTTCTGAACCTTGCTGTTACAAGGAGATTCAGTTGTCTGAAAAAACGCGTTTATTTCGGGCTGAAAAACACGTTTTGAAAAGTGTGATGTTACTGCCCCATAACTTACATGGGGTTGACCAAACTTGCAGAAACATGTTTATTTCTGCTGAAAAACACGTTTTGACCCTTTCTGCACACTGGGGTTAAGGGTTGAGTGTGTGGGCATTTCTGAGCCTTGCTGTTACAAGTAGATTCAGTTGTCTGAAAAAACGCGTTTATTTCGGGCTGAAAAACACGTTTTGAAAAGTGTGATGTTACTGCCCCATAACTTACATGGGGTTGACCAAACTTGCAGAAACATGTTTATTTCTGCTGAAAAACACGTTTTGACAATTTCTGCACACTCTGGTTAAGGGCTGAGTGTGTGGGCTCTTTTGAGCCTTGCTGTTACAAGGAGATTCAGTTGCCTGAAAAAACGCGTTTATTTCGGGCTGAAAAACACGTTTTGAAAAGTGTGATGTTACTGCCCCATAACTTACATGGGGTTGACCAAACTTGCAGAAACATGTTTATTTCTGCTGAAAAACACGTTTTGACACTTTCTGTACACTGGGGTTAAGGGCTGAGTGTGTGGGCTCTTCTGAGCCTTGCTGTTACAAGGAGATTCAGTTGTCTGAAAAAACGCGTTTATTTCGGGCTGAAAAACACGTTTTGAAAAGTGTGATGTTACTGCCCCATAACTTACATGGGGTTGACCAAACTTGCAGAAACATGTTTATTTCTGCTGAAAAACACGTTTTGACCCTTTCTGCACACTGGGGTTAAGGGTTGAGTGTGTGGGCACTTCTGAGCCTTGCTGTTACAAGTAGATTCAGTTGTCTGAAAAAACGCGTTTATTTCGGGCTGAAAAACACGTTTTGAAAAGTGTGATGTTACTGCCCCATAACTTACATGGGGTTGACCAAACTTGCAGAAACATGTTTATTTCTGCTGAAAAACACGTTTTGACCCTTTCTGCACACTGGGGTTAAGGGCTGAGTGTGTTGGCACTTCTGAGCCTTGCTGTTACAAGTAGATTCAGCTGTCTGAAAAAACGTGTTTATTTCGGGCTGAAAAACACGTTTTGAAAAGTGTGATGTTACTGCCCCATAACTTACATGGGGTTGACCAAACTTGCAGAAACATGTTTATTTCTGCTGAAAAACACGTTTTGACAATTTCTGCACACTGGGGTTAAGGGCTGAGTGTGTGGGCTCTTTTGAGCCTTGCTGTTACAAGGAGATTCAGTTGCCTGAAAAAACGCGTTTATTTCGGGCTGAAAAACACGTTTTGAAAAGTGTGATGTTACTGCCCCATAACTTACATGGGGTTGACCAAACTTGCAGAAACATGTTTATTTCTGCTGAAAAACACGTTTTGACCCTTTCTGCACACTGGGGTTAAGGGTTGAGTGTGTGGGCACTTCTGAGCAGTGGTGTTACAAGTAGATTCAGTTGTCTGAAAAAACGCGTTTATTTCGGGCTGAAAAACACGTTTTGAAAAGTGTGATGTTACTGCCCCATAACTTACATGGGGTTGACCAAACTTGCAGAAACATGTTTATTTCTGCTGAAAAACACGTTTTGACACTTTCTGTACACTGGGGTTAAGGGCTGAGTGTGTGGGCTCTTCTGAGCCTTGCTGTTACAAGGAGATTCAGTTGCCTGAAAAAACGCGTTTATTTCGGGCTGAAAAACACGTTTTGAAAAGTGTGATGTTACTGCCCCATAACTTACATGGGGTTGACCAAACTTGCAGAAACATGTTTATTTCTGCTGAAAAACACGTTTTGACCCTTTCTGCACACTGGGGTTAAGGGCTGAGTGTGTTGGCTCTTCTGAGCCTTGCTGTTACAACTAGATTCAGCTGTCTGAAAAAACGTGTTTATTTCGGGCTGAAAAACACGTTTTGAAAAGTGTGATGTTACTGCCTCATAACTTACATGGGGTTGACCAAACTTGCAGAAACATGTTTATTTCTGCTGAAAAACACGTTTTGACCCTTTCTGCACACTGGGGTTAAGGGCTGAGTGTGTTGGCTCTTCTGAGCCTTGCTGTTACAAGTAGATTCAGCTGTCTGAAAAAACGAGTTTATTTCGGGCTGAAAAACACGTTTTGAAAAGTGTGATGTTACTGCCCCATAACTTACATGGGGTTGACCAAACTTGCAGAAACATGTTTATTTCTGCTGAAAAACACGTTTTGACCCTTTCTGCACACTGGGGTTAAGGGTTGAGTGTGTGGGCACTTCTGAGCAGTGGTGTTACAAGTAGATTCAGTTGTCTGAAAAAACGCGTTTATTTCGGGCTGAAAAACACGTTTTGAAAAGTGTGATGTTACTGCCCCATAACTTACATGGGGTTGACCAAACTTGCAGAAACATGTTTATTTCTGCTGAAAAACACGTTTTGACCCTTTCTGCACACTGGGGTTAAGGGCTGAGTGTGTGGGCTCTTCTGAGCCTTGCTGTTACAAGTAGATTCAGTTGTCTGAAAAAACGCGTTTATTTCGGGCTGAAAAACACGTTTTGAAAAGTGTGATGTTACTGCCCCATAACTTACATGGGGTTGACCAAACTTGCAGAAACATGTTTATTTCTGCTGAAAAACACGTTTTGACACTTTCTGTACACTGGGGTTAAGGGCTGAGTGTGTGGGCTCTTCTGAGCCTTGCTGTTACAAGGAGATTCAGTTGCCTGAAAAAACGCGTTTATTTCGGGCTGAAAAACACGTTTTGAAAAGTGTGATGTTACTGCCCCATAACTTACATGGGGTTGACCAAACTTGCAGAAACATGTTTATTTCTGCTGAAAAACACGTTTTGACACTTTCTGTACACTGGGGTTAAGGGCTGAGTGTGTGGGCTCTTCTGAGCCTTGCTGTTACAAGGAGATTCAGTTGTCTGAAAAAACGCGTTTATTTCGGGCTGAAAAACACGTTTTGAAAAGTGTGATGTTACTGCCCCATAACTTACATGGGGTTGACCAAACTTGCAGAAACATGTTTATTTCTGCTGAAAAACACGTTTTGACACTTTCTGTACACTGGGGTTAAGGGCTGAGTGTGTGGGCTCTTCTGAGCCTTGCTGTTACAAGGAGATTCAGTTGTCTGAAAAAACGCGTTTATTTCGGGCTGAAAAACACGTTTTGAAAAGTGTGATGTTACTGCCCCATAACTTACATGGGGTTGACCAAACTTGCAGAAACATGTTTATTTCTGCTGAAAAACACGTTTTGACCCTTTCTGCAAACTGGGGTTAAGGGCTGAGTGTGTTGGCACTTCTGAGCCTTGCTGTTACAAGTATATTCAGCTGTCTGAAAAAACGCGTTTATTTCGGGCTGAAAAACACGTTTTGAAAAGTGTGATGTTACTGCCCCATAACTTACATGGGGTTGACCAAACTTGCAGAAACATGTTTATTTCTGCTGAAAAACACGTTTTGACACTTTCTGTACACTGGGGTTAAGGGCTGAGTGTGTGGGCACTTCTGAGCCTTGCTGTTACAAGTAGATTCAGTTGTCTGAAAAAACGCGTTTATTTCGGGCTGAAAAACACGTTTTGAAAAGTGTGATGTTACTGCCCCATAACTTACATGGGGTTGACCAAACTTGCAGAAACATGTTTATTTCTGCTGAAAAACACGTTTTGACCCTTTCTGCACACTGGGGTTAAGGGCTGAGTGTGTTGGCTCTTCTGAGCCTTGCTGTTACAAGTAGATTCAGCTGTCTGAAAAAACGAGTTTATTTCGGGCTGAAAAACACGTTTTGAAAAGTGTGATGTTACTGCCCCATAACTTACATGGGGTTGACCAAACTTGCAGAAACATGTTTATTTCTGCTGAAAAACACATTTTGACACGTTCTGTACACTGGGGTTAAGGGCTGAGTGTGTGGGCTCTTCTGAGCCTTGCTGTTACAAGGAGATTCAGTTGCCTGAAAAAACGCGTTTATTTCGGGCTGAAAAACACGTTTTGAAAAGTGTGATGTTACTGCCCCATAACTTACATGGGGTTGACCAAACTTGCAGAAACATGTTTATTTCTGCTGAAAAACACGTTTTGACCCTTTCTGCACACTGGGGTTAAGGGTTGAGTGTGTGGGCACTTCTGAGCAGTGGTGTTACAAGTAGATTCAGTTGTCTGAAAAAACGCGTTTATTTCGGGCTGAAAAACACGTTTTGAAAAGTGTGATGTTACTGCCCCATAACTTACATGGGGTTGACCAAACGTGCAGAAACATGTTTATTTCTGCTGAAAAACACGTTTTGACCCTTTCTGCACACTGGGGTTAAGGGCTGAGTGTGTTGGCTCTTCTGAGCCTTGCTGTTACAAGTAGATTCAGCTGTCTGAAAAAACGAGTTTATTTCGGGCTGAAAAACACGTTTTGAAAAGTGTGATGTTACTGCCCCATAACTTACATGGGGTTGACCAAACTTGCAGAAACATGTTTATTTCTGCTGAAAAACACGTTTTGACACTTTCTGTACACTGGGGTTAAGGGCTGAGTGTGTGGGCTCTTCTGAGCCTTGCTGTTACAAGGAGATTCAGTTGCCTGAAAAAACGCGTTTATTTCGGGCTGAAAAACACGTTTTGAAAAGTGTGATGTTACTGCCCCATAACTTACATGGGGTTGACCAAACTTGCAGAAACATGTTTATTTCTGCTGAAAAACACGTTTTGACACTTTCTGTACACTGGGGTTAAGGGTTGAGTGTGTGGGCACTTCTGAGCCTTGCTGTTACAAGTAGATTCAGTTGTCTGAAAAAACGCGTTTATTTCGGGCTGAAAAACACGTTTTGAAAAGTGTGATGTTACTGCCCCATAACTTACATGGGGTTGACCAAACTTGCAGAAACATGTTTATTTCTGCTGAAAAACACGTTTTGACCCTTTCTGCACACTGGGGTTAAGGGCTGAGTGTGTTGGCACTTCTGAGCCTTGCTGTTACAAGTATATTCAGCTGTCTGAAAAAACGTGTTTATTTCGGGCTGAAAAACACGTTTTGAAAAGTGTGATGTTACTGCCCCATAACTTACATGGGGTTGACCAAACTTGCAGAAACATGTTTATTTCTGCTGAAAAACACGTTTTGACACTTTCTGTACACTGGGGTTAAGGGTTGAGTGTGTGGGCACTTCTGAGCCTTGCTGTTACAAGTAGATTCAGTTGCCTGAAAAAACGCGTTTATTTCGGGCTGAAAAACACGTTTTGAAAAGTGTGATGTTACTGCCCCATAACTTACATGGGGTTGACCAAACTTGCAGAAACATGTTTATTTCTGCTGAAAAACACGTTTTGACCCTTTCTGCACACTGGGGTTAAGGGCTGAGTGTGTTGGCACTTCTGAGCCTTGCTGTTACAAGTAGATTCAGCTGTCTGAAAAAACGTGTTTATTTCGGGCTGAAAAACACGTTTTGAAAAGTGTGATGTTACTGCCCCATAACTTACATGGGGTTGACCAAACTTGCAGAAACATGTTTATTTCTGCTGAAAAACACGTTTTGACAATTTCTGCACACTCTGGTTAAGGGCTGAGTGTGTGGGCTCTTTTGAGCCTTGCTGTTACAAGGAGATTCAGTTGCCTGAAAAAACGCGTTTATTTCGGGCTGAAAAACACGTTTTGAAAAGTGTGATGTTACTGCCCCATAACTTACATGGGGTTGACCAAACTTGCAGAAACATGTTTATTTCTGCTGAAAAACACGTTTTGACACTTTCTGTACACTGGGGTTAAGGGCTGAGTGTGTGGGCTCTTCTGAGCCTTGCTGTTACAAGGAGATTCAGTTGTCTGAAAAAACGCGTTTATTTCGGGCTGAAAAACACGTTTTGAAAAGTGTGATGTTACTGCCCCATAACTTACATGGGGTTGACCAAACTTGCAGAAACATGTTTATTTCTGCTGAAAAACACGTTTTGACCCTTTCTGCACACTGGGGTTAAGGGTTGAGTGTGTGGGCACTTCTGAGCCTTGCTGTTACAAGTAGATTCAGTTGTCTGAAAAAACGCGTTTATTTCGGGCTGAAAAACACGTTTTGAAAAGTGTGATGTTACTGCCCCATAACTTACATGGGGTTGACCAAACTTGCAGAAACATGTTTATTTCTGCTGAAAAACACGTTTTGACCCTTTCTGCACACTGGGGTTAAGGGCTGAGTGTGTTGGCACTTCTGAGCCTTGCTGTTACAAGTAGATTCAGCTGTCTGAAAAAACGTGTTTATTTCGGGCTGAAAAACACGTTTTGAAAAGTGTGATGTTACTGCCCCATAACTTACATGGGGTTGACCAAACTTGCAGAAACATGTTTATTTCTGCTGAAAAACACGTTTTGACAATTTCTGCACACTGGGGTTAAGGGCTGAGTGTGTGGGCTCTTTTGAGCCTTGCTGTTACAAGGAGATTCAGTTGCCTGAAAAAACGCGTTTATTTCGGGCTGAAAAACACGTTTTGAAAAGTGTGATGTTACTGCCCCATAACTTACATGGGGTTGACCAAACTTGCAGAAACATGTTTATTTCTGCTGAAAAACACGTTTTGACCCTTTCTGCACACTGGGGTTAAGGGTTGAGTGTGTGGGCACTTCTGAGCAGTGGTGTTACAAGTAGATTCAGTTGTCTGAAAAAACGCGTTTATTTCGGGCTGAAAAACACGTTTTGAAAAGTGTGATGTTACTGCCCCATAACTTACATGGGGTTGACCAAACTTGCAGAAACATGTTTATTTCTGCTGAAAAACACGTTTTGACACTTTCTGTACACTGGGGTTAAGGGCTGAGTGTGTGGGCTCTTCTGAGCCTTGCTGTTACAAGGAGATTCAGTTGCCTGAAAAAACGCGTTTATTTCGGGCTGAAAAACACGTTTTGAAAAGTGTGATGTTACTGCCCCATAACTTACATGGGGTTGACCAAACTTGCAGAAACATGTTTATTTCTGCTGAAAAACACGTTTTGACCCTTTCTGCACACTGGGGTTAAGGGCTGAGTGTGTTGGCTCTTCTGAGCCTTGCTGTTACAAGTAGATTCAGCTGTCTGAAAAAACGTGTTTATTTCGGGCTGAAAAACACGTTTTGAAAAGTGTGATGTTACTGCCTCATAACTTACATGGGGTTGACCAAACTTGCAGAAACATGTTTATTTCTGCTGAAAAACACGTTTTGACCCTTTCTGCACACTGGGGTTAAGGGCTGAGTGTGTTGGCTCTTCTGAGCCTTGCTGTTACAAGTAGATTCAGCTGTCTGAAAAAACGAGTTTATTTCGGGCTGAAAAACACGTTTTGAAAAGTGTGATGTTACTGCCCCATAACTTACATGGGGTTGACCAAACTTGCAGAAACATGTTTATTTCTGCTGAAAAACACGTTTTGACCCTTTCTGCACACTGGGGTTAAGGGTTGAGTGTGTGGGCACTTCTGAGCAGTGGTGTTACAAGTAGATTCAGTTGTCTGAAAAAACGCGTTTATTTCGGGCTGAAAAACACGTTTTGAAAAGTGTGATGTTACTGCCCCATAACTTACATGGGGTTGACCAAACTTGCAGAAACATGTTTATTTCTGCTGAAAAACACGTTTTGACCCTTTCTGCACACTGGGGTTAAGGGCTGAGTGTGTGGGCTCTTCTGAGCCTTGCTGTTACAAGGAGATTCAGCTGTCTGAAAAAACGTGTTTATTTCGGGCTGAAAAACACGTTTTGAAAAGTGTGATGTTACTGCCTCATAACTTACATGGGGTTGACCAAACTTGCAGAAACATGTTTATTTCTGCTGAAAAACACGTTTTGACCCTTTCTGCACACTGGGGTTAAGGGCTGAGTGTGTTGGCACTTCTGAGCCTTGCTGTTACAAGTATATTCAGCTGTCTGAAAAAACGTGTTTATTTCGGGCTGAAAAACACGTTTTGAAAAGTGTGATGTTACTGCCCCATAACTTACATGGGGTTGACCAAACTTGCAGAAACATGTTTATTTCTGCTGAAAAACACGTTTTGACACTTTCTGTACACTGGGGTTAAGGGCTGAGTGTGTGGGCTCTTCTGAGCCTTGCTGTTACAAGGAGATTCATTTGCCTGAAAAAAACGCGTTTATTTCGGGCTGAAAAACACGTTTTGAAAACTGTGATGTTACTGCCCCATAACTTACATGGGGTTGACCAAACTTACAGAAACATGTTTATTTCTGCTGAAAAACACGTTTTGACCCTTTCTGCACACTGGGGTTAAGGGCTGAGTGTGTTGGCTCTTCTGAGCCTTGCTGTTACAAGTAGATTCAGCTGTCTGAAAAAACGTGTTTATTTCGGGCTGAAAAACACGTTTTGAAAGGTGTGATGTTACTGCCCCATAACTTACATGGGGTTGACCAAACTTGCAGAAACATGTTTATTTCAGCTGAAAAACACGTTTTGACACTTTCTGTACACTGGGGTTAAGGGCTGAGTGTGTGGGCTCTTCTGAGCCTTGCTGTTACAAGGAGATTCAGTTGTCTGAAAAAACGCGTTTATTTCGGGCTGAAAAACACGTTTTGAAAAGTGTGATGTTACTGCCCCATAACTTACATGTGGTTGACCAAACTTGCAGAAACATGTTTATTTCTGCTGAAAAACACGTTTTGACCCTTTCTGCACACTGGGGTTAAGGGTTGAGTGTGTGGGCATTTCTGAGCCTTGCTGTTACAAGTAGATTCAGTTGTCTGAAAAAACGCGTTTATTTCGGGCTGAAAAACACGTTTTGAAAAGTGTGATGTTACTGCCCCATAACTTACATGGGGTTGACCAAACTTGCAGAAACATGTTTATTTCTGCTGAAAAACACGTTTTGACCCTTTCTGCACACTGGGGTTAAGGGCTGAGTGTGTTGGCACTTCTGAGCCTTGCTGTTACAAGTAGATTCAGCTGTCTGAAAAAACGTGTTCATTTCGGGCTGAAAAACACGTTTTGAAAAGTGTGATGTTACTGCCCCATAACTTACATGGGGTTGACCAAACTTGCAGAAACATGTTTATTTCTGCTGAAAAACACGTTTTGACAATTTCTGCACACTGGGGTTAAGGGCTGAGTGTGTGGGCTCTTTTGAGCCTTGCTGTTACAAGGAGATTCAGTTGCCTGAAAAAACGCGTTTATTTCGGGCTGAAAAACACGTTTTGAAAAGTGTGATGTTACTGCCCCATAACTTACATGGGGTTGACCAAACTTGCAGAAACATGTTTATTTCTGCTGAAAAACACGTTTTGACCCTTTCTGCACACTGGGGTTAAGGGCTGAGTGTGTTGGCACTTCTGAGCCTTGCTGTTACAAGTAGATTCAGCTGTCTGAAAAAACGTGTTCATTTCGGGCTGAAAAACACGTTTTGAAAAGTTTGATGTTACTGCCCCATAACTTACATGGGGTTGACCAAACTTACAGAAACATGTTTATTTCTGCTGAAAAACACGTTTTGACCCTTTCTGCACACTGGGGTTAAGGGCTGAGTGTGTTGGCTCTTCTGAGCCTTGCTGTTACAAGTAGATTCAGCTGTCTGAAAAAACATGTTTATTTCGGGCTGAAAAACACGTTTTGAAAAGTGTGATGTTACTGCCCCATAACTTACATGGGGTTGACCAAACTTGCAGAAACATGTTTATTTCTGCTGAAAAACACGTTTTGACACTTTCTGTACACTGGGGTTAAGGGCTGAGTGTGTGGGCTCTTCTGAGCCTTGCTGTTACAAGGAGATTCATTTGCCTGAAAAAAACGCGTTTATTTCGGGCTGAAAAACACGTTTTGAAAACTGTGATGTTACTGCCCCATAACTTACATGGGGTTGACCAAACTTACAGAAACATGTTTATTTCTGCTGAAAAACACGTTTTGACCCTTTCTGCACACTGGGGTTAAGGGCTGAGTGTGTTGGCTCTTCTGAGCCTTGCTGTTACAAGTAGATTCAGCTGTCTGAAAAAACGTGTTTATTTCGGGCTGAAAAACACGTTTTGAAAGGTGTGATGTTACTGCCCCATAACTTACATGGGGTTGACCAAACTTGCAGAAACATGTTTATTTCAGCTGAAAAACACGTTTTGACACTTTCTGTACACTGGGGTTAAGGGCTGAGTGTGTGGGCTCTTCTGAACCTTGCTGTTACAAGGAGATTCAGTTGTCTGAAAAAACGCGTTTATTTCGGGCTGAAAAACACGTTTTGAAAAGTGTGATGTTACTGCCCCATAACTTACATGGGGTTGACCAAACTTGCAGAAACATGTTTATTTCTGCTGAAAAACACGTTTTGACCCTTTCTGCACACTGGGGTTAAGGGTTGAGTGTGTGGGCATTTCTGAGCCTTGCTGTTACAAGTAGATTCAGTTGTCTGAAAAAACGCGTTTATTTCGGGCTGAAAAACACGTTTTGAAAAGTGTGATGTTACTGCCCCATAACTTACATGGGGTTGACCAAACTTGCAGAAACATGTTTATTTCTGCTGAAAAACACGTTTTGACCCTTTCTGCACACTGGGGTTAAGGGCTGAGTGTGTTGGCACTTCTGAGCCTTGCTGTTACAAGTAGATTCAGCTGTCTGAAAAAACGTGTTCATTTCGGGCTGAAAAACACGTTTTGAAAAGTGTGATGTTACTGCCCCATAACTTACATGGGGTTGACCAAACTTGCAGAAACATGTTTATTTCTGCTGAAAAACACGTTTTGACAATTTCTGCACACTGGGGTTAAGGGCTGAGTGTGTGGGCTCTTTTGAGCCTTGCTGTTACAAGGAGATTCAGTTGCCTGAAAAAACGCGTTTATTTCGGGCTGAAAAACACGTTTTGAAAAGTGTGATGTTACTGCCCCATAACTTACATGGGGTTGACCAAACTTGCAGAAACATGTTTATTTCTGCTGAAAAACACGTTTTGACCCTTTCTGCACACTGGGGTTAAGGGCTGAGTGTGTTGGCACTTCTGAGCCTTGCTGTTACAAGTAGATTCAGCTGTCTGAAAAAACGTGTTCATTTCGGGCTGAAAAACACGTTTTGAAAAGTTTGATGTTACTGCCCCATAACTTACATGGGGTTGACCAAACTTACAGAAACATGTTTATTTCTGCTGAAAAACACGTTTTGACCCTTTCTGCACACTGGGGTTAAGGGCTGAGTGTGTTGGCTCTTCTGAGCCTTGCTGTTACAAGTAGATTCAGTTGTCTGAAAAAACGCGTTTATTTCGGGCTGAAAAACACGTTTTGAAAAGTGTGATGTTACTGCCCCATAACTTACATGGGGTTGACCAAACTTGCAGAAACATGTTTATTTCTGCTGAAAAACACGTTTTGACACTTTCTGTACACTGGGGTTAAGGGCTGAGTGTGTGGGCTCTTCTGAGCCTTGCTGTTACAAGGAGATTCAGTTGCCTGAAAAAACGCGTTTATTTCGGGCTGAAAAACACGTTTTGAAAAGTGTGATGTTACTGCCCCATAACTTACATGGGGTTGACCAAACTTGCAGAAACATGTTTATTTCTGCTGAAAAACACGTTTTGACACTTTCTGTACACTGGGGTTAAGGGCTGAGTGTGTGGGCTCTTCTGAGCCTTGCTGTTACAAGGAGATTCAGTTGCCTGAAAAAACGCGTTTATTTCGGGCTGAAAAACACGTTTTGAAAAGTGTGATGTTACTGCCCCATAACTTACATGGGGTTGACCAAACTTGCAGAAACATGTTTATTTCTGCTGAAAAACACGTTTTGACACTTTCTGTACACTGGGGTTAAGGGCTGAGTGTGTGGGCTCTTCTGAGCCTTGCTGTTACAAGGAGATTCAGTTGTCTGAAAAAACGCGTTTATTTCGGGCTGAAAAACACGTTTTGAAAAGTGTGATGTTACTGCCCCATAACTTACATGGGGTTGACCAAACTTGCAGAAACATGTTTATTTCTGCTGAAAAACACGTTTTGACACTTTCTGTACACTGGGGTTAAGGGCTGAGTGTGTGGGCTCTTCTGAGCCTTGCTGTTACAAGGAGATTCAGTTGTCTGAAAAAACGCGTTTATTTCGGGCTGAAAAACACGTTTTGAAAAGTGTGATGTTACTGCCCCATAACTTACATGGGGTTGACCAAACTTGCAGAAACATGTTTATTTCTGCTGAAAAACACGTTTTGACCCTTTCTGCAAACTGGGGTTAAGGGCTGAGTGTGTTGGCACTTCTGAGCCTTGCTGTTACAAGTATATTCAGCTGTCTGAAAAAACGCGTTTATTTCGGGCTGAAAAACACGTTTTGAAAAGTGTGATGTTACTGCCCCATAACTTACATGGGGTTGACCAAACTTGCAGAAACATGTTTATTTCTGCTGAAAAACACGTTTTGACACTTTCTGTACACTGGGGTTAAGGGCTGAGTGTGTGGGCACTTCTGAGCCTTGCTGTTACAAGTAGATTCAGTTGTCTGAAAAAACGCGTTTATTTCGGGCTGAAAAACACGTTTTGAAAAGTGTGATGTTACTGCCCCATAACTTACATGGGGTTGACCAAACTTGCAGAAACATGTTTATTTCTGCTGAAAAACACGTTTTGACCCTTTCTGCACACTGGGGTTAAGGGCTGAGTGTGTTGGCTCTTCTGAGCCTTGCTGTTACAAGTAGATTCAGCTGTCTGAAAAAACGAGTTTATTTCGGGCTGAAAAACACGTTTTGAAAAGTGTGATGTTACTGCCCCATAACTTACATGGGGTTGACCAAACTTGCAGAAACATGTTTATTTCTGCTGAAAAACACATTTTGACACGTTCTGTACACTGGGGTTAAGGGCTGAGTGTGTGGGCTCTTCTGAGCCTTGCTGTTACAAGGAGATTCAGTTGCCTGAAAAAACGCGTTTATTTCGGGCTGAAAAACACGTTTTGAAAAGTGTGATGTTACTGCCCCATAACATACATGGGGTTGACCAAACTTGCAGAAACATGTTTATTTCTGCTGAAAAACACGTTTTGACCCTTTCTGCACACTGGGGTTAAGGGTTGAGTGTGTGGGCACTTCTGAGCAGTGGTGTTACAAGTAGATTCAGTTGTCTGAAAAAACGCGTTTATTTCGGGCTGAAAAACACGTTTTGAAAAGTGTGATGTTACTGCCCCATAACTTACATGGGGTTGACCAAACTTGCAGAAACATGTTTATATTTGCTGAAAAACACGTTTTGACACTTTCTGTACACTGGGGTTAAGGGCTGAGTGTGTGGGCTCTTCTGAGCCTTGCTGTTACAAGGAGATTCAGTTGCCTGAAAAAACGCGTTTATTTCGGGCTGAAAAACACGTTTTGAAAAGTGTGATGTTACTGCCCCATAACTTACATGGGGTTGACCGAACTTGCAGAAACATGTTTATTTCTGCTGAAAAACACGTTTTGACACTTTCTGTACACTGGGGTTAAGGGCTGAGTGTGTGGGCTCTTCTGAGCCTTGCTGTTACAAGGAGAGTCAGTTGTCTGAAAAAACGCGTTTATTTCGGGCTGAAAAACACGTTTTGAAAAGTGTGATGTTACTGCCCCATAACTTACATGGGGTTGACCAAACTTGCAGAAACATGTTTATTTCTGCTGAAAAACACGTTTTGACCCTTTCTGCAAACTGGGGTTAAGGGCTGAGTGTGTTGGCACTTCTGAGCCTTGCTGTTACAAGTATATTCAGCTGTCTGAAAAAACGCGTTTATTTCGGGCTGAAAAACACGTTTTGAAAAGTGTGATGTTACTGCCCCATAACTTACATGGGGTTGACCAAACGTGCAGAAACATGTTTATTTCTGCTGAAAAACACGTTTTGACCCTTTCTGCACACTGGGGTTAAGGGCTGAGTGTGTTGGCTCTTCTGAGCCTTGCTGTTACAAGTAGATTCAGCTGTCTGAAAAAACGAGTTTATTTCGGGCTGAAAAACACGTTTTGAAAAGTGTGATGTTACTGCCCCATAACTTACATGGGGTTGACCAAACTTGCAGAAACATGTTTATTTCTGCTGAAAAACACGTTTTGACACTTTCTGTACACTGGGGTTAAGGGCTGAGTGTGTGGGCTCTTCTGAGCCTTGCTGTTACAAGGAGATTCAGTTGCCTGAAAAAACGCGTTTATTTCGGGCTGAAAAACACGTTTTGAAAAGTGTGATGTTACTGCCCCATAACTTACATGGGGTTGACCAAACTTGCAGAAACATGTTTATTTCTGCTGAAAAACACGTTTTGACACTTTCTGTACACTGGGGTTAAGGGTTGAGTGTGTGGGCACTTCTGAGCCTTGCTGTTACAAGTAGATTCAGTTGTCTGAAAAAACGCGTTTATTTCGGGCTGAAAAACACGTTTTGAAAAGTGTGATGTTACTGCCCCATAACTTACATGGGGTTGACCAAACTTGCAGAAACATGTTTATTTCTGCTGAAAAACACGTTTTGACCCTTTCTGCACACTGGGGTTAAGGGCTGAGTGTGTTGGCACTTCTGAGCCTTGCTGTTACAAGTATATTCAGCTGTCTGAAAAAACGTGTTTATTTCGGGCTGAAAAACACGTTTTGAAAAGTGTGATGTTACTGCCCCATAACTTACATGGGGTTGACCAAACTTGCAGAAACATGTTTATTTCTGCTGAAAAACACGTTTTGACACTTTCTGTACACTGGGGTTAAGGGTTGAGTGTGTGGGCACTTCTGAGCCTTGCTGTTACAAGTAGATTCAGTTGCCTGAAAAAACGCGTTTATTTCGGGCTGAAAAACACGTTTTGAAAAGTGTGATGTTACTGCCCCATAACTTACATGGGGTTGACCAAACTTGCAGAAACATGTTTATTTCTGCTGAAAAACACGTTTTGACCCTTTCTGCACACTGGGGTTAAGGGCTGAGTGTGTTGGCACTTCTGAGCCTTGCTGTTACAAGTAGATTCAGCTGTCTGAAAAAACGTGTTTATTTCGGGCTGAAAAACACGTTTTGAAAAGTGTGATGTTACTGCCCCATAACTTACATGGGGTTGACCAAACTTGCAGAAACATGTTTATTTCTGCTGAAAAACACGTTTTGACAATTTCTGCACACTCTGGTTAAGGGCTGAGTGTGTGGGCTCTTTTGAGCCTTGCTGTTACAAGGAGATTCAGTTGCCTGAAAAAACGCGTTTATTTCGGGCTGAAAAACACGTTTTGAAAAGTGTGATGTTACTGCCCCATAACTTACATGGGGTTGACCAAACTTGCAGAAACATGTTTATTTCTGCTGAAAAACACGTTTTGACACTTTCTGTACACTGGGGTTAAGGGCTGAGTGTGTGGGCTCTTCTGAGCCTTGCTGTTACAAGGAGATTCAGTTGTCTGAAAAAACGCGTTTATTTCGGGCTGAAAAACACGTTTTGAAAAGTGTGATGTTACTGCCCCATAACTTACATGGGGTTGACCAAACTTGCAGAAACATGTTTATTTCTGCTGAAAAACACGTTTTGACCCTTTCTGCACACTGGGGTTAAGGGTTGAGTGTGTGGGCACTTCTGAGCCTTGCTGTTACAAGTAGATTCAGTTGTCTGAAAAAACGCGTTTATTTCGGGCTGAAAAACACGTTTTGAAAAGTGTGATGTTACTGCCCCATAACTTACATGGGGTTGACCAAACTTGCAGAAACATGTTTATTTCTGCTGAAAAACACGTTTTGACCCTTTCTGCACACTGGGGTTAAGGGCTGAGTGTGTTGGCACTTCTGAGCCTTGCTGTTACAAGTAGATTCAGCTGTCTGAAAAAACGTGTTTATTTCGGGCTGAAAAACACGTTTTGAAAAGTGTGATGTTACTGCCCCATAACTTACATGGGGTTGACCAAACTTGCAGAAACATGTTTATTTCTGCTGAAAAACACGTTTTGACAATTTCTGCACACTGGGGTTAAGGGCTGAGTGTGTGGGCTCTTTTGAGCCTTGCTGTTACAAGGAGATTCAGTTGCCTGAAAAAACGCGTTTATTTCGGGCTGAAAAACACGTTTTGAAAAGTGTGATGTTACTGCCCCATAACTTACATGGGGTTGACCAAACTTGCAGAAACATGTTTATTTCTGCTGAAAAACACGTTTTGACCCTTTCTGCACACTGGGGTTAAGGGTTGAGTGTGTGGGCACTTCTGAGCAGTGGTGTTACAAGTAGATTCAGTTGTCTGAAAAAACGCGTTTATTTCGGGCTGAAAAACACGTTTTGAAAAGTGTGATGTTACTGCCCCATAACTTACATGGGGTTGACCAAACTTGCAGAAACATGTTTATTTCTGCTGAAAAACACGTTTTGACACTTTCTGTACACTGGGGTTAAGGGCTGAGTGTGTGGGCTCTTCTGAGCCTTGCTGTTACAAGGAGATTCAGTTGCCTGAAAAAACGCGTTTATTTCGGGCTGAAAAACACGTTTTGAAAAGTGTGATGTTACTGCCCCATAACTTACATGGGGTTGACCAAACTTGCAGAAACATGTTTATTTCTGCTGAAAAACACGTTTTGACCCTTTCTGCACACTGGGGTTAAGGGCTGAGTGTGTTGGCTCTTCTGAGCCTTGCTGTTACAAGTAGATTCAGCTGTCTGAAAAAACGTGTTTATTTCGGGCTGAAAAACACGTTTTGAAAAGTGTGATGTTACTGCCTCATAACTTACATGGGGTTGACCAAACTTGCAGAAACATGTTTATTTCTGCTGAAAAACACGTTTTGACCCTTTCTGCACACTGGGGTTAAGGGCTGAGTGTGTTGGCTCTTCTGAGCCTTGCTGTTACAAGTAGATTCAGCTGTCTGAAAAAACGAGTTTATTTCGGGCTGAAAAACACGTTTTGAAAAGTGTGATGTTACTGCCCCATAACTTACATGGGGTTGACCAAACTTGCAGAAACATGTTTATTTCTGCTGAAAAACACGTTTTGACACTTTCTGTACACTGGGGTTAAGGGCTGAGTGTGTGGGCTCTTCTGAGCCTTGCTGTTACAAGGAGATTCATTTGCCTGAAAAAAACGCGTTTATTTCGGGCTGAAAAACACGTTTTGAAAACTGTGATGTTACTGCCCCATAACTTACATGGGGTTGACCAAACTTACAGAAACATGTTTATTTCTGCTGAAAAACACGTTTTGACCCTTTCTGCACACTGGGGTTAAGGGCTGAGTGTGTTGGCTCTTCTGAGCCTTGCTGTTACAAGTAGATTCAGCTGTCTGAAAAAACGTGTTTATTTCGGGCTGAAAAACACGTTTTGAAAGGTGTGATGTTACTGCCCCATAACTTACATGGGGTTGACCAAACTTGCAGAAACATGTTTCTTTCAGCTGAAAAACACGTTTTGACACTTTCTGTACACTGGGGTTAAGGGCTGAGTGTGTGGGCTCTTCTGAGCCTTGCTGTTACAAGGAGATTCAGTTGTCTGAAAAAACGCGTTTATTTCGGGCTGAAAAACACGTTTTGAAAAGTGTGATGTTACTGCCCCATAACTTACATGTGGTTGACCAAACTTGCAGAAACATGTTTATTTCTGCTGAAAAACACGTTTTGACCCTTTCTGCACACTGGGGTTAAGGGTTGAGTGTGTGGGCATTTCTGAGCCTTGCTGTTACAAGTAGATTCAGTTGTCTGAAAAAACGCGTTTATTTCGGGCTGAAAAACACGTTTTGAAAAGTGTGATGTTACTGCCCCATAACTTACATGGGGTTGACCAAACTTGCAGAAACATGTTTATTTCTGCTGAAAAACACGTTTTGACCCTTTCTGCACACTGGGGTTAAGGGCTGAGTGTGTTGGCACTTCTGAGCCTTGCTGTTACAAGTAGATTCAGCTGTCTGAAAAAACGTGTTCATTTCGGGCTGAAAAACACGTTTTGAAAAGTGTGATGTTACTGCCCCATAACTTACATGGGGTTGACCAAACTTGCAGAAACATGTTTATTTCTGCTGAAAAACACGTTTTGACAATTTCTGCACACTGGGGTTAAGGGCTGAGTGTGTGGGCTCTTTTGAGCCTTGCTGTTACAAGGAGATTCAGTTGCCTGAAAAAACGCGTTTATTTCGGGCTGAAAAACACGTTTTGAAAAGTGTGATGTTACTGCCCCATAACTTACATGGGGTTGACCAAACTTGCAGAAACATGTTTATTTCTGCTGAAAAACACGTTTTGACCCTTTCTGCACACTGGGGTTAAGGGCTGAGTGTGTTGGCACTTCTGAGCCTTGCTGTTACAAGTAGATTCAGCTGTCTGAAAAAACGTGTTCATTTCGGGCTGAAAAACACGTTTTGAAAAGTGTGATGTTACTGCCCCATAACTTACATGGGGTTGACCAAACTTGCAGAAACATGTTTATTTCTGCTGAAAAACACGTTTTGACACTTTCTGTACACTGGGGTTAAGGGCTGAGTGTGTGGGCTCTTCTGAGCCTTGCTGTTACAAGGAGATTCATTTGCCTGAAAAAAACGCGTTTATTTCGGGCTGAAAAACACGTTTTGAAAACTGTGATGTTACTGCCCCATAACTTACATGGGGTTGACCAAACTTACAGAAACATGTTTATTTCTGCTGAAAAACACGTTTTGACCCTTTCTGCACACTGGGGTTAAGGGCTGAGTGTGTTGGCTCTTCTGAGCCTTGCTGTTACAAGTAGATTCAGCTGTCTGAAAAAACGTGTTTATTTCGGGCTGAAAAACACGTTTTGAAAGGTGTGATGTTACTGCCCTTAACTTACATGGGGTTGACCAAACTTGCAGAAACATGTTTATTTCAGCTGAAAAACACGTTTTGACACTTTCTGTACACTGGGGTTAAGGGCTGAGTGTGTGGGCTCTTCTGAACCTTGCTGTTACAAGGAGATTCAGTTGTCTGAAAAAACGCGTTTATTTCGGGCTGAAAAACACGTTTTGAAAAGTGTGATGTTACTGCCCCATAACTTACATGGGGTTGACCAAACTTGCAGAAACATGTTTATTTCTGCTGAAAAACACGTTTTGACCCTTTCTGCACACTGGGGTTAAGGGTTGAGTGTGTGGGCATTTCTGAGCCTTGCTGTTACAAGTAGATTCAGTTGTCTGAAAAAACGCGTTTATTTCGGGCTGAAAAACACGTTTTGAAAAGTGTGATGTTACTGCCCCATAACTTACATGGGGTTGACCAAACTTGCAGAAACATGTTTATTTCTGCTGAAAAACACGTTTTGACCCTTTCTGCACACTGGGGTTAAGGGCTGAGTGTGTTGGCACTTCTGAGCCTTGCTGTTACAAGTAGATTCAGCTGTCTGAAAAAACGTGTTCATTTCGGGCTGAAAAACACGTTTTGAAAAGTGTGATGTTACTGCCCCATAACTTACATGGGGTTGACCAAACTTGCAGAAACATGTTTATTTCTGCTGAAAAACACGTTTTGACAATTTCTGCACACTGGGGTTAAGGGCTGAGTGTGTGGGCTCTTTTGAGCCTTGCTGTTACAAGGAGATTCAGTTGCCTGAAAAAACGCGTTTATTTCGGGCTGAAAAACACGTTTTGAAAAGTGTGATGTTACTGCCCCATAACTTACATGGGGTTGACCAAACTTGCAGAAACATGTTTATTTCTGCTGAAAAACACGTTTTGACCCTTTCTGCACACTGGGGTTAAGGGCTGAGTGTGTTGGCACTTCTGAGCCTTGCTGTTACAAGTAGATTCAGCTGTCTGAAAAAACGTGTTCATTTCGGGCTGAAAAACACGTTTTGAAAAGTTTGATGTTACTGCCCCATAACTTACATGGGGTTGACCAAACTTACAGAAACATGTTTATTTCTGCTGAAAAACACGTTTTGACCCTTTCTGCACACTGGGGTTAAGGGCTGAGTGTGTTGGCTCTTCTGAGCCTTGCTGTTACAAGTAGATTCAGCTGTCTGAAAAAACATGTTTATTTCGGGCTGAAAAACACGTTTTGAAAAGTGTGATGTTACTGCCCCATAACTTACATGGGGTTGACCAAACTTGCAGAAACATGTTTATTTCAGCTGAAAAACACGTTTTGACACTTTCTGTACACTGGGGTTAAGGGCTGAGTGTGTGGGCTCTTCTGAGCCTTGCTGTTACAAGGAGATTCAGTTGTCTGAAAAAACGCGTTTATTTCGGGCTGAAAAACACGTTTTGAAAAGTGTGATGTTACTGCCCCATAACTTACATGGGGTTGACCAAACTTGCAGAAACATGTTTATTTCTGCTGAAAAACACGTTTTGACCCTTTCTGCACACTGGGGTTAAGGGTTGAGTGTGTGGGCACTTCTGAGCCTTGCTGTTACAAGTAGATTCAGTTGTCTGAAAAAACGCGTTTATTTCGGGCTGAAAAACACGTTTTGAAAAGTGTGATGTTACTGCCCCATAACTTACATGGGGTTGACCAAACTTGCAGAAACATGTTTATTTCTGCTGAAAAACACGTTTTGACAATTTCTGCACACTGGGGTTAAGGGCTGAGTGTGTGGGCTCTTTTGAGCCTTGCTGTTACAAGGAGATTCAGTTGCCTGAAAAAACGCGTTTATTTCGGGCTGAAAAACACGTTTTGAAAAGTGTGATGTCACTGCCCGATAACTTACATGGGGTTGACCAAACTTGCAGAAACATGTTTATTTCTGCTGAAAAACACGTTTTGACCCTTTCTGCACACTGGGGTTAAGGGTTGAGTGTGTGGGCACTTCTGAGCATTGCTGTTACAAGTAGATTCAGTTGTCTGAAAAAACGCGTTTATTTCGGGCTGAAAAACACGTTTTGAAAACTGTGATGTTACTGCCCCATAACTTACATGGGGTTGACCAAACTTGCAGAAACATGTTTATTTCTGCTGAAAAACACGTTTTGACCCTTTCTGCACACTGGGGTTAAGGGCTGAGTGTGTTGGCACTTCTGAGCCTTGCTGTTACAAGTAGATTCAGCTGTCTGAAAAAACGTGTTTATTTCGGGCTGAAAAACACGTTTTGAAAAGTGTGATGTTACTGCCCCATAACTTACATGGGGTTGACCAAACTTGCAGAAACATGTTTATTTCTGCTGAAAAACACGTTTTGACAATTTCTGCACACTCTGGTTAAGGGCTGAGTGTGTGGGCTCTTTTGAGCCTTGCTGTTACAAGGAGATTCAGTTGCCTGAAAAAACGCGTTTATTTCGGGCTGAAAAACACGTTTTGAAAAGTGTGATGTTACTGCCCCATAACTTACATGGGGTTGACCAAACTTGCAGAAACATGTTTATTTCTGCTGAAAAACACGTTTTGACCCTTTCTGCACACTGGGGTTAAGGGTTGAGTGTGTGGGCACTTCTGAGCCTTGCTGTTACAAGTAGATTCAGTTGTCTGAAAAAACGCGTTTATTTCGGGCTGAAAAACACGTTTTGAAAAGTGTGATGTTACTGCCCCATAACTTACATGGGGTTGACCAAACTTGCAGAAACATGTTTATTTCTGCAGAAAAACACGTTTTGACCCTTTCTGCACACTGGGGTTAAGGGTTGAGTGTGTGGGCACTTCTGAGCATTGCTGTTACAAGTAGATTCAGTTGTCTGAAAAAACGCGTTTATTTCGGGCTGAAAAACACGTTTTGAAAACTGTGATGTTACTGCCCCATAACTTACATGGGGTTGACCAAACTTGCAGAAACATGTTTATTTCTGCTGAAAAACACGTTTTGACCCTTTCTGCACACTGGGGTTAAGGGCTGAGTGTGTTGGCACTTCTGAGCCTTGCTGTTACAAGTAGATTCAGCTGTCTGAAAAAACGTGTTTATTACGGGCTGAAAAACACGTTTTGAAAAGTGTGATGTTACTGCCCCATAACTTACATGGGGTTGACCAAACTTGCAGAAACATGTTTATTTCTGCTGAAAAACACGTTTTGACACTTTCTGTACACTGGGGTTAAGGGCTGAGTGTGTGGGCTCTTCTGAGCCTTGCTGTTACAAGGAGATTCAGTTGCCTGAAAAAACGCGTTTATTTCGTGCTGAAAAACACGTTTTGAAAAGTGTGATGTTACTGCCCCATAACTTACATGGGGTTGACCAAACTTGCAGAAACATGTTTATTTCTGCTGAAAAACACGTTTTGACCCTTTCTGCACACTGGGGTTAAGGGCTGAGTGTGTTGGCACTTCTGAGCCTTGCTGTTACAAGTATATTCAGCTGTCTGAAAAAACGTGTTTATTTCGGGCTGAAAAACACGTTTTGAAAAGTGTGATGTTACTGCCCCATAACTTACATGGGGTTGACCAAACTTGCAGAAACATGTTTATTTCTGCTGAAAAACACGTTTTGACCCTTTCTGCACACTGGGGTTAAGGGCTGAGTGTGTTGGCTCTTCTGAGCCTTGCTGTTACAAGTAGATTCAGCTGTCTGAAAAAACGAGTTTATTTCGGGCTGAAAAACACGTTTTGAATAGTGTGATGTTACTGCCCCATAACTTACATGGGGTTGACCAAACTTGCAGAAACATGTTTATTTCTGCTGAAAAACACGTTTTGACCCTTTCTGCACACTGGGGTTAAGGGTTGAGTGTGTGGGCACTTCTGAGCAGTGGTGTTACAAGTAGATTCAGTTGTCTGAAAAAACGCGTTTATTTCGGGCTGAAAAACACGTTTTGAAAAGTGTGATGTTACTGCCCCATAACTTACATGGGGTTGACCAAACTTGCAGAAACATGTTTATTTCTGCTGAAAAACACGTTTTGACACTTTCTGTACACTGGGGTTAAGGGCTGAGTGTGTGGGCTCTTCTGAGCCTTGCTGTTACAAGGAGATTCAGTTGCCTGAAAAAACGCGTTTATTTCGGGCTGAAAAACACGTTTTGAAAAGTGTGATGTTACTGCCCCATAACTTACATGGGGTTGACCAAATTTGCAGAAACATGTTTATTTCTGCTGAAAAACACGTTTTGACACTTTCTGTACACTGGGGTTAAGGGCTGAGTGTGTGAGCTCTTCTGAGCCTTGCTGTTACAAGGAGATTCAGTTGTCTGAAAAAACGCGTTTATTTCGGGCTGAAAAACACGTTTTGAAAAGTGTGATGTTACTGCCCCATAACTTACATGGGGTTGACCAAACTTGCAGAAACATGTTTATTTCTGCTGAAAAACACGTTTTGACCCTTTCTGCAAACTGGGGTTAAGGGCTGAGTGTGTTGGCACTTCTGAGCCTTGCTGTTACAAGTAGATTCAGTTGTCTGAAAAAACGCGTTTATTTCGGGCTGAAAAACACGTTTTGAAAAGTGTGATGTTACTGCCCCATAACTTACATGGGGTTGACCAAACTTGCAGAAACATGTTTATTTCTGCTGAAAAACACGTTTTGACCCTTTCTGCACACTGGGGTTAAGGGCTGAGTGTGTTGGCTCTTCTGAGCCTTGCTGTTACAAGTAGATTCAGCTGTCTGAAAAAACGAGTTTATTTCGGGCTGAAAAAAACGTTTTGAAAAGTGTGATGTTACTGCCCCATAACTTACATGGGGTTGACCAAACTTGCAGAAACATGTTTATTTCTGCTGAAAAACACGTTTTGACACTTTCTGTACACTGGGGTTAAGGGCTGAGTGTGTGGGCTCTTCTGAGCCTTGCTGTTACAAGGAGATTCAGTTGCCTGAAAAAACGCGTTTATTTCGGGCTGAAAAACACGTTTTGAAAAGTGTGATGTTACTGCCCCATAACTTACATGGGGTTGACCAAACTTGCAGAAACATGTTTATTTCTGCTGAAAAACACGTTTTGACCCTTTCTGCACACTGGGGTTAAGGGTTGAGTGTGTGGGCACTTCTGAGCAGTGGTGTTACAAGTAGATTCAGTTGTCTGAAAAAACGCGTTTATTTCGGGCTGAAAAACACGTTTTGAAAAGTGTGATGTTACTGCCCCATAACTTACATGGGGTTGACCAAACTTGCAGAAACATGTTTATATTTGCTGAAAAACACGTTTTGACACTTTCTGTACACTGGGGTTAAGGGCTGAGTGTGTGGGCTCTTCTGAGCCTTGCTGTTACAAGGAGATTCAGTTGCCTGAAAAAACGCGTTTATTTCGGGCTGAAAAACACGTTTTGAAAAGTGTGATGTTACTGCCCCATAACTTACATGGGGTTGACCGAACTTGCAGAAACATGTTTATTTCTGCTGAAAAACACGTTTTGACACTTTCTGTACACTGGGGTTAAGGGCTGAGTGTGTGGGCTCTTCTGAGCCTTGCTGTTACAAGGAGATTCAGTTGTCTGAAAAAACGCGTTTATTTCGGGCTGAAAAACACGTTTTGAAAAGTGTGATGTTACTGCCCCATAACTTACATGGGGTTGACCAAACTTGCAGAAACATGTTTATTTCTGCTGAAAAACACGTTTTGACCCTTTCTGCAAACTGGGGTTAAGGGCTGAGTGTGTTGGCTCTTCTGAGCCTTGCTGTTACAAGTAGATTCAGCTGTCTGAAAAAACGAGTTTATTTCGGGCTGAAAAACACGTTTTGAAAAGTGTGATGTTACTGCCCCATAACTTACATGGGGTTGACCAAACTTGCAGAAACATGTTTATTTCTGCTGAAAAACACGTTTTGACACTTTCTGTACACTGGGGTTAAGGGCTGAGTGTGTGGGCTCTTCTGAGCCTTGCTGTTACAAGGAGATTCAGTTGCCTGAAAAAACGCGTTTATTTCGGGCTGAAAAACACGTTTTGAAAAGTGTGATGTTACTGCCCCATAACTTACATGGGGTTGACCAAACTTGCAGAAACATGTTTATTTCTGCTGAAAAACACGTTTTGACACTTTCTGTACACTGGGGTTAAGGGCTGAGTGTGTGGGCTCTTCTGAGCCTTGCTGTTACAAGGAGATTCAGTTGTCTGAAAAAACGCGTTTATTTCGGGCTGAAAAACACGTTTTGAAAAGTGTGATGTTACTGCCCCATAACTTACATGGGGTTGACCAAACTTGCAGAAACATGTTTATTTCTGCTGAAAAACACGTTTTGACCCTTTCTGCACACTGGGGTTAAGGGCTGAGTGTGTTGGCACTTCTGAGCCTTGCTGTTACAAGTATATTCAGCTGTCTGAAAAAACGTGTTTATTTCGGGCTGAAAAACACGTTTTGAAAAGTGTGATGTTACTGCCCCATAACTTACATGGGGTTGACCAAACTTGCAGAAACATGTTTATTTCTGCTGAAAAACACGTTTTGACACTTTCTGTACACTGGGGTTAAGGGTTGAGTGTGTGGGCACTTCTGAGCCTTGCTGTTACAAGTAGATTCAGTTGCCTGAAAAAACGCGTTTATTTCGGGCTGAAAAACACGTTTTGAAAAGTGTGATGTTACTGCCCCATAACTTACATGGGGTTGACCAAACTTGCAGAAACATGTTTATTTCTGCAGAAAAACACGTTTTGACCCTTTCTGCACACTGGGGTTAAGGGTTGAGTGTGTGGGCACTTCTGAGCATTGCTGTTACAAGTAGATTCAGTTGTCTGAAAAAACGCGTTTATTTCGGGCTGAAAAACACGTTTTGAAAACTGTGATGTTACTGCCCCATAACTTACATGGGGTTGACCAAACTTGCAGAAACATGTTTATTTCTGCTGAAAAACACGTTTTGACCCTTTCTGCACACTGGGGTTAAGGGCTGAGTGTGTTGGCACTTCTGAGCCTTGCTGTTACAAGTAGATTCAGCTGTCTGAAAAAACGTGTTTATTACGGGCTGAAAAACACGTTTTGAAAAGTGTGATGTTACTGCCCCATAACTTACATGGGGTTGACCAAACTTGCAGAAACATGTTTATTTCTGCTGAAAAACACGTTTTGACACTTTCTGTACACTGGGGTTAAGGGCTGAGTGTGTGGGCTCTTCTGAGCCTTGCTGTTACAAGGAGATTCAGTTGCCTGAAAAAACGCGTTTATTTCGTGCTGAAAAACACGTTTTGAAAAGTGTGATGTTACTGCCCCATAACTTACATGGGGTTGACCAAACTTGCAGAAACATGTTTATTTCTGCTGAAAAACACGTTTTGACCCTTTCTGCACACTGGGGTTAAGGGCTGAGTGTGTTGGCACTTCTGAGCCTTGCTGTTACAAGTATATTCAGCTGTCTGAAAAAACGTGTTTATTTCGGGCTGAAAAACACGTTTTGAAAAGTGTGATGTTACTGCCCCATAACTTACATGGGGTTGACCAAACTTGCAGAAACATGTTTATTTCTGCTGAAAAACACGTTTTGACCCTTTCTGCACACTGGGGTTAAGGGCTGAGTGTGTTGGCTCTTCTGAGCCTTGCTGTTACAAGTAGATTCAGCTGTCTGAAAAAACGTGTTTATTTCGGGCTGAAAAACACGTTTTGAAAAGTGTGATGTTACTGCCCCATAACTTACATGGGGTTGACCAAACTTGCAGAAACATGTTTATTTCTGCTGAAAAACACGTTTTGACACTTTCTGTACACTGGGGTTAAGGGTTGAGTGTGTGGGCACTTCTGAGCCTTGCTGTTACAAGTAGATTCAGTTGCCTGAAAAAACGCGTTTATTTCGGGCTGAAAAACACGTTTTGAAAAGTGTGATGTTACTGCCCCATAACTTACATGGGGTTGACCAAACTTGCAGAAACATGTTTATTTCTGCTGAAAAACACGTTTTGACCCTTTCTGCACACTGGGGTTAAGGGCTGAGTGTGTTGGCACTTCTGAGCCTTGCTGTTACAAGTAGATTCAGCTGTCTGAAAAAACGTGTTTATTTCGGGCTGAAAAACACGTTTTGAAAAGTGTGATGTTACTGCCCCATAACTTACATGGGGTTGACCAAACTTGCAGAAACATGTTTATTTCTGCTGAAAAACACGTTTTGACAATTTCTGCACACTCTGGTTAAGGGCTGAGTGTGTGGGCTCTTTTGAGCCTTGCTGTTACAAGGAGATTCAGTTGCCTGAAAAAACGCGTTTATTTCGGGCTGAAAAACACGTTTTGAAAAGTGTGATGTTACTGCCCCATAACTTACATGGGGTTGACCAAACTTGCAGAAACATGTTTATTTCTGCTGAAAAACACGTTTTGACACTTTCTGTACACTGGGGTTAAGGGCTGAGTGTGTGGGCTCTTCTGAGCCTTGCTGTTACAAGGAGATTCAGTTGCCTGAAAAAACGCGTTTATTTCGTGCTGAAAAACACGTTTTGAAAAGTGTGATGTTACTGCCCCATAACTTACATGGGGTTGACCAAACTTGCAGAAACATGTTTATTTCTGCTGAAAAACACGTTTTGACCCTTTCTGCACACTGGGGTTAAGGGCTGAGTGTGTTGGCACTTCTGAGCCTTGCTGTTACAAGTATATTCAGCTGTCTGAAAAAACGTGTTTATTTCGGGCTGAAAAACACGTTTTGAAAAGTGTGATGTTACTGCCCCATAACTTACATGGGGTTGACCAAACTTGCAGAAACATGTTTATTTCTGCTGAAAAACACGTTTTGACCCTTTCTGCACACTGGGGTTAAGGGCTGAGTGTGTTGGCTCTTCTGAGCCTTGCTGTTACAAGTAGATTCAGCTGTCTGAAAAAACGAGTTTATTTCGGGCTGAAAAACACGTTTTGAATAGTGTGATGTTACTGCCCCATAACTTACATGGGGTTGACCAAACTTGCAGAAACATGTTTATTTCTGCTGAAAAACACGTTTTGACCCTTTCTGCACACTGGGGTTAAGGGTTGAGTGTGTGGGCACTTCTGAGCAGTGGTGTTACAAGTAGATTCAGTTGTCTGAAAAAACGCGTTTATTTCGGGCTGAAAAACACGTTTTGAAAAGTGTGATGTTACTGCCCCATAACTTACATGGGGTTGACCAAACTTGCAGAAACATGTTTATTTCTGCTGAAAAACACGTTTTGACACTTTCTGTACACTGGGGTTAAGGGCTGAGTGTGTGGGCTCTTCTGAGCCTTGCTGTTACAAGGAGATTCAGTTGCCTGAAAAAACGCGTTTATTTCGGGCTGAAAAACACGTTTTGAAAAGTGTGATGTTACTGCCCCATAACTTACATGGGGTTGACCAAATTTGCAGAAACATGTTTATTTCTGCTGAAAAACACGTTTTGACACTTTCTGTACACTGGGGTTAAGGGCTGAGTGTGTGAGCTCTTCTGAGCCTTGCTGTTACAAGGAGATTCAGTTGTCTGAAAAAACGCGTTTATTTCGGGCTGAAAAACACGTTTTGAAAAGTGTGATGTTACTGCCCCATAACTTACATGGGGTTGACCAAACTTGCAGAAACATGTTTATTTCTGCTGAAAAACACGTTTTGACCCTTTCTGCAAACTGGGGTTAAGGGCTGAGTGTGTTGGCACTTCTGAGCCTTGCTGTTACAAGTAGATTCAGTTGTCTGAAAAAACGCGTTTATTTCGGGCTGAAAAACACGTTTTGAAAAGTGTGATGTTACTGCCCCATAACTTACATGGGGTTGACCAAACTTGCAGAAACATGTTTATTTCTGCTGAAAAACACGTTTTGACCCTTTCTGCACACTGGGGTTAAGGGCTGAGTGTGTTGGCTCTTCTGAGCCTTGCTGTTACAAGTAGATTCAGCTGTCTGAAAAAACGAGTTTATTTCGGGCTGAAAAAAACGTTTTGAAAAGTGTGATGTTACTGCCCCATAACTTACATGGGGTTGACCAAACTTGCAGAAACATGTTTATTTCTGCTGAAAAACACGTTTTGACACTTTCTGTACACTGGGGTTAAGGGCTGAGTGTGTGGGCTCTTCTGAGCCTTGCTGTTACAAGGAGATTCAGTTGCCTGAAAAAACGCGTTTATTTCGGGCTGAAAAACACGTTTTGAAAAGTGTGATGTTACTGCCCCATAACTTACATGGGGTTGACCAAACTTGCAGAAACATGTTTATTTCTGCTGAAAAACACGTTTTGACCCTTTCTGCACACTGGGGTTAAGGGTTGAGTGTGTGGGCACTTCTGAGCAGTGGTGTTACAAGTAGATTCAGTTGTCTGAAAAAACGCGTTTATTTCGGGCTGAAAAACACGTTTTGAAAAGTGTGATGTTACTGCCCCATAACTTACATGGGGTTGACCAAACTTGCAGAAACATGTTTATATTTGCTGAAAAACACGTTTTGACACTTTCTGTACACTGGGGTTAAGGGCTGAGTGTGTGGGCTCTTCTGAGCCTTGCTGTTACAAGGAGATTCAGTTGCCTGAAAAAACGCGTTTATTTCGGGCTGAAAAACACGTTTTGAAAAGTGTGATGTTACTGCCCCATAACTTACATGGGGTTGACCGAACTTGCAGAAACATGTTTATTTCTGCTGAAAAACACGTTTTGACACTTTCTGTACACTGGGGTTAAGGGCTGAGTGTGTGGGCTCTTCTGAGCCTTGCTGTTACAAGGAGATTCAGTTGTCTGAAAAAACGCGTTTATTTCGGGCTGAAAAACACGTTTTGAAAAGTGTGATGTTACTGCCCCATAACTTACATGGGGTTGACCAAACTTGCAGAAACATGTTTATTTCTGCTGAAAAACACGTTTTGACCCTTTCTGCAAACTGGGGTTAAGGGCTGAGTGTGTTGGCTCTTCTGAGCCTTGCTGTTACAAGTAGATTCAGCTGTCTGAAAAAACGAGTTTATTTCGGGCTGAAAAACACGTTTTGAAAAGTGTGATGTTACTGCCCCATAACTTACATGGGGTTGACCAAACTTGCAGAAACATGTTTATTTCTGCTGAAAAACACGTTTTGACACTTTCTGTACACTGGGGTTAAGGGCTGAGTGTGTGGGCTCTTCTGAGCCTTGCTGTTACAAGGAGATTCAGTTGCCTGAAAAAACGCGTTTATTTCGGGCTGAAAAACACGTTTTGAAAAGTGTGATGTTCCTGCCCCATAACTTACATGGGGTTGACCAAACTTGCAGAAACATGTTTATTTCTGCTGAAAAACACGTTTTGACACTTTCTGTACACTGGGGTTAAGGGCTGAGTGTGTGGGCTCTTCTGAGCCTTGCTGTTACAAGGAGATTCAGTTGTCTGAAAAAACGCGTTTATTTCGGGCTGAAAAACACGTTTTGAAAAGTGTGATGTTACTGCCCCATAACTTACATGGGGTTGACCAAACTTGCAGAAACATGTTTATTTCTGCTGAAAAACACGTTTTGACCCTTTCTGCACACTGGGGTTAAGGGCTGAGTGTGTTGGCACTTCTGAGCCTTGCTGTTACAAGTATATTCAGCTGTCTGAAAAAACGTGTTTATTTCGGGCTGAAAAACACGTTTTGAAAAGTGTGATGTTACTGCCCCATAACTTACATGGGGTTGACCAAACTTGCAGAAACATGTTTATTTCTGCTGAAAAACACGTTTTGACACTTTCTGTACACTGGGGTTAAGGGTTGAGTGTGTGGGCACTTCTGAGCCTTGCTGTTACAAGTAGATTCAGTTGCCTGAAAAAACGCGTTTATTTCGGGCTGAAAAACACGTTTTGAAAAGTGTGATGTTACTGCCCCATAACTTACATGGGGTTGACCAAACTTGCAGAAACATGTTTATTTCTGCTGAAAAACACGTTTTGACCCTTTCTGCACACTGGGGTTAAGGGCTGAGTGTGTTGGCACTTCTGAGCCTTGCTGTTACAAGTAGATTCAGCTGTCTGAAAAAACGTGTTTATTTCGGGCTGAAAAACACGTTTTGAAAAGTGTGATGTTACTGCCCCATAACTTACATGGGGTTGACCAAACTTGCAGAAACATGTTTATTTCTGCTGAAAAACACGTTTTGACAATTTCTGCACACTCTGGTTAAGGGCTGAGTGTGTGGGCTCTTTTGAGCCTTGCTGTTACAAGGAGATTCAGTTGCCTGAAAAAACGCGTTTATTTCGGGCTGAAAAACACGTTTTGAAAAGTGTGATGTTACTGCCCCATAACTTACATGGGGTTGACCAAACTTGCAGAAACATGTTTATTTCTGCTGAAAAACACGTTTTGACACTTTCTGTACACTGGGGTTAAGGGCTGAGTGTGTGGGCTCTTCTGAGCCTTGCTGTTACAAGGAGATTCAGTTGTCTGAAAAAACGCGTTTATTTCGGGCTGAAAAACACGTTTTGAAAAGTGTGATGTTACTGCCCCATAACTTACATGGGGTTGACCAAACTTGCAGAAACATGTTTATTTCTGCTGAAAAACACGTTTTGACCCTTTCTGCACACTGGGGTTAAGGGTTGAGTGTGTGGGCACTTCTGAGCCTTGCTGTTACAAGTAGATTCAGTTGTCTGAAAAAACGCGTTTATTTCGGGCTGAAAAACACGTTTTGAAAAGTGTGATGTTACTGCCCCATAACTTACATGGGGTTGACCAAACTTGCAGAAACATGTTTATTTCTGCTGAAAAACACGTTTTGACCCTTTCTGCACACTGGGGTTAAGGGCTGAGTGTGTTGGCACTTCTGAGCCTTGCTGTTACAAGTAGATTCAGCTGTCTGAAAAAACGTGTTTATTTCGGGCTGAAAAACACGTTTTGAAAAGTGTGATGTTACTGCCCCATAACTTACATGGGGTTGACCAAACTTGCAGAAACATGTTTATTTCTGCTGAAAAACACGTTTTGACAATTTCTGCACACTGGGGTTAAGGGCTGAGTGTGTGGGCTCTTTTGAGCCTTGCTGTTACAAGGAGATTCAGTTGCCTGAAAAAACGCGTTTATTTCGGGCTGAAAAACACGTTTTGAAAAGTGTGATGTTACTGCCCCATAACTTACATGGGGTTGACCAAACTTGCAGAAACATGTTTATTTCTGCTGAAAAACACGTTTTGACCCTTTCTGCACACTGGGGTTAAGGGCTGAGTGTGTTGGCTCTTCTGAGCCTTGCTGTTACAAGTAGATTCAGCTGTCTGAAAAAACGTGTTTATTTCGGGCTGAAAAACACTTTTTGAAAAGTGTTATGTTACTGCCCCATAACTTACATGGGGTTGACCAAACTTGCAGAAACATGTTTATTTCTGCAGAAAAACACGTTTTGACCCTTTCTGCACACTGGGGTTAAGGGTTGAGTGTGTGGGCACTTCTGAGCATTGCTGTTACAAGTAGATTCAGTTGTCTGAAAAAACGCGTTTATTTCGGGCTGAAAAACACGTTTTGAAAACTGTGATGTTACTGCCCCATAACTTACATGGGGTTGACCAAACTTGCAGAAACATGTTTATTTCTGCTGAAAAACACGTTTTGACCCTTTCTGCACACTGGGGTTAAGGGCTGAGTGTGTTGGCACTTCTGAGCCTTGCTGTTACAAGTAGATTCAGCTGTCTGAAAAAACGTGTTTATTTCGGGCTGAAAAACACGTTTTGAAAAGTGTGATGTTACTGCCCCATAACTTACATGTGGTTGACCAAACTTGCAGAAACATGTTTATTTCTGCTGAAAAACACGTTTTGACCCTTTCTGCACACTGGGGTTAAGGGTTGAGTGTGTGGGCATTTCTGAGCCTTGCTGTTACAAGTAGATTCAGTTGTCTGAAAAAACGCGTTTATTTCGGGCTGAAAAACACGTTTTGAAAAGTGTGATGTTACTGCCCCATAACTTACATGGGGTTGACCAAACTTGCAGAAACATGTTTATTTCTGCTGAAAAACACGTTTTGACCCTTTCTGCACACTGGGGTTAAGGGCTGAGTGTGTTGGCACTTCTGAGCCTTGCTGTTACAAGTAGATTCAGCTGTCTGAAAAAACGTGTTCATTTCGGGCTGAAAAACACGTTTTGAAAAGTGTGATGTTACTGCCCCATAACTTACATGGGGTTGACCAAACTTGCAGAAACATGTTTATTTCTGCTGAAAAACACGTTTTGACAATTTCTGCACACTGGGGTTAAGGGCTGAGTGTGTGGGCTCTTTTGAGCCTTGCTGTTACAAGGAGATTCAGTTGCCTGAAAAAACGCGTTTATTTCGGGCTGAAAAACACGTTTTGAAAAGTGTGATGTTACTGCCCCATAACTTACATGGGGTTGACCAAACTTGCAGAAACATGTTTATTTCTGCTGAAAAACACGTTTTGACCCTTTCTGCACACTGGGGTTAAGGGCTGAGTGTGTTGGCACTTCTGAGCCTTGCTGTTACAAGTAGATTCAGCTGTCTGAAAAAAACGTGTTCATTTCGGGCTGAAAAACACGTTTTGAAAAGTGTGATGTTACTGCCCCATAACTTACATGGGGTTGACCAAACTTGCAGAAACATGTTTATTTCTGCTGAAAAACACGTTTTGACACTTTCTGTACACTGGGGTTAAGGGCTGAGTGTGTGGGCTCTTCTGAGCCTTGCTGTTACAAGGAGATTCAGTTGCCTGAAAAAACGCGTTTATTTCGTGCTGAAAAACACGTTTTGAAAAGTGTGATGTTACTGCCCCATAACTTACATGGGGTTGACCAAACTTGCAGAAACATGTTTATTTCTGCTGAAAAACACGTTTTGACCCTTTCTGCACACTGGGGTTAAGGGCTGAGTGTGTTGGCACTTCTGAGCCTTGCTGTTACAAGTAGATTCAGCTGACTGAAAAAAACGTGTTCATTTCGGGCTGAAAAACACGTTTTGAAAAGTGTGATGTTACTGCCCCATAACTTACATGGGGTTGACCAAACTTGCAGAAACATGTTTATTTCTGCTGAAAAACACGTTTTGACACTTTCTGTACACTGGGGTTAAGGGCTGAGTGTGTGGGCTCTTCTGAGCCTTGCTGTTACAAGGAGATTCATTTGCCTGAAAAAAACGCGTTTATTTCGGGCTGAAAAACACGTTTTGAAAACTGTGATGTTACTGCCCCATAACTTACATGGGGTTGACCAAACTTACAGAAACATGTTTATTTCTGCTGAAAAACACGTTTTGACCCTTTCTGCACACTGGGGTTAAGGGCTGAGTGTGTTGGCTCTTCTGAGCCTTGCTGTTACAAGTAGATTCAGCTGTCTGAAAAAACGTGTTTATTTCGGGCTGAAAAACACGTTTTGAAAGGTGTGATGTTACTGCCCCATAACTTACATGGGGTTGACCAAACTTGCAGAAACATGTTTATTTCAGCTGAAAAACACGTTTTGACACTTTCTGTACAGGGGGTTAAGGGCTGAGTGTGTGGGCTCTTCTGAGCCTTGCTGTTACAAGGAGATTCAGTTGTCTGAAAAAACGCGTTTATTTCGGGCTGAAAAACACGTTTTGAAAAGTGTGATGTTACTGCCCCATAACTTACATGGGGTTGACCAAACTTGCAGAAACATGTTTATTTCTGCTGAAAAACACGTTTTGACCCTTTCTGCACACTGGGGTTAAGGGTTGAGTGTGTGGGCATTTCTGAGCCTTGCTGTTACAAGTAGATTCAGTTGTCTGAAAAAACGCGTTTATTTCGGGCTGAAAAACACGTTTTGAAAAGTGTGATGTTACTGCCCCATAACTTACATGGGGTTGACCAAACTTGCAGAAACATGTTTATTTCTGCTGAAAAACACGTTTTGACCCTTTCTGCACACTGGGGTTAAGGGCTGAGTGTGTTGGCACTTCTGAGCCTTGCTGTTACAAGTAGATTCAGCTGTCTGAAAAAACGTGTTCATTTCGGGCTGAAAAACACGTTTTGAAAAGTGTGATGTTACTGCCCCATAACTTACATGGGGTTGACCAAACTTGCAGAAACATGTTTATTTCTGCTGAAAAACACGTTTTGACAATTTCTGCACACTGGGGTTAAGGGCTGAGTGTGTGGGCTCTTTTGAGCCTTGCTGTTACAAGGAGATTCAGTTGCCTGAAAAAACGCGTTTATTTCGGGCTGAAAAACACGTTTTGAAAAGTGTGATGTTACTGCCCCATAACTTACATGGGGTTGACCAAACTTGCAGAAACATGTTTATTTCTGCTGAAAAACACGTTTTGACCCTTTCTGCACACTGGGGTTAAGGGCTGAGTGTGTTGGCACTTCTGAGCCTTGCTGTTACAAGTAGATTCAGCTGTCTGAAAAAACGTGTTCATTTCGGGCTGAAAAACACGTTTTGAAAAGTTTGATGTTACTGCCCCATAACTTACATGGGGTTGACCAAACTTACAGAAACATGTTTATTTCTGCTGAAAAACACGTTTTGACCCTTTCTGCACACTGGGGTTAAGGGCTGAGTGTGTTGGCTCTTCTGAGCCTTGCTGTTACAAGTAGATTCAGCTGTCTGAAAAAACATGTTTATTTCGGGCTGAAAAACACGTTTTGAAAAGTGTGATGTTACTGCCCCATAACTTACATGGGGTTGACCAAACTTGCAGAAACATGTTTATTTCAGCTGAAAAACACGTTTTGACACTTTCTGTACACTGGGGTTAAGGGCTGAGTGTGTGGGCTCTTCTGAGCCTTGCTGTTACAAGGAGATTCAGTTGTCTGAAAAAACGCGTTTATTTCGGGCTGAAAAACACGTTTTGAAAAGTGTGATGTTACTGCCCCATAACTTACATGGGGTTGACCAAACTTGCAGAAACATGTTTATTTCTGCTGAAAAACACGTTTTGACCCTTTCTGCACACTGGGGTTAAGGGTTGAGTGTGTGGGCACTTCTGAGCCTTGCTGTTACAAGTAGATTCAGTTGTCTGAAAAAACGCGTTTATTTCGGGCTGAAAAACACGTTTTGAAAAGTGTGATGTTACTGCCCCATAACTTACATGGGGTTGACCAAACTTGCAGAAACATGTTTATTTCTGCTGAAAAACACGTTTTGACAATTTCTGCACACTGGGGTTAAGGGCTGAGTGTGTGGGCTCTTTTGAGCCTTGCTGTTACAAGGAGATTCAGTTGCCTGAAAAAACGCGTTTATTTCGGGCTGAAAAACACGTTTTGAAAAGTGTGATGTCACTGCCCGATAACTTACATGGGGTTGACCAAACTTGCAGAAACATGTTTATTTCTGCTGAAAAACACGTTTTGACCCTTTCTGCACACTGGGGTTAAGGGTTGAGTGTGTGGGCACTTCTGAGCATTGCTGTTACAAGTAGATTCAGTTGTCTGAAAAAACGCGTTTATTTCGGGCTGAAAAACACGTTTTGAAAACTGTGATGTTACTGCCCCATAACTTACATGGGGTTGACCAAACTTGCAGAAACATGTTTATTTCTGCTGAAAAACACGTTTTGACCCTTTCTGCACACTGGGGTTAAGGGCTGAGTGTGTTGGCACTTCTGAGCCTTGCTGTTACAAGTAGATTCAGCTGTCTGAAAAAACGTGTTTATTTCGGGCTGAAAAACACGTTTTGAAAAGTGTGATGTTACTGCCCCATAACTTACATGGGGTTGACCAAACTTGCAGAAACATGTTTATTTCTGCTGAAAAACACGTTTTGACAATTTCTGCACACTCTGGTTAAGGGCTGAGTGTGTGGGCTCTTTTGAGCCTTGCTGTTACAAGGAGATTCAGTTGCCTGAAAAAACGCGTTTATTTCGGGCTGAAAAACACGTTTTGAAAAGTGTGATGTTACTGCCCCATAACTTACATGGGGTTGACCAAACTTGCAGAAACATGTTTATTTCAGCTGAAAAACACGTTTTGACACTTTCTGTACACTGGGGTTAAGGGCTGAGTGTGTGGGCTCTTCTGAGCCTTGCTGTTACAAGTAGATTCAGTTGTCTGAAAAAACGCGTTTATTTCGGGCTGAAAAACACGTTTTGAAAAGTGTGATGTTACTGCCCCATAACTTACATGGGGTTGACCAAACTTGCAGAAACATGTTTATTTCTGCAGAAAAACACGTTTTGACCCTTTCTGCACACTGGGGTTAAGGGTTGAGTGTGTGGGCACTTCTGAGCATTGCTGTTACAAGTAGATTCAGTTGTCTGAAAAAACGAGTTTATTTCGGGCTGAAAAACACGTTTTGAAAACTGTGATGTTACTGCCCCATAACTTACATGGGGTTGACCAAACTTGCAGAAACATGTTTATTTCTGCTGAAAAACACGTTTTGACCCTTTCTGCACACTGGGGTTAAGGGCTGAGTGTGTTGGCACTTCTGAGCCTTGCTGTTACAAGTAGATTCAGCTGTCTGAAAAAACGTGTTTATTACGGGCTGAAAAACACGTTTTGAAAAGTGTGATGTTACTGCCCCATAACTTACATGGGGTTGACCAAACTTGCAGAAACATGTTTATTTCTGCTGAAAAACACGTTTTGACACTTTCTGTACACTGGGGTTAAGGGCTGAGTGTGTGGGCTCTTCTGAGCCTTGCTGTTACAAGGAGATTCAGTTGCCTGAAAAAACGCGTTTATTTCGTGCTGAAAAACACGTTTTGAAAAGTGTGATGTTACTGCCCCATAACTTACATGGGGTTGACCAAACTTGCAGAAACATGTTTATTTCTGCTGAAAAACACGTTTTGACCCTTTCTGCACACTGGGGTTAAGGGCTGAGTGTGTTGGCACTTCTGAGCCTTGCTGTTACAAGTATATTCAGCTGTCTGAAAAAACGTGTTTATTTCGGGCTGAAAAACACGTTTTGAAAAGTGTGATGTTACTGCCCCATAACTTACATGGGGTTGACCAAACTTGCAGAAACATGTTTATTTCTGCTGAAAAACACGTTTTGACCCTTTCTGCACACTGGGGTTAAGGGCTGAGTGTGTTGGCTCTTCTGAGCCTTGCTGTTACAAGTAGATTCAGCTGTCTGAAAAAACGAGTTTATTTCGGGCTGAAAAACACGTTTTGAATAGTGTGATGTTACTGCCCCATAACTTACATGGGGTTGACCAAACTTGCAGAAACATGTTTATTTCTGCTGAAAAACACGTTTTGACCCTTTCTGCACACTGGGGTTAAGGGTTGAGTGTGTGGGCACTTCTGAGCAGTGGTGTTACAAGTAGATTCAGTTGTCTGAAAAAACGCGTTTATTTCGGGCTGAAAAACACGTTTTGAAAAGTGTGATGTTACTGCCCCATAACTTACATGGGGTTGACCAAACTTGCAGAAACATGTTTATTTCTGCTGAAAAACACGTTTTGACACTTTCTGTACACTGGGGTTAAGGGCTGAGTGTGTGGGCTCTTCTGAGCCTTGCTGTTACAAGGAGATTCAGTTGCCTGAAAAAACGCGTTTATTTCGGGCTGAAAAACACGTTTTGAAAAGTGTGATGTTACTGCCCCATAACTTACATGGGGTTGACCAAATTTGCAGAAACATGTTTATTTCTGCTGAAAAACACGTTTTGACACTTTCTGTACACTGGGGTTAAGGGCTGAGTGTGTGAGCTCTTCTGAGCCTTGCTGTTACAAGGAGATTCAGTTGTCTGAAAAAACGCGTTTATTTCGGGCTGAAAAACACGTTTTGAAAAGTGTGATGTTACTGCCCCATAACTTACATGGGGTTGACCAAACTTGCAGAAACATGTTTATTTCTGCTGAAAAACACGTTTTGACCCTTTCTGCAAACTGGGGTTAAGGGCTGAGTGTGTTGGCACTTCTGAGCCTTGCTGTTACAAGTATATTCAGCTGTCTGAAAAAACGCGTTTATTTCGGGCTGAAAAACACGTTTTGAAAAGTGTGATGTTACTGCCCCATAACTTACATGGGGTTGACCAAACTTGCAGAAACATGTTTATTTCTGCTGAAAAACACGTTTTGACACTTTCTGTACACTGGGGTTAAGGGCTGAGTGTGTGGGCACTTCTGAGCCTTGCTGTTACAAGTAGATTCAGTTGTCTGAAAAAACGCGTTTATTTCGGGCTGAAAAACACGTTTTGAAAAGTGTGATGTTACTGCCCCATAACTTACATGGGGTTGACCAAACTTGCAGAAACATGTTTATTTCTGCTGAAAAACACGTTTTGACCCTTTCTGCACACTGGGGTTAAGGGCTGAGTGTGTTGGCTCTTCTGAGCCTTGCTGTTACAAGTAGATTCAGCTGTCTGAAAAAACGAGTTTATTTCGGGCTGAAAAAAACGTTTTGAAAAGTGTGATGTTACTGCCCCATAACTTACATGGGGTTGACCAAACTTGCAGAAACATGTTTATTTCTGCTGAAAAACACGTTTTGACACTTTCTGTACACTGGGGTTAAGGGTTGAGTGTGTGGGCACTTCTGAGCAGTGGTGTTACAAGTAGATTCAGTTGTCTGAAAAAACGCGTTTATTTCGGGCTGAAAAACACGTTTTGAAAAGTGTGATGTTACTGCCCCATAACTTACATGGGGTTGACCAAACTTGCAGAAACATGTTTATATTTGCTGAAAAACACGTTTTGACACTTTCTGTACACTGGGGTTAAGGGCTGAGTGTGTGGGCTCTTCTGAGCCTTGCTGTTACAAGGAGATTCAGTTGCCTGAAAAAACGCGTTTATTTCGGGCTGAAAAACACGTTTTGAAAAGTGTGATGTTACTGCCCCATAACTTACATGGGGTTGACCGAACTTGCAGAAACATGTTTATTTCTGCTGAAAAACACGTTTTGACACTTTCTGTACACTGGGGTTAAGGGCTGAGTGTGTGGGCTCTTCTGAGCCTTGCTGTTACAAGGAGATTCAGTTGTCTGAAAAAACGCGTTTATTTCGGGCTGAAAAACACGTTTTGAAAAGTGTGATGTTACTGCCCCATAACTTACATGGGGTTGACCAAACTTGCAGAAACATGTTTATTTCTGCTGAAAAACACGTTTTGACCCTTTCTGCAAACTGGGGTTAAGGGCTGAGTGTGTTGGCTCTTCTGAGCCTTGCTGTTACAAGTAGATTCAGCTGTCTGAAAAAACGAGTTTATTTCGGGCTGAAAAACACGTTTTGAAAAGTGTGATGTTACTGCCCCATAACTTACATGGGGTTGACCAAACTTGCAGAAACATGTTTATTTCTGCTGAAAAACACGTTTTGACACTTTCTGTACACTGCGGTTAAGGGCTGAGTGTGTGGGCTCTTCTGAGCCTTGCTGTTACAAGGAGATTCAGTTGCCTGAAAAAACGCGTTTATTTCGGGCTGAAAAACACGTTTTGAAAAGTGTGATGTTACTGCCCCATAACTTACATGGGGTTGACCAAACTTGCAGAAACATGTTTATTTCTGCTGAAAAACACGTTTTGACACTTTCTGTACACTGGGGTTAAGGGCTGAGTGTGTGGGCTCTTCTGAGCCTTGCTGTTACAAGGAGATTCAGTTGTCTGAAAAAACGCGTTTATTTCGGGCTGAAAAACACGTTTTGAAAAGTGTGATGTTACTGCCCCATAACTTACATGGGGTTGACCAAACTTGCAGAAACATGTTTATTTCTGCTGAAAAACACGTTTTGACCCTTTCTGCACACTGGGGTTAAGGGCTGAGTGTGTTGGCACTTCTGAGCCTTGCTGTTACAAGTATATTCAGCTGTCTGAAAAAACGTGTTTATTTCGGGCTGAAAAACACGTTTTGAAAAGTGTGATGTTACTGCCCCATAACTTACATGGGGTTGACCAAACTTGCAGAAACATGTTTATTTCTGCTGAAAAACACGTTTTGACCCTTTCTGCACACTGGGGTTAAGGGCTGAGTGTGTTGGCACTTCTGAGCCTTGCTGTTACAAGTAGATTCAGCTGTCTGAAAAAACGTGTTTATTTCGGGCTGAAAAACACGTTTTGAAAAGTGTGATGTTACTGCCCCATAACTTACATGGGGTTGACCAAACTTGCAGAAACATGTTTATTTCTGCTGAAAAACACGTTTTGACAATTTCTGCACACTCTGGTTAAGGGCTGAGTGTGTGGGCTCTTTTGAGCCTTGCTGTTACAAGGAGATTCAGTTGCCTGAAAAAACGCGTTTATTTCGGGCTGAAAAACACGTTTTGAAAAGTGTGATGTTACTGCCCCATAACTTACATGGGGTTGACCAAACTTGCAGAAACATGTTTATTTCTGCTGAAAAACACGTTTTGACACTTTCTGTACACTGGGGTTAAGGGCTGAGTGTGTGGGCTCTTCTGAGCCTTGCTGTTACAAGGAGATTCAGTTGTCTGAAAAAACGCGTTTATTTCGGGCTGAAAAACACGTTTTGAAAAGTGTGATGTTACTGCCCCATAACTTACATGGGGTTGACCAAACTTGCAGAAACATGTTTATTTCTGCTGAAAAACACGTTTTGACCCTTTCTGCACACTGGGGTTAAGGGTTGAGTGTGTGGGCACTTCTGAGCCTTGCTGTTACAAGTAGATTCAGTTGTCTGAAAAAACGCGTTTATTTCGGGCTGAAAAACACGTTTTGAAAAGTGTGATGTTACTGCCCCATAACTTACATGGGGTTGACCAAACTTGCAGAAACATGTTTATTTCTGCTGAAAAACACGTTTTGACCCTTTCTGCACACTGGGGTTAAGGGCTGAGTGTGTTGGCACTTCTGAGCCTTGCTGTTACAAGTAGATTCAGCTGTCTGAAAAAACGTGTTTATTTCGGGCTGAAAAACACGTTTTGAAAAGTGTGATGTTACTGCCCCATAACTTACATGGGGTTGACCAAACTTGCAGAAACATGTTTATTTCTGCTGAAAAACACGTTTTGACAATTTCTGCACACTGGGGTTAAGGGCTGAGTGTGTGGGCTCTTTTGAGCCTTGCTGTTACAAGGAGATTCAGTTGCCTGAAAAAACGCGTTTATTTCGGGCTGAAAAACACTTTTTGAAAAGTGTTATGTTACTGCCCCATAACTTACATGGGGTTGACCAAACTTGCAGAAACATGTTTATTTCTGCAGAAAAACACGTTTTGACCCTTTCTGCACACTGGAGTTAAGGGTTGAGTGTGTGGGCACTTCTGAGCATTGCTGTTACAAGTAGATTCAGTTGTCTGAAAAAACGCGTTTATTTCGGGCTGAAAAACACGTTTTGAAAACTGTGATGTTACTGCCCCATAACTTACATGGGGTTGACCAAACTTGCAGAAACATGTTTATTTCTGCTGAAAAACACGTTTTGACCCTTTCTGCACACTGGGGTTAAGGGCTGAGTGTGTTGGCACTTCTGAGCCTTGCTGTTACAAGTAGATTCAGCTGTCTGAAAAAACGTGTTTATTTCGGGCTGAAAAACACGTTTTGAAAAGTGTGATGTTACTGCCCCATAACTTACATGGGGTTGACCAAACTTGCAGAAACATGTTTATTTCTGCTGAAAAACACGTTTTGACACTTTCTGTACACTGGGGTTAAGGGCTGAGTGTGTGGGCTCTTCTGAGCCTTGCTGTTACAAGGAGATTCATTTGCCTGAAAAAACGCGTTTATTTCGTGCTGAAAAACACGTTTTGAAAAGTGTGATGTTACTGCCCCATAACTTAAATGGGGTTGACCAAACTTGCAGAAACATGTTTATTTCTGCTGAAAAACACGTTTTGACCCTTTCTGCACACTGGGGTTAAGGGCTGAGTGTGTGGGCTCTTCTGAGCCTTGCTGTTACAAGGAGATTCAGTTGTCTGAAAAAACGCGTTTATTTCGGGCTGAAAAACACGTTTTGAAAACTGTGATGTTACTGCCCCATAACTTACATGGGGTTGACCAAACTTGCAGAAACATGTTTATTTCTGCTGAAAAACACGTTTTGACCCTTTCTGCACACTGGGGTTAAGGGCTGAGTGTGTTGGCACTTCTGAGCCTTGCTGTTACAAGTAGATTCAGCTGTCTGAAAAAACGTGTTTATTTCGGGCTGAAAAACACGTTTTGAAAAGTGTGATGTTACTGCCCCATAACTTACATGGGGTTGACCAAACTTGCAGAAACATGTTTATTTCTGCTGAAAAACACGTTTTGACACTTTCTGTACACTGGGGTTAAGGGCTGAGTGTGTGGGCTCTTCTGAGCCTTGCTGTTACAAGGAGATTCAGTTGTCTGAAAAAACGCGTTTATTTCGGGCTGAAAAACACGTTTTGAAAAGTGTGATGTTACTGCCCCATAACTTACATGGGGTTGACCAAACTTGCAGAAACATGTTTATTTCTGCTGAAAAACACGTTTTGACCCTTTCTGCACACTGGGGTTAAGGGCTGAGTGTGTTGGCACTTCTGAGCCTTGCTGTTACAAGTATATTCAGCTGTCTGAAAAAACGTGTTTATTTCGGGCTGAAAAACACGTTTTGAAAAGTGTGATGTTACTGCCCCATAACTTACATGGGGTTGACCAAACTTGCAGAAACATGTTTATTTCTGCTGAAAAACACGTTTTGACCCTTTCTGCACACTGGGGTTAAGGGCTGAGTGTGTTGGCTCTTCTGAGCCTTGCTGTTACAAGTAGATTCAGCTGTCTGAAAAAACGAGTTTATTTCGGGCTGAAAAACACGTTTTGAAAAGTGTGATGTTACTGCCCCATAACTTACATGGGGTTGACCAAACTTGCAGAAACATGTTTATTTCTGCTGAAAAACACGTTTTGACCCTTTCTGCACACTGGGGTTAAGGGTTGAGTGTGTGGGCACTTCTGAGCAGTGGTGTTACAAGTAGATTCAGTTGTCTGAAAAAACGCGTTTATTTCGGGCTGAAAAACACGTTTTGAAAAGTGTGATGTTACTGCCCCATAACTTACATGGGGTTGACCAAACTTGCAGAAACATGTTTATTTCTGCTGAAAAACACGTTTTGACACTTTCTGTACACTGGGGTTAAGGGCTGAGTGTGTGGGCTCTTCTGAGCCTTGCTGTTACAAGGAGATTCAGTTGCCTGAAAAAACGCGTTTATTTCGGGCTGAAAAACACGTTTTGAAAAGTGTGATGTTACTGCCCCATAACTTACATGGGGTTGACCAAATTTGCAGAAACATGTTTATTTCTGCTGAAAAACACGTTTTGACACTTTCTGTACACTGGGGTTAAGGGCTGAGTGTGTGAGCTCTTCTGAGCCTTGCTGTTACAAGGAGATTCAGTTGTCTGAAAAAACGCGTTTATTTCGGGCTGAAAAACACGTTTTGAAAAGTGTGATGTTACTGCCCCATAACTTACATGGGGTTGACCAAACTTGCAGAAACATGTTTATTTCTGCTGAAAAACACGTTTTGACCCTTTCTGCAAACTGGGGTTAAGGGCTGAGTGTGTTGGCACTTCTGAGCCTTGCTGTTACAAGTATATTCAGCTGTCTGAAAAAACGCGTTTATTTCGGGCTGAAAAACACGTTTTGAAAAGTGTGATGTTACTGCCCCATAACTTACATGGGGTTGACCAAACTTGCAGAAACATGTTTATTTCTGCTGAAAAACACGTTTTGACACTTTCTGTACACTGGGGTTAAGGGCTGAGTGTGTGGGCACTTCTGAGCCTTGCTGTTACAAGTAGATTCAGTTGTCTGAAAAAACGCGTTTATTTCGGGCTGAAAAACACGTTTTGAAAAGTGTGATGTTACTGCCCCATAACTTACATGGGGTTGACCAAACTTGCAGAAACATGTTTATTTCTGCTGAAAAACACGTTTTGACCCTTTATGCACACTGGGGTTAAGGGCTGAGTGTGTTGGCTCTTCTGAGCCTTGCTGTTACAAGTAGATTCAGCTGTCTGAAAAAACGAGTTTATTTCGGGCTGAAAAAAACGTTTTGAAAAGTGTGATGTTACTGCCCCATAACTTACATGGGGTTGACCAAACTTGCAGAAACATGTTTATTTCTGCTGAAAAACACGTTTTGACACTTTCTGTACACTGGGGTTAAGGGCTGAGTGTGTGGGCTCTTCTGAGCCTTGCTGTTACAAGGAGATTCAGTTGCCTGAAAAAACGCGTTTATTTCGGGCTGAAAAACACGTTTTGAAAAGTGTGATGTTACTGCCCCATAACTTACATGGGGTTGACCAAACTTGCAGAAACATGTTTATTTCTGCTGAAAAACACGTTTTGACCCTTTCTGCACACTGGGGTTAAGGGTTGAGTGTGTGGGCACTTCTGAGCAGTGGTGTTACAAGTAGATTCAGTTGTCTGAAAAAACGCGTTTATTTCGGGCTGAAAAACACGTTTTGAAAAGTGTGATGTTACTGCCCCATAACTTACATGGGGTTGACCAAACTTGCAGAAACATGTTTATATTTGCTGAAAAACACGTTTTGACACTTTCTGTACACTGGGGTTAAGGGCTGAGTGTGTGGGCTCTTCTGAGCCTTGCTGTTACAAGGAGATTCAGTTGCCTGAAAAAACGCGTTTATTTCGGGCTGAAAAACACGTTTTGAAAAGTGTGATGTTACTGCCCCATAACTTACATGGGGTTGACCGAACTTGCAGAAACATGTTTATTTCTGCTGAAAAACACGTTTTGACACTTTCTGTACACTGGGGTTAAGGGCTGAGTGTGTGGGCTCTTCTGAGCCTTGCTGTTACAAGGAGATTCAGTTGTCTGAAAAAACGCGTTTATTTCGGGCTGAAAAACACGTTTTGAAAAGTGTGATGTTACTGCCCCATAACTTACATGGGGTTGACCAAACTTGCAGAAACATGTTTATTTCTGCTGAAAAACACGTTTTGACCCTTTCTGCAAACTGGGGTTAAGGGCTGAGTGTGTTGGCTCTTCTGAGCCTTGCTGTTACAAGTAGATTCAGCTGTCTGAAAAAACGAGTTTATTTCGGGCTGAAAAACACGTTTTGAAAAGTGTGATGTTACTGCCCCATAACTTACATGGGGTTGACCAAACTTGCAGAAACATGTTTATTTCTGCTGAAAAACACGTTTTGACACTTTCTGTACACTGGGGTTAAGGGCTGAGTGTGTGGGCTCTTCTGAGCCTTGCTGTTACAAGGAGATTCAGTTGCCTGAAAAAACGCGTTTATTTCGGGCTGAAAAACACGTTTTGAAAAGTGTGATGTTACTGCCCCATAACTTACATGGGGTTGACCAAACTTGCAGAAACATGTTTATTTCTGCTGAAAAACACGTTTTGACACTTTCTGTACACTGGGGTTAAGGGCTGAGTGTGTGGGCTCTTCTGAGCCTTGCTGTTACAAGGAGATTCAGTTGTCTGAAAAAACGCGTTTATTTCGGGCTGAAAAACACGTTTTGAAAAGTGTGATGTTACTGCCCCATAACTTACATGGGGTTGACCAAACTTGCAGAAACATGTTTATTTCTGCTGAAAAACACGTTTTGACCCTTTCTGCACACTGGGGTTAAGGGCTGAGTGTGTTGGCACTTCTGAGCCTTGCTGTTACAAGTATATTCAGCTGTCTGAAAAAACGTGTTTATTTCGGGCTGAAAAACACGTTTTGAAAAGTGTGATGTTACTGCCCCATAACTTACATGGGGTTGACCAAACTTGCAGAAACATGTTTATTTCTGCTGAAAAACACGTTTTGACACTTTCTGTACACTGGGGTTAAGGGTTGAGTGTGTGGGCACTTCTGAGCCTTGCTGTTACAAGTAGATTCAGTTGCCTGAAAAAACGCGTTTATTTCGGGCTGAAAAACACGTTTTGAAAAGTGTGATGTTACTGCCCCATAACTTACATGGGGTTGACCAAACTTGCAGAAACATGTTTATTTCTGCTGAAAAACACGTTTTGACCCTTTCTGCACACTGGGGTTAAGGGCTGAGTGTGTTGGCACTTCTGAGCCTTGCTGTTACAAGTAGATTCAGCTGTCTGAAAAAACGTGTTTATTTCGGGCTGAAAAACACGTTTTGAAAAGTGTGATGTTACTGCCCCATAACTTACATGGGGTTGACCAAACTTGCAGAAACATGTTTATTTCTGCTGAAAAACACGTTTTGACAATTTCTGCACACTCTGGTTAAGGGCTGAGTGTGTGGGCTCTTTTGAGCCTTGCTGTTACAAGGAGATTCAGTTGCCTGAAAAAACGCGTTTATTTCGGGCTGAAAAACACGTTTTGAAAAGTGTGATGTTACTGCCCCATAACTTACATGGGGTTGACCAAACTTGCAGAAACATGTTTATTTCTGCTGAAAAACACGTTTTGACACTTTCTGTACACTGGGGTTAAGGGCTGAGTGTGTGGGCTCTTCTGAGCCTTGCTGTTACAAGGAGATTCAGTTGTCTGAAAAAACGCGTTTATTTCGGGCTGAAAAACACGTTTTGAAAAGTGTGATGTTACTGCCCCATAACTTACATGGGGTTGACCAAACTTGCAGAAACATGTTTATTTCTGCTGAAAAACACGTTTTGACCCTTTCTGCACACTGGGGTTAAGGGTTGAGTGTGTGGGCACTTCTGAGCCTTGCTGTTACAAGTAGATTCAGTTGTCTGAAAAAACGCGTTTATTTCGGGCTGAAAAACACGTTTTGAAAAGTGTGATGTTACTGCCCCATAACTTACATGGGGTTGACCAAACTTGCAGAAACATGTTTATTTCTGCTGAAAAACACGTTTTGACCCTTTCTGCACACTGGGGTTAAGGGCTGAGTGTGTTGGCACTTCTGAGCCTTGCTGTTACAAGTAGATTCAGCTGTCTGAAAAAACGTGTTTATTTCGGGCTGAAAAACACGTTTTGAAAAGTGTGATGTTACTGCCCCATAACTTACATGGGGTTGACCAAACTTGCAGAAACATGTTTATTTCTGCTGAAAAACACGTTTTGACAATTTCTGCACACTGGGGTTAAGGGCTGAGTGTGTGGGCTCTTTTGAGCCTTGCTGTTACAAGGAGATTCAGTTGCCTGAAAAAACGCGTTTATTTCGGGCTGAAAAACACTTTTTGAAAAGTGTTATGTTACTGCCCCATAACTTACATGGGGTTGACCAAACTTGCAGAAACATGTTTATTTCTGCAGAAAAACACGTTTTGACCCTTTCTGCACACTGGAGTTAAGGGTTGAGTGTGTGGGCACTTCTGAGCATTGCTGTTACAAGTAGATTCAGTTGTCTGAAAAAACGCGTTTATTTCGGGCTGAAAAACACGTTTTGAAAACTGTGATGTTACTGCCCCATAACTTACATGGGGTTGACCAAACTTGCAGAAACATGTTTATTTCTGCTGAAAAACACGTTTTGACCCTTTCTGCACACTGGGGTTAAGGGCTGAGTGTGTTGGCACTTCTGAGCCTTGCTGTTACAAGTAGATTCAGCTGTCTGAAAAAACGTGTTTATTTCGGGCTGAAAAACACGTTTTGAAAAGTGTGATGTTACTGCCCCATAACTTACATGGGGTTGACCAAACTTGCAGAAACATGTTTATTTCTGCTGAAAAACACGTTTTGACACTTTCTGTACACTGGGGTTAAGGGCTGAGTGTGTGGGCTCTTCTGAGCCTTGCTGTTACAAGGAGATTCAGTTGCCTGAAAAAACGCGTTTATTTCGTGCTGAAAAACACGTTTTGAAAAGTGTGATGTTACTGCCCCATAACTTAAATGGGGTTGACCAAACTTGCAGAAACATGTTTATTTCTGCTGAAAAACACGTTTTGACCCTTTCTGCACACTGGGGTTAAGGGCTGAGTGTGTGGGCTCTTCTGAGCCTTGCTGTTACAAGGAGATTCAGTTGTCTGAAAAAACGCGTTTATTTCGGGCTGAAAAACACGTTTTGAAAAGTGTGATGTTACTGCCCCATAACTTACATGGGGTTGACCAAACTTGCAGAAACATGTTTATTTCTGCTGAAAAACACGTTTTGACCCTTTCTGCACACTGGGGTTAAGGGCTGAGTGTGTTGGCACTTCTGAGCCTTGCTGTTACAAGTAGATTCAGCTGTCTGAAAAAACGTGTTTATTTCGGGCTGAAAAACACGTTTTGAAAAGTGTGATGTTACTGCCCCATAACTTACATGGGGTTGACCAAACTTGCAGAAACATGTTTATTTCTGCTGAAAAACACGTTTTGACACTTTCTGTACACTGGGGTTAAGGGCTGAGTGTGTGGGCTCTTCTGAGCCTTGCTGTTACAAGGAGATTCAGTTGTCTGAAAAAACGCGTTTATTTCGGGCTGAAAAACACGTTTTGAAAAGTGTGATGTTACTGCCCCATAACTTACATGGGGTTGACCAAACTTGCAGAAACATGTTTATTTCTGCTGAAAAACACGTTTTGACCCTTTCTGCACACTGGGGTTAAGGGCTGAGTGTGTTGGCACTTCTGAGCCTTGCTGTTACAAGTATATTCAGCTGTCTGAAAAAACGTGTTTATTTCGGGCTGAAAAACACGTTTTGAAAAGTGTGATGTTACTGCCCCATAACTTACATGGGGTTGACCAAACTTGCAGAAACATGTTTATTTCTGCTGAAAAACACGTTTTGACCCTTTCTGCACACTGGGGTTAAGGGCTGAGTGTGTTGGCTCTTCTGAGCCTTGCTGTTACAAGTAGATTCAGCTGTCTGAAAAAACGAGTTTATTTCGGGCTGAAAAACACGTTTTGAAAAGTGTGATGTTACTGCCCCATAACTTACATGGGGTTGACCAAACTTGCAGAAACATGTTTATTTCTGCTGAAAAACACGTTTTGACCCTTTCTGCACACTGGGGTTAAGGGTTGAGTGTGTGGGCACTTCTGAGCAGTGGTGTTACAAGTAGATTCAGTTGTCTGAAAAAACGCGTTTATTTCGGGCTGAAAAACACGTTTTGAAAAGTGTGATGTTACTGCCCCATAACTTACATGGGGTTGACCAAACTTGCAGAAACATGTTTATTTCTGCTGAAAAACACGTTTTGACACTTTCTGTACACTGGGGTTAAGGGCTGAGTGTGTGGGCTCTTCTGAGCCTTGCTGTTACAAGGAGATTCAGTTGTCTGAAAAAACGCGTTTATTTCGGGCTGAAAAACACGTTTTGAAAAGTGTGATGTTACTGCCCCATAACTTACATGGGGTTGACCAAACTTGCAGAAACATGTTTATTTCTGCTGAAAAACACGTTTTGACCCTTTCTGCAAACTGGGGTTAAGGGCTGAGTGTGTTGGCACTTCTGAGCCTTGCTGTTACAAGTATATTCAGCTGTCTGAAAAAACGCGTTTATTTCGGGCTGAAAAACACGTTTTGAAAAGTGTGATGTTACTGCCCCATAACTTACATGGGGTAGACCAAACTTGCAGAAACATGTTTATTTCTGATGAAAAACACGTTTTGACACTTTCTGTACACTGGGGTTAAGGGCTGAGTGTGTGGGCACTTCTGAGCCTTGCTGTTACAAGTAGATTCAGTTGTCTGAAAAAACGCGTTTATTTCGGGCTGAAAAACACGTTTTGAAAAGTGTGATGTTACTGCCCCATAACTTACATGGGGTTGACCAAACTTGCAGAAACATGTTTATTTCTGCTGAAAAACACGTTTTGACCCTTTCTGCACACTGGGGTTAAGGGCTGAGTGTGTTGGCTCTTCTGAGCCTTGCTGTTACAAGTAGATTCAGCTGTCTGAAAAAACGAGTTTATTTCGGGCTGAAAAACACGTTTTGAAAAGTGTGATGTTACTGCCCCATAACTTACATGGGGTTGACCAAACTTGCAGAAACATGTTTATTTCTGCTGAAAAACACGTTTTGACACTTTCTGTACACTGGGGTTAAGGGCTGAGTGTGTGGGCTCTTCTGAGCCTTGCTGTTACAAGGAGATTCAGTTGCCTGAAAAAACGCGTTTATTTCGGGCTGAAAAACACGTTTTGAAAAGTGTGATGTTACTGCCCCATAACTTACATGGGGTTGACCAAACTTGCAGAAACATGTTTATTTCTGCTGAAAAACACGTTTTGACCCTTTCTGCACACTGGGGTTAAGGGTTGAGTGTGTGGGCACTTCTGAGCAGTGGTGTTACAAGTAGATTCAGTTGTCTGAAAAAACGCGTTTATTTCGGGCTGAAAAACACGTTTTGAAAAGTGTGATGTTACTGCCCCATAACTTACATGGGGTTGACCAAACTTGCAGAAACATGTTTATTTCTGCTGAAAAACACGTTTTGACCCTTTCTGCACACTGGGGTTAAGGGCTGAGTGTGTTGGCACTTCTGAGCCTTGCTGTTACAAGTATATTCAGCTGTCTGAAAAAACGTGTTTATTTCGGGCTGAAAAACACGTTTTGAAAAGTGTGATGTTACTGCCCCATAACTTACATGGGGTTGACCAAACTTGCAGAAACATGTTTATTTCTGCTGAAAAACACGTTTTGACACTTTCTGTACACTGGGGTTAAGGGTTGAGTGTGTGGGCACTTCTGAGCCTTGCTGTTACAAGTAGATTCAGTTGCCTGAAAAAACGCGTTTATTTCGGGCTGAAAAACACGTTTTGAAAAGTGTGATGTTACTGCCCCATAACTTACATGGGGTTGACCAAACTTGCAGAAACATGTTTATTTCTGCTGAAAAACACGTTTTGACCCTTTCTGCACACTGGGGTTAAGGGTTGAGTGTGTGGGCACTTCTGAGCAGTGGTGTTACAAGTAGATTCAGTTGTCTGAAAAAACGCGTTTATTTCGGGCTGAAAAACACGTTTTGAAAAGTGTGATGTTACTGCCCCATAACTTACATGGGGTTGACCAAACTTGCAGAAACATGTTTATTTCTGCTGAAAAACACGTTTTGACACTTTCTGTACACTGGGGTTAAGGGCTGAGTGTGTGGGCACTTCTGAGCCTTGCTGTTACAAGTAGATTCAGTTGTCTGAAAAAACGCGTTTATTTCGGGCTGAAAAACACGTTTTGAAAAGTGTGATGTTACTGCCCCATAACTTACATGGGGTTGACCAAACTTGCAGAAACATGTTTATTTCTGCTGAAAAACACGTTTTGACCCTTTCTGCACACTGGGGTTAAGGGCTGAGTGTGTTGGCTCTTCTGAGCCTTGCTGTTACAAGTAGATTCAGCTGTATGAAAAAACGAGTTTATTTCGGGCTGAAAAACACGTTTTGAAAAGTGTGATGTTACTGCCCCATAACTTACATGGGGTTGACCAAACTTGCAGAAACATGTTTATTTCTGCTGAAAAACACGTTTTGACACTTTCTGTACACTGGGGTTAAGGGCTGAGTGTGTGGGCTCTTCTGAGCCTTGCTGTTACAAGGAGATTCAGTTGCCTGAAAAAACGCGTTTATTTCGGGCTGAAAAACACGTTTTGAAAAGTGTGATGTTACTGCCCCATAACTTACATGGGGTTGACCGAACTTGCAGAAACATGTTTATTTCTGCTGAAAAACACGTTTTGACACTTTCTGTACACTGGGGATAAGGGTTGAGTGTGTGGGCACTTCTGAGCCTTGCTGTTACAAGTAGATTCAGTTGCCTGAAAAAACGCGTTTATTTCGGGCTGAAAAACACGTTTTGAAAAGTGTGATGTTACTGCCCCATAACTTACATGGGGTTGACCAAACTTGCAGAAAAATGTTTATTTCTGCTGAAAAACACGTTTTGACAATTTCTGCACACTGGGGTTAAGGGCTGAGTGTGTGGGCTCTTCTGAGCCTTGCTGTTACAAGGAGATTCAGTTGTCTGAAAAAACGCGTTTATTTCGGGCTGAAAAACACGTTTTGAAAAGTGTGATGTTACTGCCCCATAACTTACATGGGGTTGACCAAACTTGCAGAAACATGTTTATTTCTGCTGAAAAACACGTTTTGACCCTTTCTGCACACTGGGGTTAAGGGTTGAGTGTGTGGGCACTTCTGAGCCTTGCTGTTACAAGTAGATTCAGTTGTCTGAAAAAACGCGTTTATTTCGGGCTGAAAAGCACGTTTTGAAAAGTGTGATGTTACTGCCCCATAACTTACATGGGGTTGACCAAACTTGCAGAAACATGTTTATTTCTGCTGAAAAACACGTTTTGACCCTTTCTGCACACTGGGGTTAAGGGCTGAGTGTGTTGGCACTTCTGAGCCTTGCTGTTACAAGTAGATTCAGCTGTCTGAAAAAACCTGTTTATTTCGGGCTGAAAAACACGTTTTGAAAACTGTGATGTTACTGCCCCATAACTTACATGGGGTTGACCAAACTTGCAGAAACATGTTTATTTCTGCTGAAAAACACGTTTTGACCCTTTCTGCACACTGGGGTTAAGGGTTGAGTGTGTGGGCACTTCTGAGCAGTGGTGTTACAAGTAGATTCAGTTGTCTGAAAAAACGCGTTTATTTCGGGCTGAAAAACACGTTTTGAAAAGTGTGATGTTACTGCCCCATAACTTACATGGGGTTGACCAAACTTGCAGAAACATGTTTATATTTGCTGAAAAACACGTTTTGACACTTTCTGTACACTGGGGTTAAGGGCTGAGTGTGTGGGCTCTTCTGAGCCTTGCTGTTACAAGGAGATTCAGTTGCCTGAAAAAACGCGTTTATTTCGGGCTGAAAAACACGTTTTGAAAAGTGTGATGTTACTGCCCCATAACTTACATGGGGTTGACCGAACTTGCAGAAACATGTTTATTTCTGCTGAAAAACACGTTTTGACACTTTCTGTACACTGGGGTTAAGGGCTGAGTGTGTGGGCTCTTCTGAGCCTTGCTGTTACAAGGAGATTCAGTTGTCTGAAAAAACGCGTTTATTTCGGGCTGAAAAACACGTTTTGAAAAGTGTGATGTTACTGCCCCATAACTTACATGGGGTTGACCAAACTTGCAGAAACATGTTTATTTCTGCTGAAAAACACGTTTTGACCCTTTCTGCACACTGGGGTTAAGGGCTGAGTGTGTTGGCACTTCTGAGCCTTGCTGTTACAAGTATATTCAGCTGTCTGAAAAAACGTGTTTATTTCGGGCTGAAAAACACGTTTTGAAAAGTGTGATGTTACTGCCCCATAACTTACATGGGGTTGACCAAACTTGCAGAAACATGTTTATTTCTGCTGAAAAACACGTTTTGACACTATCTGTACACTGGGGTTAAGGGTTGAGTGTGTGGGCACTTCTGAGCCTTGCTGTTACAAGTAGATTCAGTTGCCTGAAAAAACGCGTTTATTTCGGGCTGAAAAACACGTTTTGAAAAGTGTGATGTTACTGCCCCATAACTTACATGGGGTTGACCAAACTTGCAGAAACATGTTTATTTCTGCTGAAAAACACGTTTTGACCCTTTCTGCACACTGGGGTTAAGGGTTGAGTGTGTGGGCACTTCTGAGCAGTGGTGTTACAAGTAGATTCAGTTGTCTGAAAAAACGCGTTTATTTCGGGCTGAAAAACACGTTTTGAAAAGTGTGATGTTACTGCCCCATAACTTACATGGGGTTGACCAAACTTGCAGAAACATGTTTATTTCTGCTGAAAAACACGTTTTGACACTTTCTGTACACTGGGGTTAAGGGCTGAGTGTGTGGGCACTTCTGAGCCTTGCTGTTACAAGTAGATTCAGTTGTCTGAAAAAACGCGTTTATTTCGGGCTGAAAAACACGTTTTGAAAAGTGTGATGTTACTGCCCCATAACTTACATGGGGTTGACCAAACTTGCAGAAACATGTTTATTTCTGCTGAAAAACACGTTTTGACCCTTTCTGCACACTGGGGTTAAGGGCTGAGTGTGTTGGCTCTTCTGAGCCTTGCTGTTACAAGTAGATTCAGCTGTATGAAAAAACGAGTTTATTTCGGGCTGAAAAACACGTTTTGAAAAGTGTGATGTTACTGCCCCATAACTTACATGGGGTTGACCAAACTTGCAGAAACATGTTTATTTCTGCTGAAAAACACGTTTTGACACTTTCTGTACACTGGGGTTAAGGGCTGAGTGTGTGGGCTCTTCTGAGCCTTGCTGTTACAAGGAGATTCAGTTGCCTGAAAAAACGCGTTTATTTCGGGCTGAAAAACACGTTTTGAAAAGTGTGATGTTACTGCCCCATAACTTACATGCGGTTGACCGAACTTGCAGAAACATGTTTATTTCTGCTGAAAAACACGTTTTGACACTTTCTGTACACTGGGGATAAGGGTTGAGTGTGTGGGCACTTCTGAGCCTTGCTGTTACAAGTAGATTCAGTTGCCTGAAAAAACGCGTTTATTTCGGGCTGAAAAACACGTTTTGAAAAGTGTGATGTTACTGCCCCATAACTTACATGGGGTTGACCAAACTTGCAGAAAAATGTTTATTTCTGCTGAAAAACACGTTTTGACAATTTCTGCACACTGGGGTTAAGGGCTGAGTGTGTGGGCTCTTTTGAGCCTTGCTGTTACAAGGAGATTCAGTTGTCTGAAAAAACGCGTTTATTTCGGGCTGAAAAACACGTTTTGAAAAGTGTGATGTTACTGCCCCATAACTTACATGGGGTTGACCAAACTTGCAGAAACATGTTTATTTCTGCTGAAAAACACGTTTTGACCCTTTCTGCACACTGGGGTTAAGGGTTGAGTGTGTGGGCACTTCTGAGCCTTGCTGTTACAAGTAGATTCAGTTGTCTGAAAAAACGCGTTTATTTCGGGCTGAAAAGCACGTTTTGAAAAGTGTGATGTTACTGCCCCATAACTTACATGGGGTTGACCAAACTTGCAGAAACATGTTTATTTCTGCTGAAAAACACGTTTTGACCCTTTCTGCACACTGGGGTTAAGGGCTGAGTGTGTTGGCACTTCTGAGCCTTGCTGTTACAAGTAGATTCAGCTGTCTGAAAAAACCTGTTTATTTCGGGCTGAAAAACACGTTTTGAAAACTGTGATGTTACTGCCCCATAACTTACATGGGGTTGACCAAACTTGCAGAAACATGTTTATTTCTGCTGAAAAACACGTTTTGACCCTTTCTGCACACTGGGGTTAAGGGTTGAGTGTGTGGGCACTTCTGAGCAGTGGTGTTACAAGTAGATTCAGTTGTCTGAAAAAACGCGTTTATTTCGGGCTGAAAAACACGTTTTGAAAAGTGTGATGTTACTGCCCCATAACTTACATGGGGTTGACCAAACTTGCAGAAACATGTTTATTTCTGCTGAAAAACACGTTTTGACCCTTTCTGCACACTGGGGTTAAGAGTTGAGTGTGTGGGCACTTCTGAGCCTTGCTGTTACAAGTAGATTCAGTTGTCTGAAAAAACGCGTTTATTTCGGGCTGAAAAACACGTTTTGAAAAGTGTGATGTTACTGCCCCATAACTTACATGGGGTTGACCAAACTTGCAGAAACATGTTTATTTCTGCTGAAAAACACGTTTTGACAATTTCTGCACACTGGGGTTAAGGGCTGAGTGTGTGGGCTCTTTTGAGCCTTGCTGTTACAAGGAGATTCAGTTGCCTGAAAAAACGCGTTTATTTCGGGTTGAAAAACACGTTTTGAAAAGTGTGATGTTACTGCCCCATAACTTACATGGGGTTGACCAAACTTGCAGAAACATGTTTATTTCTGCTGAAAAACACGTTTTGACCCTTTCTGCACACTGGGGTTAAGGGCTGAGTGTGTTGGCTCTTCTGAGCCTTGCTGTTACAAGTAGATTCAGCTGTCTGAAAAAACGTGTTTATTTCGGGCTGAAAAACACTTTTTGAAAAGTGTGATGTTACTGCCCCATAACTTACATGGGGTTGACCAAACTTGCAGAAACATGTTTATTTCTGCAGAAAAACACGTTTTGACCCTTTCTGCACACTGGGGTTAAGGGTTGAGTGTGTGGGCACTTCTGAGCATTGCTGTTACAAGTAGATTCAGTTGTCTGAAAAAACGCGTTTATTTCGGGCTGAAAAACACGTTTTGAAAACTGTGATGTTACTGCCCCATAACTTACATGGGGTTGACCAAACTTGCAGAAACATGTTTATTTCTGCTGAAAAACACGTTTTGACCCTTTCTGCACACTGGGGTTAAGGGCTGAGTGTGTTGGCACTTCTGAGCCTTGCTGTTACAAGTAGATTCAGCTGTCTGAAAAAACGTGTTTATTTCGGGCTGAAAAACACGTTTTGAAAAGTGTGATGTTACTGCCCCATAACTTACATGGGGTTGACCAAACTTGCAGAAACATGTTTATTTCTGCTGAAAAACACGTTTTGACACTTTCTGTACACTGGGGTTAAGGGCTGAGTGTGTGGGCTCTTCTGAGCCTTGCTGTTACAAGGAGATTCAGTTGCCTGAAAAAACGCATTTATTTCGTGCTGAAAAACACGTTTTGAAAAGTGTGATGTTACTGCCCCATAACTTAAATAGGGTTGACCAAACTTGCAGAAACATGTTTATTTCTGCTGAAAAACACGTTTTGACCCTTTCTGCACACTGGGGTTAAGGGCTGAGTGTGTGGGCTCTTCTGAGCCTTGCTGTTACAAGGAGATTCAGTTGTCTGAAAAAACGCGTTTATTTCGGGCTGAAAAACACGTTTTGAAAACTGTGATGTTACTGCCCCATAACTTACATGGGGTTGACCAAACTTGCAGAAACATGTTTATTTCTGCTGAAAAACACGTTTTGACCCTTTCTGCACACTGGGGTTAAGGGCTGAGTGTGTTGGCACTTCTGAGCCTTGCTGTTACAAGTAGATTCAGCTGTCTGAAAAAACGTGTTTATTTCGGGCTGAAAAACACGTTTTGAAAAGTGTGATGTTACTGCCCCATAACTTACATGGGGTTGACCAAACTTGCAGAAACATGTTTATTTCTGCTGAAAAACACGTTTTGACACTTTCTGTACACTGGGGTTAAGGGCTGAGTGTGTGGGCTCTTCTGAGCCTTGCTGTTACAAGGAGATTCAGTTGTCTGAAAAAACGCGTTTATTTCGGGCTGAAAAACACGTTTTGAAAAGTGTGATGTTACTGCCCCATAACTTACATGGGGTTGACCAAACTTGCAGAAACATGTTTATTTCTGCTGAAAAACACGTTTTGACCCTTTCTGCACACTGGGGTTAAGGGCTGAGTGTGTTGGCACTTCTGAGCCTTGCTGTTACAAGTATATTAAGCTGTCTGAAAAAACGTGTTTATTTCGGGCTGAAAAACACGTTTTGAAAAGTGTGATGTTACTGCCCCATAACTTACATGGGGTTGACCAAACTTGCAGAAACATGTTTATTTCTGCTGAAAAACACGTTTTGAGCCTTTCTGCACACTGGGGTTAAGGGCTGAGTGTGTTGGCTCTTCTGAGCCTTGCTGTTACAAGTAGATTCAGCTGTCTGAAAAAACGAGTTTATTTCGGGCTGAAAAACACGTTTTGAAAAGTGTGATGTTACTGCCCCATAACTTACATGGGGTTGACCAAACTTGCAGAAACATGTTTATTTCTGCTGAAAAACACGTTTTGACCCTTTCTGCACACTGGGGTTAAGGGTTGAGTGTGTGGGCACTTCTGAGCAGTGGTGTTACAAGTAGATTCAGTTGTCTGAAAAAACGCGTTTATTTCGGGCTGAAAAACACGTTTTGAAAAGTGTGATGTTACTGCCCCATAACTTACATGGGGTTGACCAAACTTGCAGAAACATGTTTATTTCTGCTGAAAAACACGTTTTGACACTTTCTGTACACTGGGGTTAAGGGCTGAGTGTGTGGGCTCTTCTGAGCCTTGCTGTTACAAGGAGATTCAGTTGCCTGAAAAAACGCGTTTATTTCGGGCTGAAAAACACGTTTTGAAAAGTGTGATGTTACTGCCCCATAACTTACATGGGGTTGACCAAACTTGCAGAAACATGTTTATTTCTGCTGAAAAACACGTTTTGACACTTTCTGTACACTGGGGTTAAGGGCTGAGTGTGTGGGCTCTTCTGAGCCTTGCTGTTACAAGGAGATTCAGTTGTCTGAAAAAACGCGTTTATTTCGGGCTGAAAAACACGTTTTGAAAAGTGTGATGTTACTGCCCCATAACTTACATGGGGTTGACCAAACTTGCAGAAACATGTTTATTTCTGCTGAAAAACACGTTTTGACACTTTCTGTACACTGGGGTTAGGGGCTGAGTGTGTGGGCTCTTCTGAGCCTTGCTGTTACAAGGAGATTCAGTTGTCTGAAAAAACGCGTTTATTTCGGGCTGAAAAACACGTTTTGAAAAGTGTGATGTTACTGCCCCATAACTTACATGGGGTTGACCAAACTTGCAGAAACATGTTTATTTCTGCTGAAAAACACGTTTTGACACTTTCTGTACACTGGGGTTAAGGGCTGAGTGTGTGGGCACTTCTGAGCCTTGCTGTTACAAGTAGATTCAGTTGTCTGAAAAAACGCGTTTATTTCGGGCTGAAAAACACGTTTTGAAAAGTGTGATGTTACTGCCCCATAACTTACATGGGGTTGACCAAACTTGCAGAAACATGTTTATTTCTGCTGAAAACACGTTTTGACCCTTTCTGCACACTGGGGTTAAGGGCTGAGTGTGTTGGCTCTTCTGAGCCTTGCTGTTACAAGTAGATTCAGCTGTCTGAAAAAACGAGTTTATTTCGGGCTGAAAAACACGTTTTGAAAAGTGTGATGTTACTGCCCCATAACTTACATGGGGTTGACCAAACTTGCAGAAACATGTTTATTTCTGCTGAAAAACACGTTTTGACACTTTCTGTACACTGGGGTTAAGGGCTGAGTGTGTGGGCTCTTCTGAGACTTGCTGTTACAAGGAGATTCAGTTGCCTGAAAAAACGCGTTTATTTCGGGCTGAAAAACACGTTTTGAAAAGTGTGATGTTACTGCCCCATAACTTACATGGGGTTGACCAAACTTGCAGAAACATGTTTATTTCTGCTGAAAAACACGTTTTGACCCTTTCTGCACACTGGGGTTAAGGGTTGAGTGTGTGGGCACTTCTGAGCAGTGGTGTTACAAGTAGATTCAGTTGTCTGAAAAAACGCGTTTATTTCGGGCTGAAAAACACGTTTTGAAAAGTGTGATGTTACTGCCCCATAACTTACATGGGGTTGACCAAACTTGCAGAAACATGTTTATATTTGCTGAAAAACACGTTTTGACACTTTCTGTACACTGGGGTTAAGGGCTGAGTGTGTGGGCTCTTCTGAGCCTTGCTGTTACAAGGAGATTCAGTTGCCTGAAAAAACGCGTTTATTTCGGGCTGAAAAACACGTTTTGAAAAGTGTGATGTTACTGCCCCATAACTTACATGGGGTTGACCGAACTTGCAGAAACATGTTTATTTCTGCTGAAAAACACGTTTTGACACTTTCTGTACACTGGGGTTAAGGGCTGAGTGTGTGGGCTCTTCTGAGCCTTGCTGTTACAAGGAGAGTCAGTTGTCTGAAAAAACGCGTTTATTTCGGGCTGAAAAACACGTTTTGAAAAGTGTGATGTTACTGCCCCATAACTTACATGGGGTTGACCAAACTTGCAGAAACATGTTTATTTCTGCTGAAAAACACGTTTTGACCCTTTCTGCAAACTGGGGTTAAGGGCTGAGTGTGTTGGCACTTCTGAGCCTTGCTGTTACAAGTATATTCAGCTGTCTGAAAAAACGCGTTTATTTCGGGCTGAAAAACACGTTTTGAAAAGTGTGATGTTACTGCCCCATAACTTACATGGGGTTGACCAAACGTGCAGAAACATGTTTATTTCTGCTGAAAAACACGTTTTGACCCTTTCTGCACACTGGGGTTAAGGGCTGAGTGTGTTGGCTCTTCTGAGCCTTGCTGTTACAAGTAGATTCAGCTGTCTGAAAAAACGAGTTTATTTCTGGCTGAAAAACACGTTTTGAAAAGTGTGATGTTACTGCCCCATAACTTACATGGGGTTGACCAAACTTGCAGAAACATGTTTATTTCTGCTGAAAAACACGTTTTGACACTTTCTGTACACTGGGGTTAAGGGCTGAGTGTGTGGGCTCTTCTGAGCCTTGCTGTTACAAGGAGATTCAGTTGCCTGAAAAAACGCGTTTATTTCGGGCTGAAAAACACGTTTTGAAAAGTGTGATGTTACTGCCCCATAACTTACATGGGGTTGACCAAACTTGCAGAAACATGTTTATTTCTGCTGAAAAACACGTTTTGACACTTTCTGTACACTGGGGTTAAGGGTTGAGTGTGTGGGCACTTCTGAGCCTTGCTGTTACAAGTAGATTCAGTTGTCTGAAAAAACGCGTTTATTTCGGGCTGAAAAACACGTTTTGAAAAGTGTGATGTTACTGCCCCATAACTTACATGGGGTTGACCAAACTTGCAGAAACATGTTTATTTCTGCTGAAAAACACGTTTTGACCCTTTCTGCACACTGGGGTTAAGGGCTGAGTGTGTTGGCTCTTCTGAGCCTTGCTGTTACAAGTAGATTCAGCTGTCTGAAAAAACGAGTTTATTTCGGGCTGAAAAACACGTTTTGAAAAGTGTGATGTTACTGCCCCATAACTTACATGGGGTTGACCAAACTTGCAGAAACATGTTTATTTCTGCTGAAAAACACGTTTTGACACTTTCTGTACACTGGGGTTAAGGGCTGAGTGTGTGGGCTCTTCTGAGCATTGCTGTTACAAGGAGATTCAGTTGCCTGAAAAAACGCGTTTATTTCGGGCTGAAAAACACGTTTTGAAAACTGTGATGTTACTGCCCCATAACTTACATGGGGTTGACCAAACTTGCAGAAACATGTTTATTTCTGCTGAAAAACACGTTTTGACACTTTCTGTACACTGGGGTTAAGGGCTGAGTGTGTGGGCTCTTCTGAGCCTTGCTGTTACAAGGAGATTCAGTTGTCTGAAAAAACGCGTTTATTTCGGGCTGAAAAACACGTTTTGAAAAGTGTGATGTTACTGCCCCATAACTTACATGGGGTTGACCAAACTTGCAGAAACATGTTTATTTCTGCTGAAAAACACGTTTTGACCCTTTCTGCACACTGGGGTTAAGGGCTGAGTGTGTTGGCACTTCTGAGCCTTGCTGTTACAAGTATATTCAGCTGTCTGAAAAAACGTGTTTATTTCGGGCTGAAAAACACGTTTTGAAAAGTGTGATGTTACTGCCCCATAACTTACATGGGGTTGACCAAACTTGCAGAAACATGTTTATTTCTGCTGAAAAACACGTTTTGACACTTTCTGTACACTGGGGTTAAGGGTTGAGTGTGTGGGCACTTCTGAGCCTTGCTGTTACAAGTAGATTCAGTTGCCTGAAAAAACGCGTTTATTTCGGGCTGAAAAACACGTTTTGAAAAGTGTGATGTTACTGCCCCATAACTTACATGGGGTTGACCAAACTTGCAGAAACATGTTTATTTCTGCTGAAAAACACGTTTTGACCCTTTCTGCACACTGGGGTTAAGGGCTGAGTGTGTTGGCACTTCTGAGCCTTGCTGTTACAAGTAGATTCAGCTGTCTGAAAAAACGTGTTTATTTCGGGCTGAAAAACACGTTTTGAAAAGTGTGATGTTACTGCCCCATAACTTACATGGGGTTGACCAAACTTGCAGAAACATGTTTATTTCTGCTGAAAAACACGTTTTGACAATTTCTGCACACTCTGGTTAAGGGCTGAGTGTGTGGGCTCTTTTGAGCCTTGCTGTTACAAGGAGATTCAGTTGCCTGAAAAAACGCGTTTATTTCGGGCTGAAAAACACGTTTTGAAAAGTGTGATGTTACTGCCCCATAACTTACATGGGGTTGACCAAACTTGCAGAAACATGTTTATTTCTGCTGAAAAACACGTTTTGACACTTTCTGTACACTGGGGTTAAGGGCTGAGTGTGTGGGCTCTTCTGAGCCTTGCTGTTACAAGGAGATTCAGTTGTCTGAAAAAACGCGTTTATTTCGGGCTGAAAAACACGTTTTGAAAAGTGTGATGTTACTGCCCCATAACTTACATGGGGTTGACCAAACTTGCAGAAACATGTTTATTTCTGCTGAAAAACACGTTTTGACCCTTTCTGCACACTGGGGTTAAGGGCTGAGTGTGTTGGCACTTCTGAGCCTTGCTGTTACAAGTAGATTCAGCTGTCTGAAAAAACGTGTTTATTTCGGGCTGAAAAACACGTTTTGAAAAGTGTGATGTTACTGCCCCATAACTTACATGGGGTTGACCAAACTTGCAGAAACATGTTTATTTCTGCTGAAAAACACGTTTTGACAATTTCTGCACACTGGGGTTAAGGGCTGAGTGTGTGGGCTCTTTTGAGCCTTGCTGTTACAAGGAGATTCAGTTGCCTGAAAAAACGCGTTTATTTCGGGCTGAAAAACACGTTTTGAAAAGTGTGATGTTACTGCCCCATAACTTACATGGGGTTGACCAAACTTGCAGAAACATGTTTATTTCTGCTGAAAAACACGTTTTGACCCTTTCTGCACACTGGGGTTAAGGGTTGAGTGTGTGGGCACTTCTGAGCAGTGGTGTTACAAGTAGATTCAGTTGTCTGAAAAAACGCGTTTATTTCGGGCTGAAAAACACGTTTTGAAAAGTGTGATGTTACTGCCCCATAACTTACATGGGGTTGACCAAACTTGCAGAAACATGTTTATTTCTGCTGAAAAACACGTTTTGACACTTTCTGTACACTGGGGTTAAGGGCTGAGTGTGTGGGCTCTTCTGAGCCTTGCTGTTACAAGGAGATTCAGTTGCCTGAAAAAACGCGTTTATTTCGGGCTGAAAAACACGTTTTGAAAAGTGTGATGTTACTGCCCCATAACTTACATGGGGTTGACCAAACTTGCAGAAACATGTTTATTTCTGCTGAAAAACACGTTTTGACCCTTTCTGCACACTGGGGTTAAGGGCTGAGTGTGTTGGCTCTTCTGAGCCTTGCTGTTACAAGTAGATTCAGCTGTCTGAAAAAACGTGTTTATTTCGGGCTGAAAAACACGTTTTGAAAAGTGTGATGTTACTGCCTCATAACTTACATGGGGTTGACCAAACTTGCAGAAACATGTTTATTTCTGCTGAAAAACACGTTTTGACCCTTTCTGCACACTGGGGTTAAGGGCTGAGTGTGTTGGCTCTTCTGAGCCTTGCTGTTACAAGTAGATTCAGCTGTCTGAAAAAACGAGTTTATTTCGGGCTGAAAAACACGTTTTGAAAAGTGTGATGTTACTGCCCCATAACTTACATGGGGTTGACCAAACTTGCAGAAACATGTTTATTTCTGCTGAAAAACACGTTTTGACCCTTTCTGCACACTGGGGTTAAGGGTTGAGTGTGTGGGCACTTCTGAGCAGTGGTGTTACAAGTAGATTCAGTTGTCTGAAAAAACGCGTTTATTTCGGGCTGAAAAACACGTTTTGAAAAGTGTGATGTTACTGCCCCATAACTTACATGGGGTTGACCAAACTTGCAGAAACATGTTTATTTCTGCTGAAAAACACGTTTTGACACTTTCTGTACACTGGGGTTAAGGGCTGAGTGTGTGGGCTCTTCTGAGCCTTGCTGTTACAAGGAGATTCAGTTGCCTGAAAAAACGCGTTTATTTCGGGCTGAAAAACACGTTTTGAAAAGTGTGATGTTACTGCCCCATAACTTACATGGGGTTGACCAAACTTGCAGAAACATGTTTATTTCTGCTGAAAAACACGTTTTGACCCTTTCTGCACACTGGGGTTAAGGGCTGAGTGTGTTGGCTCTTCTGAGCCTTGCTGTTACAAGTAGATTCAGCTGTCTGAAAAAACGTGTTTATTTCGGGCTGAAAAACACGTTTTGAAAAGTGTGATGTTACTGCCTCATAACTTACATGGGGTTGACCAAACTTGCAGAAACATGTTTATTTCTGCTGAAAAACACGTTTTGACCCTTTCTGCACACTGGGGTTAAGGGCTGAGTGTGTTGGCACTTCTGAGCCTTGCTGTTACAAGTATATTCAGCTGTCTGAAAAAACGTGTTTATTTCGGGCTGAAAAACACGTTTTGAAAAGTGTGATGTTACTGCCCCATAACTTACATGGGGTTGACCAAACTTGCAGAAACATGTTTATTTCTGCTGAAAAACACGTTTTGACACTTTCTGTACACTGGGGTTAAGGGCTGAGTGTGTGGGCTCTTCTGAGCCTTGCTGTTACAAGGAGATTCATTTGCCTGAAAAAAACGCGTTTATTTCGGGCTGAAAAACACGTTTTGAAAACTGTGATGTTACTGCCCCATAACTTACATGGGGTTGACCAAACTTGCAGAAACATGTTTATTTCTGCTGAAAAACACGTTTTGACCCTTTCTGCACACTGGGGTTAAGGGCTGAGTGTGTGGGCTCTTCTGAGCCTTGCTGTTACAAGGAGATTCAGCTGTCTGAAAAAACGTGTTTATTTCGGGCTGAAAAACACGTTTTGAAAAGTGTGATGTTACTGCCTCATAACTTACATGGGGTTGACCAAACTTGCAGAAACATGTTTATTTCTGCTGAAAAACACGTTTTGACCCTTTCTGCACACTGGGGTTAAGGGCTGAGTGTGTTGGCACTTCTGAGCCTTGCTGTTACAAGTATATTCAGCTGTCTGAAAAAACGTGTTTATTTCGGGCTGAAAAACACGTTTTGAAAAGTGTGATGTTACTGCCCCATAACTTACATGGGGTTGACCAAACTTGCAGAAACATGTTTATTTCTGCTGAAAAACACGTTTTGACACTTTCTGTACACTGGGGTTAAGGGCTGAGTGTGTGGGCTCTTCTGAGCCTTGCTGTTACAAGGAGATTCATTTGCCTGAAAAAAACGCGTTTATTTCGGGCTGAAAAACACGTTTTGAAAACTGTGATGTTACTGCCCCATAACTTACATGGGGTTGACCAAACTTACAGAAACATGTTTATTTCTGCTGAAAAACACGTTTTGACCCTTTCTGCACACTGGGGTTAAGGGCTGAGTGTGTTGGCTCTTCTGAGCCTTGCTGTTACAAGTAGATTCAGCTGTCTGAAAAAACGTGTTTATTTCGGGCTGAAAAACACGTTTTGAAAGGTGTGATGTTACTGCCCCATAACTTACATGGGGTTGACCAAACTTGCAGAAACATGTTTATTTCAGCTGAAAAACACGTTTTGACACTTTCTGTACACTGGGGTTAAGGGCTGAGTGTGTGGGCTCTTCTGAGCCTTGCTGTTACAAGGAGATTCAGTTGTCTGAAAAAACGCGTTTATTTCGGGCTGAAAAACACGTTTTGAAAAGTGTGATGTTACTGCCCCATAACTTACATGTGGTTGACCAAACTTGCAGAAACATGTTTATTTCTGCTGAAAAACACGTTTTGACCCTTTCTGCACACTGGGGTTAAGGGTTGAGTGTGTGGGCATTTCTGAGCCTTGCTGTTACAAGTAGATTCAGCTGTCTGAAAAAACGCGTTTATTTCGGGCTGAAAAACACGTTTTGAAAAGTGTGATGTTACTGCCCCATAACTTACATGGGGTTGACCAAACTTGCAGAAACATGTTTATTTCTGCTGAAAAACACGTTTTGACAATTTCTGCACACTGGGGTTAAGGGCTGAGTGTGTGGGCTCTTTTGAGCCTTGCTGTTACAAGGAGATTCAGTTGCCTGAAAAAACGCGTTTATTTCGGGCTGAAAAACACGTTTTGAAAAGTGTGATGTTACTGCCCCATAACTTACATGGGGTTGACCAAACGTGCAGAAACATGTTTATTTCTGCTGAAAAACACGTTTTGACCCTTTCTGCACACTGGGGTTAAGGGCTGAGTGTGTTGGCACTTCTGAGCCTTGCTGTTACAAGTAGATTCAGCTGTCTGAAAAAACGTGTTCATTTCGGGCTGAAAAACACGTTTTGAAAAGTTTGATGTTACTGCCCCATAACTTACATGGGGTTGACCAAACTTACAGAAACATGTTTATTTCTGCTGAAAAACACGTTTTGACCCTTTCTGCACACTGGGGTTAAGGGCTGAGTGTGTTGGCTCTTCTGAGCCTTGCTGTTACAAGTAGATTCAGCTGTCTGAAAAAACATGTTTATTTCAGGCTGAAAAACACGTTTTGAAAAGTGTGATGTTACTGCCCCATAACTTACATGGGGTTGACCAAACTTGCAGAAACATGTTTATTTCTGCTGAAAAACACGTTTTGACACTTTCTGTACACTGGGGTTAAGGGCTGAGTGTGTGGGCTCTTCTGAGCCTTGCTGTTACAAGGAGATTCATTTGCCTGAAAAAAACGCGTTTATTTCGGGCTGAAAAACACGTTTTGAAAACTGTGATGTTACTGCCCCATAACTTACATGGGGTTGACCAAACTTACAGAAACATGTTTATTTCTGCTGAAAAACACGTTTTGACCCTTTCTGCACACTGGGGTTAAGGGCTGAGTGTGTTGGCTCTTCTGAGCCTTGCTGTTACAAGTAGATTCAGCTGTCTGAAAAAACGTGTTTATTTCGGGCTGAAAAACACGTTTTGAAAGGTGTGATGTTACTGCCCCATAACTTACATGGGGTTGACCAAACTTGCAGAAACATGTTTATTTCAGCTGAAAAACACGTTTTGACCCTTTCTGCACACTGGGGTTAAGGGTTGAGTGTGTGGGCACTTCTGAGCAGTGGTGTTACAAGTAGATTCAGTTGTCTGAAAAAACGCGTTTATTTCGGGCTGAAAAACACGTTTTGAAAAGTGTGATGTTACTGCCCCATAACTTACATGGGGTTGACCAAACTTGCAGAAACATGTTTATTTCTGCTGAAAAACACGTTTTGACACTTTCTGTACACTGGGGTTAAGGGCTGAGTGTGTGGGCTCTTCTGAGCCTTGCTGTTACAAGGAGATTCAGTTGCCTGAAAAAACGCGTTTATTTCGGGCTGAAAAACACGTTTTGAAAAGTGTGATGTTACTGCCCCATAACTTACATGGGGTTGACCAAACTTGCAGAAACATGTTTATTTCTGCTGAAAAACACGTTTTGACCCTTTCTGCACACTGGGGTTAAGGGCTGAGTGTGTTGGCTCTTCTGAGCCTTGCTGTTACAAGTAGATTCAGCTGTCTGAAAAAACGTGTTTATTTCGGGCTGAAAAACACGTTTTGAAAAGTGTGATGTTACTGCCTCATAACTTACATGGGGTTGACCAAACTTGCAGAAACATGTTTATTTCTGCTGAAAAACACGTTTTGACCCTTTCTGCACACTGGGGTTAAGGGTTGAGTGTGTGGGCATTTCTGAGCCTTGCTGTTACAAGTAGATTCAGTTGTCTGAAAAAACGCGTTTATTTCGGGCTGAAAAACACGTTTTGAAAAGTGTGATGTTACTGCCCCATAACTTACATGGGGTTGACCAAACTTGCAGAAACATGTTTATTTCTGCTGAAAAACACGTTTTGACCCTTTCTGCACACTGGGGTTAAGGGCTGAGTGTGTTGGCACTTCTGAGCCTTGCTGTTACAAGTAGATTCAGCTGTCTGAAAAAACGTGTTCATTTCGGGCTGAAAAACACGTTTTGAAAAGTTTGATGTTACTGCCCCATAACTTACATGGGGTTGACCAAACTTACAGAAACATGTTTATTTCTGCTGAAAAACACGTTTTGACCCTTTCTGCACACTGGGGTTAAGGGCTGAGTGTGTTGGCTCTTCTGAGCCTTGCTGTTACAAGTAGATTCAGCTGTCTGAAAAAACATGTTTATTTCGGGCTGAAAAACACGTTTTGAAAAGTGTGATGTTACTGCCCCATAACTTACATGGGGTTGACCAAACTTGCAGAAACATGTTTATTTCAGCTGAAAAACACGTTTTGACACTTTCTGTACACTGGGGTTAAGGGCTGAGTGTGTGGGCTCTTCTGAGCCTTGCTGTTACAAGGAGATTCAGTTGTCTGAAAAAACGCGTTTATTTCGGGCTGAAAAACACGTTTTGAAAAGTGTGATGTTACTGCCCCATAACTTACATGGGGTTGACCAAACTTGCAGAAACATGTTTATTTCTGCTGAAAAACACGTTTTGACCCTTTCTGCACACTGGGGTTAAGGGTTGAGTGTGTGGGCACTTCTGAGCCTTGCTGTTACAAGTAGATTCAGTTGTCTGAAAAAACGCGTTTATTTCGGGCTGAAAAACACGTTTTGAAAAGTGTGATGTTACTGCCCCATAACTTACATGGGGTTGACCAAACTTGCAGAAACATGTTTATTTCTGCTGAAAAACACGTTTTGACAATTTCTGCACACTGGGGTTAAGGGCTGAGTGTGTGGGCTCTTTTGAGCCTTGCTGTTACAAGGAGATTCAGTTGCCTGAAAAAACGCGTTTATTTCGGGCTGAAAAACACGTTTTGAAAAGTGTGATGTCACTGCCCGATAACTTACATGGGGTTGACCAAACTTGCAGAAACATGTTTATTTCTGCTGAAAAACACGTTTTGACCCTTTCTGCACACTGGGGTTAAGGGTTGAGTGTGTGGGCACTTCTGAGCATTGCTGTTACAAGGAGGTTCAGTTGTCTGAAAAAACGCGTTTATTTCGGGCTGAAAAACACGTTTTGAAAACTGTGATGTTACTGCCCCATAACTTACATGGGGTTGACCAAACTTGCAGAAACATGTTTATTTCTGCTGAAAAACACGTTTTGACCCTTTCTGCACACTGGGGTTAAGGGCTGAGTGTGTTGGCACTTCTGAGCCTTGCTGTTACAAGTAGATTCAGCTGTCTGAAAAAACGTGTTTATTTCGGGCTGAAAAACACGTTTTGAAAAGTGTGATGTTACTGCCCCATAACTTACATGGGGTTGACCAAACTTGCAGAAACATGTTTATTTCTGCTGAAAAACACGTTTTGACAATTTCTGCACACTCTGGTTAAGGGCTGAGTGTGTGGGCTCTTTTGAGCCTTGCTGTTACAAGGAGATTCAGTTGCCTGAAAAAACGCGTTTATTTCGGGCTGAAAAACACGTTTTGAAAAGTGTGATGTTACTGCCCCATAACTTACATGGGGTTGACCAAACTTGCAGAAACATGTTTATTTCTGCTGAAAAACACGTTTTGACCCTTTCTGCACACTGGGGTTAAGGGTTGAGTGTGTGGGCACTTCTGAGCCTTGCTGTTACAAGTAGATTCAGTTGTCTGAAAAAACGCGTTTATTTCGGGCTGAAAAACACGTTTTGAAAAGTGTGATGTTACTGCCCCATAACTTACATGGGGTTGACCAAACTTGCAGAAACATGTTTATTTCTGCAGAAAAACACGTTTTGACCCTTTCTGCACACTGGGGTTAAGGGTTGAGTGTGTGGGCACTTCTGAGCATTGCTGTTACAAGTAGATTCAGTTGTCTGAAAAAACGCGTTTATTTCGGGCTGAAAAACACGTTTTGAAAACTGTGATGTTACTGCCCCATAACTTACATGGGGTTGACCAAACTTGCAGAAACATGTTTATTTCTGCTGAAAAACACGTTTTGACCCTTTCTGCACACTGGGGTTAAGGGCTGAGTGTGTTGGCACTTCTGAGCCTTGCTGTTACAAGTAGATTCAGCTGTCTGAAAAAACGTGTTTATTACGGGCTGAAAAACACGTTTTGAAAAGTGTGATGTTACTGCCCCATAACTTACATGGGGTTGACCAAACTTGCAGAAACATGTTTATTTCTGCTGAAAAACACGTTTTGACCCTTTCTGCACACTGGGGTTAAGGGTTGAGTGTGTGGGCACTTCTGAGCCTTGCTGTTACAAGTAGATTCAGTTGTCTGAAAAAACGCGTTTATTTCGGGCTGAAAAACACGTTTTGAAAAGTGTGATGTTACTGCCCCATAACTTACATGGGGTTGACCAAACTTGCAGAAACATGTTTATTTCTGCTGAAAAACACGTTTTGACCCTTTCTGCACACTGGGGTTAAGGGCTGAGTGTGTTGGCACTTCTGAGCCTTGCTGTTACAAGTATATTCAGCTGTCTGAAAAAACGTGTTTATTTCGGGCTGAAAAACACGTTTTGAAAAGTGTGATGTTACTGCCCCATAACTTACATGGGGTTGACCAAACTTGCAGAAACATGTTTATTTCTGCTGAAAAACACGTTTTGACCCTTTCTGCACACTGGGGTTAAGGGCTGAGTGTGTTGGCTCTTCTGAGCCTTGCTGTTACAAGTAGATTCAGCTGTCTGAAAAAACGAGTTTATTTCGGGCTGAAAAACACGTTTTGAATAGTGTGATGTTACTGCCCCATAACTTACATGGGGTTGACCAAACTTGCAGAAACATGTTTATTTCTGCTGAAAAACACGTTTTGACCCTTTCTGCACACTGGGGTTAAGGGTTGAGTGTGTGGGCACTTCTGAGCAGTGGTGTTACAAGTAGATTCAGTTGTCTGAAAAAACGCGTTTATTTCGGGCTGAAAAACACGTTTTGAAAAGTGTGATGTTACTGCCCATAACTTACATGGGGTTGACCAAACTTGCAGAAACATGTTTATTTCTGCTGAAAAACACGTTTTGACACTTTCTGTACACTGGGGTTAAGGGCTGAGTGTGTGGGCTCTTCTGAGCCTTGCTGTTACAAGGAGATTCAGTTGCCTGAAAAAACGCGTTTATTTCGGGCTGAAAAACACGTTTTGAAAAGTGTGATGTTACTGCCCCATAACTTACATGGGGTTGACCAAATTTGCAGAAACATGTTTATTTCTGCTGAAAAACACGTTTTGACACTTTCTGTACACTGGGGTTAAGGGCTGAGTGTGTGAGCTCTTCTGAGCCTTGCTGTTACAAGGAGATTCAGTTGTCTGAAAAAACGCGTTTATTTCGGGCTGAAAAACACGTTTTGAAAAGTGTGATGTTACTGCCCCATAACTTACATGGGGTTGACCAAACTTGCAGAAACATGTTTATTTCTGCTGAAAAACACGTTTTGACCCTTTCTGCAAACTGGGGTTAAGGGCTGAGTGTGTTGGCACTTCTGAGCCTTGCTGTTACAAGTATATTCAGCTGTCTGAAAAAACGCGTTTATTTCGGGCTGAAAAACACGTTTTGAAAAGTGTGATGTTACTGCCCCATAACTTACATGGGGTTGACCAAACTTGCAGAAACATGTTTATTTCTGCTGAAAAACACGTTTTGACCCTTTCTGCACACTGGGGTTAAGGGCTGAGTGTGTGGGCTCTTCTGAGCCTTGCTGTTACAAGGAGATTCAGTTGCCTGAAAAAACGCGTTTATTTCGGGCTGAAAAACACGTTTTGAAAAGTGTGATGTTACTGCCCCATAACTTACATGGGGTTGACCAAACTTGCAGAAACATGTTTATTTCTGCTGAAAAACACGTTTTGACCCTTTCTGCACACTGGGGTTAAGGGTTGAGTGTGTGGGCACTTCTGAGCAGTGGTGTTACAAGTAGATTCAGTTGTCTGAAAAAACGCGTTTATTTCGGGCTGAAAAACACGTTTTGAAAAGTGTGATGTTACTGCCCCATAACTTACATGGGGTTGACCAAACTTGCAGAAACATGTTTATATTTGCTGAAAAACACGTTTTGACACTTTCTGTACACTGGGGTTAAGGGCTGAGTGTGTGGGCTCTTCTGAGCCTTGCTGTTACAAGGAGATTCAGTTGCCTGAAAAAACGCGTTTATTTCGGGCTGAAAAACACGTTTTGAAAAGTGTGATGTTACTGCCCCATAACTTACATGGGGTTGACCGAACTTGCAGAAACATGTTTATTTCTGCTGAAAAACACGTTTTGACACTTTCTGTACACTGGGGTTAAGGGCTGAGTGTGTGGGCTCTTCTGAGCCTTGCTGTTACAAGGAGATTCAGTTGTCTGAAAAAACGCGTTTATTTCGGGCTGAAAAACACGTTTTGAAAAGTGTGATGTTACTGCCCCATAACTTACATGGGGTTGACCAAACTTGCAGAAACATGTTTATTTCTGCTGAAAAACACGTTTTGACCCTTTCTGCAAACTGGGGTTAAGGGCTGAGTGTGTTGGCTCTTCTGAGCCTTGCTGTTACAAGTAGATTCAGCTGTCTGAAAAAACGAGTTTATTTCGGGCTGAAAAACACGTTTTGAAAAGTGTGATGTTACTGCCCCATAACTTACATGGGGTTGACCAAACTTGCAGAAACATGTTTATTTCTGCTGAAAAACACGTTTTGACACTTTCTGTACACTGGGGTTAAGGGCTGAGTGTGTGGGCTCTTCTGAGCCTTGCTGTTACAAGGAGATTCAGTTGCCTGAAAAAACGCGTTTATTTCGGGCTGAAAAACACGTTTTGAAAAGTGTGATGTTACTGCCCCATAACTTACATGGGGTTGACCAAACTTGCAGAAACATGTTTATTTCTGCTGAAAAACACGTTTTGACACTTTCTGTACACTGGGGTTAAGGGCTGAGTGTGTGGGCTCTTCTGAGCCTTGCTGTTACAAGGAGATTCAGTTGTCTGAAAAAACGCGTTTATTTCGGGCTGAAAAACACGTTTTGAAAAGTGTGATGTTACTGCCCCATAACTTACATGGGGTTGACCAAACTTGCAGAAACATGTTTATTTCTGCTGAAAAACACGTTTTGACCCTTTCTGCACACTGGGGTTAAGGGCTGAGTGTGTTGGCACTTCTGAGCCTTGCTGTTACAAGTATATTCAGCTGTCTGAAAAAACGTGTTTATTTCGGGCTGAAAAACACGTTTTGAAAAGTGTGATGTTACTGCCCCATAACTTACATGGGGTTGACCAAACTTGCAGAAACATGTTTATATTTGCTGAAAAACACGTTTTGACACTTTCTGTACACTGGGGTTAAGGGCTGAGTGTGTGGGCTCTTCTGAGCCTTGCTGTTACAAGGAGATTCAGTTGCCTGAAAAAACGCGTTTATTTCGGGCTGAAAAACACGTTTTGAAAAGTGTGATGTTACTGCCCCATAACTTACATGGGGTTGACCGAACTTGCAGAAACATGTTTATTTCTGCTGAAAAACACGTTTTGACACTTTCTGTACACTGGGGTTAAGGGCTGAGTGTGTGGGCTCTTCTGAGCCTTGCTGTTACAAGGAGATTCAGTTGTCTGAAAAAACGCGTTTATTTCGGGCTGAAAAACACGTTTTGAAAAGTGTGATGTTACTGCCCCATAACTTACATGGGGTTGACCAAACTTGCAGAAACATGTTTATTTCTGCTGAAAAACACGTTTTGACCCTTTCTGCAAACTGGGGTTAAGGGCTGAGTGTGTTGGCTCTTCTGAGCCTTGCTGTTACAAGTAGATTCAGCTGTCTGAAAAAACGAGTTTATTTCGGGCTGAAAAACACGTTTTGAAAAGTGTGATGTTACTGCCCCATAACTTACATGGGGTTGACCAAACTTGCAGAAACATGTTTATTTCTGCTGAAAAACACGTTTTGACACTTTCTGTACACTGGGGTTAAGGGCTGAGTGTGTGGGCTCTTCTGAGCCTTGCTGTTACAAGGAGATTCAGTTGCCTGAAAAAACGCGTTTATTTCGGGCTGAAAAACACGTTTTGAAAAGTGTGATGTTACTGCCCCATAACTTACATGGGGTTGACCAAACTTGCAGAAACATGTTTATTTCTGCTGAAAAACACGTTTTGACACTTTCTGTACACTGGGGTTAAGGGCTGAGTGTGTGGGCTCTTCTGAGCCTTGCTGTTACAAGGAGATTCAGTTGTCTGAAAAAACGCGTTTATTTCGGGCTGAAAAACACGTTTTGAAAAGTGTGATGTTACTGCCCCATAACTTACATGGGGTTGACCAAACTTGCAGAAACATGTTTATTTCTGCTGAAAAACACGTTTTGACCCTTTCTGCACACTGGGGTTAAGGGCTGAGTGTGTTGGCTCTTCTGAGCCTTGCTGTTACAAGTAGATTCAGCTGTCTGAAAAAACGTGTTTATTTCGGGCTGAAAAACACTTTTTGAAAAGTGTTATGTTACTGCCCCATAACTTACATGGGGTTGACCAAACTTGCAGAAACATGTTTATTTCTGCAGAAAAACACGTTTTGACCCTTTCTGCACACTGGGGTTAAGGGTTGAGTGTGTGGGCACTTCTGAGCATTGCTGTTACAAGTAGATTCAGTTGTCTGAAAAAACGCGTTTATTTCGGGCTGAAAAACACGTTTTGAAAACTGTGATGTTACTGCCCCATAACTTACATGGGGTTGACCAAACTTGCAGAAACATGTTTATTTCTGCTGAAAAACACGTTTTGACCCTTTCTGCACACTGGGGTTAAGGGCTGAGTGTGTTGGCACTTCTGAGCCTTGCTGTTACAAGTAGATTCAGCTGTCTGAAAAAACGTGTTTATTTCGGGCTGAAAAACACGTTTTGAAAAGTGTGATGTTACTGCCCCATAACTTACATGGGGTTGACCAAACTTGCAGAAACATGTTTATTTCTGCTGAAAAACACGTTTTGACACTTTCTGTACACTGGGGTTAAGGGCTGAGTGTGTGGGCTCTTCTGAGCCTTGCTGTTACAAGGAGATTCAGTTGCCTGAAAAAACGCGTTTATTTCGTGCTGAAAAACACGTTTTGAAAAGTGTGATGTTACTGCCCCATAACTTAAATGGGGTTGACCAAACTTGCAGAAACATGTTTATTTCTGCTGAAAAACACGTTTTGACCCTTTCTGCACACTGGGGTTAAGGGCTGAGTGTGTGGGCTCTTCTGAGCCTTGCTGTTACAAGGAGATTCAGTTGTCTGAAAAAACGCGTTTATTTCGGGCTGAAAAACACGTTTTGAAAACTGTGATGTTACTGCCCCATAACTTACATGGGGTTGACCAAACTTGCAGAAACATGTTTATTTCTGCTGAAAAACACGTTTTGACCCTTTCTGCACACTGGGGTTAAGGGCTGAGTGTGTTGGCACTTCTGAGCCTTGCTGTTACAAGTAGATTCAGCTGTCTGAAAAAACGTGTTTATTTCGGGCTGAAAAACACGTTTTGAAAAGTGTGATGTTACTGCCCCATAACTTACATGGGGTTGACCAAACTTGCAGAAACATGTTTATTTCTGCTGAAAAACACGTTTTGACACTTTCTGTACACTGGGGTTAAGGGCTGAGTGTGTGGGCTCTTCTGAGCCTTGCTGTTACAAGGAGATTCAGTTGTCTGAAAAAACGCGTTTATTTCGGGCTGAAAAACACGTTTTGAAAAGTGTGATGTTACTGCCCCATAACTTACATGGGGTTGACCAAACTTGCAGAAACATGTTTATTTCTGCTGAAAAACACGTTTTGACCCTTTCTGCACACTGGGGTTAAGGGCTGAGTGTGTTGGCACTTCTGAGCCTTGCTGTTACAAGTATATTCAGCTGTCTGAAAAAACGTGTTTATTTCGGGCTGAAAAACACGTTTTGAAAAGTGTGATGTTACTGCCCCATAACTTACATGGGGTTGACCAAACTTGCAGAAACATGTTTATTTCTGCTGAAAAACACGTTTTGACCCTTTCTGCACACTGGGGTTAAGGGCTGAGTGTGTTGGCTCTTCTGAGCCTTGCTGTTACAAGTAGATTCAGCTGTCTGAAAAAACGAGTTTATTTCGGGCTGAAAAACACGTTTTGAAAAGTGTGATGTTACTGCCCCATAACTTACATGGGGTTGACCAAACTTGCAGAAACATGTTTATTTCTGCTGAAAAACACGTTTTGACCCTTTCTGCACACTGGGGTTAAGGGTTGAGTGTGTGGGCACTTCTGAGCAGTGGTGTTACAAGTAGATTCAGTTGTCTGAAAAAACGCGTTTATTTCGGGCTGAAAAACACGTTTTGAAAAGTGTGATGTTACTGCCCCATAACTTACATGGGGTAGACCAAACTTGCAGAAACATGTTTATTTCTGCTGAAAAACACGTTTTGACACTTTCTGTACACTGGGGTTAAGGGCTGAGTGTGTGGGCACTTCTGAGCCTTGCTGTTACAAGTAGATTCAGTTGTCTGAAAAAACGCGTTTATTTCGGGCTGAAAAACACGTTTTGAAAAGTGTGATGTTACTGCCCCATAACTTACATGGGGTTGACCAAACTTGCAGAAACATGTTTATTTCTGCTGAAAAACACGTTTTGACCCTTTCTGCACACTGGGGTTAAGGGCTGAGTGTGTTGGCTCTTCTGAGCCTTGCTGTTACAAGTAGATTCAGCTGTCTGAAAAAACGAGTTTATTTCGGGCTGAAAAACACGTTTTGAAAAGTGTGATGTTACTGCCCCATAACTTACATGGGGTTGACCAAACTTGCAGAAACATGTTTATTTCTGCTGAAAAACACGTTTTGACACTTTCTGTACACTGGGGTTAAGGGCTGAGTGTGTGGGCTCTTCTGAGCCTTGCTGTTACAAGGAGATTCAGTTGCCTGAAAAAACGCGTTTATTTCGGGCTGAAAAACACGTTTTGAAAAGTGTGATGTTACTGCCCCATAACTTACATGGGGTTGACCAAACTTGCAGAAACATGTTTATTTCTGCTGAAAAACACGTTTTGACCCTTTCTGCACACTGGGGTTAAGGGTTGAGTGTGTGGGCACTTCTGAGCAGTGGTGTTACAAGTAGATTCAGTCGTCTGAAAAAACGCGTTTATTTCGGGCTGAAAAACACGTTTTGAAAAGTGTGATGTTACTGCCCCATAACTTACATGGGGTTGACCAAACTTGCAGAAACATGTTTATATTTGCTGAAAAACACGTTTTGACACTTTCTGTACACTGGGGTTAAGGGCTGAGTGTGTGGGCTCTTCTGAGCCTTGCTGTTACAAGGAGATTCAGTTGCCTGAAAAAACGCGTTTATTTCGGGCTGAAAAACACGTTTTGAAAAGTGTGATGTTACTGCCCCATAACTTACATGGGGTTGACCGAACTTGCAGAAACATGTTTATTTCTGCTGAAAAACACGTTTTGACACTTTCTGTACACTGGGGTTAAGGGCTGAGTGTGTGGGCTCTTCTGAGCCTTGCTGTTACAAGTAGATTCAGTTGTCTGAAAAAACGCGTTTATTTCGGGCTGAAAAACACGTTTTGAAAAGTGTGATGTTACTGCCCCATAACTTACATGGGGTTGACCAAACTTGCAGAAACATGTTTATATTTGCTGAAAAACACGTTTTGACACTTTCTGTACACTGGGGTTAAGGGCTGAGTGTGTGGGCTCTTCTGAGCCTTGCTGTTACAAGGAGATTCAGTTGCCTGAAAAAACGCGTTTATTTCGGGCTGAAAAACACGTTTTGAAAAGTGTGATGTTACTGCCCCATAACTTACATGGGGTTGACCAAACTTGCAGAAACATGTTTATTTCTGCTGAAAAACACGTTTTGACCCTTTCTGCAAACTGGGGTTAAGGGCTGAGTGTGTTGGCTCTTCTGAGCCTTGCTGTTACAAGTAGATTCAGCTGTCTGAAAAAACGAGTTTATTTCGGGCTGAAAAACACGTTTTGAAAAGTGTGATGTTACTGCCCCATAACTTACATGGGGTTGACCAAACTTGCAGAAACATGTTTATTTCTGCTGAAAAACACGTTTTGACACTTTCTGTACACTGGGGTTAAGGGCTGAGTGTGTGGGCTCTTCTGAGCCTTGCTGTTACAAGGAGATTCAGTTGCCTGAAAAAACGCGTTTATTTCGGGCTGAAAAACACGTTTTGAAAAGTGTGATGTTACTGCCCCATAACTTACATGGGGTTGACCAAACTTGCAGAAACATGTTTATTTCTGCTGAAAAACACGTTTTGACACTTTCTGTACACTGGGGTTAAGGGCTGAGTGTGTGGGCTCTTCTGAGCCTTGCTGTTACAAGGAGATTCAGTTGTCTGAAAAAACGCGTTTATTTCGGGCTGAAAAACACGTTTTGAAAAGTGTGATGTTACTGCCCCATAACTTACATGGGGTTGACCAAACTTGCAGAAACATGTTTATTTCTGCTGAAAAACACGTTTTGACCCTTTCTGCACACTGGGGTTAAGGGCTGAGTGTGTTGGCTCTTCTGAGCCTTGCTGTTACAAGTAGATTCAGCTGTCTGAAAAAACGTGTTTATTTCGGGCTGAAAAACACTTTTTGAAAAGTGTTATGTTACTGCCCCATAACTTACATGGGGTTGACCAAACTTGCAGAAACATGTTTATTTCTGCAGAAAAACACGTTTTGACCCTTTCTGCACACTGGGGTTAAGGGTTGAGTGTGTGGGCACTTCTGAGCATTGCTGTTACAAGTAGATTCAGTTGTCTGAAAAAACGCGTTTATTTCGGGCTGAAAAACACGTTTTGAAAACTGTGATGTTACTGCCCCATAACTTACATGGGGTTGACCAAACTTGCAGAAACATGTTTATTTCTGCTGAAAAACACGTTTTGACCCTTTCTGCACACTGGGGTTAAGGGCTGAGTGTGTTGGCACTTCTGAGCCTTGCTGTTACAAGTAGATTCAGCTGTCTGAAAAAACGTGTTTATTTCGGGCTGAAAAACACGTTTTGAAAAGTGTGATGTTACTGCCCCATAACTTACATGGGGTTGACCAAACTTGCAGAAACATGTTTATTTCTGCTGAAAAACACGTTTTGACACTTTCTGTACACTGGGGTTAAGGGCTGAGTGTGTGGGCTCTTCTGAGCCTTGCTGTTACAAGGAGATTCAGTTGCCTGAAAAAACGCGTTTATTTCGTGCTGAAAAACACGTTTTGAAAAGTGTGATGTTACTGCCCCATAACTTAAATGGGGTTGACCAAACTTGCAGAAACATGTTTATTTCTGCTGAAAAACACGTTTTGACCCTTTCTGCACACTGGGGTTAAGGGCTGAGTGTGTGGGCTCTTCTGAGCCTTGCTGTTACAAGGAGATTCAGTTGTCTGAAAAAACGCGTTTATTTCGGGCTGAAAAACACGTTTTGAAAACTGTGATGTTACTGCCCCATAACTTACATGGGGTTGACCAAACTTGCAGAAACATGTTTATTTCTGCTGAAAAACACGTTTTGACCCTTTCTGCACACTGGGGTTAAGGGCTGAGTGTGTTGGCACTTCTGAGCCTTGCTGTTACAAGTAGATTCAGCTGTCTGAAAAAACGTGTTTATTTCGGGCTGAAAAACACGTTTTGAAAAGTGTGATGTTACTGCCCCATAACTTACATGGGGTTGACCAAACTTGCAGAAACATGTTTATTTCTGCTGAAAAACACGTTTTGACACTTTCTGTACACTGGGGTTAAGGGCTGAGTGTGTGGGCTCTTCTGAGCCTTGCTGTTACAAGGAGATTCAGTTGTCTGAAAAAACGCGTTTATTTCGGGCTGAAAAACACGTTTTGAAAAGTGTGATGTTACTGCCCCATAACTTACATGGGGTTGACCAAACTTGCAGAAACATGTTTATTTCTGCTGAAAAACACGTTTTGACCCTTTCTGCACACTGGGGTTAAGGGCTGAGTGTGTTGGCACTTCTGAGCCTTGCTGTTACAAGTATATTCAGCTGTCTGAAAAAACGTGTTTATTTCGGGCTGAAAAACACGTTTTGAAAAGTGTGATGTTACTGCCCCATAACTTACATGGGGTTGACCAAACTTGCAGAAACATGTTTATTTCTGCTGAAAAACACGTTTTGACCCTTTCTGCACACTGGGGTTAAGGGCTGAGTGTGTTGGCTCTTCTGAGCCTTGCTGTTACAAGTAGATTCAGCTGTCTGAAAAAACGAGTTTATTTCGGGCTGAAAAACACGTTTTGAAAAGTGTGATGTTACTGCCCCATAACTTACATGGGGTTGACCAAACTTGCAGAAACATGTTTATTTCTGCTGAAAAACACGTTTTGACCCTTTCTGCACACTGGGGTTAAGGGTTGAGTGTGTGGGCACTTCTGAGCAGTGGTGTTACAAGTAGATTCAGTTGTCTGAAAAAACGCGTTTATTTCGGGCTGAAAAACACGTTTTGAAAAGTGTGATGTTACTGCCCCATAACTTACATGGGGTAGACCAAACTTGCAGAAACATGTTTATTTCTGCTGAAAAACACGTTTTGACACTTTCTGTACACTGGGGTTAAGGGCTGAGTGTGTGGGCACTTCTGAGCCTTGCTGTTACAAGTAGATTCAGTTGTCTGAAAAAACGCGTTTATTTCGGGCTGAAAAACACGTTTTGAAAAGTGTGATGTTACTGCCCCATAACTTACATGGGGTTGACCAAACTTGCAGAAACATGTTTATTTCTGCTGAAAAACACGTTTTGACCCTTTCTGCACACTGGGGTTAAGGGCTGAGTGTGTTGGCTCTTCTGAGCCTTGCTGTTACAAGTAGATTCAGCTGTCTGAAAAAACGAGTTTATTTCGGGCTGAAAAACACGTTTTGAAAAGTGTGATGTTACTGCCCCATAACTTACATGGGGTTGACCAAACTTGCAGAAACATGTTTATTTCTGCTGAAAAACACGTTTTGACACTTTCTGTACACTGGGGTTAAGGGCTGAGTGTGTGGGCTCTTCTGAGCCTTGCTGTTACAAGGAGATTCAGTTGCCTGAAAAAACGCGTTTATTTCGGGCTGAAAAACACGTTTTGAAAAGTGTGATGTTACTGCCCCATAACTTACATGGGGTTGACCAAACTTGCAGAAACATGTTTATTTCTGCTGAAAAACACGTTTTGACCCTTTCTGCACACTGGGGTTAAGGGTTGAGTGTGTGGGCACTTCTGAGCAGTGGTGTTACAAGTAGATTCAGTTGTCTGAAAAAACGCGTTTATTTCGGGCTGAAAAACACGTTTTGAAAAGTGTGATGTTACTGCCCCATAACTTACATGGGGTTGACCAAACTTGCAGAAACATGTTTATATTTGCTGAAAAACACGTTTTGACACTTTCTGTACACTGGGGTTAAGGGCTGAGTGTGTGGGCTCTTCTGAGCCTTGCTGTTACAAGGAGATTCAGTTGCCTGAAAAAACGCGTTTATTTCGGGCTGAAAAACACGTTTTGAAAAGTGTGATGTTACTGCCCCATAACTTACATGGGGTTGACCGAACTTGCAGAAACATGTTTATTTCTGCTGAAAAACACGTTTTGACACTTTCTGTACACTGGGGTTAAGGGCTGAGTGTGTGGGCTCTTCTGAGCCTTGCTGTTACAAGGAGATTCAGTTGTCTGAAAAAACGCGTTTATTTCGGGCTGAAAAACACGTTTTGAAAAGTGTGATGTTACTGCCCCATAACTTACATGGGGTTGACCAAACTTGCAGAAACATGTTTATTTCTGCTGAAAAACACGTTTTGACCCTTTCTGCAAACTGGGGTTAAGGGCTGAGTGTGTTGGCTCTTCTGAGCCTTGCTGTTACAAGTAGATTCAGCTGTCTGAAAAAACGAGTTTATTTCGGGCTGAAAAACACGTTTTGAAAAGTGTGATGTTACTGCCCCATAACTTACATGGGGTTGACCAAACTTGCAGAAACATGTTTATTTCTGCTGAAAAACACGTTTTGACACTTTCTGTACACTGGGGTTAAGGGCTGAGTGTGTGGGCTCTTCTGAGCCTTGCTGTTACAAGGAGATTCAGTTGCCTGAAAAAACGCGTTTATTTCGGGCTGAAAAACACGTTTTGAAAAGTGTGATGTTACTGCCCCATAACTTACATGGGGTTGACCAAACTTGCAGAAACATGTTTATTTCTGCTGAAAAACACGTTTTGACACTTTCTGTACACTGGGGTTAAGGGCTGAGTGTGTGGGCTCTTCTGAGCCTTGCTGTTACAAGGAGATTCAGTTGTCTGAAAAAACGCGTTTATTTCGGGCTGAAAAACACGTTTTGAAAAGTGTGATGTTACTGCCCCATAACTTACATGGGGTTGACCAAACTTGCAGAAACATGTTTATTTCTGCTGAAAAACACGTTTTGACACTTTCTGTACACTGGGGTTAAGGGTTGAGTGTGTGGGCACTTCTGAGCCTTGCTGTTACAAGTAGATTCAGTTGCCTGAAAAAACGCGTTTATTTCGGGCTGAAAAACACGTTTTGAAAAGTGTGATGTTACTGCCCCATAACTTACATGGGGTTGACCAAACTTGCAGAAACATGTTTATTTCTGCTGAAAAACACGTTTTGACCCTTTCTGCACACTGGGGTTAAGGGCTGAGTGTGTTGGCACTTCTGAGCCTTGCTGTTACAAGTAGATTCAGCTGTCTGAAAAAACGTGTTTATTTCGGGCTGAAAAACACGTTTTGAAAAGTGTGATGTTACTGCCCCATAACTTACATGGGGTTGACCAAACTTGCAGAAACATGTTTATTTCTGCTGAAAAACACGTTTTGACAATTTCTGCACACTCTGGTTAAGGGCTGAGTGTGTGGGCTCTTTTGAGCCTTGCTGTTACAAGGAGATTCAGTTGCCTGAAAAAACGCGTTTATTTCGGGCTGAAAAACACGTTTTGAAAAGTGTGATGTTACTGCCCCATAACTTACATGGGGTTGACCAAACTTGCAGAAACATGTTTATTTCTGCTGAAAAACACGTTTTGACACTTTCTGTACACTGGGGTTAAGGGCTGAGTGTGTGGGCTCTTCTGAGCCTTGCTGTTACAAGGAGATTCAGTTGTCTGAAAAAACGCGTTTATTTCGGGCTGAAAAACACGTTTTGAAAAGTGTGATGTTACTGCCCCATAACTTACATGGGGTTGACCAAACTTGCAGAAACATGTTTATTTCTGCTGAAAAACACGTTTTGACCCTTTCTGCACACTGGGGTTAAGGGTTGAGTGTGTGGGCACTTCTGAGCCTTGCTGTTACAAGTAGATTCAGTTGTCTGAAAAAACGCGTTTATTTCGGGCTGAAAAACACGTTTTGAAAAGTGTGATGTTAATGCCCCATAACTTACATGGGGTTGACCAAACTTGCAGAAACATGTTTATTTCTGCTGAAAAACACGTTTTGACCCTTTCTGCACACTGGGGTTAAGGGCTGAGTGTGTTGGCACTTCTGAGCCTTGCTGTTACAAGTAGATTCAGCTGTCTGAAAAAACGTGTTTATTTCGGGCTGAAAAACACGTTTTGAAAAGTGTGATGTTACTGCCCCATAACTTACATGGGGTTGACCAAACTTGCAGAAACATGTTTATTTCTGCTGAAAAACACGTTTTGACAATTTCTGCACACTGGGGTTAAGGGCTGAGTGTGTGGGCTCTTTTGAGCCTTGCTGTTACAAGGAGATTCAGTTGCCTGAAAAAACGCGTTTATTTCGGGCTGAAAAACACGTTTTGAAAAGTGTGATGTTACTGCCCCATAACTTACATGGGGTTGACCAAACTTGCAGAAACATGTTTATTTCTGCTGAAAAACACGTTTTGACCCTTTCTGCACACTGGGGTTAAGGGCTGAGTGTGTTGGCTCTTCTGAGCCTTGCTGTTACAAGTAGATTCAGCTGTCTGAAAAAACGTGTTTATTTCGGGCTGAAAAACACTTTTTGAAAAGTGTTATGTTACTGCCCCATAACTTACATGGGGTTGACCAAACTTGCAGAAACATGTTTATTTCTGCAGAAAAACACGTTTTGACCCTTTCTGCACACTGGGGTTAAGGGTTGAGTGTGTGGGCACTTCTGAGCATTGCTGTTACAAGTAGATTCAGTTGTCTGAAAAAACGCGTTTATTTCGGCTGAAAAACACGTTTTGAAAACTGTGATGTTACTGCCCCATAACTTACATGGGGTTGACCAAACTTGCAGAAACATGTTTATTTCTGCTGAAAAACACGTTTTGACCCTTTCTGCACACTGGGGTTAAGGGCTGAGTGTGTTGGCACTTCTGAGCCTTGCTGTTACAAGTAGATTCAGCTGTCTGAAAAAACGTGTTTATTTCGGGCTGAAAAACACGTTTTGAAAAGTGTGATGTTACTGCCCCATAACTTACATGGGGTTGACCAAACTTGCAGAAACATGTTTATTTCTGCTGAAAAACACGTTTTGACACTTTCTGTACACTGGGGTTAAGGGCTGAGTGTGTGGGCTCTTCTGAGCCTTGCTGTTACAAGGAGATTCAGTTGCCTGAAAAAACGCGTTTATTTCGTGCTGAAAAACACGTTTTGAAAAGTGTGATGTTACTGCCCCATAACTTAAATGGGGTTGACCAAACTTGCAGAAACATGTTTATTTCTGCTGAAAAACACGTTTTGACCCTTTCTGCACACTGGGGTTAAGGGCTGAGTGTGTGGGCTCTTCTGAGCCTTGCTGTTACAAGGAGATTCAGTTGTCTGAAAAAACGCGTTTATTTCGGGCTGAAAAACACGTTTTGAAAACTGTGATGTTACTGCCCCATAACTTACATGGGGTTGACCAAACTTGCAGAAACATGTTTATTTCTGCTGAAAAACACGTTTTGACCCTTTCTGCACACTGGGGTTAAGGGCTGAGTGTGTTGGCACTTCTGAGCCTTGCTGTTACAAGTAGATTCAGCTGTCTGAAAAAACGTGTTTATTTCGGGCTGAAAAACACGTTTTGAAAAGTGTGATGTTACTGCCCCATAACTTACATGGGGTTGACCAAACTTGCAGAAACATGTTTATTTCTGCTGAAAAACACGTTTTGACACTTTCTGTACACTGGGGTTAAGGGCTGAGTGTGTGGGCTCTTCTGAGCCTTGCTGTTACAAGGAGATTCAGTTGTCTGAAAAAACGCGTTTATTTCGGGCTGAAAAACACGTTTTGAAAAGTGTGATGTTACTGCCCCATAACTTACATGGGGTTGACCAAACTTGCAGAAACATGTTTATTTCTGCTGAAAAACACGTTTTGACCCTTTCTGCACACTGGGGTTAAGGGCTGAGTGTGTTGGCACTTCTGAGCCTTGCTGTTACAAGTATATTCAGCTGTCTGAAAAAACGTGTTTATTTCGGGCTGAAAAACACGTTTTGAAAAGTGTGATGTTACTGCCCCATAACTTACATGGGGTTGACCAAACTTGCAGAAACATGTTTATTTCTGCTGAAAAACACGTTTTGACCCTTTCTGCACACTGGGGTTAAGGGCTGAGTGTGTTGGCTCTTCTGAGCCTTGCTGTTACAAGTAGATTCAGCTGTCTGAAAAAACGAGTTTATTTCGGGCTGAAAAACACGTTTTGAAAAGTGTGATGTTACTGCCCCATAACTTACATGGGGTTGACCAAACTTGCAGAAACATGTTTATTTCTGCTGAAAAACACGTTTTGACCCTTTCTGCACACTGGGGTTAAGGGTTGAGTGTGTGGGCACTTCTGAGCAGTGGTGTTACAAGTAGATTCAGTTGTCTGAAAAAACGCGTTTATTTCGGGCTGAAAAACACGTTTTGAAAAGTGTGATGTTACTGCCCCATAACTTACATGGGGTTGACCAAACTTGCAGAAACATGTTTATTTCTGCTGAAAAACACGTTTTGACACTTTCTGTACACTGGGGTTAAGGGCTGAGTGTGTGGGCTCTTCTGAGCCTTGCTGTTACAAGGAGATTCAGTTGTCTGAAAAAACGCGTTTATTTCGGGCTGAAAAACACGTTTTGAAAAGTGTGATGTTACTGCCCCATAACTTACATGGGGTTGACCAAACTTGCAGAAACATGTTTATTTCTGCTGAAAAACACGTTTTGACCCTTTCTGCAAACTGGGGTTAAGGGCTGAGTGTGTTGGCACTTCTGAGCCTTGCTGTTACAAGTATATTCAGCTGTCTTAAAAAACGCGTTTATTTCGGGCTGAAAAACACGTTTTGAAAAGTGTGATGTTACTGCCCCATAACTTACATGGGGTAGACCAAACTTGCAGAAACATGTTTATTTCTGCTGAAAAACACGTTTTGACACTTTCTGTACACTGGGGTTAAGGGCTGAGTGTGTGGGCACTTCTGAGCCTTGCTGTTACAAGTAGATTCAGTTGTCTGAAAAAACGCGTTTATTTCGGGCTGAAAAACACGTTTTGAAAAGTGTGATGTTACTGCCCCATAACTTACATGGGGTTGACCAAACTTGCAGAAACATGTTTATTTCTGCTGAAAAACACGTTTTGACCCTTTCTGCACACTGGGGTTAAGGGCTGAGTGTGTTGGCTTTTCTGAGCCTTGCTGTTACAAGTAGATTCAGCTGTCTGAAAAAACGAGTTTATTTCGGGCTGAAAAACACGTTTTGAAAAGTGTGATGTTACTGCCCCATAACTTACATGGGGTTGACCAAACTTGCAGAAACATGTTTATTTCTGCTGAAAAACACGTTTTGACACTTTCTGTACACTGGGGTTAAGGGCTGAGTGTGTGGGCTCTTCTGAGCCTTGCTGTTACAAGGAGATTCAGTTGCCTGAAAAAACGCGTTTATTTCGGGCTGAAAAACACGTTTTGAAAAGTGTGATGTTACTGCCCCATAACTTACATGGGGTTGACCAAACTTGCAGAAACATGTTTATTTCTGCTGAAAAACACGTTTTGACCCTTTCTGCACACTGGGGTTAAGGGTTGAGTGTGTGGGCACTTCTGAGCAGTGGTGTTACAAGTAGATTCAGTTGTCTGAAAAAACGCGTTTATTTCGGGCTGAAAAACACGTTTTGAAAAGTGTGATGTTACTGCCCCATAACTTACATGGGGTTGACCAAACTTGCAGAAACATGTTTATTTCTGCTGAAAAACACGTTTTGACCCTTTCTGCACACTGGGGTTAAGGGCTGAGTGTGTTGGCACTTCTGAGCCTTGCTGTTACAAGTATATTCAGCTGTCTGAAAAAACGTGTTTATTTCGGGCTGAAAAACACGTTTTGAAAAGTGTGATGTTACTGCCCCATAACTTACATGGGGTTGACCAAACTTGCAGAAACATGTTTATTTCTGCTGAAAAACACGTTTTGACACTTTCTGTACACTGGGGTTAAGGGTTGAGTGTGTGGGCACTTCTGAGCCTTGCTGTTACAAGTAGATTCAGTTGCCTGAAAAAACGCGTTTATTTCGGGCTGAAAAACACGTTTTGAAAAGTGTGATGTTACTGCCCCATAACTTACATGGGGTTGACCAAACTTGCAGAAACATGTTTATTTCTGCTGAAAAACACGTTTTGACCCTTTCTGCACACTGGGGTTAAGGGTTGAGTGTGTGGGCACTTCTGAGCAGTGGTGTTACAAGTAGATTCAGTTGTCTGAAAAAACGCGTTTATTTCGGGCTGAAAAACACGTTTTGAAAAGTGTGATGTTACTGCCCCATAACTTACATGGGGTTGACCAAACTTGCAGAAACATGTTTATTTCTGCTGAAAAACACGTTTTGACACTTTCTGTACACTGGGGTTAAGGGCTGAGTGTGTGGGCACTTCTGAGCCTTGCTGTTACAAGTAGATTCAGTTGTCTGAAAAAACGCGTTTATTTCGGGCTGAAAAACACGTTTTGAAAAGTGTGATGTTACTGCCCCATAACTTACATGGGGTTGACCAAACTTGCAGAAACATGTTTATTTCTGCTGAAAAACACGTTTTGACCCTTTCTGCACACTGGGGTTAAGGGCTGAGTGTGTTGGCTCTTCTGAGCCTTGCTGTTACAAGTAGATTCAGCTGTATGAAAAAACGAGTTTATTTCGGGCTGAAAAACACGTTTTGAAAAGTGTGATGTTACTGCCCCATAACTTACATGGGGTTGACCAAACTTGCAGAAACATGTTTATTTCTGCTGAAAAACACGTTTTGACACTTTCTGTACACTGGGGTTAAGGGCTGAGTGTGTGGGCTCTTCTGAGCCTTGCTGTTACAAGGAGATTCAGTTGCCTGAAAAAACGCGTTTATTTCGGGCTGAAAAACACGTTTTGAAAAGTGTGATGTTACTGCCCCATAACTTACATGGGGTTGACCAAACTTGCAGAAAAATGTTTATTTCTGCTGAAAAACACGTTTTGACAATTTCTGCACACTGGGGTTAAGGGCTGAGTGTGTGAGCTCTTCTGAGCCTTGCTGTTACAAGGAGATTCAGTTGTCTGAAAAAACGCGTTTATTTCGGGCTGAAAAACACGTTTTGAAAAGTGTGATGTTACTGCCCCATAACTTACATGGGGTTGACCAAACTTGCAGAAACATGTTTATTTCTGCTGAAAAACACGTTTTGACCCTTTCTGCACACTGGGGTTAAGGGTTGAGTGTGTGGGCACTTCTGAGCCTTGCTGTTACAAGTAGATTCAGTTGTCTGAAAAAACGCGTTTATTTCGGGCTGAAAAGCACGTTTTGAAAAGTGTGATGTTACTGCCCCATAACTTACATGGGGTTGACCAAACTTGCAGAAACATGTTTATTTCTGCTGAAAAACACGTTTTGACCCTTTCTGCACACTGGGGTTAAGGGCTGAGTGTGTTGGCACTTCTGAGCCTTGCTGTTACAAGTAGATTCAGCTGTCTGAAAAAACCTGTTTATTTCGGGCTGAAAAACACGTTTTGAAAACTGTGATGTTACTGCCCCATAACTTACATGGGGTTGACCAAACTTGCAGAAACATGTTTATTTCTGCTGAAAAACACGTTTTGACCCTTTCTGCACACTGGGGTTAAGGGTTGAGTGTGTGGGCACTTCTGAGCAGTGGTGTTACAAGTAGATTCAGTTGTCTGAAAAAACGCGTTTATTTCGGGCTGAAAAACACGTTTTGAAAAGTGTGATGTTACTGCCCCATAACTTACATGGGGTTGACCAAACTTGCAGAAACATGTTTATATTTGCTGAAAAACACGTTTTGACACTTTCTGTACACTGGGGTTAAGGGCTGAGTGTGTGGGCTCTTCTGAGCCTTGCTGTTACAAGGAGATTCAGTTGCCTGAAAAAACGCGTTTATTTCGGGCTGAAAAACACGTTTTGAAAAGTGTGATGTTACTGCCCCATAACTTACATGGGGTTGACCGAACTTGCAGAAACATGTTTATTTCTGCTGAAAAACACGTTTTGACACTTTCTGTACACTGGGGTTAAGGGCTGAGTGTGTGGGCTCTTCTGAGCCTTGCTGTTACAAGGAGATTCAGTTGTCTGAAAAAACGCGTTTATTTCGGGCTGAAAAACACGTTTTGAAAAGTGTGATGTTACTGCCCCATAACTTACATGGGGTTGACCAAACTTGCAGAAACATGTTTATTTCTGCTGAAAAACACGTTTTGACCCTTTCTGCACACTGGGGTTAAGGGCTGAGTGTGTTGGCACTTCTGAGCCTTGCTGTTACAAGTATATTCAGCTGTCTGAAAAAACGTGTTTATTTCGGGCTGAAAAACACGTTTTGAAAAGTGTGATGTTACTGCCCCATAACTTACATGGGGTTGACCAAACTTGCAGAAACATGTTTATTTCTGCTGAAAAACACGTTTTGACACTATCTGTACACTGGGGTTAAGGGTTGAGTGTGTGGGCACTTCTGAGCCTTGCTGTTACAAGTAGATTCAGTTGCCTGAAAAAACGCGTTTATTTCGGGCTGAAAAACACGTTTTGAAAAGTGTGATGTTACTGCCCCATAACTTACATGGGGTTGACCAAACTTGCAGAAACATGTTTATTTCTGCTGAAAAACACGTTTTGACCCTTTCTGCACACTGGGGTTAAGGGTTGAGTGTGTGGGCACTTCTGAGCAGTGGTGTTACAAGTAGATTCAGTTGTCTGAAAAAACGCGTTTATTTCGGGCTGAAAAACACGTTTTGAAAAGTGTGATGTTACTGCCCCATAACTTACATGGGGTTGACCAAACTTGCAGAAACATGTTTATTTCTGCTGAAAAACACGTTTTGACACTTTCTGTACACTGGGGTTAAGGGCTGAGTGTGTGGGCACTTCTGAGCCTTGCTGTTACAAGTAGATTCAGTTGTCTGAAAAAACGCGTTTATTTCGGGCTGAAAAACACGTTTTGAAAAGTGTGATGTTACTGCCCCATAACTTACATGGGGTTGACCAAACTTGCAGAAACATGTTTATTTCTGCTGAAAAACACGTTTTGACCCTTTCTGCACACTGGGGTTAAGGGCTGAGTGTGTTGGCTCTTCTGAGCCTTGCTGTTACAAGTAGATTCAGCTGTATGAAAAAACGAGTTTATTTCGGGCTGAAAAACACGTTTTGAAAAGTGTGATGTTACTGCCCCATAACTTACATGGGGTTGACCAAACTTGCAGAAACATGTTTATTTCTGCTGAAAAACACGTTTTGACACTTTCTGTACACTGGGGTTAAGGGCTGAGTGTGTGGGCTCTTCTGAGCCTTGCTGTTACAAGGAGATTCAGTTGCCTGAAAAAACGCGTTTATTTCGGGCTGAAAAACACGTTTTGAAAAGTGTGATGTTACTGCCCCATAACTTACATGGGGTTGACCGAACTTGCAGAAACATGTTTATTTCTGCTGAAAAACACGTTTTGACACTTTCTGTACACTGGGGATAAGGGTTGAGTGTGTGGGCACTTCTGAGCCTTGCTGTTACAAGTAGATTCAGTTGCCTGAAAAAACGCGTTTATTTCGGGCTGAAAAACACGTTTTGAAAAGTGTGATGTTACTGCCCCATAACTTACATGGGGTTGACCAAACTTGCAGAAAAATGTTTATTTCTGCTGAAAAACACGTTTTGACAATTTCTGCACACTGGGGTTAAGGGCTGAGTGTGTGGGCTCTTTTGAGCCTTGCTGTTACAAGGAGATTCAGTTGTCTGAAAAAACGCGTTTATTTCGGGCTGAAAAACACGTTTTGAAAAGTGTGATGTTACTGCCCCATAACTTACATGGGGTTGACCAAACTTGCAGAAACATGTTTATTTCTGCTGAAAAACACGTTTTGACCCTTTCTGCACACTGGGGTTAAGGGTTGAGTGTGTGGGCACTTCTGAGCCTTGCTGTTACAAGTAGATTCAGTTGTCTGAAAAAACGCGTTTATTTCGGGCTGAAAAGCACGTTTTGAAAAGTGTGATGTTACTGCCCCATAACTTACATGGGGTTGACCAAACTTGCAGAAACATGTTTATTTCTGCTGAAAAACACGTTTTGACCCTTTCTGCACACTGGGGTTAAGGGCTGAGTGTGTTGGCACTTCTGAGCCTTGCTGTTACAAGTAGATTCAGCTGTCTGAAAAAACCTGTTTATTTCAGGCTGAAAAACACGTTTTGAAAACTGTGATGTTACTGCCCCATAACTTACATGGGGTTGACCAAACTTGCAGAAACATGTTTATTTCTGCTGAAAAACACGTTTTGACCCTTTCTGCACACTGGGGTTAAGGGTTGAGTGTGTGGGCACTTCTGAGCATTGCTGTTACAAGTAGATTCAGTTGTCTGAAAAAACGCGTTTATTTCGGGCTGAAAAACACGTTTTGAAAAGTGTGATGTTACTGCCCCATAACTTACATGGGGTTGACCAAACTTGCAGAAACATGTTTATTTCTGCTGAAAAACACGTTTTGACCCTTTCTGCACACTGGGGTTAAGGGCTGAGTGTGTTGGCACTTCTGAGCCTTGCTGTTACAAGTAGATTCAGCTGTCTGAAAAAACGTGTTTATTTCGGGCTGAAAAACACGTTTTGAAAAGTGTGATGTTACTGCCCCATAACTTACATGGGGTTGACCAAACTTGCAGAAACATGTTTATTTCTGCTGAAAAACACGTTTTGACACTTTCTGTACACTGGGGTTAAGGGCTGAGTGTGTGGGCTCTTCTGAGCCTTGCTGTTACAAGGAGATTCAGTTGCCTGAAAAAACGCGTTTATTTCGTGCTGAAAAACACGTTTTGAAAAGTGTGATGTTACTGCCCCATAACTTAAATAGGGTTGACCAAACTTGCAGAAACATGTTTATTTCTGCTGAAAAACACGTTTTGACCCTTTCTGCACACTGGGGTTAAGGGCTGAGTGTGTGGGCTCTTCTGAGCCTTGCTGTTACAAGGAGATTCAGTTGTCTGAAAAAACGCGTTTATTTCGGGCTGAAAAACACGTTTTGAAAACTGTGATGTTACTGCCCCATAACTTACATGGGGTTGACCAAACTTGCAGAAACATGTTTATTTCTGCTGAAAAACACGTTTTGACCCTTTCTGCACACTGGGGTTAAGGGCTGAGTGTGTTGGCACTTCTGAGCCTTGCTGTTACAAGTAGATTCAGCTGTCTGAAAAAACGTGTTTATTTCGGGCTGAAAAACACGTTTTGAAAAGTGTGATGTTACTGCCCCATAACTTACATGGGGTTGACCAAACTTGCAGAAACATATTTATTTCTGCTGAAAAACACGTTTTGACACTTTCTGTACACTGGGGTTAAGGGCTGAGTGTGTGGGCTCTTCTGAGCCTTGCTGTTACAAGGAGATTCAGTTGTCTGAAAAAACGCGTTTATTTCGGGCTGAAAAACACGTTTTGAAAAGTGTGATGTTACTGCCCCATAACTTACATGGGGTTGACCAAACTTGCAGAAACATGTTTATTTCTGCTGAAAAACACGTTTTGACCCTTTCTGCACACTGGGGTTAAGGGCTGAGTGTGTTGGCACTTCTGAGCCTTGCTGTTACAAGTATATTAAGCTGTCTGAAAAAACGTGTTTATTTCGGGCTGAAAAACACGTTTTGAAAAGTGTGATGTTACTGCCCCATAACTTACATGGGGTTGACCAAACTTGCAGAAACATGTTTATTTCTGCTGAAAAACACGTTTTGAGCCTTTCTGCACACTGGGGTTAAGGGCTGAGTGTGTTGGCTCTTCTGAGCCTTGCTGTTACAAGTAGATTCAGCTGTCTGAAAAAACGAGTTTATTTCGGGCTGAAAAACACGTTTTGAAAAGTGTGATGTTACTGCCCCATAACTTACATGGGGTTGACCAAACTTGCAGAAACATGTTTATTTCTGCTGAAAAACACGTTTTGACCCTTTCTGCACACTGGGGTTAAGGGTTGAGTGTGTGGGCACTTCTGAGCAGTGGTGTTACAAGTAGATTCAGTTGTCTGAAAAAACGCGTTTATTTCGGGCTGAAAAACACGTTTTGAAAAGTGTGATGTTACTGCCCCATAACTTACATGGGGTTGACCAAACTTGCAGAAACATGTTTATTTCTGCTGAAAAACACGTTTTGACACTTTCTGTACACTGGGGTTAAGGGCTGAGTGTGTGGGCTCTTCTGAGCCTTGCTGTTACAAGGAGATTCAGTTGCCTGAAAAAACGCGTTTATTTCGGGCTGAAAAACACGTTTTGAAAAGTGTGATGTTACTGCCCCATAACTTACATGGGGTTGACCAAACTTGCAGAAACATGTTTATTTCTGCTGAAAAACACGTTTTGACACTTTCTGTACACTGGGGTTAAGGGCTGAGTGTGTGGGCTCTTCTGAGCCTTGCTGTTACAAGGAGATTCAGTTGTCTGAAAAAACGCGTTTATTTCGGGCTGAAAAACACGTTTTGAAAAGTGTGATGTTACTGCCCCATAACTTACATGGGGTTGACCAAACTTGCAGAAACATGTTTATTTCTGCTGAAAAACACGTTTTGACACTTTCTGTACACTGGGGTTAAGGGCTGAGTGTGTGGGCTCTTCTGAGCCTTGCTGTTACAAGGAGATTCAGTTGTCTGAAAAAACGCGTTTATTTCGGGCTGAAAAACACGTTTTGAAAAGTGTGATGTTACTGCCCCATAACTTACATGGGGTTGACCAAACTTGCAGAAACATGTTTATTTCTGCTGAAAAACACGTTTTGACCCTTTCTGCAAACTGGGGTTAAGGGCTGAGTGTGTTGGCACTTCTGAGCCTTGCTGTTACAAGTATATTCAGCTGTCTGAAAAAACGCGTTTATTTCGGGCTGAAAAACACGTTTTGAAAAGTGTGATGTTACTGCCCCATAACTTACATGGGGTTGACCAAACTTGCAGAAACATGTTTATTTCTGCTGAAAAACACGTTTTGACACTTTCTGTACACTGGGGTTAACGGCTGAGTGTGTGGGCACTTCTGAGCCTTGCTGTTACAAGTAGATTCAGTTGTCTGAAAAAACGCGTTTATGTCGGGCTGAAAAACACGTTTTGAAAAGTGTGATGTTACTGCCCCATAACTTACATGGGGTTGACCAAACTTGCAGAAACATGTTTATTTCTGCTGAAAAACACGTTTTGACCCTTTCTGCACACTGGGGTTAAGGGCTGAGTGTGTTGGCTCTTCTGAGCCTTGCTGTTACAAGTAGATTCAGCTGTCTGAAAAAACGAGTTTATTTCGGGCTGAAAAACACGTTTTGAAAAGTGTGATGTTACTGCCCCATAACTTACATGGGGTTGACCAAACTTGCAGAAACATGTTTATTTCTGCTGAAAAACACGTTTTGACACTTTCTGTACACTGGGGTTAAGGGCTGAGTGTGTGGGCTCTTCTGAGCCTTGCTGTTACAAGGAGATTCAGTTGCCTGAAAAAACGCGTTTATTTCGGGCTGAAAAACACGTTTTGAAAAGTGTGATGTTACTGCCCCATAACTTACATGGGGTTGACCAAACTTGCAGAAACATGTTTATTTCTGCTGAAAAACACGTTTTGACCCTTTCTGCACACTGGGGTTAAGGGTTGAGTGTGTGGGCACTTCTGAGCAGTGGTGTTACAAGTAGATTCAGTTGTCTGAAAAAACGCGTTTATTTCGGGCTGAAAAACACGTTTTGAAAAGTGTGATGTTACTGCCCCATAACTTACATGGGGTTGACCAAACTTGCAGAAACATGTTTATATTTGCTGAAAAACACGTTTTGACACTTTCTGTACACTGGGGTTAAGGGCTGAGTGTGTGGGCTCTTCTGAGCCTTGCTGTTACAAGGAGATTCAGTTGCCTGAAAAAACGCGTTTATTTCGGGCTGAAAAACACGTTTTGAAAAGTGTGATGTTACTGCCCCATAACTTACATGGGGTTGACCGAACTTGCAGAAACATGTTTATTTCTGCTGAAAAACACGTTTTGACACTTTCTGTACACTGGGGTTAAGGGCTGAGTGTGTGGGCTCTTCTGAGCCTTGCTGTTACAAGGAGAGTCAGTTGTCTGAAAAAACGCGTTTATTTCGGGCTGAAAAACACGTTTTGAAAAGTGTGATGTTACTGCCCCATAACTTACATGGGGTTGACCAAACTTGCAGAAACATGTTTATTTCTGCTGAAAAACACGTTTTGACCCTTTCTGCAAACTGGGGTTAAGGGCTGAGTGTGTTGGCACTTCTGAGCCTTGCTGTTACAAGTATATTCAGCTGTCTGAAAAAACGCGTTTATTTCGGGCTGAAAAACACGTTTTGAAAAGTGTGATGTTACTGCCCCATAACTTACATGGGGTTGACCAAACGTGCAGAAACATGTTTATTTCTGCTGAAAAACACGTTTTGACCCTTTCTGCACACTGGGGTTAAGGGCTGAGTGTGTTGGCTCTTCTGAGCCTTGCTGTTACAAGTAGATTCAGCTGTCTGAAAAAACGAGTTTATTTCGGGCTGAAAAACACGTTTTGAAAAGTGTGATGTTACTGCCCCATAACTTACATGGGGTTGACCAAACTTGCAGAAACATGTTTATTTCTGCTGAAAAACACGTTTTGACACTTTCTGTACACTGGGGTTAAGGGCTGAGTGTGTGGGCTCTTCTGAGCCTTGCTGTTACAAGGAGATTCAGTTGTCTGAAAAAACGCGTTTATTTCGGGCTGAAAAACACGTTTTGAAAAGTGTGATGTTACTGCCCCATAACTTACATGGGGTTGACCAAACTTGCAGAAACATGTTTATTTCTGCTGAAAAACACGTTTTGACCCTTTCTGCACACTGGGGTTAAGGGTTGAGTGTGTGGGCACTTCTGAGCAGTGGTGTTACAAGTAGATTCAGTTGTCTGAAAAAACGCGTTTATTTCGGGCTGAAAAACACGTTTTGAAAAGTGTGATGTTACTGCCCCATAACTTACATGGGGTTGACCAAACTTGCAGAAACATGTTTATTTCTGCTGAAAAACACGTTTTGACACTTTCTGTACACTGGGGTTAAGGGCTGAGTGTGTGGGCTCTTCTGAGCCTTGCTGTTACAAGGAGATTCAGTTGCCTGAAAAAACGCGTTTATTTCGGGCTGAAAAACACGTTTTGAAAAGTGTGATGTTACTGCCCCATAACTTACATGGGGTTGACCAAACTTGCAGAAACATGTTTATTTCTGCTGAAAAACACGTTTTGACCCTTTCTGCACACTGGGGTTAAGGGCTGAGTGTGTTGGCTCTTCTGAGCCTTGCTGTTACAAGTAGATTCAGCTGTCTGAAAAAACGAGTTTATTTCGGGCTGAAAAACACGTTTTGAAAAGTGTGATGTTACTGCCCCATAACTTACATGGGGTTGACCAAACTTGCAGAAACATGTTTATTTCTGCTGAAAAACACGTTTTGACACTTTCTGTACACTGGGGTTAAGGGCTGAGTGTGTGGGCTCTTCTGAGCCTTGCTGTTACAAGGAGATTCAGTTGCCTGAAAAAACGCGTTTATTTCGGGCTGAAAAACACGTTTTGAAAAGTGTGATGTTACTGCCCCATAACTTACATGGGGTTGACCAAACTTGCAGAAACATGTTTATTTCTGCTGAAAAACACGTTTTGACACTTTCTGTACACTGGGGTTAAGGGTTGAGTGTGTGGGCACTTCTGAGCCTTGCTGTTACAAGTAAATTCAGTTGCCTGAAAAAACGCGTTTAATTCGGGCTGAAAAACACGTTTTGAAAAGTGTGATGTTACTGCCCCATAACTTACATGGGGTTGACCAAACTTGCAGAAACATGTTTATTTCTGCTGAAAAACACGTTTTGACCCTTTCTGCACACTGGGGTTAAGGGCTGAGTGTGTTGGCACTTCTGAGCCTTGCTGTTACAAGTATATTCAGCTGTCTGAAAAAACGTGTTTATTTCGGGCTGAAAAACACGTTTTGAAAAGTGTGATGTTACTGCCCCATAACTTACATGGGGTTGACCAAACTTGCAGAAACATGTTTATTTCTGCTGAAAAACACGTTTTGACACTTTCTGTACACTGGGGTTAAGGGCTGAGTGTGTGGGCTCTTCTGAGCCTTGCTGTTACAAGGAGATTCAGTTGTCTGAAAAAACGCGTTTATTTCGGGCTGAAAAACACGTTTTGAAAAGTGTGATGTTACTGCCCCATAACTTACATGGGGTTGACCAAACTTGCAGAAACATGTTTATTTCTGCTGAAAAACACGTTTTGACCCTTTCTGCACACTGGGGTTAAGGGTTGAGTGTGTGGGCACTTCTGAGCAGTGGTGTTACAAGTAGATTCAGTTGTCTGAAAAAACGCGTTTATTTCGGGCTGAAAAACACGTTTTGAAAAGTGTGATGTTACTGCCCCATAACTTACATGGGGTTGACCAAACTTGCAGAAACATGTTTATTTCTGCTGAAAAACACGTTTTGACACTTTCTGTACACTGGGGTTAAGGGCTGAGTGTGTGGGCTCTTCTGAGCCTTGCTGTTACAAGGAGATTCAGTTGCCTGAAAAAACGCGTTTATTTCGGGCTGAAAAACACCTTTTGAAAAGTGTGATGTTACTGCCCCATAACTTACATGGGGTTGACCAAACTTGCAGAAACATGTTTATTTCTGCTGAAAAACACGTTTTGACCCTTTCTGCACACTGGGGTTAAGGGCTGAGTGTGTTGGCTCTTCTGAGCCTTGCTGTTACAAGTAGATTCAGCTGTCTGAAAAAAACGAGTTTATTTCGGGCTGAAAAACACGTTTTGAAAAGTGTGATGTTACTGCCCCATAACTTACATGGGGTTGACCAAACTTGCAGAAACATGTTTATTTCTGCTGAAAAACACGTTTTGACACTTTCTGTACACTGGGGTTAAGGGCTGAGTGTGTGGGCTCTTCTGAGCCTTGCTGTTACAAGTAGATTCAGCTGTCTGAAAAAACGAGTTTATTTCGGGCTGAAAAACACGTTTTGAAAAGTGTGATGTTACTGCCCCATAACTTACATGGGGTTGACCAAACTTGCAGAAACATGTTTATTTCTGCTGAAAAACACGTTTTGACCCTTTCTGCACACTGGGGTTAAGGGTTGAGTGTGTGGGCACTTCTGAGCAGTGGTGTTACAAGTAGATTCAGTTGTCTGAAAAAACGCGTTTATTTCGGGCTGAAAAACACGTTTTGAAAAGTGTGATGTTACTGCCCCATAACTTACATGGGGTTGACCAAACTTGCAGAAACATGTTTATTTCTGCTGAAAAACACGTTTTGACACTTTCTGTACACTGGGGTTAAGGGCTGAGTGTGTGGGCTCTTCTGAGCCTTGCTGTTACAAGGAGATTCAGTTGTCTGAAAAAACGCGTTTATTTCGGGCTGAAAAACACGTTTTGAAAAGTGTGATGTTACTGCCCCATAACTTACATGGGGTTGACCAAACTTGCAGAAACATGTTTATTTCTGCTGAAAAACACGTTTTGACCCTTTCTGCAAACTGGGGTTAAGGGCTGAGTGTGTTGGCACTTCTGAGCCTTGCTGTTACAAGTATATTCAGCTGTCTGAAAAAACGCGTTTATTTCGGGCTGAAAAACACGTTTTGAAAAGTGTGATGTTACTGCCCCATAACTTACATGGGGTTGACCAAACGTGCAGAAACATGTTTATTTCTGCTGAAAAACACGTTTTGACCCTTTCTGCACACTGGGGTTAAGGGCTGAGTGTGTTTTCTCTTCTGAGCCTTGCTGTTACAAGTAGATTCAGCTGTCTGAAAAAACGAGTTTATTTCGGGCTGAAAAACACGTTTTGAAAAGTGTGATGTTACTGCCCCATAACTTACATGGGGTTGACCAAACTTGCAGAAACATGTTTATTTCTGCTGAAAAACACGTTTTGACACTTTCTGTACACTGGGGTTAAGGGCTGAGTGTGTGGGCTCTTCTGAGCCTTGCTGTTACAAGGAGATTCAGTTGCCTGAAAAAACGCGTTTATTTCGGGCTGAAAAACACGTTTTGAAAAGTGTGATGTTACTGCCCCATAACTTACATGGGGTTGACCAAACTTGCAGAAACATGTTTATTTCTGCTGAAAAACACGTTTTGACACTTTCTGTACACTGGGGTTAACGGCTGAGTGTGTGGGCACTTCTGAGCCTTGCTGTTACAAGTAGATTCAGTTGTCTGAAAAAACGCGTTTATTTCGGGCTGAAAAACACGTTTTGAAAAGTGTGATGTTACTGCCCCATAACTTACATGGGGTTGACCAAACTTGCAGAAACATGTTTATTTCTGCTGAAAAACACGTTTTGACCCTTTCTGCACACTGGGGTTAAGGGCTGAGTGTGTTGGCACTTCTGAGCCTTGCTGTTACAAGTATATTCAGCTGTCTGAAAAAACGTGTTTATTTCGGGCTGAAAAACACGTTTTGAAAAGTGTGATGTTACTGCCCCATAACTTACATGGGGTTGACCAAACTTGCAGAAACATGTTTATTTCTGCTGAAAAACACGTTTTGACACTTTCTGTACACTGGGGTTAAGGGCTGAGTGTGTGGGCTCTTCTGAGCCTTGCTGTTACAAGGAGATTCAGTTGTCTGAAAAAACGCGTTTATTTCGGGCTGAAAAACACGTTTTGAAAAGTGTGATGTTACTGCCCCATAACTTACATGGGGTTGACCAAACTTGCAGAAACATGTTTATTTCTGCTGAAAAACACGTTTTGACCCTTTCTGCACACTGGGGTTAAGGGTTGAGTGTGTGGGCACTTCTGAGCAGTGGTGTTACAAGTAGATTCAGTTGTCTGAAAAAACGCGTTTATTTCGGGCTGAAAAACACGTTTTGAAAAGTGTGATGTTACTGCCCCATAACTTACATGGGGTTGACCAAACTTGCAGAAACATGTTTATTTCTGCTGAAAAACACGTTTTGACACTTTCTGTACACTGGGGTTAAGGGCTGAGTGTGTGGGCTCTTCTGAGCCTTGCTGTTACAAGGAGATTCAGTTGCCTGAAAAAACGCGTTTATTTCGGGCTGAAAAACACCTTTTGAAAAGTGTGATGTTACTGCCCCATAACTTACATGGGGTTGACCAAACTTGCAGAAACATGTTTATTTCTGCTGAAAAACACGTTTTGACCCTTTCTGCACACTGGGGTTAAGGGCTGAGTGTGTTGGCTCTTCTGAGCCTTGCTGTTACAAGTAGATTCAGCTGTCTGAAAAAAACGAGTTTATTTCGGGCTGAAAAACACGTTTTGAAAAGTGTGATGTTACTGCCCCATAACTTACATGGGGTTGACCAAACTTGCAGAAACATGTTTATTTCTGCTGAAAAACACGTTTTGACACTTTCTGTACACTGGGGTTAAGGGCTGAGTGTTTGGGCTCTTCTGAGCCTTGCTGTTACAAGTAGATTCAGCTGTCTGAAAAAACGAGTTTATTTCGGGCTGAAAAACACGTTTTGAAAAGTGTGATGTTACTGCCCCATAACTTACATGGGGTTGACCAAACTTGCAGAAACATGTTTATTTCTGCTGAAAAACACGTTTTGACCCTTTCTGCACACTGGGGTTAAGGGTTGAGTGTGTGGGCACTTCTGAGCAGTGGTGTTACAAGTAGATTCAGTTGTCTGAAAAAACGCGTTTATTTCGGGCTGAAAAACACGTTTTGAAAAGTGTGATGTTACTGCCCCATAACTTACATGGGGTTGACCAAACTTGCAGAAACATGTTTATTTCTGCTGAAAAACACGTTTTGACACTTTCTGTACACTGGGGTTAAGGGCTGAGTGTGTGGGCTCTTCTGAGCCTTGCTGTTACAAGGAGATTCAGTTGTCTGAAAAAACGCGTTTATTTCGGGCTGAAAAACACGTTTTGAAAAGTGTGATGTTACTGCCCCATAACTTACATGGGGTTGACCAAACTTGCAGAAACATGTTTATTTCTGCTGAAAAACACGTTTTGACCCTTTCTGCAAACTGGGGTTAAGGGCTGAGTGTGTTGGCACTTCTGAGCCTTGCTGTTACAAGTATATTCAGCTGTCTGAAAAAACGCGTTTATTTCGGGCTGAAAAACACGTTTTGAAAAGTGTGATGTTACTGCCCCATAACTTACATGGGGTTGACCAAACGTGCAGAAACATGTTTATTTCTGCTGAAAAACACGTTTTGACCCTTTCTGCACACTGGGGTTAAGGGCTGAGTGTGTTTTCTCTTCTGAGCCTTGCTGTTACAAGTAGATTCAGCTGTCTGAAAAAACGAGTTTATTTCGGGCTGAAAAACACGTTTTGAAAAGTGTGATGTTACTGCCCCATAACTTACATGGGGTTGACCAAACTTGCAGAAACATGTTTATTTCTGCTGAAAAACACGTTTTGACACTTTCTGTACACTGGGGTTAAGGGCTGAGTGTGTGGGCTCTTCTGAGCCTTGCTGTTACAAGGAGATTCAGTTGCCTGAAAAAACGCGTTTATTTCGGGCTGAAAAACACGTTTTGAAAAGTGTGATGTTACTGCCCCATAACTTACATGGGGTTGACCAAACTTGCAGAAACATGTTTATTTCTGCTGAAAAACACGTTTTGACACTTTCTGTACACTGGGGTTAACGGCTGAGTGTGTGGGCACTTCTGAGCCTTGCTGTTACAAGTAGATTCAGTTGTCTGAAAAAACGCGTTTATTTCGGGCTGAAAAACACGTTTTGAAAAGTGTGATGTTACTGCCCCATAACTTACATGGGGTTGACCAAACTTGCAGAAACATGTTTATTTCTGCTGAAAAACACGTTTTGACCCTTTCTGCACACTGGGGTTAAGGGCTGAGTGTGTTGGCTCTTCTGAGCCTTGCTGTTACAAGTAGATTCAGCTGTCTGAAAAAACGAGTTTATTTCGGGCTGAAAAACACGTTTTGAAAAGTGTGATGTTACTGCCCCATAACTTACATGGGGTTGACCAAACTTGCAGAAACATGTTTATTTCTGCTGAAAAACACGTTTTGACACTTTCTGTACACTGGGGTTAAGGGTTGAGTGTGTGGGCACTTCTGAGCCTTGCTGTTACAAGTAAATTCAGTTGCCTGAAAAAACGCGTTTAATTCGGGCTGAAAAACACGTTTTGAAAAGTGTGATGTTACTGCCCCATAACTTACATGGGGTTGACCAAACTTGCAGAAACATGTTTATTTCTGCTGAAAAACACGTTTTGACCCTTTCTGCACACTGGGGTTAAGGGCTGAGTGTGTTGGCACTTCTGAGCCTTGCTGTTACAAGTATATTCAGCTGTCTGAAAAAACGTGTTTATTTCGGGCTGAAAAACACGTTTTGAAAAGTGTGATGTTACTGCCCCATAACTTACATGGGGTTGACCAAACTTGCAGAAACATGTTTATTTCTGCTGAAAAACACGTTTTGACACTTTCTGTACACTGGGGTTAAGGGCTGAGTGTGTGGGCTCTTCTGAGCCTTGCTGTTACAAGGAGATTCAGTTGTCTGAAAAAACGCGTTTATTTCGGGCTGAAAAACACGTTTTGAAAAGTGTGATGTTACTGCCCCATAACTTACATGGGGTTGACCAAACTTGCAGAAACATGTTTATTTCTGCTGAAAAACACGTTTTGACCCTTTCTGCACACTGGGGTTAAGGGTTGAGTGTGTGGGCACTTCTGAGCAGTGGTGTTACAAGTAGATTCAGTTGTCTGAAAAAACGCGTTTATTTCGGGCTGAAAAACACGTTTTGAAAAGTGTGATGTTACTGCCCCATAACTTACATGGGGTTGACCAAACTTGCAGAAACATGTTTATTTCTGCTGAAAAACACGTTTTGACACTTTCTGTACACTGGGGTTAAGGGCTGAGTGTGTGGGCTCTTCTGAGCCTTGCTGTTACAAGGAGATTCAGTTGCCTGAAAAAACGCGTTTATTTCAGGCTGAAAAACACCTTTTGAAAAGTGTGATGTTACTGCCCCATAACTTACATGGGGTTGACCAAACTTGCAGAAACATGTTTATTTCTGCTGAAAAACACGTTTTGACCCTTTCTGCACACTGGGGTTAAGGGCTGAGTGTGTTGGCTCTTCTGAGCCTTGCTGTTACAAGTAGATTCAGCTGTCTGAAAAAAACGAGTTTATTTCGGGCTGAAAAACACGTTTTGAAAAGTGTGATGTTACTGCCCCATAACTTACATGGGGTTGACCAAACTTGCAGAAACATGTTTATTTCTGCTGAAAAACACGTTTTGACACTTTCTATACACTGGGGTTAAGGGCTGAGTGTGTGGGCTCTTCTGAGCCTTGCTGTTACAAGTAGATTCAGCTGTCTGAAAAAACGAGTTTATTTCGGGCTGAAAAACACGTTTTGAAAAGTGTGATGTTACTGCCCCATAACTTACATGGGGTTGACCAAACTTGCAGAAACATGTTTATTTCTGCTGAAAAACACGTTTTGACCCTTTCTGCACACTGGGGTTAAGGGTTGAGTGTGTGGGCACTTCTGAGCAGTGGTGTTACAAGTAGATTCAGTTGTCTGAAAAAACGCGTTTATTTCGGGCTGAAAAACACGTTTTGAAAAGTGTGATGTTACTGCCCCATAACTTACATGGGGTTGACCAAACTTGCAGAAACATGTTTATTTCTGCTGAAAAACACGTTTTGACACTTTCTGTACACTGGGGTTAAGGGCTGAGTGTGTGGGCTCTTCTGAGCCTTGCTGTTACAAGGAGATTCAGTTGTCTGAAAAAACGCGTTTATTTCGGGCTGAAAAACACGTTTTGAAAAGTGTGATGTTACTGCCCCATAACTTACATGGGGTTGACCAAACTTGCAGAAACATGTTTATTTCTGCTGAAAAACACGTTTTGACCCTTTCTGCAAACTGGGGTTAAGGGCTGAGTGTGTTGGCACTTCTGAGCCTTGCTGTTACAAGTATATTCAGCTGTCTGAAAAAACGCGTTTATTTCGGGCTGAAAAACACGTTTTGAAAAGTGTGATGTTACTGCCCCATAACTTACATGGGGTTGACCAAACGTGCAGAAACATGTTTATTTCTGCTGAAAAACACGTTTTGACCCTTTCTGCACACTGGGGTTAAGGGCTGAGTGTGTTGGCTCTTCTGAGCCTTGCTGTTACAAGTAGATTCAGCTGTCTGAAAAAACGAGTTTATTTCGGGCTGAAAAACACGTTTTGAAAAGTGTGATGTTACTGCCCCATAACTTACATGGGGTTGACCAAACTTGCAGAAACATGTTTATTTCTGCTGAAAAACACGTTTTGACACTTTCTGTACACTGGGGTTAAGGGCTGAGTGTGTGGGCTCTTCTGAGCCTTGCTGTTACAAGGAGATTCAGTTGCCTGAAAAAACGCGTTTATTTCGGGCTGAAAAACACGTTTTGAAAAGTGTGATGTTACTGCCCCATAACTTACATGGGGTTGACCAAACTTGCAGAAACATGTTTATTTCTGCTGAAAAACACGTTTTGACACTTTCTGTACACTGGGGTTAACGGCTGAGTGTGTGGGCACTTCTGAGCCTTGCTGTTACAAGTAGATTCAGTTGTCTGAAAAAACGCGTTTATTTCGGGCTGAAAAACACGTTTTGAAAAGTGTGATGTTACTGCCCCATAACTTACATGGGGTTGACCAAACTTGCAGAAACATGTTTATTTCTGCTGAAAAACACGTTTTGACCCTTTCTGCACACTGGGGTTAAGGGCTGAGTGTGTTGGCTCTTCTGAGCCTTGCTGTTACAAGTAGATTCAGCTGTCTGAAAAAACGAGTTTATTTCGGGCTGAAAAACACGTTTTGAAAAGTGTGATGTTACTGCCCCATAACTTACATGGGGTTGACCAAACTTGCAGAAACATGTTTATTTCTGCTGAAAAACACGTTTTGACACTTTCTGTACACTGGGGTTAAGGGCTGAGTGTGTGGGCTCTTCTGAGCCTTGCTGTTACAAGGAGATTCAGTTGCCTGAAAAAACGCGTTTATTTCGGGCTGAAAAACACGTTTTGAAAAGTGTGATGTTACTGCCCCATAACTTACATGGGGTTGACCAAACTTGCAGAAACATGTTTATTTCTGCTGAAAAACACGTTTTGACCCTTTCTGCACACTGGGGTTAAGGGTTGAGTGTGTGGGCACTTCTGAGCAGTGGTGTTACAAGTAGATTCAGTTGTCTGAAAAAACGCGTTTATTTCGGGCTGAAAAACACGTTTTGAAAAGTGTGATGTTACTGCCCCATAACTTACATGGGGTTGACGAAACATGTTTATTTCTGCTGAAAAACACGTTTTGACCCTTTCTGCACACTGGGGTTAAGGGTTGAGTGTGTGGGCACTTCTGAGCAGTGGTGTTACAAGTAGATTCAGTTGTCTGAAAAAACGCGTTTATTTCGGGCTGAAAAACACGTTTTGAAAAGTGTGATGTTACTGCCCCATAACTTACATGGGGTTGACCAAACTTGCAGAAACATGTTTATTTCTGCTGAAAAACACGTTTTGACACTTTCTGTACACTGGGGTTAAGGGCTGAGTGTGTGGGCACTTCTGAGCCTTGCTGTTACAAGTAGATTCAGTTGTCTGAAAAAACGCGTTTATTTCGGGCTGAAAAACACGTTTTGAAAAGTGTGATGTTACTGCCCCATAACTTACATGGGGTTGACCAAACTTGCAGAAACATGTTTATTTCTGCTGAAAAACACGTTTTGACCCTTTCTGCACACTGGGGTTAAGGGCTGAGTGTGTTGGCTCTTCTGAGCCTTGCTGTTACAAGTAGATTCAGCTGTATGAAAAAACGAGTTTATTTCGGGCTGAAAAACACGTTTTGAAAAGTGTGATGTTACTGCCCCATAACTTACATGGGGTTGACCAAACTTGCAGAAACATGTTTATTTCTGCTGAAAAACACGTTTTGACACTTTCTGTACACTGGGGTTAAGGGCTGAGTGTGTGGGCTCTTCTGAGCCTTGCTGTTACAAGGAGATTCAGTTGCCTGAAAAAACGCGTTTATTTCGGGCTGAAAAACACGTTTTGAAAAGTGTGATGTTACTGCCCCATAACTTACATGGGGTTGACCGAACTTGCAGAAACATGTTTATTTCTGCTGAAAAACACGTTTTGACACTTTCTGTACACTGGGGATAAGGGTTGAGTGTGTGGGCACTTCTGAGCCTTGCTGTTACAAGTAGATTCAGTTGCCTGAAAAAACGCGTTTATTTCGGGCTGAAAAACACGTTTTGAAAAGTGTGATGTTACTGCCCCATAACTTACATGGGGTTGACCAAACTTGCAGAAAAATGTTTATTTCTGCTGAAAAACACGTTTTGACAATTTCTGCACACTGGGGTTAAGGGCTGAGTGTGTGGGCTCTTTTGAGCCTTGCTGTTACAAGGAGATTCAGTTGTCTGAAAAAACGCGTTTATTTCGGGCTGAAAAACACGTTTTGAAAAGTGTGATGTTACTGCCCCATAACTTACATGGGGTTGACCAAACTTGCAGAAACATGTTTATTTCTGCTGAAAAACACGTTTTGACCCTTTCTGCACACTGGGGTTAAGGGTTGAGTGTGTGGGCACTTCTGAGCCTTGCTGTTACAAGTAGATTCAGTTGTCTGAAAAAACGCGTTTATTTCGGGCTGAAAAGCACGTTTTGAAAAGTGTGATGTTACTGCCCCATAACTTACATGGGGTTGACCAAACTTGCAGAAACATGTTTATTTCTGCTGAAAAACACGTTTTGACACTTTCTGTACACTGGGGTTAAGGGCTGAGTGTGTGGGCTCTTCTGAGCCTTGCTGTTACAAGGAGATTCAGTTGCCTGAAAAAACGCGTTTATTTCGGGCTGAAAAACACGTTTTGAAAAGTGTGATGTTACTGCCCCATAACTTACATGGGGTTGACCAAACTTGCAGAAACATGTTTATTTCTGCTGAAAAACACGTTTTGACCCTTTCTGCACACTGGGGTTAAGGGTTGAGTGTGTGGGCTCTTCTGAGCCTTGCTGTTACAAGGAGATTCAGTTGCCTGAAAAAACGCGTTTATTTCGGGCTGAAAAACACGTTTTGAAAAGTGTGATGTTACTGCCCCATAACTTACATGGGGTTGACCAAACTTGCAGAAACATGTTTATTTCTGCTGAAAAACACGTTTTGACACTTTCTGTACACTGGGGTTAAGGGCTGAGTGTGTGGGATCTTCTGAGCCTTGCTGTTACAAGGAGATTCAGTTGTCTGAAAAAACACGTTTATTTCGGGCTGAAAAACACGTTTTGAAAAGTGTGATGTTACTGCCCCATAACTTACATGGGGTTGACCAAACTTGCAGAAACATGTTTATTTCTGCTGAAAAACACGTTTTGACCCTTTCTGCACACTGGGGTTAAGGGTTGAGTGTGTGGGCACTTCTGAGCAGTGGTGTTACAAGTAGATTCAGTTGTCTGAAAAAACGCGTTTATTTCGGGCTGAAAAACACGTTTTGAAAAGTGTGATGTTACTGCCCCATAACTTACATGGGGTTGACCAAACTTGCAGAAACATGTTTATTTCTGCTGAAAAACACGTTTTGACACTTTCTGTACACTGGGGTTAAGGGCTGAGTGTGTGGGCTCTTCTGAGCCTTGCTGTTACAAGGAGATTCAGTTGCCTGAAAAAACGCGTTTATTTCGGGCTGAAAAACACGTTTTGAAAAGTGTGATGTTACTGCCCCATAACTTACATGGGGTTGACCAAACTTGCAGAAACATGTTTATTTCTGCTGAAAAACACGTTTTGACCCTTTCTGCACACTGGGGTTAAGGGCTGAGTGTGTTGGCTCTTCTGAGCCTTGCTGTTACAAGTAGATTCAGCTGTCTGAAAAAACGAGTTTATTTCGGGCTGAAAAACACGTTTTGAAAAGTGTGATGTTACTGCCCCATAACTTACATGGGGTTGACCAAACTTGCAGAAACATGTTTATTTCTGCTGAAAAACACGTTTTGACACTTTCTGTACACTGGGGTTAAGGGCTGAGTGTGTGGGCTCTTCTGAGCCTTGCTGTTACAAGGAGATTCAGTTGCCTGAAAAAACGCGTTTATTTCGGGCTGAAAAACACGTTTTGAAAAGTGTGATGTTACTGCCCCATAACTTACATGGGGTTGACCAAACTTGCAGAAACATGTTTATTTCTGCTGAAAAACACGTTTTGACACTTTCTGTACACTGGGGTTAAGGGTTGAGTGTGTGGGCACTTCTGAGCCTTGCTGTTACAAGTAAATTCAGTTGCCTGAAAAAACGCGTTTAATTCGGGCTGAAAAACACGTTTTGAAAAGTGTGATGTTACTGCCCCATAACTTACATGGGGTTGACCAAACTTGCAGAAACATGTTTATTTCTGCTGAAAAACACGTTTTGACCCTTTCTGCACACTGGGGTTAAGGGCTGAGTGTGTTGGCACTTCTGAGCCTTGCTGTTACAAGTATATTCAGCTGTCTGAAAAAACGTGTTTATTTCGGGCTGAAAAACACGTTTTGAAAAGTGTGATGTTACTGCCCCATAACTTACATGGGGTTGACCAAACTTGCAGAAACATGTTTATTTCTGCTGAAAAACACGTTTTGACCCTTTCTGCACACTGGGGTTAAGGGCTGAGTGTGTTGGCTCTTCTGAGCCTTGCTGTTACAAGTAGATTCAGCTGTCTGAAAAAACGAGTTTATTTCGGGCTGAAAAACACGTTTTGAAAAGTGTGATGTTACTGCCCCATAACTTACATGGGGTTGACCAAACTTGCAGAAACATGTTTATTTCTGCTGAAAAACACGTTTTGACACTTTCTGTACACTGGGGTTAAGGGCTGAGTGTGTGGGCTCTTCTGAGCCTTGCTGTTACAAGGAGATTCAGTTGCCTGAAAAAACGCGTTTATTTCGGGCTGAAAAACACGTTTTGAAAAGTGTGATGTTACTGCCCCATAACTTACATGGGGTTGACCAAACTTGCAGAAACATGTTTATTTCTGCTGAAAAACACGTTTTGACACTTTCTGTACACTGGGGTTAAGGGCTGAGTGTGTGGGCTCTTCTGAGCCTTGCTGTTACAAGGAGATTCAGTTGTCTGAAAAAACGCGTTTATTTCGGGCTGAAAAACACGTTTTGAAAAGTGTGATGTTACTGCCCCATAACTTACATGGGGTTGACCAAACTTGCAGAAACATGTTTATTTCTGCTGAAAAACACGTTTTGACCCTTTCTGCACACTGGGGTTAAGGGTTGAGTGTGTGGGCACTTCTGAGCAGTGGTGTTACAAGTAGATTCAGTTGTCTGAAAAAACGCGTTTATTTCGGGCTGAAAAACACGTTTTGAAAAGTGTGATGTTACTGCCCCATAACTTACATGGGGTTGACCAAACTTGCAGAAACATGTTTATTTCTGCTGAAAAACACGTTTTGACACTTTCTGTACACTGGGGTTAAGGGCTGAGTGTGTGGGCTCTTCTGAGCCTTGCTGTTACAAGGAGATTCAGTTGCCTGAAAAAACGCGTTTATTTCGGGCTGAAAAACACGTTTTGAAAAGTGTGATGTTACTGCCCCATAACTTACATGGGGTTGACCAAACTTGCAGAAACATGTTTATTTCTGCTGAAAAACACGTTTTGACCCTTTCTGCACACTGGGGTTAAGGGCTGAGTGTGTTGGCTCTTCTGAGCCTTGCTGTTACAAGTAGATTCAGCTGTCTGAAAAAACGAGTTTATTTCGGGCTGAAAAACACGTTTTGAAAAGTGTGATGTTACTGCCCCATAACTTACATGGGGTTGACCAAACTTGCAGAAACATGTTTATTTCTGCTGAAAAACACGTTTTGACACTTTCTGTACACTGGGGTTAAGGGCTGAGTGTGTGGGCTCTTCTGAGCCTTGCTGTTACAAGGAGATTCAGTTGCCTGAAAAAACGCGTTTATTTCGGGCTGAAAAACACGTTTTGAAAAGTGTGATGTTACTGCCCCATAACTTACATGGGGTTGACCAAACTTGCAGAAACATGTTTATTTCTGCTGAAAAACACGTTTTGACCCTTTCTGCACACTGGGGTTAAGGGTTGAGTGTGTGGGCACTTCTGAGCAGTGGTGTTACAAGTAGATTCAGTTGTCTGAAAAAACGCGTTTATTTCGGGCTGAAAAACACGTTTTGAAAAGTGTGATGTTACTGCCCCATAACTTACATGGGGTTGACCAAACTTGCAGAAACATGTTTATATTTGCTGAAAAACACGTTTTGACACTTTCTGTACACTGGGGTTAAGGGCTGAGTGTGTGGGCTCTTCTGAGCCTTGCTGTTACAAGGAGATTCAGTTGCCTGAAAAAACGCGTTTATTTCGGGCTGAAAAACACGTTTTGAAAAGTGTGATGTTACTGCCCCATAACTTACATGGGGTTGACCGAACTTGCAGAAACATGTTTATTTCTGCTGAAAAACACGTTTTGACACTTTCTGTACACTGGGGTTAAGGGCTGAGTGTGTGGGCTCTTCTGAGCCTTGCTGTTACAAGGAGATTCAGTTGTCTGAAAAAACGCGTTTATTTCGGGCTGAAAAACACGTTTTGAAAAGTGTGATGTTACTGCCCCATAACTTACATGGGGTTGACCAAACTTGCAGAAACATGTTTATTTCTGCTGAAAAACACGTTTTGACCCTTTCTGCAAACTGGGGTTAAGGGCTGAGTGTGTTGGCACTTCTGAGCCTTGCTGTTACAAGTATATTCAGCTGTCTGAAAAAACGCGTTTATTTCGGGCTGAAAAACACGTTTTGAAAAGTGTGATGTTACTGCCCCATAACTTACATGGGGTTGACCAAACGTGCAGAAACATGTTTATTTCTGCTGAAAAACACGTTTTGACCCTTTCTGCACACTGGGGTTAAGGGCTGAGTGTGTTGGCTCTTCTGAGCCTTGCTGTTACAAGTAGATTCAGCTGTCTGAAAAAACGAGTTTATTTCGGGCTGAAAAACACGTTTTGAAAAGTGTGATGTTACTGCCCCATAACTTACATGGGGTTGACCAAACTTGCAGAAACATGTTTATTTCTGCTGAAAAACACGTTTTGACACTTTCTGTACACTGGGGTTAAGGGCTGAGTGTGTGGGCTCTTCTGAGCCTTGCTGTTACAAGGAGATTCAGTTGCCTGAAAAAACGCGTTTATTTCGGGCTGAAAAACACGTTTTGAAAAGTGTGATGTTACTGCCCCATAACTTACATGGGGTTGACCAAACTTGCAGAAACATGTTTATTTCTGCTGAAAAACACGTTTTGACACTTTCTGTACACTGGGGTTAAGGGCTGAGTGTGTGGGCTCTTCTGAGCCTTGCTGTTACAAGGAGATTCAGTTGTCTGAAAAAACGCGTTTATTTCGGGCTGAAAAACACGTTTTGAAAAGTGTGATGTTACTGCCCCATAACTTACATGGGGTTGACCAAACTTGCAGAAACATGTTTATTTCTGCTGAAAAACACGTTTTGACACTTTCTGTACACTGGGGTTAAGGGCTGAGTGTGTGGGCTCTTCTGAGCCTTGCTGTTACAAGGAGATTAAGTTGCCTGAAAAAACGCGTTTATTTCGGGCTGAAAAACACGTTTTGAAAAGTGTGATGTTACTGCCCCATAACTTACATGGGGTTGACCAAACTTGCAGAAACATGTTTATTTCTGCTGAAAAACACGTTTTGACCCTTTCTGCACACTGGGGTTAAGGGTTGAGTGTGTGGGCACTTCTGAGCAGTGGTGTTACAAGTAGATTCAGTTGTCTGAAAAAACGCGTTTATTTCGGGCTGAAAAACACGTTTTGAAAAGTGTGATGTTACTGCCCCATAACTTACATGGGGTTGACGAAACATGTTTATTTCTGCTGAAAAACACGTTTTGACCCTTTCTGCACACTGGGGTTAAGGGTTGAGTGTGTGGGCACTTCTGAGCAGTGGTGTTACAAGTAGATTCAGTTGTCTGAAAAAACGCGTTTATTTCGGGCTGAAAAACACGTTTTGAAAAGTGTGATGTTACTGCCCCATAACTTACATGGGGTTGACCAAACTTGCAGAAACATGTTTATTTCTGCTGAAAAACACGTTTTGACACTTTCTGTACACTGGGGTTAAGGGCTGAGTGTGTGGGCACTTCTGAGCCTTGCTGTTACAAGTAGATTCAGTTGTCTGAAAAAACGCGTTTATTTCGGGCTGAAAAACACGTTTTGAAAAGTGTGATGTTACTGCCCCATAACTTACATGGGGTTGACCAAACTTGCAGAAACATGTTTATTTCTGCTGAAAAACACGTTTTGACACTTTCTGTACACTGGGGTTAAGGGCTGAGTGTGTGGGCTCTTCTGAGCCTTGCTGTTACAAGGAGATTCAGTTGTCTGAAAAAACGCGTTTATTTCGGGCTGAAAAACACGTTTTGAAAAGTGTGATGTTACTGCCCCATAACTTACATGGGGTTGACCAAACTTGCAGAAACATGTTTATTTCTGCTGAAAAACACGTTTTGACACTTTCTGTACACTGGGGTTAAGGGCTGAGTGTGTGGGCTCTTCTGAGCCTTGCTGTTACAAGGAGATTAAGTTGCCTGAAAAAACGCGTTTATTTCGGGCTGAAAAACACGTTTTGAAAAGTGTGATGTTACTGCCCCATAACTTACATGGGGTTGACCAAACTTGCAGAAACATGTTTATTTCTGCTGAAAAACACGTTTTGACCCTTTCTGCACACTGGGGTTAAGGGTTGAGTGTGTGGGCACTTCTGAGCAGTGGTGTTACAAGTAGATTCAGTTGTCTGAAAAAACGCGTTTATTTCGGGCTGAAAAACACGTTTTGAAAAGTGTGATGTTACTGCCCCATAACTTACATGGGGTTGACGAAACATGTTTATTTCTGCTGAAAAACACGTTTTGACCCTTTCTGCACACTGGGGTTAAGGGTTGAGTGTGTGGGCACTTCTGAGCAGTGGTGTTACAAGTAGATTCAGTTGTCTGAAAAAACGCGTTTATTTCGGGCTGAAAAACACGTTTTGAAAAGTGTGATGTTACTGCCCCATAACTTACATGGGGTTGACCAAACTTGCAGAAACATGTTTATTTCTGCTGAAAAACACGTTTTGACACTTTCTGTACACTGGGGTTAAGGGCTGAGTGTGTGGGCACTTCTGAGCCTTGCTGTTACAAGTAGATTCAGTTGTCTGAAAAAACGCGTTTATTTCGGGCTGAAAAACACGTTTTGAAAAGTGTGATGTTACTGCCCCATAACTTACATGGGGTTGACCAAACTTGCAGAAACATGTTTATTTCTGCTGAAAAACACGTTTTGACCCTTTCTGCACACTGGGGTTAAGGGCTGAGTGTGTTGGCTCTTCTGAGCCTTAATGTTACAAGTAGATTCAGCTGTATGAAAAAACGAGTTTATTTCGGGCTGAAAAACACGTTTTGAAAAGTGTGATGTTACTGCCCCATAACTTACATGGGGTTGACCAAACTTGCAGAAACATGTTTATTTCTGCTGAAAAACACGTTTTGACACTTTCTGTACACTGGGGTTAAGGGCTGAGTGTGTGGGCTCTTCTGAGCCTTGCTGTTACAAGGAGATTCAGTTGCCTGAAAAAACGCGTTTATTTCGGGCTGAAAAACACGTTTTGAAAAGTGTGATGTTACTGCCCCATAACTTACATGGGGTTGACCGAACTTGCAGAAACATGTTTATTTCTGCTGAAAAACACGTTTTGACACTTTCTGTACACTGGGGATAAGGGTTGAGTGTGTGGGCACTTCTGAGCCTTGCTGTTACAAGTAGATTCAGTTGCCTGAAAAAACGCGTTTATTTCGGGCTGAAAAACACGTTTTGAAAAGTGTGATGTTACTGCCCCATAACTTACATGGGGTTGACCAAACTTGCAGAAAAATGTTTATTTCTGCTGAAAAACACGTTTTGACAATTTCTGCACACTGGGGTTAAGGGCTGAGTGTGTGGGCTCTTTTGAGCCTTGCTGTTACAAGGAGATTCAGTTGTCTGAAAAAACGCGTTTATTTCGGGCTGAAAAACACGTTTTGAAAAGTGTGATGTTACTGCCCCATAACTTACATGGGGTTGACCAAACTTGCAGAAACATGTTTATTTCTGCTGAAAAACACGTTTTGACCCTTTCTGCACACTGGGGTTAAGGGTTGAGTGTGTGGGCACTTCTGAGCCTTGCTGTTACAAGTAGATTCAGTTGTCTGAAAAAACGCATTTATTTCGGGCTGAAAAGCACGTTTTGAAAAGTGTGATGTTACTGCCCCATAACTTACATGGGGTTGACCAAACTTGCAGAAACATGTTTATTTCTGCTGAAAAACACGTTTTGACCCTTTCTGCACACTGGGGTTAAGGGCTGAGTGTGTTGGCACTTCTGAGCCTTGCTGTTACAAGTAGATTCAGCTGTCTGAAAAAACGCGTTTATTTCGGGCTGAAAAACACGTTTTGAAAAGTGTGATGTTACTGCCCCATAACTTACATGGGGTTGACCAAACTTGCAGAAACATGTTTATTTCTGCTGAAAAACACGTTTTGACCCTTTCTGCACACTGGGGTTAAGGGCTGAGTGTGTTGGCACTTCTGAGCCTTGCTGTTACAATTAGATTCAGCTGTCTGAAAAAACGTGTTTATTTCGGGCTGAAAAACACGTTTTGAAAAGTGTGATGTTACTGCCCCATAACTTACATGGGGTTGACCAAACTTGCAGAAACATGTTTATTTCTGCTGAAAAACACGTTTTGACACTTTCTGTACACTGGGGTTAAGGGTTGAGTGTGTGGGCACTTCTGAGCCTTGCTGTTACAAGTAAATTCAGTTGCCTGAAAAAACGCGTTTAATTCGGGCTGAAAAACACGTTTTGAAAAGTGTGATGTTACTGCCCCATAACTTACATGGGGTTGACCAAACTTGCAGAAACATGTTTATTTCTGCTGAAAAACACGTTTTGACCCTTTCTGCACACTGGGGTTAAGGGCTGAGTGTGTTGGCACTTCTGAGCCTTGCTGTTACAAGTATATTCAGCTGTCTGAAAAAACGTGTTTATTTCGGGCTGAAAAACACGTTTTGAAAAGTGTGATGTTACTGCCCCATAACTTACATGGGGTTGACCAAACTTGCAGAAACATGTTTATTTCTGCTGAAAAACACGTTTTGACCCTTTCTGCACACTGGGGTTAAGGGCTGAGTGTGTTGGCTCTTCTGAGCCTTGCTGTTACAAGTAGATTCAGCTGTCTGAAAAAACGAGTTTATTTCGGGCTGAAAAACACGTTTTGAAAAGTGTGATGTTACTGCCCCATAACTTACATGGGGTTGACCAAACTTGCAGAAACATGTTTATTTCTGCTGAAAAACACGTTTTGACACTTTCTGTACACTGGGGTTAAGGGCTGAGTGTGTGGGCTCTTCTGAGCCTTGCTGTTACAAGGAGATTCAGTTGCCTGAAAAAACGCGTTTATTTCGGGCTGAAAAACACGTTTTGAAAAGTGTGATGTTACTGCCCCATAACTTACATGGGGTTGACCAAACTTGCAGAAACATGTTTATTTCTGCTGAAAAACACGTTTTGACACTTTCTGTACACTGGGGTTAAGGGCTGAGTGTGTGGGCTCTTCTGAGCCTTGCTGTTACAAGGAGATTCAGTTGTCTGAAAAAACGCGTTTATTTCGGGCTGAAAAACACGTTTTGAAAAGTGTGATGTTACTGCCCCATAACTTACATGGGGTTGACCAAACTTGCAGAAACATGTTTATTTCTGCTGAAAAACACGTTTTGACCCTTTCTGCACACTGGGGTTAAGGGTTGAGTGTGTGGGCACTTCTGAGCAGTGGTGTTACAAGTAGATTCAGTTGTCTGAAAAAACGCGTTTATTTCGGGCTGAAAAACACGTTTTGAAAAGTGTGATGTTACTGCCCCATAACTTACATGGGGTTGACCAAACTTGCAGAAACATGTTTATTTCTGCTGAAAAACACGTTTTGACACTTTCTGTACACTGGGGTTAAGGGCTGAGTGTGTGGGCTCTTCTGAGCCTTGCTGTTACAAGGAGATTCAGTTGCCTGAAAAAACGCGTTTATTTCGGGCTGAAAAACACGTTTTGAAAAGTGTGATGTTACTGCCCCATAACTTACATGGGGTTGACCAAACTTGCAGAAACATGTTTATTTCTGCTGAAAAACACGTTTTGACCCTTTCTGCACACTGGGGTTAAGGGCTGAGTGTGTTGGCTCTTCTGAGCCTTGCTGTTACAAGTAGATTCAGCTGTCTGAAAAAACGAGTTTATTTCGGGCTGAAAAACACGTTTTGAAAAGTGTGATGTTACTGCCCCATAACTTACATGGGGTTGACCAAACTTGCAGAAACATGTTTATTTCTGCTGAAAAACACGTTTTGACACTTTCTGTACACTGGGGTTAAGGGCTGAGTGTGTGGGCTCTTCTGAGCCTTGCTGTTACAAGGAGATTCAGTTGCCTGAAAAAACGCGTTTATTTCGGGCTGAAAAACACGTTTTGAAAAGTGTGATGTTACTGCCCCATAACTTACATGGGGTTGACCAAACTTGCAGAAACATGTTTATTTCTGCTGAAAAACACGTTTTGACCCTTTCTGCACACTGGGGTTAAGGGTTGAGTGTGTGGGCACTTCTGAGCAGTGGTGTTACAAGTAGATTCAGTTGTCTGAAAAAACGCGTTTATTTCGGGCTGAAAAACACGTTTTGAAAAGTGTGATGTTACTGCCCCATAACTTACATGGGGTTGACCAAACTTGCAGAAACATGTTTATATTTGCTGAAAAACACGTTTTGACACTTTCTGTACACTGGGGTTAAGGGCTGAGTGTGTGGGCTCTTCTGAGCCTTGCTGTTACAAGGAGATTCAGTTGCCTGAAAAAACGCGTTTATTTCGGGCTGAAAAACACGTTTTGAAAAGTGTGATGTTACTGCCCCATAACTTACATGGGGTTGACCGAACTTGCAGAAACATGTTTATTTCTGCTGAAAAACACGTTTTGACACTTTCTGTACACTGGGGTTAAGGGCTGAGTGTGTGGGCTCTTCTGAGCCTTGCTGTTACAAGGAGATTCAGTTGTCTGAAAAAACGCGTTTATTTCGGGCTGAAAAACACGTTTTGAAAAGTGTGATGTTACTGCCCCATAACTTACATGGGGTTGACCAAACTTGCAGAAACATGTTTATTTCTGCTGAAAAACACGTTTTGACCCTTTCTGCAAACTGGGGTTAAGGGCTGAGTGTGTTGGCACTTCTGAGCCTTGCTGTTACAAGTATATTCAGCTGTCTGAAAAAACGCGTTTATTTCGGGCTGAAAAACACGTTTTGAAAAGTGTGATGTTACTGCCCCATAACTTACATGGGGTTGACCAAACGTGCAGAAACATGTTTATTTCTGCTGAAAAACACGTTTTGACCCTTTCTGCACACTGGGGTTAAGGGCTGAGTGTGTTGGCTCTTCTGAGCCTTGCTGTTACAAGTAGATTCAGCTGTCTGAAAAAACGAGTTTATTTCGGGCTGAAAAACACGTTTTGAAAAGTGTGATGTTACTGCCCCATAACTTACATGGGGTTGACCAAACTTGCAGAAACATGTTTATTTCTGCTGAAAAACACGTTTTGACACTTTCTGTACACTGGGGTTAAGGGCTGAGTGTGTGGGCTCTTCTGAGCCTTGCTGTTACAAGGAGATTCAGTTGCCTGAAAAAACGCGTTTATTTCGGGCTGAAAAACACGTTTTGAAAAGTGTGATGTTACTGCCCCATAACTTACATGGGGTTGACCAAACTTGCAGAAACATGTTTATTTCTGCTGAAAAACACGTTTTGACACTTTCTGTACACTGGGGTTAAGGGCTGAGTGTGTGGGCTCTTCTGAGCCTTGCTGTTACAAGGAGATTCAGTTGTCTGAAAAAACGCGTTTATTTCGGGCTGAAAAACACGTTTTGAAAAGTGTGATGTTACTGCCCCATAACTTACATGGGGTTGACCAAACTTGCAGAAACATGTTTATTTCTGCTGAAAAACACGTTTTGACACTTTCTGTACACTGGGGTTAAGGGCTGAGTGTGTGGGCTCTTCTGAGCCTTGCTGTTACAAGGAGATTAAGTTGCCTGAAAAAACGCGTTTATTTCGGGCTGAAAAACACGTTTTGAAAAGTGTGATGTTACTGCCCCATAACTTACATGGGGTTGACCAAACTTGCAGAAACATGTTTATTTCTGCTGAAAAACACGTTTTGACACTTTCTGTACACTGGGGTTAAGGGCTGAGTGTGTGGGCACTTCTGAGCCTTGCTGTTACAAGTAGATTCAGTTGTCTGAAAAAACGCGTTTATTTCGGGCTGAAAAACACGTTTTGAAAAGTGTGATGTTACTGCCCCATAACTTACATGGGGTTGACCAAACTTGCAGAAACATGTTTATTTCTGCTGAAAAACACGTTTTGACACTTTCTGTACACTGGGGTTAAGGGCTGAGTGTGTGGGCTCTTCTGAGCCTTGCTGTTACAAGGAGATTCAGTTGTCTGAAAAAACGCGTTTATTTCGGGCTGAAAAACACGTTTTGAAAAGTGTGATGTTACTGCCCCATAACTTACATGGGGTTGACCAAACTTGCAGAAACATGTTTATTTCTGCTGAAAAACACGTTTTGACACTTTCTGTACACTGGGGTTAAGGGCTGAGTGTGTGGGCTCTTCTGAGCCTTGCTGTTACAAGGAGATTAAGTTGCCTGAAAAAACGCGTTTATTTCGGGCTGAAAAACACGTTTTGAAAAGTGTGATGTTACTGCCCCATAACTTACATGGGGTTGACCAAACTTGCAGAAACATGTTTATTTCTGCTGAAAAACACGTTTTGACCCTTTCTGCACACTGGGGTTAAGGGTTGAGTGTGTGGGCACTTCTGAGCAGTGGTGTTACAAGTAGATTCAGTTGTCTGAAAAAACGCGTTTATTTCGGGCTGAAAAACACGTTTTGAAAAGTGTGATGTTACTGCCCCATAACTTACATGGGGTTGACCAAACTTGCAGAAACATGTTTATATTTGCTGAAAAACACGTTTTGACACTTTCTGTACACTGGGGTTAAGGGCTGAGTGTGTGGGCTCTTCTGAGCCTTGCTGTTACAAGGAGATTCAGTTGCCTGAAAAAACGCGTTTATTTCGGGCTGAAAAACACGTTTTGAAAAGTGTGATGTTACTGCCCCATAACTTACATGGGGTTGACCGAACTTGCAGAAACATGTTTATTTCTGCTGAAAAACACGTTTTGACACTTTCTGTACACTGGGGTTAAGGGCTGAGTGTGTGGGCTCTTCTGAGCCTTGCTGTTACAAGGAGATTCAGTTGTCTGAAAAAACGCGTTTATTTCGGGCTGAAAAACACGTTTTGAAAAGTGTGATGTTACTGCCCCATAACTTACATGGGGTTGACCAAACTTGCAGAAACATGTTTATTTCTGCTGAAAAACACGTTTTGACCCTTTCTGCAAACTGGGGTTAAGGGCTGAGTGTGTTGGCACTTCTGAGCCTTGCTGTTACAAGTATATTCAGCTGTCTGAAAAAACGCGTTTATTTCGGGCTGAAAAACACGTTTTGAAAAGTGTGATGTTACTGCCCCATAACTTACATGGGGTTGACCAAACGTGCAGAAACATGTTTATTTCTGCTGAAAAACACGTTTTGACCCTTTCTGCACACTGGGGTTAAGGGCTGAGTGTGTTGGCTCTTCTGAGCCTTGCTGTTACAAGTAGATTCAGCTGTCTGAAAAAACGAGTTTATTTCGGGCTGAAAAACACGTTTTGAAAAGTGTGATGTTACTGCCCCATAACTTACATGGGGTTGACCAAACTTGCAGAAACATGTTTATTTCTGCTGAAAAACACGTTTTGACCCTTTCTGCACACTGGGGTTAAGGGCTGAGTGTGTTGGCTCTTCTGAGCCTTGCTGTTACAAGTAGATTCAGCTGTCTGAAAAAACGAGTTTATTTCGGGCTGAAAAACACGTTTTGAAAAGTGTGATGTTACTGCCCCATAACTTACATGGGGTTGACCAAACTTGCAGAAACATGTTTATTTCTGCTGAAAAACACGTTTTGACACTTTCTGTACACTGGGGTTAAGGGCTGAGTGTGTGGGCTCTTCTGAGCCTTGCTGTTACAAGGAGATTCAGTTGCCTGAAAAAACGCGTTTATTTCGGGCTGAAAAACACGTTTTGAAAAGTGTGATGTTACTGCCCCATAACTTACATGGGGTTGACCAAACTTGCAGAAACATGTTTATTTCTGCTGAAAAACACGTTTTGACCCTTTCTGCACACTGGGGTTAAGGGTTGAGTGTGTGGGCACTTCTGAGCAGTGGTGTTACAAGTAGATTCAGTTGTCTGAAAAAACGCGTTTATTTCGGGCTGAAAAACACGTTTTGAAAAGTGTGATGTTACTGCCCCATAACTTACATGGGGTTGACCAAACTTGCAGAAACATGTTTATATTTGCTGAAAAACACGTTTTGACACTTTCTGTACACTGGGGTTAAGGGCTGAGTGTGTGGGCTCTTCTGAGCCTTGCTGTTACAAGGAGATTCAGTTGCCTGAAAAAACGCGTTTATTTCGGGCTGAAAAACACGTTTTGAAAAGTGTGATGTTACTGCCCCATAACTTACATGGGGTTGACCGAACTTGCAGAAACATGTTTATTTCTGCTGAAAAACACGTTTTGACACTTTCTGTACACTGGGGTTAAGGGCTGAGTGTGTGGGCTCTTCTGAGCCTTGCTGTTACAAGGAGATTCAGTTGTCTGAAAAAACGCGTTTATTTCGGGCTGAAAAACACGTTTTGAAAAGTGTGATGTTACTGCCCCATAACTTACATGGGGTTGACCAAACTTGCAGAAACATGTTTATTTCTGCTGAAAAACACGTTTTGACCCTTTCTGCAAACTGGGGTTAAGGGCTGAGTGTGTTGGCACTTCTGAGCCTTGCTGTTACAAGTATATTCAGCTGTCTGAAAAAACGCGTTTATTTCGGGCTGAAAAACACGTTTTGAAAAGTGTGATGTTACTGCCCCATAACTTACATGGGGTTGACCAAACGTGCAGAAACATGTTTATTTCTGCTGAAAAACACGTTTTGACCCTTTCTGCACACTGGGGTTAAGGGCTGAGTGTGTTGGCTCTTCTGAGCCTTGCTGTTACAAGTAGATTCAGCTGTCTGAAAAAACGAGTTTATTTCGGGCTGAAAAACACGTTTTGAAAAGTGTGATGTTACTGCCCCATAACTTACATGGGGTTGACCAAACTTGCAGAAACATGTTTATTTCTGCTGAAAAACACGTTTTGACACTTTCTGTACACTGGGGTTAAGGGCTGAGTGTGTGGGCTCTTCTGAGCCTTGCTGTTACAAGGAGATTCAGTTGCCTGAAAAAACGCGTTTATTTCGGGCTGAAAAACACGTTTTGAAAAGTGTGATGTTACTGCCCCATAACTTACATGGGGTTGACCAAACTTGCAGAAACATGTTTATTTCTGCTGAAAAACACGTTTTGACACTTTCTGTACACTGGGGTTAAGGGCTGAGTGTGTGGGCTCTTCTGAGCCTTGCTGTTACAAGGAGATTCAGTTGTCTGAAAAAACGCGTTTATTTCGGGCTGAAAAACACGTTTTGAAAAGTGTGATGTTACTGCCCCATAACTTACATGGGGTTGACCAAACTTGCAGAAACAAGTTTATTTCTGCTGAAAAACACGTTTTGACACTTTCTGTACACTGGGGTTAAGGGCTGAGTGTGTGGGCTCTTCTGAGCCTTGCTGTTACAAGGAGATTAAGTTGCCTGAAAAAACGCGTTTATTTCGGGCTGAAAAACACGTTTTGAAAAGTGTGATGTTACTGCCCCATAACTTACATGGGGTTGACCAAACTTGCAGAAACATGTTTATTTCTGCTGAAAAACACGTTTTGACCCTTTCTGCACACTGGGGTTAAGGGTTGAGTGTGTGGGCACTTCTGAGCAGTGGTGTTACAAGTAGATTCAGTTGTCTGAAAAAACGCGTTTATTTCGGGCTGAAAAACACGTTTTGAAAAGTGTGATGTTACTGCCCCATAACTTACATGGGGTTGACGAAACATGTTTATTTCTGCTGAAAAACACGTTTTGACCCTTTCTGCACACTGGGGTTAAGGGTTGAGTGTGTGGGCACTTCTGAGCAGTGGTGTTACAAGTAGATTCAGTTGTCTGAAAAAACGCGTTTATTTCGGGCTGAAAAACACGTTTTGAAAAGTGTGATGTTACTGCCCCATAACTTACATGGGGTTGACCAAACTTGCAGAAACATGTTTATTTCTGCTGAAAAACACGTTTTGACACTTTCTGTACACTGGGGTTAAGGGCTGAGTGTGTGGGCACTTCTGAGCCTTGCTGTTACAAGTAGATTCAGTTGTCTGAAAAAACGCGTTTATTTCGGGCTGAAAAACACGTTTTGAAAAGTGTGATGTTACTGCCCCATAACTTACATGGGGTTGACCAAACTTGCAGAAACATGTTTATTTCTGCTGAAAAACACGTTTTGACACTTTCTGTACACTGGGGTTAAGGGCTGAGTGTGTGGGCTCTTCTGAGCCTTGCTGTTACAAGGAGATTCAGTTGTCTGAAAAAACGCGTTTATTTCGGGCTGAAAAACACGTTTTGAAAAGTGTGATGTTACTGCCCCATAACTTACATGGGGTTGACCAAACTTGCAGAAACATGTTTATTTCTGCTGAAAAACACGTTTTGACACTTTCTGTACACTGGGGTTAAGGGCTGAGTGTGTGGGCTCTTCTGAGCCTTGCTGTTACAAGGAGATTAAGTTGCCTGAAAAAACGCGTTTATTTCGGGCTGAAAAACACGTTTTGAAAAGTGTGATGTTACTGCCCCATAACTTACATGGGGTTGACCAAACTTGCAGAAACATGTTTATTTCTGCTGAAAAACACGTTTTGACCCTTTCTGCACACTGGGGTTAAGGGTTGAGTGTGTGGGCACTTCTGAGCAGTGGTGTTACAAGTAGATTCAGTTGTCTGAAAAAACGCGTTTATTTCGGGCTGAAAAACACGTTTTGAAAAGTGTGATGTTACTGCCCCATAACTTACATGGGGTTGACGAAACATGTTTATTTCTGCTGAAAAACACGTTTTGACCCTTTCTGCACACTGGGGTTAAGGGTTGAGTGTGTGGGCACTTCTGAGCAGTGGTGTTACAAGTAGATTCAGTTGTCTGAAAAAACGCGTTTATTTCGGGCTGAAAAACACGTTTTGAAAAGTGTGATGTTACTGCCCCATAACTTACATGGGGTTGACCAAACTTGCAGAAACATGTTTATTTCTGCTGAAAAACACGTTTTGACACTTTCTGTACACTGGGGTTAAGGGCTGAGTGTGTGGGCACTTCTGAGCCTTGCTGTTACAAGTAGATTCAGTTGTCTGAAAAAACGCGTTTATTTCGGGCTGAAAAACACGTTTTGAAAAGTGTGATGTTACTGCCCCATAACTTACATGGGGTTGACCAAACTTGCAGAAACATGTTTATTTCTGCTGAAAAACACGTTTTGACCCTTTCTGCACACTGGGGTTAAGGGCTGAGTGTGTTGGCTCTTCTGAGCCTTAATGTTACAAGTAGATTCAGCTGTATGAAAAAACGAGTTTATTTCGGGCTGAAAAACACGTTTTGAAAAGTGTGATGTTACTGCCCCATAACTTACATGGGGTTGACCAAACTTGCAGAAACATGTTTATTTCTGCTGAAAAACACGTTTTGACACTTTCTGTACACTGGGGTTAAGGGCTGAGTGTGTGGGCTCTTCTGAGCCTTGCTGTTACAAGGAGATTCAGTTGCCTGAAAAAACGCGTTTATTTCGGGCTGAAAAACACGTTTTGAAAAGTGTGATGTTACTGCCCCATAACTTACATGGGGTTGACCGAACTTGCAGAAACATGTTTATTTCTGCTGAAAAACACGTTTTGACACTTTCTGTACACTGGGGATAAGGGTTGAGTGTGTGGGCACTTCTGAGCCTTGCTGTTACAAGTAGATTCAGTTGCCTGAAAAAACGCGTTTATTTCGGGCTGAAAAACACGTTTTGAAAAGTGTGATGTTACTGCCCCATAACTTACATGGGGTTGACCAAACTTGCAGAAAAATGTTTATTTCTGCTGAAAAACACGTTTTGACAATTTCTGCACACTGGGGTTAAGGGCTGAGTGTGTGGGCTCTTTTGAGCCTTGCTGTTACAAGGAGATTCAGTTGTCTGAAAAAACGCGTTTATTTCGGGCTGAAAAACACGTTTTGAAAAGTGTGATGTTACTGCCCCATAACTTACATGGGGTTGACCAAACTTGCAGAAACATGTTTATTTCTGCTGAAAAACACGTTTTGACCCTTTCTGCACACTGGGGTTAAGGGTTGAGTGTGTGGGCACTTCTGAGCCTTGCTGTTACAAGTAGATTCAGTTGTCTGAAAAAACGCATTTATTTCGGGCTGAAAAGCACGTTTTGAAAAGTGTGATGTTACTGCCCCATAACTTACATGGGGTTGACCAAACTTGCAGAAACATGTTTATTTCTGCTGAAAAACACGTTTTGACCCTTTCTGCACACTGGGGTTAAGGGCTGAGTGTGTTGGCACTTCTGAGCCTTGCTGTTACAAGTAGATTCAGCTGTCTGAAAAAACGCGTTTATTTCGGGCTGAAAAACACGTTTTGAAAAGTGTGATGTTACTGCCCCATAACTTACATGGGGTTGACCAAACTTGCAGAAACATGTTTATTTCTGCTGAAAAACACGTTTTGACCCTTTCTGCACACTGGGGTTAAGGGCTGAGTGTGTTGGCACTTCTGAGCCTTGCTGTTACAATTAGATTCAGCTGTCTGAAAAAACGTGTTTATTTCGGGCTGAAAAACACGTTTTGAAAAGTGTGATGTTACTGCCCCATAACTTACATGGGGTTGACCAAACTTGCAGAAACATGTTTATTTCTGCTGAAAAACACGTTTTGACACTTTCTGTACACTGGGGTTAAGGGTTGAGTGTGTGGGCACTTCTGAGCCTTGCTGTTACAAGTAAATTCAGTTGCCTGAAAAAACGCGTTTAATTCGGGCTGAAAAACACGTTTTGAAAAGTGTGATGTTACTGCCCCATAACTTACATGGGGTTGACCAAACTTGCAGAAACATGTTTATTTCTGCTGAAAAACACGTTTTGACCCTTTCTGCACACTGTGGTTAAGGGCTGAGTGTGTTGGCACTTCTGAGCCTTGCTGTTACAAGTATATTCAGCTGTCTGAAAAAACGAGTTTATTTCGGGCTGAAAAACACGTTTTGAAAAGTGTGATGTTACTGCCCCATAACTTACATGGGGTTGACCAAACTTGCAGAAACATGTTTATTTCTGCTGAAAAACACGTTTTGACACTTTCTGTACACTGGGGTTAAGGGCTGAGTGTGTGGGCTCTTCTGAGCCTTGCTGTTACAAGGAGATTCAGTTGCCTGAAAAAACGCGTTTATTTCGGGCTGAAAAACACGTTTTGAAAAGTGTGATGTTACTGCCCCATAACTTACATGGGGTTGACCAAACTTGCAGAAACATGTTTATTTCTGCTGAAAAACACGTTTTGACACTTTCTGTACACTGGGGTTAAGGGCTGAGTGTGTGGGCTCTTCTGAGCCTTGCTGTTACAAGGAGATTCAGTTGTCTGAAGAAACGCGTTTATTTCGGGCTGAAAAACACGTTTTGAAAAGTGTGATGTTACTGCCCCATAACTTACATGGGGTTGACCAAACTTGCAGAAACATGTTTATTTCTGCTGAAAAACACGTTTTGACCCTTTCTGCACACTGGGGTTAAGGGTTGAGTGTGTGGGCACTTCTGAGCAGTGGTGTTACAAGTAGATTCAGTTGTCTGAAAAAACGCGTTTATTTCGGGCTGAAAAACACGTTTTGAAAAGTGTGATGTTACTGCCCCATAACTTACATGGGGTTGACCAAACTTGCAGAAACATGTTTATTTCTGCTGAAAAACACGTTTTGACACTTTCTGTACACTGGGGTTAAGGGCTGAGTGTGTGGGCTCTTCTGAGCCTTGCTGTTACAAGGAGATTCAGTTGCCTGAAAAAACGCGTTTATTTCGGGCTGAAAAACACGTTTTGAAAAGTGTGATGTTACTGCCCCATAACTTACATGGGGTTGACCAAACTTGCAGAAACATGTTTATTTCTGCTGAAAAACACGTTTTGACCCTTTCTGCACACTGGGGTTAAGGGCTGAGTGTGTTGGCTCTTCTGAGCCTTGCTGTTACAAGTAGATTCAGCTGTCTGAAAAAACGAGTTTATTTCGGGCTGAAAAACACGTTTTGAAAAGTGTGATGTTACTGCCCCATAACTTACATGGGGTTGACCAAACTTGCAGAAACATGTTTATTTCTGCTGAAAAACACGTTTTGACACTTTCTGTACACTGGGGTTAAGGGCTGAGTGTGTGGGCTCTTCTGAGCCTTGCTGTTACAAGGAGATTCAGTTGCCTGAAAAAACGCGTTTATTTCGGGCTGAAAAACACGTTTTGAAAAGTGTGATGTTACTGCCCCATAACTTACATGGGGTTGACCAAACTTGCAGAAACATGTTTATTTCTGCTGAAAAACACGTTTTGACACTTTCTGTACACTGGGGTTAAGGGTTGAGTGTGTGGGCACTTCTGAGCCTTGCTGTTACAAGTAAATTCAGTTGCCTGAAAAAACGCGTTTAATTCGGGCTGAAAAACACGTTTTGAAAAGTGTGATGTTACTGCCCCATAACTTACATGGGGTTGACCAAACTTGCAGAAACATGTTTATTTCTGCTGAAAAACACGTTTTGACCCTTTCTGCACACTGGGGTTAAGGGTTGAGTGTGTGGGCACTTCTGAGCAGTGGTGTTACAAGTAGATTCAGTTGTCTGAAAAAACGCGTTTATTTCGGGCTGAAAAACACGTTTTGAAAAGTGTGATGTTACTGCCCCATAACTTACATGGGGTTGACCAAACTTGCAGAAACATGTTTATTTCTGCTGAAAAACACGTTTTGACACTTTCTGTACACTGGGGTTAAGGGCTGAGTGTGTGGGCACTTCTGAGCCTTGCTGTTACAAGTAGATTCAGTTGTCTGAAAAAACGCGTTTATTTCGGGCTGAAAAACACGTTTTGAAAAGTGTGATGTTACTGCCCCATAACTTACATGGGGTAGACCAAACTTGCAGAAACATGTTTATTTCTGCTGAAAAACACGTTTTGACCCTTTCTGCACACTGGGGTTAAGGGCTGAGTGTGTTGGCTCTTCTGAGCCTTGCTGTTACAAGTAGATTCAGCTGTCTGAAAAAACGAGTTTATTTCGGGCTGAAAAACACGTTTTGAAAAGTGTGATGTTACTGCCCCATAACTTACATGGGGTTGACCAAACTTGCAGAAACATGTTTATTTCTGCTGAAAAACACGTTTTGACACTTTCTGTACACTGGGGTTAAGGGCTGAGTGTGTGGGCTCTTCTGAGCCTTGCTGTTACAAGGAGATTCAGTTGCCTGAAAAAACGCGTTTATTTCGGGCTGAAAAACACGTTTTGAAAAGTGTGATGTTACTGCCCCATAACTTACATGGGGTTGACCAAACTTGCAGAAACATGTTTATTTCTGCTGAAAAACACGTTTTGACACTTTCTGTACACTGGGGTTAAGGGCTGAGTGTGTGGGCTCTTCTGAGCCTTGCTGTTACAAGGAGATTCAGTTGTCTGAAAAAACGCGTTTATTTCGGGCTGAAAAACACGTTTTGAAAAGTGTGATGTTACTGCCCCATAACTTACATGGGGTTGACCAAACTTGCAGAAACATGTTTATTTCTGCTGAAAAACACGTTTTGACCCTTTCTGCACACTGGGGTTAAGGGTTGAGTGTGTGGGCACTTCTGAGCAGTGGTGTTACAAGTAGATTCAGTTGTCTGAAAAAACGCGTTTATTTCGGGCTGAAAAACACGTTTTGAAAAGTGTGATGTTACTGCCCCATAACTTACATGGGGTTGACCAAACTTGCAGAAACATGTTTATTTCTGCTGAAAAACACGTTTTGACACTTTCTGTACACTGGGGTTAAGGGCTGAGTGTGTGGGCTCTTCTGAGCCTTGCTGTTACAAGGAGATTCAGTTGCCTGAAAAAACGCGTTTATTTCGGGCTGAAAAACACGTTTTGAAAAGTGTGATGTTACTGCCCCATAACTTACATGGGGTTGACCAAACTTGCAGAAACATGTTTATTTCTGCTGAAAAACACGTTTTGACCCTTTCTGCACACTGGGGTTAAGGGCTGAGTGTGTTGGCTCTTCTGAGCCTTGCTGTTACAAGTAGATTCAGCTGTCTGAAAAAACGAGTTTATTTCGGGCTGAAAAACACGTTTTGAAAAGTGTGATGTTACTGCCCCATAACTTACATGGGGTTGACCAAACTTGCAGAAACATGTTTATTTCTGCTGAAAAACACGTTTTGACACTTTCTGTACACTGGGGTTAAGGGCTGAGTGTGTGGGCTCTTCTGAGCCTTGCTGTTACAAGGAGATTCAGTTGCCTGAAAAAACGCGTTTATTTCGGGCTGAAAAACACGTTTTGAAAAGTGTGATGTTACTGCCCCATAACTTACATGGGGTTGACCAAACTTGCAGAAACATGTTTATTTCTGCTGAAAAACACGTTTTGACACTTTCTGTACACTGGGGTTAAGGGTTGAGTGTGTGGGCACTTCTGAGCCTTGCTGTTACAAGGAGATTCAGTTGCCTGAAAAAACGCGTTTAATTCGGGCTGAAAAACACGTTTTGAAAAGTGTGATGTTACTGCCCCATAACTTACATGGGGTTGACCAAACTTGCAGAAACATGTTTATTTCTGCTGAAAAACACGTTTTGACCCTTTCTGCACACTGGGGTTAAGGGCTGAGTGTGTGGGCACTTCTGAGCCTTGCTGTTACAAGTAGATTCAGTTGTCTGAAAAAACGCGTTTATTTCGGGCTGAAAAACACGTTTTGAAAAGTGTGATGTTACTGCCCCATAACTTACATGGGGTTGACCAAACTTGCAGAAACATGTTTATTTCTGCTGAAAAACACGTTTTGACCCTTTCTGCACACTGGGGTTAAGGGCTGAGTGTGTTGGCTCTTCTGAGCCTTGCTGTTACAAGTAGATTAAGTTGCCTGAAAAAACGCGTTTATTTCGGGCTGAAAAACACGTTTTGAAAAGTGTGATGTTACTGCCCCATAACTTACATGGGGTTGACCAAACTTGCAGAAACATGTTTATTTCTGCTGAAAAACACGTTTTGACCCTTTCTGCACACTGGGGTTAAGGGTTGAGTGTGTGGGCACTTCTGAGCAGTGGTGTTACAAGTAGATTCAGTTGTCTGAAAAAACGCGTTTATTTCGGGCTGAAAAACACGTTTTGAAAAGTGTGATGTTACTGCCCCATAACTTACATGGGGTTGACCAAACTTGCAGAAACATGTTTATTTCTGCTGAAAAACACGTTTTGACACTTTCTGTACACTGGGGTTAAGGGCTGAGTGTGTGGGCACTTCTGAGCCTTGCTGTTACAAGTAGATTCAGTTGTCTGAAAAAACGCGTTTATTTCGGGCTGAAAAACACGTTTTGAAAAGTGTGATGTTACTGCCCCATAACTTACATGGGGTAGACCAAACTTGCAGAAACATGTTTATTTCTGCTGAAAAACACGTTTTGACCCTTTCTGCACACTGGGGTTAAGGGCTGAGTGTGTTGGCTCTTCTGAGCCTTGCTGTTACAAGTAGATTCAGCTGTCTGAAAAAACGAGTTTATTTCGGGCTGAAAAACACGTTTTGAAAAGTGTGATGTTACTGCCCCATAACTTACATGGGGTTGACCAAACTTGCAGAAACATGTTTATTTCTGCTGAAAAACACGTTTTGACACTTTCTGTACACTGGGGTTAAGGGCTGAGTGTGTGGGCTCTTCTGAGCCTTGCTGTTACAAGGAGATTCAGTTGCCTGAAAAAACGCGTTTATTTCGGGCTGAAAAACACGTTTTGAAAAGTGTGATGTTACTGCCCCATAACTTACATGGGGTTGACCAAACTTGCAGAAACATGTTTATTTCTGCTGAAAAACACGTTTTGACACTTTCTGTACACTGGGGTTAAGGGCTGAGTGTGTGGGCTCTTCTGAGCCTTGCTGTTACAAGGAGATTCAGTTGTCTGAAAAAACGCGTTTATTTCGGGCTGAAAAACACGTTTTGAAAAGTGTGATGTTACTGCCCCATAACTTACATGGGGTTGACCAAACTTGCAGAAACATGTTTATTTCTGCTGAAAAACACGTTTTGACCCTTTCTGCACACTGGGGTTAAGGGTTGAGTGTGTGGGCACTTCTGAGCAGTGGTGTTACAAGTAGATTCAGTTGTCTGAAAAAACGCGTTTATTTCGGGCTGAAAAACACGTTTTGAAAAGTGTGATGTTACTGCCCCATAACTTACATGGGGTTGACCAAACTTGCAGAAACATGTTTATTTCTGCTGAAAAACACGTTTTGACACTTTCTGTACACTGGGGTTAAGGGCTGAGTGTGTGGGCTCTTCTGAGCCTTGCTGTTACAAGGAGATTCAGTTGCCTGAAAAAACGCGTTTATTTCGGGCTGAAAAACACGTTTTGAAAAGTGTGATGTTACTGCCCCATAACTTACATGGGGTTGACCAAACTTGCAGAAACATGTTTATTTCTGCTGAAAAACACGTTTTGACCCTTTCTGCACACTGGGGTTAAGGGCTGAGTGTGTTGGCTCTTCTGAGCCTTGCTGTTACAAGTAGATTCAGCTGTCTGAAAAAACGAGTTTATTTCGGGCTGAAAAACACGTTTTGAAAAGTGTGATGTTACTGCCCCATAACTTACATGGGGTTGACCAAACTTGCAGAAACATGTTTATTTCTGCTGAAAAACACGTTTTGACACTTTCTGTACACTGGGGTTAAGGGCTGAGTGTGTGGGCTCTTCTGAGCCTTGCTGTTACAAGGAGATTCAGTTGCCTGAAAAAACGCGTTTATTTCGGGCTGAAAAACACGTTTTGAAAAGTGTGATGTTACTGCCCCATAACTTACATGGGGTTGACCAAACTTGCAGAAACATGTTTATTTCTGCTGAAAAACACGTTTTGACACTTTCTGTACACTGGGGTTAAGGGTTGAGTGTGTGGGCACTTCTGAGCCTTGCTGTTACAAGGAGATTCAGTTGCCTGAAAAAACGCGTTTAATTCGGGCTGAAAAACACGTTTTGAAAAGTGTGATGTTACTGCCCCATAACTTACATGGGGTTGACCAAACTTGCAGAAACATGTTTATTTCTGCTGAAAAACACGTTTTGACCCTTTCTGCACACTGGGGTTAAGGGCTGAGTGTGTGGGCACTTCTGAGCCTTGCTGTTACAAGTAGATTCAGTTGTCTGAAAAAACGCGTTTATTTCGGGCTGAAAAACACGTTTTGAAAAGTGTGATGTTACTGCCCCATAACTTACATGGGGTTGACCAAACTTGCAGAAACATGTTTATTTCTGCTGAAAAACACGTTTTGACCCTTTCTGCACACTGGGGTTAAGGGCTGAGTGTGTTGGCTCTTCTGAGCCTTGCTGTTACAAGTAGATTCAGCTGTCTGAAAAAACGAGTTTATTTCGGGCTGAAAAACACGTTTTGAAAAGTGTGATGTTACTGCCCCATAACTTACATGGGGTTGACCAAACTTGCAGAAACATGTTTATTTCTGCTGAAAAACACGTTTTGACACTTTCTGTACACTGGGGTTAAGGGCTGAGTGTGTGGGCTCTTCTGAGCCTTGCTGTTACAAGGAGATTCAGTTGCCTGAAAAAACGCGTTTATTTCGGGCTGAAAAACACGTTTTGAAAAGTGTGATGTTACTGCCCCATAACTTACATGGGGTTGACCAAACTTGCAGAAACATGTTTATTTCTGCTGAAAAACACGTTTTGACACTTTCTGTACACTGGGGTTAAGGGCTGAGTGTGTGGGCTCTTCTGAGCCTTGCTGTTACAAGGAGATTCAGTTGTCTGAAAAAACGCGTTTATTTCGGGCTGAAAAACACGTTTTGAAAAGTGTGATGTTACTGCCCCATAACTTACATGGGGTTGACCAAACTTGCAGAAACATGTTTATTTCTGCTGAAAAACACGTTTTGACCCTTTCTGCACACTGGGGTTAAGGGCTGAGTGTGTTGGCACTTCTGAGCCTTGCTGTTACAATTAGATTCAGCTGTCTGAAAAAACGTGTTTATTTCGGGCTGAAAAACACGTTTTGAAAAGTGTGATGTTACTGCCCCATAACTTACATGGGGTTGACCAAACTTGCAGAAACATGTTTATTTCTGCTGAAAAACACGTTTTGACACTTTCTGTACACTGGGGTTAAGGGTTGAGTGTGTGCGCACTTCTGAGCCTTGCTGTTACAAGTAAATTCAGTTGCCTGAAAAAACGCGTTTAATTCGGGCTGAAAAACACGTTTTGAAAAGTGTGATGTTACTGCCCCATAACTTACATGGGGTTGACCAAACTTGCAGAAACATGTTTATTTCTGCTGAAAAACACGTTTTGACCCTTTCTGCACACTGGGGTTAAGGGCTGAGTGTGTTGGCACTTCTGAGCCTTGCTGTTACAAGTATATTCAGCTGTCTGAAAAAACGTGTTTATTTCGGGCTGAAAAACACGTTTTGAAAAGTGTGATGTTACTTCCCCATAACTTACATGGGGTTGACCAAACTTGCAGAAACATGTTTATTTCTGCTGAAAAACACGTTTTGACCCTTTCTGCACACTGGGGTTAAGGGCTGAGTGTGTTGGCTCTTCTGAGCCTTTCTGTTACAAGTAGATTCAGCTGTCTGAAAAAACGAGTTTATTTCGGGCTGAAAAACACGTTTTGAAAAGTGTGATGTTACTGCCCCATAACTTACATGGGGTTGACCAAACTTGCAGAAACATGTTTATTTCTGCTGAAAAACACGTTTTGACACTTTCTGTACACTGGGGTTAAGGGCTGAGTGTGTGGGCTCTTCTGAGCCTTGCTGTTACAAGGAGATTCAGTTGCCTGAAAAAACGCGTTTATTTCGGGCTGAAAAACACGTTTTGAAAAGTGTGCATTTACTGCCCCATAACTTACATGGGGTTGACCAAACTTGCAGAAACATGTTTATTTCTGCTGAAAAACACGTTTTGACACTTTCTGTACACTGGGGTTAAGGGCTGAGTGTGTGGGCTCTTCTGAGCCTTGCTGTTACAAGGAGATTCAGTTGTCTGAAAAAACGCGTTTATTTCGGGCTGAAAAACACGTTTTGAAAAGTGTGATGTTACTGCCCCATAACTTACATGGGGTTGACCAAACTTGCAGAAACATGTTTATTTCTGCTGAAAAACACGTTTTGACCCTTTCTGCACACTGGGGTTAAGGGTTGAGTGTGTGGGCACTTCTGAGCAGTGGTGTTACAAGTAGATTCAGTTGTCTGAAAAAACGCGTTTATTTCGGGCTGAAAAACACGTTTTGAAAAGTGTGATGTTACTGCCCCATAACTTACATGGGGTTGACCAAACTTGCAGAAACATGTTTATTTCTGCTGAAAAACACGTTTTGACACTTTCTGTACACTGGGGTTAAGGGCTGAGTGTGTGGGCTCTTCTGAGCCTTGCTGTTACAAGGAGATTCAGTTGCCTGAAAAAACGCGTTTATTTCGGGCTGAAAAACACGTTTTGAAAAGTGTGATGTTACTGCCCCATAACTTACATGGGGTTGACCAAACTTGCAGAAACATGTTTATTTCTGCTGAAAAACACGTTTTGACCCTTTCTGCACACTGGGGTTAAGGGCTGAGTGTGTTGGCTCTTCTGAGCCTTGCTGTTACAAGTAGATTCAGCTGTCTGAAAAAACGAGTTTATTTCGGGCTGAAAAACACGTTTTGAAAAGTGTGATGTTACTGCCCCATAACTTACATGGGGTTGACCAAACTTGCAGAAACATGTTTATTTCTGCTGAAAAACACGTTTTGACACTTTCTGTACACTGGGGTTAAGGGCTGAGTGTGTGGGCTCTTCTGAGCCTTGCTGTTACAAGGAGATTCAGTTGCCTGAAAAAACGCGTTTATTTCGGGCTGAAAAACACGTTTTGAAAAGTGTGATGTTACTGCCCCATAACTTACATGGGGTTGACCAAACTTGCAGAAACATGTTTATTTCTGCTGAAAAACACGTTTTGACACTTTCTGTACACTGGGGTTAAGGGTTGAGTGTGTGGGCACTTCTGAGCCTTGCTGTTACAAGGAGATTCAGTTGCCTGAAAAAACGCGTTTAATTCGGGCTGAAAAACACGTTTTGAAAAGTGTGATGTTACTGCCCCATAACTTACATGGGGTTGACCAAACTTGCAGAAACATGTTTATTTCTGCTGAAAAACACGTTTTGACCCTTTCTGCACACTGGGGTTAAGGGCTGAGTGTGTGGGCACTTCTGAGCCTTGCTGTTACAAGTAGATTCAGTTGTCTGAAAAAACGCGTTTATTTCGGGCTGAAAAACACGTTTTGAAAAGTGTGATGTTACTGCCCCATAACTTACATGGGGTTGACCAAACTTGCAGAAACATGTTTATTTCTGCTGAAAAACACGTTTTGACCCTTTCTGCACACTGGGGTTAAGGGCTGAGTGTGTTGGCTCTTCTGAGCCTTGCTGTTACAAGTAGATTAAGTTGCCTGAAAAAACGCGTTTATTTCGGGCTGAAAAACACGTTTTGAAAAGTGTGATGTTACTGCCCCATAACTTACATGGGGTTGACCAAACTTGCAGAAACATGTTTATTTCTGCTGAAAAACACGTTTTGACCCTTTCTGCACACTGGGGTTAAGGGTTGAGTGTGTGGGCACTTCTGAGCAGTGGTGTTACAAGTAGATTCAGTTGTCTGAAAAAACGCGTTTATTTCGGGCTGAAAAACACGTTTTGAAAAGTGTGATGTTACTGCCCCATAACTTACATGGGGTTGACCAAACTTGCAGAAACATGTTTATTTCTGCTGAAAAACACGTTTTGACACTTTCTGTACACTGGGGTTAAGGGCTGAGTGTGTGGGCACTTCTGAGCCTTGCTGTTACAAGTAGATTCAGTTGTCTGAAAAAACGCGTTTATTTCGGGCTGAAAAACACGTTTTGAAAAGTGTGATGTTACTGCCCCATAACTTACATGGGGTAGACCAAACTTGCAGAAACATGTTTATTTCTGCTGAAAAACACGTTTTGACCCTTTCTGCACACTGGGGTTAAGGGCTGAGTGTGTTGGCTCTTCTGAGCCTTGCTGTTACAAGTAGATTCAGCTGTCTGAAAAAACGAGTTTATTTCGGGCTGAAAAACACGTTTTGAAAAGTGTGATGTTACTGCCCCATAACTTACATGGGGTTGACCAAACTTGCAGAAACATGTTTATTTCTGCTGAAAAACACGTTTTGACACTTTCTGTACACTGGGGTTAAGGGCTGAGTGTGTGGGCTCTTCTGAGCCTTGCTGTTACAAGGAGATTCAGTTGCCTGAAAAAACGCGTTTATTTCGGGCTGAAAAACACGTTTTGAAAAGTGTGATGTTACTGCCCCATAACTTACATGGGGTTGACCAAACTTGCAGAAACATGTTTATTTCTGCTGAAAAACACGTTTTGACACTTTCTGTACACTGGGGTTAAGGGCTGAGTGTGTGGGCTCTTCTGAGCCTTGCTGTTACAAGGAGATTCAGTTGTCTGAAAAAACGCGTTTATTTCGGGCTGAAAAACACGTTTTGAAAAGTGTGATGTTACTGCCCCATAACTTACATGGGGTTGACCAAACTTGCAGAAACATGTTTATTTCTGCTGAAAAACACGTTTTGACCCTTTCTGCACACTGGGGTTAAGGGTTGAGTGTGTGGGCACTTCTGAGCAGTGGTGTTACAAGTAGATTCAGTTGTCTGAAAAAACGCGTTTATTTCGGGCTGAAAAACACGTTTTGAAAAGTGTGATGTTACTGCCCCATAACTTACATGGGGTTGACCAAACTTGCAGAAACATGTTTATTTCTGCTGAAAAACACGTTTTGACACTTTCTGTACACTGGGGTTAAGGGCTGAGTGTGTGGGCTCTTCTGAGCCTTGCTGTTACAAGGAGATTCAGTTGCCTGAAAAAACGCGTTTATTTCGGGCTGAAAAACACGTTTTGAAAAGTGTGATGTTACTGCCCCATAACTTACATGGGGTTGACCAAACTTGCAGAAACATGTTTATTTCTGCTGAAAAACACGTTTTGACCCTTTCTGCACACTGGGGTTAAGGGCTGAGTGTGTTGGCTCTTCTGAGCCTTGCTGTTACAAGTAGATTCAGCTGTCTGAAAAAACGAGTTTATTTCGGGCTGAAAAACACGTTTTGAAAAGTGTGATGTTACTGCCCCATAACTTACATGGGGTTGACCAAACTTGCAGAAACATGTTTATTTCTGCTGAAAAACACGTTTTGACACTTTCTGTACACTGGGGTTAAGGGCTGAGTGTGTGGGCTCTTCTGAGCCTTGCTGTTACAAGGAGATTCAGTTGCCTGAAAAAACGCGTTTATTTCGGGCTGAAAAACACGTTTTGAAAAGTGTGATGTTACTGCCCCATAACTTACATGGGGTTGACCAAACTTGCAGAAACATGTTTATTTCTGCTGAAAAACACGTTTTGACACTTTCTGTACACTGGGGTTAAGGGTTGAGTGTGTGGGCACTTCTGAGCCTTGCTGTTACAAGGAGATTCAGTTGCCTGAAAAAACGCGTTTAATTCGGGCTGAAAAACACGTTTTGAAAAGTGTGATGTTACTGCCCCATAACTTACATGGGGTTGACCAAACTTGCAGAAACATGTTTATTTCTGCTGAAAAACACGTTTTGACCCTTTCTGCACACTGGGGTTAAGGGCTGAGTGTGTGGGCACTTCTGAGCCTTGCTGTTACAAGTAGATTCAGTTGTCTGAAAAAACGCGTTTATTTCGGGCTGAAAAACACGTTTTGAAAAGTGTGATGTTACTGCCCCATAACTTACATGGGGTTGACCAAACTTGCAGAAACATGTTTATTTCTGCTGAAAAACACGTTTTGACCCTTTCTGCACACTGGGGTTAAGGGCTGAGTGTGTTGGCTCTTCTGAGCCTTGCTGTTACAAGTAGATTCAGCTGTCTGAAAAAACGAGTTTATTTCGGGCTGAAAAACACGTTTTGAAAAGTGTGATGTTACTGCCCCATAACTTACATGGGGTTGACCAAACTTGCAGAAACATGTTTATTTCTGCTGAAAAACACGTTTTGACACTTTCTGTACACTGGGGTTAAGGGCTGAGTGTGTGGGCTCTTCTGAGCCTTGCTGTTACAAGGAGATTCAGTTGCCTGAAAAAACGCGTTTATTTCGGGCTGAAAAACACGTTTTGAAAAGTGTGATGTTACTGCCCCATAACTTACATGGGGTTGACCAAACTTGCAGAAACATGTTTATTTCTGCTGAAAAACACGTTTTGACACTTTCTGTACACTGGGGTTAAGGGCTGAGTGTGTGGGCTCTTCTGAGCCTTGCTGTTACAAGGAGATTCAGTTGTCTGAAAAAACGCGTTTATTTCGGGCTGAAAAACACGTTTTGAAAAGTGTGATGTTACTGCCCCATAACTTACATGGGGTTGACCAAACTTGCAGAAACATGTTTATTTCTGCTGAAAAACACGTTTTGACCCTTTCTGCACACTGGGGTTAAGGGCTGAGTGTGTTGGCACTTCTGAGCCTTGCTGTTACAATTAGATTCAGCTGTCTGAAAAAACGTGTTTATTTCGGGCTGAAAAACACGTTTTGAAAAGTGTGATGTTACTGCCCCATAACTTACATGGGGTTGACCAAACTTGCAGAAACATGTTTATTTCTGCTGAAAAACACGTTTTGACACTTTCTGTACACTGGGGTTAAGGGTTGAGTGTGTGCGCACTTCTGAGCCTTGCTGTTACAAGTAAATTCAGTTGCCTGAAAAAACGCGTTTAATTCGGGCTGAAAAACACGTTTTGAAAAGTGTGATGTTACTGCCCCATAACTTACATGGGGTTGACCAAACTTGCAGAAACATGTTTATTTCTGCTGAAAAACACGTTTTGACCCTTTCTGCACACTGGGGTTAAGGGCTGAGTGTGTTGGCACTTCTGAGCCTTGCTGTTACAAGTATATTCAGCTGTCTGAAAAAACGTGTTTATTTCGGGCTGAAAAACACGTTTTGAAAAGTGTGATGTTACTTCCCCATAACTTACATGGGGTTGACCAAACTTGCAGAAACATGTTTATTTCTGCTGAAAAACACGTTTTGACCCTTTCTGCACACTGGGGTTAAGGGCTGAGTGTGTTGGCTCTTCTGAGCCTTTCTGTTACAAGTAGATTCAGCTGTCTGAAAAAACGAGTTTATTTCGGGCTGAAAAACACGTTTTGAAAAGTGTGATGTTACTGCCCCATAACTTACATGGGGTTGACCAAACTTGCAGAAACATGTTTATTTCTGCTGAAAAACACGTTTTGACACTTTCTGTACACTGGGGTTAAGGGCTGAGTGTGTGGGCTCTTCTGAGCCTTGCTGTTACAAGGAGATTCAGTTGCCTGAAAAAACGCGTTTATTTCGGGCTGAAAAACACGTTTTGAAAAGTGTGCATTTACTGCCCCATAACTTACATGGGGTTGACCAAACTTGCAGAAACATGTTTATTTCTGCTGAAAAACACGTTTTGACCCTTTCTGCACACTGGGGTTAAGGGCTGAGTGTGTTGGCACTTCTGAGCCTTGCTGTTACAATTAGATTCAGCTGTCTGAAAAAACGTGTTTATTTCGGGCTGAAAAACACGTTTTGAAAAGTGTGATGTTACTGCCCCATAACTTACATGGGGTTGACCAAACTTGCAGAAACATGTTTATTTCTGCTGAAAAACACGTTTTGACACTTTCTGTACACTGGGGTTAAGGGCTGAGTGTGTGGGCTCTTCTGAGCCTTGCTGTTACAAGGAGATTCAGTTGCCTGAAAAAACGCGTTTATTTCGGGCTGAAAAACACGTTTTGAAAAGTGTGATGTTACTGCCCCATAACTTACATGGGGTTGACCAAACTTGCAGAAACATGTTTATTTCTGCTGAAAAACACGTTTTGACACTTTCTGTACACTGGGGTTAAGGGCTGAGTGTGTGGGCTCTTCTGAGCCTTGCTGTTACAAGGAGATTCAGTTGTCTGAAAAAAAGCGTTTATTTCGGGCTGAAAAACACGTTTTGAATAGTGTGATGTTACTGCCCCATAACTTACATGGGGTTGACCAAACTTGCAGAAACATGTTTATTTCTGCTGAAAAACACGTTTTGACCCTTTCTGCAAACTGGGGTTAAGGGCTGAGTGTGTTGGCACTTCTGAGCCTTGCTGTTACAAGTATATTCAGCTGTCTGAAAAAACGTGTTTATTTCGGGCTGAAAAACACGTTTTGAAAAGTGTGATGATACTGCCCCATAACTTACATGGGGTTGACCAAACTTGCAGAAACATGTTTATTTCTGCTGAAAAACACGTTTTGACCCTTTCTGCACACTGGGGTTAAGGGTTGAGTGTGTGGGCACTTCTGAGCCTTGCTGTTACAAGTAGATTCAGTTGTCTGAAAAAACGCGTTTATTTCGGGCTGAAAAACACGTTTTGAAAAGTGTGATGTTACTGCCCCATAACTTACATGGGGTTGACCAAACTTGCAGAAACATGTTTATTTCTGCTGAAAAACACGTTTTGACCCTTTCTGCACACTGGGGTTAAGGGCTGAGTGTGTTGGCTCTTCTGAGCCTTGCTGTTACAAGTAGATTCTGCTGTCTGAAAAAACGAGTTTATTTCGGGCTGAAAAACACGTTTTGAAAAGTGTGATGTTACTGCCCCATAACTTACATGGGGTTGACCAAACTTGCAGAAACATGTTTATTTCTGCTGAAAAACACGTTTTGACACTTTCTGTACACTGGGGTTAAGGGCTGAGTGTGTGGGCTCTTCTGAGCCTTGCTGTTACAAGGAGATTCAGTTGCCTGAAAAAACGCGTTTATTTTGGGCTGAAAAACACGTTTTGAAAAGTGTGATGTTACTGCCCCATAACTTACATGGGGTTGACCAAACTTGCAGAAACATGTTTATTTCTGCTGAAAAACACGTTTTGACACTTTCTGTACACTGGGGTTAAGGGTTGAGTGTGTGGGCACTTCTGAGCCTTGCTGTTACAAGTAAATTCAGTTGCCTGAAAAAACGCGTTTAATTCGGGCTGAAAAACACGTTTTGAAAAGTGTGATGTTACTGCCCCATAACTTACATGGGGTTGACCAAACTTGCAGAAACATGTTTATTTCTGCTGAAAAACACGTTTTGAACCTTTCTGCACACTGGGGTTAAGGGCTGAGTGTGTTGGCACTTCTGAGCCTTGCTGTTACAAGTATATTCAGCTGTCTGAAAAAACGTGTTTATTTCGGGCTGAAAAACACGTTTTGAAAAGTGTGATGTTACTGCCCCATAACTTACATGGGGTTGACCAAACTTGCAGAAACATGTTTATTTCTGCTGAAAAACACGTTTTGACCCTTTCTGCACACTGGGGTTAAGGGCTGAGTGTGTTGGCTCTTCTGAGCCTTGCTGTTACAAGTAGATTCAGCTGTCTGAAAAAACGAGTTTATTTCGGGCTGAAAAACACGTTTTGAAAAGTGTGATGTTACTGCCCCATAACTTACATGGGGTTGACCAAACTTGCAGAAACATGTTTATTTCTGCTGAAAAACACGTTTTGACACTTTCTGTACACTGGGGTTAAGGGCTGAGTGTGTGGGCTCTTCTGAGCCTTGCTGTTACAAGGAGATTCAGTTGCCTGAAAAAACGCGTTTATTTCGGGCTGAAAAACACGTTTTGAAAAGTGTGATGTTACTGCCCCATAACTTACATGGGGTTGACCAAACTTGCAGAAACATGTTTATTTCTGCTGAAAAACACGTTTTGACCCTTTCTGCACACTGGGGTTAAGGGCTGAGTGTGTTGGCTCTTCTGAGCCTTGCTGTTACAAGGAGATTCAGCTGTCTGAAAAAACGAGTTTATTTCGGGCTGAAAAACATGTTTTGAAAAGTGTGATGTTACTGCCCCATAACTTACATGGGGTTGACCAAACTTGCAGAAACATGTTTATTTCTGCTGAAAAACACGTTTTGACACTTTCTGTACACTGGGGTTAAGGGCTGAGTGTGTGGGCTCTTCTGAGCCTTGCTGTTACAAGGAGATTCAGTTGCCTGAAAAAACGCGTTTATTTCGGGCTGAAAAACACGTTTTGAAAAGTGTGATGTTACTGCCCCATAACTTACATGGGGTTGACCAAACTTGCAGAAACATGTTTATTTCTGCTGAAAAACACGTTTTGACACTTTCTGTACACTGGGGTTAAGGGTTGAGTGTGTGGGCACTTCTGAGCCTTGCTGTTACAAGTAAATTCAGTTGCCTGAAAAAACGCGTTTAATTCGGGCTGAAAAACACGTTTTGAAAAGTGTGATGTTACTGCCCCATAACTTACATGGGGTTGACCAAACTTGCAGAAACATGTTTATTTCTGCTGAAAAACACGTTTTGACCCTTTCTGCACACTGGGGTTAAGGGTTGAGTGTGTGGGCACTTCTGAGCAGTGGTGTTACAAGTAGATTCAGTTGTCTGAAAAAACGCGTTTATTTCGGGCTGAAAAACACGTTTTGAAAAGTGTGATGTTACTGCCCCATAACTTACATGGGGTTGACCAAACTTGCAGAAACATGTTTATTTCTGCTGAAAAACACGTTTTGACACTTTCTGTACACTGGGGTTAAGGGCTGAGTGTGTGGGCTCTTCTGAGCCTTGCTGTTACAAGGAGATTCAGTTGCCTGAAAAAACGCGTTTATTTCGGGCTGAAAAACACGTTTTGAAAAGTGTGATGTTACTGCCCCATAACTTACATGGGGTTGACCAAACTTGCAGAAACATGTTTATTTCTGCTGAAAAACACGTTTTGACCCTTTCTGCACACTGGGGTTAAGGGCTGAGTGTGTTGGCTCTTCTGAGCCTTGCTGTTACAAGTAGATTCAGCTGTCTGAAAAAACGAGTTTTTTTCGGGCTGAAAAACACGTTTTGAAAAGTGTGATGTTACTGCCCCATAACTTACATGGGGTTGACCAAACTTGCAGAAACATGTTTATTTCTGCTGAAAAACACGTTTTGACACTTTCTGTACACTGGGGTTAAGGGCTGAGTGTGTGGGCTCTTCTGAGCCTTGCTGTTACAAGGAGATTCAGTTGCCTGAAAAAACGCGTTTATTTCGGGCTGAAAAACACGTTTTGAAAAGTGTGATGTTACTGCCCCATAACTTACATGGGGTTGACCAAACTTGCAGAAACATGTTTATTTCTGCTGAAAAACACGTTTTGACACTTTCTGTACACTGGGGTTAAGGGTTGATTGTGTGGGCACTTCTGAGCCTTGCTGTTACAAGTAAATTCAGTTGCCTGAAAAAACGCGTTTAATTCGGGCTGAAAAACACGTTTTGAAAAGTGTGATGTTACTGCCCCATAACTTACATGGGGTTGACCAAACTTGCAGAAACATGTTTATTTCTGCTGAAAAACACGTTTTGACCCTTTCTGCACACTGGGGTTAAGGGTTGAGTGTGTGGGCACTTCTGAGCAGTGGTGTTACAAGTAGATTCAGTTGTCTGAAAAAACGCGTTTATTTCGGGCTGAAAAACACGTTTTGAAAAGTGTGATGTTACTGCCCCATAACTTACATGGGGTTGACCAAACTTGCAGAAACATGTTTATTTCTGCTGAAAAACACGTTTTGACACTTTCTGTACACTGGGGTTAAGGGCTGAGTGTGTGGGCACTTCTGAGCCTTGCTGTTACAAGTAGATTCAGTTGTCTGAAAAAACGCGTTTATTTCGGGCTGAAAAACACGTTTTGAAAAGTGTGATGTTACTGCCCCATAACTTACATGGGGTTGACCAAACTTGCAGAAACATGTTTATTTCTGCTGAAAAACACGTTTTGACCCTTTCTGCACACTGGGGTTAAGGGCTGAGTGTGTTGGCTCTTCTGAGCCTTGCTGTTACAAGTAGATTCAGCTGTCTGAAAAAACGAGTTTATTTCGGGCTGAAAAACACGTTTTGAAAAGTGTGATGTTACTGCCCCATAACTTACATGGGGTTGACCAAACTTGCAGAAACATGTTTATTTCTGCTGAAAAACACGTTTTGACCCTTTCTGCACACTGGGGTTAAGGGTTGAGTGTGTGGGCACTTCTGAGCAGTGGTGTTACAAGTAGATTCAGTTGTCTGAAAAAACGCGTTTATTTCGGGCTGAAAAACACGTTTTGAAAAGTGTGATGTTACTGCCCCATAACTTACATGGGGTTGACCAAACTTGCAGAAACATGTTTATTTCTGCTGAAAAACACGTTTTGACACTTTCTGTACACTGGGGTTAAGGGCTGAGTGTGTGGGCACTTCTGAGCCTTGCTGTTACAAGTAGATTCAGTTGTCTGAAAAAACGCGTTTATTTCGGGCTGAAAAACACGTTTTGAAAAGTGTGATGTTACTGCCCCATAACTTACATGGGGTAGACCAAACTTGCAGAAACATGTTTATTTCTGCTGAAAAACACGTTTTGACCCTTTCTGCACACTGGGGTTAAGGGCTGAGTGTGTTGGCTCTTCTGAGCCTTGCTGTTACAAGTAGATTCAGCTGTCTGAAAAAACGAGTTTATTTCGGGCTGAAAAACACGTTTTGAAAAGTGTGATGTTACTGCCCCATAACTTACATGGGGTTGACCAAACTTGCAGAAACATGTTTATTTCTGCTGAAAAACACGTTTTGACACTTTCTGTACACTGGGGTTAAGGGCTGAGTGTGTGGGCTCTTCTGAGCCTTGCTGTTACAAGGAGATTCAGTTGCCTGAAAAAACGCGTTTATTTCGGGCTGAAAAACACGTTTTGAAAAGTGTGATGTTACTGCCCCATAACTTACATGGGGTTGACCAAACTTGCAGAAACATGTTTATTTCTGCTGAAAAACACGTTTTGACACTTTCTGTACACTGGGGTTAAGGGCTGAGTGTGTGGGCTCTTCTGAGCCTTGCTGTTACAAGGAGATTCAGTTGTCTGAAAAAACGCGTTTATTTCGGGCTGAAAAACACGTTTTGAAAAGTGTGATGTTACTGCCCCATAACTTACATGGGGTTGACCAAACTTGCAGAAACATGTTTATTTCTGCTGAAAAACACGTTTTGACCCTTTCTGCACACTGGGGTTAAGGGTTGAGTGTGTGGGCACTTCTGAGCAGTGGTGTTACAAGTAGATTCAGTTGTCTGAAAAAACGCGTTTATTTCGGGCTGAAAAACACGTTTTGAAAAGTGTGATGTTACTGCCCCATAACTTACATGGGGTTGACCAAACTTGCAGAAACATGTTTATTTCTGCTGAAAAACACGTTTTGACACTTTCTGTACACTGGGGTTAAGGGCTGAGTGTGTGGGCTCTTCTGAGCCTTGCTGTTACAAGGAGATTCAGTTGCCTGAAAAAACGCGTTTATTTCGGGCTGAAAAACACGTTTTGAAAAGTGTGATGTTACTGCCCCATAACTTACATGGGGTTGACCAAACTTGCAGAAACATGTTTATTTCTGCTGAAAAACACGTTTTGACCCTTTCTGCACACTGGGGTTAAGGGCTGAGTGTGTTGGCTCTTCTGAGCCTTGCTGTTACAAGTAGATTCAGCTGTCTGAAAAAACGAGTTTATTTCGGGCTGAAAAACACGTTTTGAAAAGTGTGATGTTACTGCCCCATAACTTACATGGGGTTGACCAAACTTGCAGAAACATGTTTATTTCTGCTGAAAAACACGTTTTGACACTTTCTGTACACTGGGGTTAAGGGCTGAGTGTGTGGGCTCTTCTGAGCCTTGCTGTTACAAGGAGATTCAGTTGCCTGAAAAAACGCGTTTATTTCGGGCTGAAAAACACGTTTTGAAAAGTGTGATGTTACTGCCCCATAACTTACATGGGGTTGACCAAACTTGCAGAAACATGTTTATTTCTGCTGAAAAACACGTTTTGACACTTTCTGTACACTGGGGTTAAGGGTTGAGTGTGTGGGCACTTCTGAGCCTTGCTGTTACAAGGAGATTCAGTTGCCTGAAAAAACGCGTTTAATTCGGGCTGAAAAACACGTTTTGAAAAGTGTGATGTTACTGCCCCATAACTTACATGGGGTTGACCAAACTTGCAGAAACATGTTTATTTCTGCTGAAAAACACGTTTTGACCCTTTCTGCACACTGGGGTTAAGGGCTGAGTGTGTGGGCACTTCTGAGCCTTGCTGTTACAAGTAGATTCAGTTGTCTGAAAAAACGCGTTTATTTCGGGCTGAAAAACACGTTTTGAAAAGTGTGATGTTACTGCCCCATAACTTACATGGGGTTGACCAAACTTGCAGAAACATGTTTATTTCTGCTGAAAAACACGTTTTGACCCTTTCTGCACACTGGGGTTAAGGGCTGAGTGTGTTGGCTCTTCTGAGCCTTGCTGTTACAAGTAGATTCAGCTGTCTGAAAAAACGAGTTTATTTCGGGCTGAAAAACACGTTTTGAAAAGTGTGATGTTACTGCCCCATAACTTACATGGGGTTGACCAAACTTGCAGAAACATGTTTATTTCTGCTGAAAAACACGTTTTGACACTTTCTGTACACTGGGGTTAAGGGCTGAGTGTGTGGGCTCTTCTGAGCCTTGCTGTTACAAGGAGATTCAGTTGCCTGAAAAAACGCGTTTATTTCGGGCTGAAAAACACGTTTTGAAAAGTGTGATGTTACTGCCCCATAACTTACATGGGGTTGACCAAACTTGCAGAAACATGTTTATTTCTGCTGAAAAACACGTTTTGACACTTTCTGTACACTGGGGTTAAGGGCTGAGTGTGTGGGCTCTTCTGAGCCTTGCTGTTACAAGGAGATTCAGTTGTCTGAAAAAACGCGTTTATTTCGGGCTGAAAAACACGTTTTGAAAAGTGTGATGTTACTGCCCCATAACTTACATGGGGTTGACCAAACTTGCAGAAACATGTTTATTTCTGCTGAAAAACACGTTTTGACCCTTTCTGCACACTGGGGTTAAGGGCTGAGTGTGTTGGCACTTCTGAGCCTTGCTGTTACAATTAGATTCAGCTGTCTGAAAAAACGTGTTTATTTCGGGCTGAAAAACACGTTTTGAAAAGTGTGATGTTACTGCCCCATAACTTACATGGGGTTGACCAAACTTGCAGAAACATGTTTATTTCTGCTGAAAAACACGTTTTGACACTTTCTGTACACTGGGGTTAAGGGTTGAGTGTGTGCGCACTTCTGAGCCTTGCTGTTACAAGTAAATTCAGTTGCCTGAAAAAACGCGTTTAATTCGGGCTGAAAAACACGTTTTGAAAAGTGTGATGTTACTGCCCCATAACTTACATGGGGTTGACCAAACTTGCAGAAACATGTTTATTTCTGCTGAAAAACACGTTTTGACCCTTTCTGCACACTGGGGTTAAGGGCTGAGTGTGTTGGCACTTCTGAGCCTTGCTGTTACAAGTATATTCAGCTGTCTGAAAAAACGTGTTTATTTCGGGCTGAAAAACACGTTTTGAAAAGTGTGATGTTACTTCCCCATAACTTACATGGGGTTGACCAAACTTGCAGAAACATGTTTATTTCTGCTGAAAAACACGTTTTGACCCTTTCTGCACACTGGGGTTAAGGGCTGAGTGTGTTGGCTCTTCTGAGCCTTTCTGTTACAAGTAGATTCAGCTGTCTGAAAAAACGAGTTTATTTCGGGCTGAAAAACACGTTTTGAAAAGTGTGATGTTACTGCCCCATAACTTACATGGGGTTGACCAAACTTGCAGAAACATGTTTATTTCTGCTGAAAAACACGTTTTGACACTTTCTGTACACTGGGGTTAAGGGCTGAGTGTGTGGGCTCTTCTGAGCCTTGCTGTTACAAGGAGATTCAGTTGCCTGAAAAAACGCGTTTATTTCGGGCTGAAAAACACGTTTTGAAAAGTGTGCATTTACTGCCCCATAACTTACATGGGGTTGACCAAACTTGCAGAAACATGTTTATTTCTGCTGAAAAACACGTTTTGACCCTTTCTGCACACTGGGGTTAAGGGCTGAGTGTGTTGGCACTTCTGAGCCTTGCTGTTACAATTAGATTCAGCTGTCTGAAAAAACGTGTTTATTTCGGGCTGAAAAACACGTTTTGAAAAGTGTGATGTTACTGCCCCATAACTTACATGGGGTTGACCAAACTTGCAGAAACATGTTTATTTCTGCTGAAAAACACGTTTTGACACTTTCTGTACACTGGGGTTAAGGGCTGAGTGTGTGGGCTCTTCTGAGCCTTGCTGTTACAAGGAGATTCAGTTGCCTGAAAAAACGCGTTTATTTCGGGCTGAAAAACACGTTTTGAAAAGTGTGATGTTACTGCCCCATAACTTACATGGGGTTGACCAAACTTGCAGAAACATGTTTATTTCTGCTGAAAAACACGTTTTGACACTTTCTGTACACTGGGGTTAAGGGCTGAGTGTGTGGGCTCTTCTGAGCCTTGCTGTTACAAGGAGATTCAGTTGTCTGAAAAAAAGCGTTTATTTCGGGCTGAAAAACACGTTTTGAATAGTGTGATGTTACTGCCCCATAACTTACATGGGGTTGACCAAACTTGCAGAAACATGTTTATTTCTGCTGAAAAACACGTTTTGACCCTTTCTGCAAACTGGGGTTAAGGGCTGAGTGTGTTGGCACTTCTGAGCCTTGCTGTTACAAGTATATTCAGCTGTCTGAAAAAACGTGTTTATTTCGGGCTGAAAAACACGTTTTGAAAAGTGTGATGATACTGCCCCATAACTTACATGGGGTTGACCAAACTTGCAGAAACATGTTTATTTCTGCTGAAAAACACGTTTTGACCCTTTCTGCACACTGGGGTTAAGGGTTGAGTGTGTGGGCACTTCTGAGCCTTGCTGTTACAAGTAGATTCAGTTGTCTGAAAAAACGCGTTTATTTCGGGCTGAAAAACACGTTTTGAAAAGTGTGATGTTACTGCCCCATAACTTACATGGGGTTGACCAAACTTGCAGAAACATGTTTATTTCTGCTGAAAAACACGTTTTGACCCTTTCTGCACACTGGGGTTAAGGGCTGAGTGTGTTGGCTCTTCTGAGCCTTGCTGTTACAAGTAGATTCTGCTGTCTGAAAAAACGAGTTTATTTCGGGCTGAAAAACACGTTTTGAAAAGTGTGATGTTACTGCCCCATAACTTACATGGGGTTGACCAAACTTGCAGAAACATGTTTATTTCTGCTGAAAAACACGTTTTGACACTTTCTGTACACTGGGGTTAAGGGCTGAGTGTGTGGGCTCTTCTGAGCCTTGCTGTTACAAGGAGATTCAGTTGCCTGAAAAAACGCGTTTATTTTGGGCTGAAAAACACGTTTTGAAAAGTGTGATGTTACTGCCCCATAACTTACATGGGGTTGACCAAACTTGCAGAAACATGTTTATTTCTGCTGAAAAACACGTTTTGACACTTTCTGTACACTGGGGTTAAGGGTTGAGTGTGTGGGCACTTCTGAGCCTTGCTGTTACAAGTAAATTCAGTTGCCTGAAAAAACGCGTTTAATTCGGGCTGAAAAACACGTTTTGAAAAGTGTGATGTTACTGCCCCATAACTTACATGGGGTTGACCAAACTTGCAGAAACATGTTTATTTCTGCTGAAAAACACGTTTTGAACCTTTCTGCACACTGGGGTTAAGGGCTGAGTGTGTTGGCACTTCTGAGCCTTGCTGTTACAAGTATATTCAGCTGTCTGAAAAAACGTGTTTATTTCGGGCTGAAAAACACGTTTTGAAAAGTGTGATGTTACTGCCCCATAACTTACATGGGGTTGACCAAACTTGCAGAAACATGTTTATTTCTGCTGAAAAACACGTTTTGACCCTTTCTGCACACTGGGGTTAAGGGCTGAGTGTGTTGGCTCTTCTGAGCCTTGCTGTTACAAGTAGATTCAGCTGTCTGAAAAAACGAGTTTATTTCGGGCTGAAAAACACGTTTTGAAAAGTGTGATGTTACTGCCCCATAACTTACATGGGGTTGACCAAACTTGCAGAAACATGTTTATTTCTGCTGAAAAACACGTTTTGACACTTTCTGTACACTGGGGTTAAGGGCTGAGTGTGTGGGCTCTTCTGAGCCTTGCTGTTACAAGGAGATTCAGTTGCCTGAAAAAACGCGTTTATTTCGGGCTGAAAAACACGTTTTGAAAAGTGTGATGTTACTGCCCCATAACTTACATGGGGTTGACCAAACTTGCAGAAACATGTTTATTTCTGCTGAAAAACACGTTTTGACCCTTTCTGCACACTGGGGTTAAGGGCTGAGTGTGTTGGCTCTTCTGAGCCTTGCTGTTACAAGGAGATTCAGCTGTCTGAAAAAACGAGTTTATTTCGGGCTGAAAAACATGTTTTGAAAAGTGTGATGTTACTGCCCCATAACTTACATGGGGTTGACCAAACTTGCAGAAACATGTTTATTTCTGCTGAAAAACACGTTTTGACACTTTCTGTACACTGGGGTTAAGGGCTGAGTGTGTGGGCTCTTCTGAGCCTTGCTGTTACAAGGAGATTCAGTTGCCTGAAAAAACGCGTTTATTTCGGGCTGAAAAACACGTTTTGAAAAGTGTGATGTTACTGCCCCATAACTTACATGGGGTTGACCAAACTTGCAGAAACATGTTTATTTCTGCTGAAAAACACGTTTTGACACTTTCTGTACACTGGGGTTAAGGGTTGAGTGTGTGGGCACTTCTGAGCCTTGCTGTTACAAGTAAATTCAGTTGCCTGAAAAAACGCGTTTAATTCGGGCTGAAAAACACGTTTTGAAAAGTGTGATGTTACTGCCCCATAACTTACATGGGGTTGACCAAACTTGCAGAAACATGTTTATTTCTGCTGAAAAACACGTTTTGACCCTTTCTGCACACTGGGGTTAAGGGTTGAGTGTGTGGGCACTTCTGAGCAGTGGTGTTACAAGTAGATTCAGTTGTCTGAAAAAACGCGTTTATTTCGGGCTGAAAAACACGTTTTGAAAAGTGTGATGTTACTGCCCCATAACTTACATGGGGTTGACCAAACTTGCAGAAACATGTTTATTTCTGCTGAAAAACACGTTTTGACACTTTCTGTACACTGGGGTTAAGGGCTGAGTGTGTGGGCTCTTCTGAGCCTTGCTGTTACAAGGAGATTCAGTTGCCTGAAAAAACGCGTTTATTTCGGGCTGAAAAACACGTTTTGAAAAGTGTGATGTTACTGCCCCATAACTTACATGGGGTTGACCAAACTTGCAGAAACATGTTTATTTCTGCTGAAAAACACGTTTTGACCCTTTCTGCACACTGGGGTTAAGGGCTGAGTGTGTTGGCTCTTCTGAGCCTTGCTGTTACAAGTAGATTCAGCTGTCTGAAAAAACGAGTTTTTTTCGGGCTGAAAAACACGTTTTGAAAAGTGTGATGTTACTGCCCCATAACTTACATGGGGTTGACCAAACTTGCAGAAACATGTTTATTTCTGCTGAAAAACACGTTTTGACACTTTCTGTACACTGGGGTTAAGGGCTGAGTGTGTGGGCTCTTCTGAGCCTTGCTGTTACAAGGAGATTCAGTTGCCTGAAAAAACGCGTTTATTTCGGGCTGAAAAACACGTTTTGAAAAGTGTGATGTTACTGCCCCATAACTTACATGGGGTTGACCAAACTTGCAGAAACATGTTTATTTCTGCTGAAAAACACGTTTTGACACTTTCTGTACACTGGGGTTAAGGGTTGATTGTGTGGGCACTTCTGAGCCTTGCTGTTACAAGTAAATTCAGTTGCCTGAAAAAACGCGTTTAATTCGGGCTGAAAAACACGTTTTGAAAAGTGTGATGTTACTGCCCCATAACTTACATGGGGTTGACCAAACTTGCAGAAACATGTTTATTTCTGCTGAAAAACACGTTTTGACCCTTTCTGCACACTGGGGTTAAGGGTTGAGTGTGTGGGCACTTCTGAGCAGTGGTGTTACAAGTAGATTCAGTTGTCTGAAAAAACGCGTTTATTTCGGGCTGAAAAACACGTTTTGAAAAGTGTGATGTTACTGCCCCATAACTTACATGGGGTTGACCAAACTTGCAGAAACATGTTTATTTCTGCTGAAAAACACGTTTTGACCCTTTCTGCACACTGGGGTTAAGGGCTGAGTGTGTTGGCTCTTCTGAGCCTTGCTGTTACAAGTAGATTCAGCTGTCTGAAAAAACGAGTTTATTTCGGGCTGAAAAACACGTTTTGAAAAGTGTGATGTTACTGCCCCATAACTTACATGGGGTTGACCAAACTTGCAGAAACATGTTTATTTCTGCTGAAAAACACGTTTTGAAACTTTCTGTACACTGGGGTTAAGGGCTGAGTGTGTGGGCTCTTCTGAGCCTTGCTGTTACAAGGAGATTCAGTTGCCTGAAAAAACGCGTTTATTTCGGGCTGAAAAACACGTTTTGAAAAGTGTGATGTTACTGCCCCATAACTTACATGGGGTTGACCAAACTTGCAGAAACATGTTTATTTCTGCTGAAAAACACGTTTTGACACTTTCTGTACACTGGGGTTAAGGGCTGAGTGTGTGGGCTCTTCTGAGCCTTGCTGTTACAAGGAGATTCAGTTGTCTGAAAAAACGCGTTTATTTCGGGCTGAAAAACACGTTTTGAAAAGTGTGATGTTACTGCCCCATAACTTACATGGGGTTGACCAAACTTGCAGAAACATGTTTATTTCTGCTGAAAAACACGTTTTGACACTTTCTGTACACTGGGGTTAAGGGCTGAGTGTGTGGGCTCTTCTGAGCCTTGCTGTTACAAGGAGATTCAGTTGTCTGAAAAAAAGCGTTTATTTCGGGCTGAAAAACACGTTTTGAAAAGTGTGATGTTACTGCCCCATAACTTACATGGGGTTGACCAAACTTGCAGAAACATGTTTATTTCTGCTGAAAAACACGTTTTGACCCTTTCTGCACACTGGGGTTAAGGGCTGAGTGTGTTGGCACTTCTGAGCCTTGCTGTTACAAGTATATTCAGCTGTCTGAAAAAACGTGTTTATTTCGGGCTGAAAAACACGTTTTGAAAAGTGTGATGTTACTGCCCCATAACTTACATGGGGTTGACCAAACTTGCAGAAACATGTTTATTTCTGCTGAAAAACACGTTTTGACCCTTTCTGCACACTGGGGTTAAGGGCTGAGTGTGTTGGCTCTTCTGAGCCTTGCTGTTACAAGTAGATTCAGCTGTCTGAAAAAACGAGTTTATTTCGGGCTGAAAAACACGTTTTGAAAAGTGTGATGTTACTGCCCCATAACTTACATGGGGTTGACCAAACTTGCAGAAACATGTTTATTTCTGCTGAAAAACACGTTTTGACACTTTCTGTACACTGGGGTTAAGGGCTGAGTGTGTGGGCTCTTCTGAGCCTTGCTGTTACAAGGAGATTCAGTTGCCTGAAAAAACGCGTTTATTTCGGGCTTAAAAACACGTTTTGAAAAGTGTGATGTTACTGCCCCATAACTTACATGGGGTTGACCAAACTTGCAGAAACATGTTTATTTCTGCTGAAAAACACGTTTTGACACTTTCTGTACACTGGGGTTAAGGGCTGAGTGTGTGGGCTCTTCTGAGCCTTGCTGTTACAAGGAGATTCAGTTGTCTGAAAAAACGCGTTTATTTCGGGCTGAAAAACACGTTTTGAAAAGTGTGATGTTACTGCCCCATAACTTACATGGGGTTGACCAAACTTGCAGAAACATGTTTATTTCTGCTGAAAAACACGTTTTGACCCTTTCTGCACACTGGGGTTAAGGGCTGAGTTTGTTGGCACTTCTGAGCCTTGCTGTTACAATTAGATTCAGCTGTCTGAAAAAACGTGTTTATTTCGGGCTGAAAAACACGTTTTGAAAAGTGTGATGTTACTGCCCCATAACTTACATGGGGTTGACCAAACTTGCAGAAACATGTTTATTTCTGCTGAAAAACACGTTTTGACACTTTCTGTACACTGGGGTTAAGGGCTGAGTGTGTGGGCTCTTCTGCGCCTTGCTGTTACAAGGAGATTCAGTTGCCTGAAAAAACGCGTTTATTTCGGGCTGAAAAACACGTTTTGAAAAGTGTGATGTTACTGCCCCATAACTTACATGGGGTTGACCAAACTTGCAGAAACATGTTTATTTCTGCTGAAAAACACGTTTTGACACTTTCTGTACACTGGGGTTAAGGGCTGAGTGTGTGGGCTCTTCTGAGCCTTGCTGTTACAAGGAGATTCAGTTGTCTGAAAAAAAGCGTTTATTTCGGGCTGAAAAACACGTTTTGAATAGTGTGATGTTACTGCCCCATAACTTACATGGGGTTGACCAAACTTGCAGAAACATGTTTATTTCTGCTGAAAAACACGTTTTGACCCTTTCTGCAAACTGGGGTTAAGGGCTGAGTGTGTTGGCACTTCTGAGCCTTGCTGTTACAAGTATATTCAGCTGTCTGAAAAAACGTGTTTATTTCGGGCTGAAAAACACGTTTTGAAAAGTGTGATGATACTGCCCCATAACTTACATGGGGTTGACCAAACTTGCAGAAACATGTTTATTTCTGCTGAAAAACACGTTTTGACCCTTTCTGCACACTGGGGTTAAGGGTTGAGTGTGTGGGCACTTCTGAGCCTTGCTGTTACAAGTAGATTCAGTTGTCTGAAAAAACGCGTTTATTTCGGGCTGAAAAACACGTTTTGAAAAGTGTGATGTTACTGCCCCATAACTTACATGGGGTTGACCAAACTTGCAGAAACATGTTTATTTCTGCTGAAAAACACGTTTTGACCCTTTCTGCACACTGGGGTTAAGGGCTGAGTGTGTTGGCTCTTCTGAGCCTTGCTGTTACAAGTAGATTCTGCTGTCTGAAAAAACGAGTTTATTTCGGGCTGAAAAACACGTTTTGAAAAGTGTGATGTTACTGCCCCATAACTTACATGGGGTTGACCAAACTTGCAGAAACATGTTTATTTCTGCTGAAAAACACGTTTTGACACTTTCTGTACACTGGGGTTAAGGGCTGAGTGTGTGGGCTCTTCTGAGCCTTGCTGTTACAAGGAGATTCAGTTGCCTGAAAAAACGCGTTTATTTTGGGCTGAAAAACACGTTTTGAAAAGTGTGATGTTACTGCCCCATAACTTACATGGGGTTGACCAAACTTGCAGAAACATGTTTATTTCTGCTGAAAAACACGTTTTGACACTTTCTGTACACTGGGGTTAAGGGCTGAGTGTGTGGGCTCTTCTGAGCCTTGCTGTTACAAGGAGATTCAGTTGCCTGAAAAAACGCGTTTATTTTGGGCTGAAAAACACGTTTTGAAAAGTGTGATGTTACTGCCCCATAACTTACATGGGGTTGACCAAACTTGCAGAAACATGTTTATTTCTGCTGAAAAACACGTTTTGAACCTTTCTGCACACTGGGGTTAAGGGCTGAGTGTGTTGGCACTTCTGAGCCTTGCTGTTACAAGTATATTCAGCTGTCTGAAAAAACGTGTTTATTTCGGGTTGAAAAACACGTTTTGAAAAGTGTGATGTTACTGCCCCATAACTTACATGGGGTTGACCAAACTTGCAGAAACATGTTTATTTCTGCTGAAAAACACGTTTTGACCCTTTCTGCACACTGGGGTTAAGGGCTGAGTGTGTTGGCTCTTCTGAGCCTTGCTGTTACAAGTAGATTCAGCTGTCTGAAAAAACGAGTTTATTTCGGGCTGAAAAACACGTTTTGAAAAGTGTGATGTTACTGCCCCATAACTTACATGGGGTTGACCAAACTTGCAGAAACATGTTTATTTCTGCTGAAAAACACGTTTTGACACTTTCTGTACACTGGGGTTAAGGGCTGAGTGTGTGGGCTCTTCTGAGCCTTGCTGTTACAAGGAGATTCAGTTGCCTGAAAAAACGCGTTTATTTCGGGCTGAAAAACACGTTTTGAAAAGTGTGATGTTACTGCCCCATAACTTACATGGGGTTGACCAAACTTGCAGAAACATGTTTATTTCTGCTGAAAAACACGTTTTGACACTTTCTGTACACTGGGGTTAAGGGTTGAGTGTGTGGGCACTTCTGAGCCTTGCTGTTACAAGTAAATTCAGTTGCCTGAAAAAACGCGTTTAATTCGGGCTGAAAAACACGTTTTGAAAAGTGTGATGTTACTGCCCCATAACTTACATGGGGTTGACCAAACTTTCAGAAACATGTTTATTTCTGCTGAAAAACACGTTTTGACCCTTTCTGCACACTGGGGTTAAGGGTTGAGTGTGTGGGCACTTCTGAGCAGTGGTGTTACAAGTAGATTCAGTTGTCTGAAAAAACGCGTTTATTTCGGGCTGAAAAACACGTTTTGAAAAGTGTGATGTTACTGCCCCATAACTTACATGGGGTTGACCAAACTTGCAGAAACATGTTTATTTCTGCTGAAAAACACGTTTTGACACTTTCTGTACACTGGGGTTAAGGGCTGAGTGTGTGGGCTCTTCTGAGCCTTGCTGTTACAAGGAGATTCAGTTGCCTGAAAAAACGCGTTTATTTCGGGCTGAAAAACACGTTTTGAAAAGTGTGATGTTACTGCCCCATAACTTACATGGGGTTGACCAAACTTGCAGAAACATGTTTATTTCTGCTGAAAAACACGTTTTGACCCTTTCTGCACACTGGGGTTAAGGGCTGAGTGTGTTGGCTCTTCTGAGCCTTGCTGTTACAAGTAGATTCAGCTGTCTGAAAAAACGAGTTTATTTCGGGCTGAAAAACACGTTTTGAAAAGTGTGATGTTACTGCCCCATAACTTACATGGGGTTGACCAAACTTGCAGAAACATGTTTATTTCTGCTGAAAAACACGTTTTGACACTTTCTGTACACTGGGGTTAAGGGCTGAGTGTGTGGGCTCTTCTGAGCCTTGCTGTTACAAGGAGATTCAGTTGCCTGAAAAAACGCGTTTATTTCGGGCTGAAAAACACGTTTTGAAAAGTGTGATGTTACTGCCCCATAACTTACATGGGGTTGACCAAACTTGCAGAAACATGTTTATTTCTGCTGAAAAACACGTTTTGACACTTTCTGTACACTGGGGTTAAGGGTTGAGTGTGTGGGCACTTCTGAGCCTTGCTGTTACAAGTAAATTCAGTTGCCTGAAAAAACGCGTTTAATTCGGGCTGAAAAACACGTTTTGAAAAGTGTGATGTTACTGCCCCATAACTTACATGGGGTTGACCAAACTTGCAGAAACATGTTTATTTCTGCTGAAAAACACGTTTTGACCCTTTCTGCACACTGGGGTTAAGGGTTGAGTGTGTGGGCACTTCTGAGCAGTGGTGTTACAAGTAGATTCAGTTGTCTGAAAAAACGCGTTTATTTCGGGCTGAAAAACACGTTTTGAAAAGTGTGATGTTACTGCCCCATAACTTACATGGGGTTGACCAAACTTGCAGAAACATGTTTATTTCTGCTGAAAAACACGTTTTGACACTTTCTGTACACTGGGGTTAAGGGCTGAGTGTGTGGGCACTTCTGAGCCTTGCTGTTACAAGTAGATTCAGTTGTCTGAAAAAACGCGTTTATTTCGGGCTGAAAAACACGTTTTGAAAAGTGTGATGTTACTGCCCCATAACTTACATGGGGTTGACCAAACTTGCAGAAACATGTTTATTTCCGCTGAAAAACACGTTTTGACCCTTTCTGCACACTGGGGTTAAGGGCTGAGTGTGTTGGCTCTTCTGAGCCTTGCTGTTACAATTAGATTCAGCTGTCTGAAAAAACGTGTTTATTTCGGGCTGAAAAACACGTTTTGAAAAGTGTGATGTTACTGCCCCATAACTTACATGGGGTTGACCAAACTTGCAGAAACATGTTTATTTCTGCTGAAAAACACGTTTTGACCCTTTCTGCACACTGGGGTTAAGGGCTGAGTGTGTTGGCTCTTCTGAGCCTTGCTGTTACAAGTAGATTCAGCTGTCTGAAAAAACGAGTTTATTTCGGGCTGAAAAACACGTTTTGAAAAGTGTGATGTTACTGCCCCATAACTTACATGGGGTTGACCAAACTTGCAGAAACATGTTTATTTCTGCTGAAAAACACGTTTTGACACTTTCTGTACACTGGGGTTAAGGGCTGAGTGTGTGGGCTCTTCTGAGCCTTGCTGTTACAAGGAGATTCAGTTGCCTGAAAAAACGCGTTTATTTCGGGCTGAAAAACACGTTTTGAAAAGTGTGATGTTACTGCCCCATAACTTACATGGGGTTGACCAAACTTGCAGAAACATGTTTATTTCTGCTGAAAAACACGTTTTGACACTTTCTGTACACTGGGGTTAAGGGCTGAGTGTGTGGGCTCTTCTGAGCCTTGCTGTTACAAGGAGATTCAGTTGTCTGAAAAAACGCGTTTATTTCGGGCTGAAAAACACGTTTTGAAAAGTGTGATGTTACTGCCCCATAACTTACATGGGGTTGACCAAACTTGCAGAAACATGTTTATTTCTGCTGAAAAACACGTTTTGACACTTTCTGTACACTGGGGTTAAGGGCTGAGTGTGTGGGCTCTTCTGAGCCTTGCTGTTACAAGGAGATTCAGTTGTCTGAAAAAAAGCGTTTATTTCGGGCTGAAAAACACGTTTTGAATAGTGTGATGTTACTGCCCCATAACTTACATGGGGTTGACCAAACTTGCAGAAACATGTTTATTTCTGCTGAAAAACACGTTTTGACCCTTTCTGCAAACTGGGGTTAAGGGCTGAGTGTGTGGGCACTTCTGAGCCTTGCTGTTACAAGTAAATTCAGTTGCCTGAAAAAACGCGTTTAATTCGGGCTGAAAAACACGTTTTGAAAAGTGTGATGTTACTGCCCCATAACTTACATGGGGTTGACCAAACTTGCAGAAACATGTTTATTTCTGCTGAAAAACACGTTTTGACCCTTTCTGCACACTGGGGTTAAGGGCTGAGTGTGTTGGCACTTCTGAGCCTTGCTGTTACAAGTATATTCAGCTGTCTGAAAAAACGTGTTTATTTCGGGCTGAAAAACACGTTTTGAAAAGTGTGATGTTACTGCCCCATAACTTACATGGGGTTGACCAAACTTGCAGAAACATGTTTATTTCTGCTGAAAAACACGTTTTGACCCTTTCTGCACACTGGGGTTAAGGGCTGAGTGTGTTGGCTCTTCTGAGCCTTGCTGTTACAAGTAGATTCAGCTGTCTGAAAAAACGAGTTTATTTCGGGCTGAAAAACACGTTTTGAAAAGTGTGATGTTACTGCCCCATAACTTACATGGGGTTGACCAAACTTGCAGAAACATGTTTATTTCTGCTGAAAAACACGTTTTGACACTTTCTGTACACTGGGGTTAAGGGCTGAGTGTGTGGGCTCTTCTGAGCCTTGCTGTTACAAGGAGATTCAGTTGCCTGAAAAAACGCGTTTATTTCGGGCTGAAAAACACGTTTTGAAAAGTGTGATGTTACTGCCCCATAACTTACATGGGGTTGACCAAACTTGCAGAAACATGTTTATTTCTGCTGAAAAACACGTTTTGACACTTTCTGTACACTGGGGTTAAGGGTTGAGTGTGTGGGCACTTCTGAGCCTTGCTGTTACAAGTAAATTCAGTTGCCTGAAAAAACGCGTTTAATTCGGGCTGAAAAACACGTTTTGAAAAGTGTGATGTTACTGCCCCATAACTTACATGGGGTTGACCAAACTTGCAGAAACATGTTTATTTCTGCTGAAAAACACGTTTTGACCCTTTCTGCACACTGGGGTTAAGGGTTGAGTGTGTGGGCACTTCTGAGCAGTGGTGTTACAAGTAGATTCAGTTGTCTGAAAAAACGCGTTTATTTCGGGCTGAAAAACACGTTTTGAAAAGTGTGATGTTACTGCCCCATAACTTACATGGGGTTGACCAAACTTGCAGAAACATGTTTATTTCTGCTGAAAAACACGTTTTGACACTTTCTGTACACTGGGGTTAAGGGCTGAGTGTGTGGGCACTTCTGAGCCTTGCTGTTACAAGTAGATTCAGTTGTCTGAAAAAACGCGTTTATTTCGGGCTGAAAAACACGTTTTGAAAAGTGTGATGTTACTGCCCCATAACTTACATGGGGTTGACCAAACTTGCAGAAACATGTTTATTTCTGCTGAAAAACACGTTTTGACCCTTTCTGCACACTGGGGTTAAGGGCTGAGTGTGTTGGCTCTTCTGAGCCTTGCTGTTACAAGTAGATTCAGCTGTCTGAAAAAACGAGTTTATTTCGGGCTGAAAAACACGTTTTGAAAAGTGTGATGTTACTGCCCCATAACTTACATGGGGTTGACCAAACTTGCAGAAACATGTTTATTTCTGCTGAAAAACACGTTTTGACACTTTCTGTACACTGGGGTTAAGGGCTGAGTGTGTGGGCTCTTCTGAGCCTTGCTGTTACAAGGAGATTCAGTTGCCTGAAAAAACGCGTTTATTTCGGGCTGAAAAACACGTTTTGAAAAGTGTGATGTTACTGCCCCATAACTTACATGGGGTTGACCAAACTTGCAGAAACATGTTTATTTCTGCTGAAAAACACGTTTTGACACTTTCTGTACACTGGGGTTAAGGGCTGAGTGTGTGGGCTCTTCTGAGCCTTGCTGTTACAAGGAGATTCAGTTGTCTGAAAAAACGCGTTTATTTCGGGCTGAAAAACACGTTTTGAAAAGTGTGATGTTACTGCCCCATAACTTACATGGGGTTGACCAAACTTGCAGAAACATGTTTATTTCTGCTGAAAAACACGTTTTGACACTTTCTGTACACTGGGGTTAAGGGCTGAGTGTGTGGGCTCTTCTGAGCCTTGCTGTTACAAGGAGATTCAGTTGTCTGAAAAAAAGCGTTTATTTCGGGCTGAAAAACACGTTTTGAATAGTGTGATGTTACTGCCCCATAACTTACATGGGGTTGACCAAACTTGCAGAAACATGTTTATTTCTGCTGAAAAACACGTTTTGACCCTTTCTGCAAACTGGGGTTAAGGGCTGAGTGTGTGGGCACTTCTGAGCCTTGCTGTTACAAGTAAATTCAGTTGCCTGAAAAAACGCGTTTAATTCGGGCTGAAAAACACGTTTTGAAAAGTGTGATGTTACTGCCCCATAACTTACATGGGGTTGACCAAACTTGCAGAAACATGTTTATTTCTGCTGAAAAACACGTTTTGACCCTTTCTGCACACTGGGGTTAAGGGCTGAGTGTGTTGGCACTTCTGAGCCTTGCTGTTACAAGTATATTCAGCTGTCTGAAAAAACGTGTTTATTTCGGGCTGAAAAACACGTTTTGAAAAGTGTGATGTTACTGCCCCATAACTTACATGGGGTTGACCAAACTTGCAGAAACATGTTTATTTCTGCTGAAAAACACGTTTTGACCCTTTCTGCACACTGGGGTTAAGGGCTGAGTGTGTTGGCTCTTCTGAGCCTTGCTGTTACAAGTAGATTCAGCTGTCTGAAAAAACGAGTTTATTTCGGGCTGAAAAACACGTTTTGAAAAGTGTGATGTTACTGCCCCATAACTTACATGGTGTTGACCAAACTTGCAGAAACATGTTTATTTCTGCTGAAAAACACGTTTTGACACTTTCTGTACACTGGGGTTAAGGGCTGAGTGTGTGGGCTCTTCTGAGCCTTGCTGTTACAAGGAGATTCAGTTGCCTGAAAAAACGCGTTTATTTCGGGCTTAAAAACACGTTTTGAAAAGTGTGATGTTACTGCCCCATAACTTACATGGGGTTGACCAAACTTGCAGAAACATGTTTATTTCTGCTGAAAAACACGTTTTGACACTTTCTGTACACTGGGGTTAAGGGCTGAGTGTGTGGGCTCTTCTGAGCCTTGCTGTTACAAGGAGATTCAGTTGTCTGAAAAAACGCGTTTATTTCGGGCTGAAAAACACGTTTTGAAAAGTGTGATGTTACTGCCCCATAACTTACATGGGGTTGACCAAACTTGCAGAAACATGTTTATTTCTGCTGAAAAACACGTTTTGACCCTTTCTGCACACTGGGGTTAAGGGCTGAGTTTGTTGGCACTTCTGAGCCTTGCTGTTACAATTAGATTCAGCTGTCTGAAAAAACGTGTTTATTTCGGGCTGAAAAACACGTTTTGAAAAGTGTGATGTTACTGCCCCATAACTTACATGGGGTTGACCAAACTTGCAGAAACATGTTTATTTCTGCTGAAAAACACGTTTTGACACTTTCTGTACACTGGGGTTAAGGGCTGAGTGTGTGGGCTCTTCTGCGCCTTGCTGTTACAAGGAGATTCAGTTGCCTGAAAAAACGCGTTTATTTCGGGCTGAAAAACACGTTTTGAAAAGTGTGATGTTACTGCCCCATAACTTACATGGGGTTGACCAAACTTGCAGAAACATGTTTATTTCTGCTGAAAAACACGTTTTGACACTTTCTGTACACTGGGGTTAAGGGCTGAGTGTGTGGGCTCTTCTGAGCCTTGCTGTTACAAGGAGATTCAGTTGCCTGAAAAAACGCGTTTATTTCGGGCTGAAAAACACGTTTTGAAAAGTGTGATGTTACTGCCCCATAACTTACATGGGGTTGACCAAACTTGCAGAAACATGTTTATTTCTGCTGAAAAACACGTTTTGACACTTTCTGTACACTGGGGTTAAGGGTTGAGTGTGTGGGCACTTCTGAGCCTTGCTGTTACAAGTAAATTCAGTTGCCTGAAAAAACGCGTTTAATTCGGGCTGAAAAACACGTTTTGAAAAGTGTGATGTTACTGCCCCATAACTTACATGGGGTTGACCAAACTTGCAGAAACATGTTTATTTCTGCTGAAAAACACGTTTTGACCCTTTCTGCACACTGGGGTTAAGGGTTGAGTGTGTGGGCACTTCTGAGCAGTGGTGTTACAAGTAGATTCAGTTGTCTGAAAAAACGCGTTTATTTCGGGCTGAAAAACACGTTTTGAAAAGTGTGATGTTACTGCCCCATAACTTACATGGGGTTGACCAAACTTGCAGAAACATGTTTATTTCTGCTGAAAAACACGTTTTGACACTTTCTGTACACTGGGGTTAAGGGCTGAGTGTGTGGGCACTTCTGAGCCTTGCTGTTACAAGTAGATTCAGTTGTCTGAAAAAACGCGTTTATTTCGGGCTGAAAAACACGTTTTGAAAAGTGTGATGTTACTGCCCCATAACTTACATGGGGTTGACCAAACTTGCAGAAACATGTTTATTTCTGCTGAAAAACACGTTTTGACCCTTTCTGCACACTGGGGTTAAGGGCTGAGTGTGTTGGCTCTTCTGAGCCTTGCTGTTACAAGTAGATTCAGCTGTCTGAAAAAACGTGTTTATTTCGGGCTGAAAAACACGTTTTGAAAAGTGTGATGTTACTGCCCCATAACTTACATGGGGTTGACCAAACTTGCAGAAACATGTTTATTTCTGCTGAAAAACACGTTTTGACCCTTTCTGCACACTGGGGTTAAGGGCTGAGTGTGTTGGCTCTTCTGAGCCTTGCTGTTACAAGTAGATTCAGCTGTCTGAAAAAACGAGTTTATTTCGGGCTGAAAAACACGTTTTGAAAAGTGTGATGTTACTGCCCCATAACTTACATGGGGTTGACCAAACTTGCAGAAACATGTTTATTTCTGCTGAAAAACACGTTTTGACACTTTCTGTACACTGGGGTTAAGGGCTGAGTGTGTGGGCTCTTCTGAGCCTTGCTGTTACAAGGAGATTCAGTTGCCTGAAAAAACGCGTTTATTTCGGGCTGAAAAACACGTTTTGAAAAGTGTGATGTTACTGCCCCATAACTTACATGGGGTTGACCAAACTTGCAGAAACATGTTTATTTCTGCTGAAAAACACGTTTTGACACTTTCTGTACACTGGGGTTAAGGGTTGAGTGTGTGGGCACTTCTGAGCCTTGCTGTTACAAGTAAATTCAGTTGCCTGAAAAAACGCGTTTAATTCGGGCTGAAAAACACGTTTTGAAAAGTGTGATGTTACTGCCCCATAACTTACATGGGGTTGACCAAACTTGCAGAAACCTTTTTTTTTTCTGCTGAAAAACACGTTTTGACCCTTTCTGCACACTGGGGTTAAGGGTTGAGTGTGTGGGCACTTCTGAGCAGTGGTGTTACAAGTAGATTCAGTTGTCTGAAAAAACGCGTTTATTTCGGGCTGAAAAACACGTTTTGAAAAGTGTGATGTTACTGCCCCATAACTTACATGGGGTTGACCAAACTTGCAGAAACATGTTTATTTCTGCTGAAAAACACGTTTTGACACTTTCTGTACACTGGGGTTAAGGGCTGAGTGTGTGGGCACTTCTGAGCCTTGCTGTTACAAGTAGATTCAGTTGTCTGAAAAAACGCGTTTATTTCGGGCTGAAAAACACGTTTTGAAAAGTGTGATGTTACTGCCCCATAACTTACATGGGGTTGACCAAACTTGCAGAAACATGTTTATTTCTGCTGAAAAACACGTTTTGACACTTTCTGTACACTGGGGTTAAGGGCTGAGTGTGTGGGCTCTTCTGAGCCTTGCTGTTACAAGGAGATTCAGTTGTCTGAAAAAACGCGTTTATTTCGGGCTGAAAAACACGTTTTGAAAAGTGTGATGTTACTGCCCCATAACTTACATGGGGTTGACCAAACTTGCAGAAACATGTTTATTTCTGCTGAAAAACACGTTTTGACACTTTCTGTACACTGGGGTTAAGGGCTGAGTGTGTGGGCTCTTCTGAGCCTTGCTGTTACAAGGAGATTCAGTTGTCTGAAAAAAAGCGTTTATTTCGGGCTGAAAAACACGTTTTGAATAGTGTGATGTTACTGCCCCATAACTTACATGGGGTTGACCAAACTTGCAGAAACATGTTTATTTCTGCTGAAAAACACGTTTTGACCCTTTCTGCAAACTGGGGTTAAGGGCTGAGTGTGTGGGCACTTCTGAGCCTTGCTGTTACAAGTAAATTCAGTTGCCTGAAAAAACGCGTTTAATTCGGGCTGAAAAACACGTTTTGAAAAGTGTGATGTTACTGCCCCATAACTTACATGGGGTTGACCAAACTTGCAGAAACATGTTTATTTCTGCTGAAAAACACGTTTTGACCCTTTCTGCACACTGGGGTTAAGGGCTGAGTGTGTTGGCACTTCTGAGCCTTGCTGTTACAAGTATATTCAGCTGTCTGAAAAAACGTGTTTATTTCGGGCTGAAAAACACGTTTTGAAAAGTGTGATGTTACTGCCCCATAACTTACATGGGGTTGACCAAACTTGCAGAAACATGTTTATTTCTGCTGAAAAACACGTTTTGACCCTTTCTGCACACTGGGGTTAAGGGCTGAGTGTGTTGGCTCTTCTGAGCCTTGCTGTTACAAGTAGATTCAGCTGTCTGAAAAAACGAGTTTATTTCGGGCTGAAAAACACGTTTTGAAAAGTGTGATGTTACTGCCCCATAACTTACATGGGGTTGACCAAACTTGCAGAAACATGTTTATTTCTGCTGAAAAACACGTTTTGACACTTTCTGTACACTGGGGTTAAGGGCTGAGTGTGTGGGCTCTTCTGAGCCTTGCTGTTACAAGGAGATTCAGTTGCCTGAAAAAACGCGTTTATTTCGGGCTGAAAAACACGTTTTGAAAAGTGTGATGTTACTGCCCCATAACTTACATGGGGTTGACCAAACTTGCAGAAACATGTTTATTTCTGCTGAAAAACACGTTTTGACACTTTCTGTACACTGGGGTTAAGGGTTGAGTGTGTGGGCACTTCTGAGCCTTGCTGTTACAAGTAAATTCAGTTGCCTGAAAAAACGCGTTTAATTCGGGCTGAAAAACACGTTTTGAAAAGTGTGATGTTACTGCCCCATAACTTACATGGGGTTGACCAAACTTGCAGAAACATGTTTATTTCTGCTGAAAAACACGTTTTGACCCTTTCTGCACACTGGGGTTAAGGGTTGAGTGTGTGGGCACTTCTGAGCAGTGGTGTTACAAGTAGATTCAGTTGTCTAAAAAACGCGTTTATTTCGGGCTGAAAAACACGTTTTGAAAAGTGTGATGTTACTGCCCCATAACTTACATGGGGTTGACCAAACTTGCAGAAACATGTTTATTTCTGCTGAAAAACACGTTTTGACACTTTCTGTACACTGGGGTTAAGGGCTGAGTGTGTGGGCACTTCTGAGCCTTGCTGTTACAAGTAGATTCAGTTGTCTGAAAAAACGCGTTTATTTCGGGCTGAAAAACACGTTTTGAAAAGTGTGATGTTACTGCCCCATAACTTACATGGGGTTGACCAAACTTGCAGAAACATGTTTATTTCTGCTGAAAAACACGTTTTGACCCTTTCTGCACACTGGGGTTAAGGGCTGAGTGTGTTGGCTCTTCTGAGCCTTGCTGTTACAAGTAGATTCAGCTGTCTGAAAAAACGAGTTTATTTCGGGCTGAAAAACACGTTTTGAAAAGTGTGATGTTACTGCCCCATAACTTACATGGGGTTGACCAAACTTGCAGAAACATGTTTATTTCTGCTGAAAAACACGTTTTGACACTTTCTGTACACTGGGGTTAAGGGCTGAGTGTGTGGGCTCTTCTGAGCCTTGCTGTTACAAGGAGATTCAGTTGCCTGAAAAAACGCGTTTATTTCGGGCTGAAAAACACGTTTTGAATAGTGTGATGTTACTGCCCCATAACTTACATGGGGTTGACCAAACTTGCAGAAACATGTTTATTTCTGCTGAAAAACACGTTTTGACCCTTTCTGCAAACTGGGGTTAAGGGCTGAGTGTGTGGGCACTTCTGAGCCTTGCTGTTACAAGTAAATTCAGTTGCCTGAAAAAACGCGTTTAATTCGGGCTGAAAAACACGTTTTGAAAAGTGTGATGTTACTGCCCCATAACTTACATGGGGTTGACCAAACTTGCAGAAACATGTTTATTTCTGCTGAAAAACACGTTTTGACCCTTTCTGCACACTGGGGTTAAGGGCTGAGTGTGTTGGCACTTCTGAGCCTTGCTGTTACAAGTATATTCAGCTGTCTGAAAAAACGTGTTTATTTCGGGCTGAAAAACACGTTTTGAAAAGTGTGATGTTACTGCCCCATAACTTACATGGGGTTGACCAAACTTGCAGAAACATGTTTATTTCTGCTGAAAAACACGTTTTGACCCTTTCTGCACACTGGGGTTAAGGGCTGAGTGTGTTGGCTCTTCTGAGCCTTGCTGTTACAAGTAGATTCAGCTGTCTGAAAAAACGAGTTTATTTCGGGCTGAAAAACACGTTTTGAAAAGTGTGATGTTACTGCCCCATAACTTACATGGGGTTGACCAAACTTGCAGAAACATGTTTATTTCTGCTGAAAAACACGTTTTGACACTTTCTGTACACTGGGGTTAAGGGCTGAGTGTGTGGGCTCTTCTGAGCCTTGCTGTTACAAGGAGATTCAGTTGCCTGAAAAAACGCGTTTATTTCGGGCTTAAAAACACGTTTTGAAAAGTGTGATGTTACTGCCCCATAACTTACATGGGGTTGACCAAACTTGCAGAAACATGTTTATTTCTGCTGAAAAACACGTTTTGACACTTTCTGTACACTGGGGTTAAGGGCTGAGTGTGTGGGCTCTTCTGAGCCTTGCTGTTACAAGGAGATTCAGTTGTCTGAAAAAACGCGTTTATTTCGGGCTGAAAAACACGTTTTGAAAAGTGTGATGTTACTGCCCCATAACTTACATGGGGTTGACCAAACTTGCAGAAACATGTTTATTTCTGCTGAAAAACACGTTTTGACCCTTTCTGCACACTGGGGTTAAGGGCTGAGTTTGTTGGCACTTCTGAGCCTTGCTGTTACAATTAGATTCAGCTGTCTGAAAAAACGTGTTTATTTCGGGCTGAAAAACACGTTTTGAAAAGTGTGATGTTACTGCCCCATAACTTACATGGGGTTGACCAAACTTGCAGAAACATGTTTATTTCTGCTGAAAAACACGTTTTGACACTTTCTGTACACTGGGGTTAAGGGCTGAGTGTGTGGGCTCTTCTGCGCCTTGCTGTTACAAGGAGATTCAGTTGCCTGAAAAAACGCGTTTATTTCGGGCTGAAAAACACGTTTTGAAAAGTGTGATGTTACTGCCCCATAACTTACATGGGGTTGACCAAACTTGCAGAAACATGTTTATTTCTGCTGAAAAACACGTTTTGACACTTTCTGTACACTGGGGTTAAGGGCTGAGTGTGTGGGCTCTTCTGAGCCTTGCTGTTACAAGGAGATTCAGTTGCCTGAAAAAACGCGTTTATTTCGGGCTGAAAAACACGTTTTGAAAAGTGTGATGTTACTGCCCCATAACTTACATGGGGTTGACCAAACTTGCAGAAACATGTTTATTTCTGCTGAAAAACACGTTTTGACACTTTCTGTACACTGGGGTTAAGGGTTGAGTGTGTGGGCACTTCTGAGCCTTGCTGTTACAAGTAAATTCAGTTGCCTGAAAAAACGCGTTTAATTCGGGCTGAAAAACACGTTTTGAAAAGTGTGATGTTACTGCCCCATAACTTACATGGGGTTGACCAAACTTGCAGAAACATGTTTATTTCTGCTGAAAAACACGTTTTGACCCTTTCTGCACACTGGGGTTAAGGGTTGAGTGTGTGGGCACTTCTGAGCAGTGGTGTTACAAGTAGATTCAGTTGTCTGAAAAAACGCGTTTATTTCGGGCTGAAAAACACGTTTTGAAAAGTGTGATGTTACTGCCCCATAACTTACATGGGGTTGACCAAACTTGCAGAAACATGTTTATTTCTGCTGAAAAACACGTTTTGACACTTTCTGTACACTGGGGTTAAGGGCTGAGTGTGTGGGCACTTCTGAGCCTTGCTGTTACAAGTAGATTCAGTTGTCTGAAAAAACGCGTTTATTTCGGGCTGAAAAACACGTTTTGAAAAGTGTGATGTTACTGCCCCATAACTTACATGGGGTTGACCAAACTTGCAGAAACATGTTTATTTCTGCTGAAAAACACGTTTTGACCCTTTCTGCACACTGGGGTTAAGGGCTGAGTGTGTTGGCTCTTCTGAGCCTTGCTGTTACAAGTAGATTCAGCTGTCTGAAAAAACGTGTTTATTTCGGGCTGAAAAACACGTTTTGAAAAGTGTGATGTTACTGCCCCATAACTTACATGGGGTTGACCAAACTTGCAGAAACATGTTTATTTCTGCTGAAAAACACGTTTTGACCCTTTCTGCACACTGGGGTTAAGGGTTGAGTGTGTGGGCACTTCTGAGCAGTGGTGTTACAAGTAGATTCAGTTGTCTGAAAAAACGCGTTTATTTCGGGCTGAAAAACACGTTTTGAAAAGTGTGATGTTACTGCCCCATAACTTACATGGGGTTGACCAAACTTGCAGAAACATGTTTATTTCTGCTGAAAAACACGTTTTGACAATTTCTGTACACTGGGGTTAAGGGCTGAGTGTGTGGGCTCTTCTGAGCCTTGCTGTTACAAGGAGATTCAGTTGCCTGAAAAAACGCGTTTATTTCGGGCTGAAAAACACGTTTTGAAAAGTGTGATGTTACTGCCCCATAACTTACATGGGGTTGACCAAACTTGCAGAAACATGTTTATTTCTGCTGAAAAACACGTTTTGACCCTTTCTGCACACTGGGGTTAAGGGCTGAGTGTGTTGGCTCTTCTGAGCCTTGCTGTTACAAGTAGATTCAGCTGTCTGAAAAAACGAGTTTATTTCGGGCTGAAAAACACGTTTTGAAAAGTGTGATGTTACTGCCCCATAACTTACATGGGGTTGACCAAACTTGCAGAAACATGTTTATTTCTGCTGAAAAACACGTTTTGACACTTTCTGTACACTGGGGTTAAGGGCTGAGTGTGTGGGCTCTTCTGAGCCTTGCTGTTACAAGGAGATTCAGTTGCCTGAAAAAACGCGTTTATTTCGGGCTGAAAAACACGTTTTGAAAAGTGTGATGTTACTGCCCCATAACTTACATGGGGTTGACCAAACTTGCAGAAACATGTTTATTTCTGCTGAAAAACACGTTTTGACACTTTCTGTACACTGGGGTTAAGGGTTGAGTGTGTGGGCACTTCTGAGCCTTGCTGTTACAAGTAAATTCAGTTGCCTGAAAAAACGCGTTTAATTCGGGCTGAAAAACACGTTTTGAAAAGTGTGATGTTACTGCCCCATAACTTACATGGGGTTGACCAAACTTGCAGAAACATGTTTATTTCTGCTGAAAAACACGTTTTGACCCTTTCTGCACACTGGGGTTAAGGGTTGAGTGTGTGGGCACTTCTGAGCAGTGGTGTTACAAGTAGATTCAGTTGTCTGAAAAAACGCGTTTATTTCGGGCTGAAAAACACGTTTTGAAAAGTGTGATGTTACTGCCCCATAACTTACATGGGGTTGACCAAACTTGCAGAAACATGTTTATTTCTGCTGAAAAACACGTTTTGACACTTTCTGTACACTGGGGTTAAGGGCTGAGTGTGTGGGCACTTCTGAGCCTTGCTGTTACAAGTAGATTCAGTTGTCTGAAAAAACGCGTTTATTTCGGGCTGAAAAACACGTTTTGAAAAGTGTGATGTTACTGCCCCATAACTTACATGGGGTTGACCAAACTTGCAGAAACATGTTTATTTCTGCTGAAAAACACGTTTTGACCCTTTCTGCACACTGGGGTTAAGGGCTGAGTGTGTGGGCTCTTCTGAGCCTTGCTGTTACAAGTAGATTCAGCTGTCTGAAAAAACGAGTTTATTTCGGGCTGAAAAACACGTTTTGAAAAGTGTGATGTTACTGCCCCATAACTTACATGGGGTTGACCAAACTTGCAGAAACATGTTTATTTCTGCTGAAAAACACGTTTTGACACTTTCTGTACACTGGGGTTAAGGGCTGAGTGTGTGGGCTCTTCTGAGCCTTGCTGTTACAAGGAGATTCAGTTGCCTGAAAAAACGCGTTTATTTCGGGCTGAAAAACACGTTTTGAAAAGTGTGATGTTACTGCCCCATAACTTACATGGGGTTGACCAAACTTGCAGAAACATGTTTATTTCTGCTGAAAAACACGTTTTGACACTTTCTGTACACTGGGGTTAAGGGTTGAGTGTGTGGGCACTTCTGAGCCTTGCTGTTACAAGTAAATTCAGTTGCCTGAAAAAACGCGTTTAATTCGGGCTGAAAAACACGTTTTGAAAAGTGTGATGTTACTGCCCCATAACTTACATGGGGTTGACCAAACTTGCAGAAACATGTTTATTTCTGCTGAAAAACACGTTTTGACCCTTTCTGCACACTGGGGTTAAGGGTTGAGTGTGTGGGCACTTCTGAGCAGTGGTGTTACAAGTAGATTCAGTTGTCTGAAAAAACGCGTTTATTTCGGGCTGAAAAACACGTTTTGAAAAGTGTGATGTTACTGCCCCATAACTTACATGGGGTTGACCAAACTTGCAGAAACATGTTTATTTCTGCTGAAAAACACGTTTTGACACTTTCTGTACACTGGGGTTAAGGGCTGAGTGTGTGGGCACTTCTGAGCCTTGCTGTTACAAGTAGATTCAGTTGTCTGAAAAAACGCGTTTATTTCGGGCTGAAAAACACGTTTTGAAAAGTGTGATGTTACTGCCCCATAACTTACATGGGGTTGACCAAACTTGCAGAAACATGTTTATTTCTGCTGAAAAACACGTTTTGACCCTTTCTGCACACTGGGGTTAAGGGCTGAGTGTGTTGGCTCTTCTGAGCCTTGCTGTTACAAGTAGATTCAGCTGTCTGAAAAAACGAGTTTATTTCGGGCTGAAAAACACGTTTTGAAAAGTGTGATGTTACTGCCCCATAACTTACATGGGGTTGACCAAACTTGCAGAAACATGTTTATTTCTGCTGAAAAACACGTTTTGACACTTTCTGTACACTGGGGTTAAGGGCTGAGTGTGTGGGCTCTTCTGAGCCTTGCTGTTACAAGGAGATTCAGTTGCCTGAAAAAACGCGTTTATTTCGGGCTGAAAAACACGTTTTGAAAAGTGTGATGTTACTGCCCCATAACTTACATGGGGTTGACCAAACTTGCAGAAACATGTTTATTTCTGCTGAAAAACACGTTTTGACACTTTCTGTACACTGGGGTTAAGGGCTGAGTGTGTGGGCTCTTCTGAGCCTTGCTGTTACAAGGAGATTCAGTTGTCTGAAAAAACGCGTTTATTTCGGGCTGAAAAACACGTTTTGAAAAGTGTGATGTTACTGCCCCATAACTTACATGGGGTTGACCAAACTTGCAGAAACATGTTTATTTCTGCTGAAAAACACGTTTTGACACTTTCTGTACACTGGGGTTAAGGGCTGAGTGTGTGGGCTCTT